>NC_041064.1:10254330-10997463 GCF_900634775.1 Gouania willdenowi | reverse complement strand
GACAGAGGTGCTTTACTTCATTCTTACTGTGATTTATTGTGTTTGCCTCTGTCAAAGAGACTTCCTAACACATTTCTGGTGTTTTCACAGATTGAAAGTTGTGACAAAAGAATGGCAGATGTTTGTTTTTGGTCTCAGAAAGATCTCAAATATGGACTAAATTGAATGTCTCGCGGCAATACAATACAAAACAAACTAGAACAAAAACGGTGTCAAACAAATCACTGTCCACCTTGTTTGGCAAAGAAACACAAGAAATCACAGAAGTAAATACACTTATATGCATCTATTTATGGGACTTAACGTCCCACAATGTGATCCAAGAAGATTTTTCCAATATTGTCTGAAGGAGAGTGTTGACAATTGACTTTTGAGCAAATGATCTTAAATTTATCAAACTAAGAAGCCTACCATGTCTTTATCTGATAATAAATGACCATTTCCAGCAGCTCAATGCTGGTGTTCAGATGATGTGTGGACATCGGTGACAGTGAACCTCAGATGTGATTAAAAGTAAACAAATTCCTGAATGCCTTTGTAGTGTCATCAATCAACATCTGCAATGAAACCTAGCGACCTTCAGTTCAACATAAGATTCTCAACCATCACTACACAGCAATTTAACTTACACCCTAACTTTATCCACTTTTTCTAATGGGCTTACAGGCTCACACATCTGTCCCACTACACCAGGCTGAGACAAACTTGCTGTGTCACCGTATTAAATAAACTTGTAAAGAAATTGTTTTCCCTCGTTGAGAAATGGTTACAGCGATGTGGTGCCAGGACAGGAACAGGTTAAGTCTGCTTAAGTCAAATTCCTTAGTGAGTCTGAGTAGCTAATGTGTCGCGGTAAAGGCAACAATCATGTTTGACCCACATTTTGTCTGCTCTCAAATTTCACCTCACTGTGCAGCAGGTCTTTAGTTACTGTGTGGAGAGCAGAGGACTGGTGGAAGCATGCTTTTTTTTTTTTTTATACAATGATACATGCAAAACTCCTCCAGGCCACAGCAAACGAATAAAAACCTGTGATACAAGTTGAGGTTTTTTTTTTTTTTTTACACATCCATGTGTATGTTCTTCTACTGCAGGAATAACTCAATCTGTTCCACCTCCAAGGCTTTCAATCGACCCATTATTAGTGAATCAACGACTAAGGGATTCTTCAACAACCATGGAGGTGGGACAGGTTAGTAATTAACTCCTGTGTACATAATTGTTGACACTTTATGATGTAACAGATGTTTCCAAAGAAATGCATGCATCATGCCCTGCTGGGCGCTTTAGTTAAAACCAGAGAAGAAGAAGAAGGACCCCCATCTGGACTCATAAAGTTTGCAGGGAGGGGAAAAAAAGACAGAGACAGCAGCAATAAAGCAACATTTTTGCCAAATTGGGCATGCAGGTGTTACTAGTGTTTACACTACAGGAGCAGTAAAGCTTCTTACGTTTTTTCCTTTAAAAGATGGTTGTATTATTATGGTAAATCTAAAATTTGGATTTTAAAAAATGAGTGTAAGACACTTAAATAGTATAGAACAACTGCATTTATGATCAAAGTTTAGCTTAGGGCATCATGTTTGTTATACTGTATAAATTATAACAAATAGAATAACCAGGATTAGTGACAAGTTGTGACATATGGACCAAAACTCATATCTCAATATTTATTGTCAAAATGGCGATATACGATGTATATATATATATATATATATATATATATATATATATATATATATATATATATATATATATATTTTAAAAAGCTATATATATATATCGATATTGGTGATATTGTAATTTTCTATATCGCCAAAATAGAAAACTCAATATATCTTGAATCTCAATATAATCCCCAGCGCTACAGCTCAAATATTCTTAAACTGCATTTTTTTTTAAATTATTATTATTATTAACTCAATTTATATTTGACAAAGTGAAAGTATATAATACAGTCGTTTAAGATTGTGTCATTTTAATTTCAAAGATGTGTTTTCAATCAGTAATTTATTAATCTTTATCAATTACTAGACATCTCAGGCAACCCCATTTAAATTCCATAGGACCCCACATGGGCTCCCGAACCCAAGGTTGAAAAACCTTGATTTCTTCAGCTCTCTGATAAAAGTTCACAATAAGCTTTTAGACATTTCTGCTCAAACTCATCAGTGTTCACCACTTTGATTTACGTTAAACGACTCAAAAGATGGTGGCATGCTCTAAAACTAAATGCTCTCGGTGAGACAGATGTTTGATTAAAAAACAACAACTTTAGTCTCAACTTTGTGAACAACAAAGGAGAGATAATAAGACAAACAGAGGTCCAACCCACACACAGCTGTCCCGTCCCGGGACACTTCCAGCATGGGGAGGAGGGTGGTGGTGGTGGTGGGGGGAACAAAGACGGGACACACCAGGATCTATTTCTTTCTTACCAAAACCATCGCAAATCTCTCCTCCAGCTCCCCCGGGTCTGGCATGGGTAGTTTCAGGGGCATGTTGTGTCCCCTGAAGTCCGTGTGCTGCTCCATGCTTCCTGCGTTCCCCATCTTTCCTTCTTTCAACAACTTTTCTTCTACTTCTTCTCTCAGTTAAAACCAAAACTCTGCTCAGCGGTACAGTTTTCCTTACGTCCTTCCCTGGTCTTTAGACGTCTCTAGGTTGTATCCAGGTCACTTGTTGAAAGTTAAACACATGTGAAGGAGGCAGCGGAGGGAGACGAGTCCGAGCGGCAGCCTCCGGTGAGACATGCTGGGTCACTGCTCGCTGCTTTTTATCCGTATCTTGCACAATTTCGGCTCCACTCCCTGTCGGTGGAGATGACGACCAGCATGATTCACAATTGTTGCGATACCCCTCCGTCCGTGTGTGACTGTTGATAGATAGTTCGTTAGTTAGTAGTAGTGAGCAGAGCTGGCTTTGCTAACAATCCCTCCGCTGCCGAGGCCGTTTTAAGAAGGAGGGGATCCGCTCCACACGCACTTTCATCCCGCTCCACAATGACTGCTTTACAGCCGGAGTGTGAGGAGGCTCTGCTCGGGGCGTAGCTCCTCAAGCCGTAACCGAGGAGACGAGCTATTTCACTGTTGCAGTCTGGGAGTTGGAGTTCCCCAGGAGACAACTAATTTTGATCCCTGTTGGGCCCCTCAAGTCACACCAAGGGGCCGCTGCAAGGGAATACAATACATCACAGAGAAATGATACTTCACCAAACCTAAGAAGACACAATGTAAGCACTTTGTTTGTGATTAAGCAATACTAAATATTATAACAAAGCCAAAAGTTAGCATTTGATAGAAAAACCCTTTGTTTCTTCCTACTCCTTGTCGGACAAAATATTTTGTATGGCGTGTATAGGATTATTTTTGCATTATTATATATATATATTTTTTATCATGGTATTAAATTGTTGTTGTCCGAAATAAATAAAATTTCATTAGAAACAATGTGTGTTTACAAGCTTGTTAAACACAATAATGTTAAAGACTAATTTACCCTGAACAATAAGTGATCTAGAGTTGGGACGACACACTCAGTTTGCGATACGATATGATTGACACTAATGGAATGGTGATAACAATGGGAAAGTTTTGAAAATAGGGAAAAAAGACACACACAAAAAATAGATGTTTGAAAAATATTTGTGCTTTTATTTGACTCTGGACATACTTCTACTTACTCTGGGTATAACCTTTTCAACTCAATAGGAATAAAAACAATTAAATATTGTGTGTTGTAGATCATGTGGATTTCTATTTTTTTTTTTTTTTTTTTCTGTGTGTCTTGTTTATCAAATGCAAAATCCACCTGATATTTCTATGCAGGAAATATACCTACAAAATAAAAGACAATGAGGTGTTGATTAAGCTATACATTGGGCCAGGGATTTAATAATTTTAGGATTACAATAAAGGGGGGGAGGGGGCGGGGGCGGGACTGGGGTATACCAAATAATACCCTCCCTAACCCCAAATTTATCGAGTTGGAGGTGGGGCTATCTTAGGTAACACCTTGTTTTTAATTTTTTGCCATGATTATCATTGGTTGATTTTGGTAGTTTGTTGTTGTTTGACCATAAATCAGCAAAGCAAAGAAAAAGAAAAAAAATAGTGATTCATGTTTATAACATTATATCAGATGGATAGATATTGATTATTAGTGGTTTGTAAATAACATTGAATCACACTTTCAATCAAAATGTGAATTTTTTTTTTATTTTATAAAAGTAGAACTAATCAATGTAACCATCTTTAAACATATGCAGTTCTCAATCGAGGCTTTTTGTTTTGATGGGTGAGTCTGGTTAAAAATGACACTTTTCCATAAGTTAGTGTGAAAATACTCAGCTGTTAAAGATGTTGTGAATAAGGGATGACGAGAAGAACAGATTACAACTTTTCGTCTTTAATATCTTTAAGATATTTAACAGTTCGATGACTGGTCTGGGCGTGGACCACATTTGTACACACATGAGGATTACATCAGCATGCAACACTCTCCAGATGTAGTACAGCGGTTTTACTCAGCCTGCAGGACTAATTCAGATATGTACAGCTGAGTGACTGCATATATGATCTTTATGTGCTTAGAGGTATAGACTCAGGTTTATTGTCTCATTTAATATTTTCACCCATTATTTTGTTGAATAACAACATATCTGTTAGAGGAAGCAGTCAAACTAGTGTTGAAAGACTCATCTGTAAAATGAAGATCACTAATTGAAATGTCCTGTTTTATTTTTTAAGCTGAAAAATCCATGAATTTAAAACACATGCTTCACGAAGGATGAGAACACAAATGTAGGAAATTGATTCATGGTTGCTGCCCTCTACTGTCAGCTGAGTACATCTACACCAATAGAAAAAACAATCAACCTCCACAATTAACTTTCAACCATTATTGTGTACATCATCTGTTTTTATCATTACATTAGATGTGGATACAATATGTCCACGTTACCAAGAAACCTAAACGTTAGTTTTAGACCATCATTCAGAATGCACTCATCAAAACAAGAGAGAATTCAAGGAGTATCAAACTATATTTATTGCATACATTATAGAAAAAACAAATGTACAAAGTAAAGGAACATCTGCAGTTAACGTAGACCATGAAACATGAAAAAAAAAAAAAAAAAAATCTCACATCTACCAACACATGGGAATTTAAAAACTATTTATATGGATACTTTTTCACAAATGAGACAAAAATTATATGTCGATATGGAATTTTTTTAAAAAACAGACTATATTAAAAAATAGGCAAACTGTTGTATTGTCCTATGGTTCTAAAAGATGTGATAAGCCCATTTGCACAACGTTGTTTTTCTTGCTGTACACTACAATTTAAAGTTATGGCAATGTTTACCTATAGACAAAACAGTAAAACATTTTTGGTTCAGGTGTCCCCAAACTTTATTCATAACTGCTAAAAGTGTACTTAATGACAGTGTGGAGGAAGCTTTCCAAGAACCCTCCTCTCTTATACTAAAGAGTAACTGAGTACAGATAAATAGATGTTAAAAAGTCCAATAATAAATTCTGGTTTGTCCACCTGCAGACAGATCATGATCCTAAAGTTAGCAGCACTGTGCTTAGGTGGATCATTAAAAATAATGCACTCAAAACTGAATGCCTATAAGCCAAGGTAATGACATTTTGTAGAACTCGCAGCTCATCGTACTGCACAATACAAGTTGTGTCCCTATTAGGAGCCACGTCTGATTTGCAAAGTGTCCCTGCCTTGGAAAAACTCATTTATGTGAATAAAACTTGTATTTTTAAAAAGTTACCTTGCATCTCAAAGTTTAAGTGGCTCCTAATGGGGGAAAAAGTTTGTCCAAAATATCGAGATTCAGCCAAGCACAGTGGGAAAAAAACAAGATACATTAAACAAAACAGACATGATCCCAAATAAAGGCGTTTTGCTTCCACTCGACTTAAGAATGGACTCCTCCTGTCTGTTGTTGGAATACATCAATAGTGTCCTCATCTTCCATCTCCAGCTGCAACACAAACACATAATTTTAAGTCAATTTAAAAAATGTCATACAAACTACTTTCAGGGGACGCGGGTGCAAGACAAACAAAAAAAAAAAAAGTGTCAGCAACAGCCTCCCTCCAGGTGTTTACTGAGCATTCTGTCTCTAAAGTTGAAGAAAAAATAAAAAAATTAAAATATATGCCTATTATTAAATGTGTAAAAGACTAAAAACGCACACACTAAAGTTGAAACGTTTAAAATTTCAGTTAAAATGCGTTTGTGTGCATTTAAGTCCCTCTCCCACTTTAAAAACATGAGCTCTATTGTAGATATTATACTCAGGACAAGAATATCTCAGCTTCTAAAATGATATGTAGAATGACAGTTTGTAGTTTTTTTTCCAGTCAAAACTGATGCTTTGCAAGTAGCAAATTGTTCTTCAGATGAAACTAAATGTTTACTTTGTGAACAAGTTTCTAACAGATTCTCTTCCTTTCAAATAAAATACAGTGTAATATTTACACTGTAGACATCGGGGGTAAAATACTGTAAATTTTGTTCTGTTTTAGACTTTTTTCCCTTTATTTGGCAATTTGTTAAAAATACAATTCTAGAGTTACTTCAAAAACTTTAAAGGGAAAAAAGCACACAATTACAGCTGTTAAATTAGTTTGAATCAAGATTAAAAAATGATGTTAAAATATCCAAATAAAGGCCTAAAAAGAATGAAATTGTATGAATGTGACAAACGCAACAAATCCGGGTCACATTAAGGTCTGCATTATGTTTTATTTAAGGACCTTCTGTGTGGAGTTTGCATGCTGTCCCTGTTTTCTCTGAATTCCTCAGCCCCCCCCCCACACCACAAACAATAATTAGAAAAACAAGAGTGGCCGTTAAAGCACCAAGACATGACTCAAACGGGGTCAACCACACCTACAGCTTACCCTGTAGCCCTGTGTCATGCTACCCTGAAAAATATATTGTTATTTTTATTATGATCAAGCAACTTCACCTTGTGCCAGCTCAAATATAACATTTTTAAAGTCAAATTATTTAATTCAATGAATATCCAAGATAAAAAGGAACAAATCATTATCACTAACATCTCTGAATTGAGTTCTCTACAATTGTGTGATAAAACACCAGGGAAAGAAAAAAAAAATCCCATCTGTATCCTTTAAATGTCTTTTAATAAGAAAAACTGAGAGACTGATCTGTCAAACATCATATGATCTGATTTAATAATGGCGGTGGCTATCCGTACGCAGCCGTATCAATATACCTGATATATTTATCCATACGTAACGGCCCTTTTGGCCAGTTTAGGTGATGTGATAGGTCACGTGATTAAGACGCTACGTACTTGTACTTCTGTTTGCTATTAATATGTCGATTCCTAAACTACATTATTGCACATGCTATGTATTTTGGAATTGTTGTGATATTCATACATTGCGCCCCTCATTGGCCAGTTCTTTTGTTAGCCATTAATACATAGATTCCTAAACTGTTACGGACTAACAAACCCTAACCCTCTGAAGTGGATTTGAATGTCACGGCTACGTACAGATAGCCACTTTGTTTAATAATAGACTACACCAAACAAAACGATCAGTTCTGAAATGTGACAGTGAGGGAAGCAGATCAACATTAGTATTAAAGCGTGAGTCAGCACAACTTCCTTGTTTGTGTCCTGAGTGCAGAAGGTGATGTCCCTAACAGAGCATAGGAATTGCTAGTTTGGCAGCGGTCAGATTTGTGCACGTTCCAGAGAAGCCAGAGAGCATAAATCAACCTTTGCCCTCTTATCCTTTGTCTATCCTATCCCAGACACTTGCCATTTGACAATTTTTCTCACATTGTGTGTGGCAAAAACATCCTCCCAGGTGTATAAAGACTTTAAGTTAAGAATCTATGAATGCATTGGACTGTTCATCACTATTCCAGTACCTGTGCAGGTGTGTCCGTTTCATTAATCGGCTGTCCATCAAACCTAAACCTTATCTGGCGGATTGACAAGCCCTGAAAGAGAAGACATAGTATTTATCCAGTGAACAGTTTAAATAAATGATAATACAGGATGTTTGAGAGCATGGATGGGGGTGAGCTTGCCTGTCTTTCACAGTATGCTTTCATGAGTTTACTGAGCGGAGTGTGCCTCTTGATCTTGAATTGTACCACTGAGCCATCCTGACCAGCCACCTTTAGGTTGATGTGGTCGTTCTCAGTCTTTACTCCTTCCTGCAAGAAAAAAAATAAATAGCAGAAACATCGCGTTACAACATCACTAAACACATGGCATGGTCAAGTAAATAAATATCTGTTTATTGCTGAGCCTGTGTACGCAGGTAGTGTAACGACATTAAAAAAAACAAAAAAAAAACAGCAGACATGTACCGGTTAGCATCGCAAGCTAGCGGCATGTTCGAACTGGCGCACAGAGCCTTAATGGCGCAACTGAAGAAAGATAAATCATTATTTTTAACAGACATAATCTGGTGCCGATGTTAATACACAATGCTTAGGTAGCACACAGTCGATGTGATAAAAGGACGTTTAAATCTGTTAAACACGACACGCGTGAAAAATGTGCGCCAGACGCCGACCTATGCGCAAACTGGTCCACCTTTGTTTTCCGCCTGTGCCCGCTCAAACAAGCTAACGGCAGCCCCGAGCAGGGCTAGCTTAGCGCAATGCTAACAAATATTAGCGGGAAACTACACGGCACAGCTGAATAAAACAGCGATTCTCACAGACACACAACACTAACCATTGGCGTTTCCTCGGACATAGTGGCTTTGTTCTGCTCTTTGCTGCTAATATGAGCCCAAACTGAGCGCGCCGCTTATCAGCTCCTCCGGCTTTTTCCTGAAAAACAGGAGCGCGCACTCACATTTCAATTCTAATTGGTCAAAAGTGGTCACATGCTCTGTCGCTCCTCCCCATGAGGGGGCGGGGGGATGAGTACGTGAACGCGGAAAAAAATTGCGCGATCCCGAGAAAAAGGTGAAACAAAAAAGCTTTGAAAGAAAATGTGAACTAATATATTTTTTTATTAATTCATTCAAAATTATATGTTTTTTAGTGTATTAACTTAACTTTTCTCAAAAGTTAGTTCCAACAAAAGTAACAACCAGAAACAACAGTAAACATGAATAACTATTATGTGGCCACAAGACTTCACTCATTTTATTTATTAAAAAAGAAGAAAAAAATAAATAAAAAAAATAAAAAATGCTGATAGCAAAAAGGCTAATTTACGGAATAAGTAGCCTATTATGTGGTAGTATTATATAATATATTATTAGTAGTATATTTTCAATGTCATACTCATAAAATTCAAAGAAGGTAAAACATGATTAATGTTCCAGAATAAGCCAAGTTTCCCTGTTGGAATAATAATAATAATGACAATAATAAAAGCTCCACAAGTTTTAAACACTACAGTACATGTTGCCATTGTAATTGATTTTCACCTTTATTTAACCAGAAGAGTCTCATTGAGATTATGAATCTTTTTTAAGAGATAAATGTTATTTATTTATGTAATTAAATTTAAGTTCTAATCACCTCTAGTTAACCTCGGTTGAGAATCAAACAAGCAAAATATAATCTAATTTAGAATCTTAAAAAAAACAAAAACATCTTGGTCTGAATCCTGAAATAGAAAAATTAAAACAAAACGATCAACATATTTGAATTGTTATTTTTTATATAAGTAAAAACTTTTTTTGTATTAGTAAATAAAAACACAAAAAAAGCACACAGCCTGATTAAATTATTATTATTAATTTTTATTCATCAGTAAGTACCTTTGTCTAAAAACAAATACAGTCATATTAAAAAATATTAAATGAAAAAAAAATGTTTTTTTATGGAACTTGGAATAGTTGGACAAGGAAAGAAAATTAGATAAAATTTGCAGGTAATAAAATCCGCACAATAATTATTAACTATAAAATCCTATTTTCCAAATACTTACTTTCTTTTTTCTACAAAATTCCAGGACGGATTACCATTAATTTAGATTCAGTAACAAACCATCACATCCAAACAAGTATTATAAAAACAATGCAAATGCAATTTGGACATTTTTCTGTTCAAAAACCAAGAAACAATAGAAATAGTCTTTAATATACACTTTTACATTAGAATCAACCAGTTTATTGTTATGCTGCATGTCAGTGTTCCTGGAATCACTACGATCCAACCAGTGAATCCTTAGTGGCCTTCTTCTTATTGATTAATGATCATTCATACGGGAGTATGGATTATCCTTTGACAGACCTGAAACAACAAAGAACAATTTAGGCAAATGATCATGAAAAAAGCTCAAAATCTCAATATGTTTAATGAATGTCTGGACAAAAACAAAAAAAAGAATACTGATAGGAGATGTAGATTATGTGCCCCTACCTTGCAAAATACAGTAGATCTTATCATTTATTATGACAAATGTGGATTTGTGCAAACAGCAGGAAACCAAAACTTGAGCTTTAAAATAGATATAAAATAAGAACATGGATCACCTTAAAAGAGAAATAGTGCAGGTGATGAGCCCCATGCTTTTCTTTGGTCATCACAGGTGGATCTGATCACTTGCAACAGTGGAGCTTTTCACCAGTAGATGGCAGTAGCTGCATATGTAAAGTATTATTTTCCTCCTCTCTCTCTGGCAGGGTTAATGTTACCAGCATTTTTATTTAGTTATTTATTTTTAGTCTCAGTTTTAGTCTTTGGTCAAACGTTTAATTCAGATTTCTACTTTTTTTTTTTAATAATTAGAATTATCTAAATTCAGAGTGCCTTTAGTTGACTACGTTTTTAAATTTGAGTTCCCTTGGAATCGGTTAGCCATTAATATTCTCTTTTCACAAGAGAATATCAACCATGCATGTCTAACTTCCTACACAGAGATTTACTCACTCTGATTGGCTCTTTATACTTAATGTTTTTTCCCTTTCACATTAAGTCACCCAAGCTTGCTCAAAATAAGCCATGCAATGACTGGACAGAATTTTGTTAGTAAAAATGATTAGTTGAAGAAATAAACAACGTTTTTAGTTATTATTTTCATTAACAAAAAAAAAAGGTTTTTATGGTCTGTTTTAATGAATGAATGTCCACAGAGGCATTTCCTTTATTAGCCAAATTCACACACAAACCAAAATAGATTCTCACCGTATTTGTTCCTGATCTCATCGTGCCTCAGCTGCATTTCTGTTCTTCTGAGGGAAGGACAAAATACAAATTGTCAGAAGAAAAGAGCATTCAAATTCAAATCATCATTCAAAACTACAGTATGTCCACAAGGTAAATCATCCATTTACAGGACTCCACATCCCACAATGCAATGTGCAGAAATGTCAACAAACAGTGTTTACAGTTGAGATGGAAACAAACTTTCATGCGGCAATTTTATCCTTTTTTTCTTCCTTTTTGGAATAAATGATGTTTGATTAATTGATCTATGAGACATACACTATGATTTAATCTAATAAAAAAATATTGGGCAACAGCTACAAGTGTGCATTATCATGAATCAATTCATGATTTGCATGTCACAATACGATATATCCCAATATGATATACATCGCAATTACAGTAATTACAAATTTCACAATTACAAGTACAAAATGGTATGAAATATAATTTATGCCATTTTTTTTTAAACTTGCAAGAACAAATAAATTCAAGCACAAAAGGTATGTTTATCAAACTGTCAAAATACATATTTCAAAAAGGTTTAACTTTTGCTTCTACAATAGATTCTGATTCTGTTAAGTTCTTAAATTATTATCATTGTTTTATGCAGTATGTTTTATGAAAACAAACTTCCAAGCTAAAATGAGGAGTGAGTTCGTATCTTACAAGAAACCAAAACAACTTGTGTTTTCCACTTGGCCTTATCCATTTACCTGGCTTTCTGATGAGCCTTTCTCACTCTCGTTTGTTGTTCCATCTTTGCATCTTCTCTTTTGTTCCTAAAAGGTAATACATTCAACAAAACAAGGGTTCAAGGTAAAAGAACAACATCACAGTAACACTTTTATCATAAAAACTGTATCGATCAACAACCATATGGAGATTAGATCTTATATTAAAGAAAGAGAGAAAGCTAGTTTAAAGCTCCACTGAATCTATGAATCATGGCAGGCTTTTGGAGATAGTGGTAACAGTTGAGCCTGAGAGAATAAGAGCTCTTTGTGTTTCCTCCTCCTCCTCCTTCTACCAGCACACACCAGCATTCCCAGTGACTTGTTGTTACTCACCCAATCCGTTCACACTTGCAGCAACAGATGCAGCAAACGAGGATGGAGATGAGGAGGATCCCAGCGAGCACCGACATGGTGATGATCAATATCTGGAAGTTGACTGTGAATCAGAGGGAAATAAAAATTACAAAACCATTCTCATATATCTGTTTAATTACCGCTTTATCTCAATACAATCTGATCAACTCCACTGATTTAGACTAGATTTAGTTAAAGTCACATTTTAGTCTTTTAGTTTTGATTTGTTGTAGTGCAAATTTAAACTATGGAATTCAATTTTACATTTTGTCTCAATTCAGTGTTTTACAATAATTTGACAGTTTGCAAAATGACATTTGCCATGGTAGTAAAAACTGCATTGTAAGCATACCTTTAACTATGTGTGTAGTCATTTAAACTAAAAATGTACCACATTACTCTTGTATAGTAAAAAATCTAGTCTATAGCCGGTTTGGAAAAGTGCAATTATAATTATGTTCTTCACAAGTTCCTGGTTTTTTTCTGTATATTTGAACAAATGACTGAAGTAAGTAAGTAAACTTTATTCATAGAGTACTTTTTACAGACAGAGGTCACGAAGAGCTTTACATCAAATGAAGCAACAAAAAACAACAACAATAAGATACAATTACTTGTGAAAACAAATTTTAAAAAAAAAGTAATTTACATCATCCATAAGCGGGGGTCTGAACATGCTTATGGTTTTTATAGGGCAATAGAACTTAGAATCTGCAAGAATAAAGTTCCTATTGTGGAAATGTATATTTGAGTTAAGATATTTATTTTGTTAAAAAGGGAAAAAAATGAAGGCTTTGAGGATGTAATCCAGATTGTCCAACTGACCAGCGTCATTTCTTATTCTTCATTTGATAATGAACAAATATTGTGTTTTAATGTGTCGTCAGTAAATCTTACATTTTTTGTCGTCGTCACAAATTAGTCACTGGATAAAAGGTCATTTTTGTCAGAGATGAAAGTAATAGATTACAAGTACTTACGTTACTGTAATTGAGTTGCTTTCATGGCTACTTGTACTTTTTAAAGTATATTTCTAAACTATTTTGTGGTTTTTGTAGTTTTATCTTTCATAAACTCTTAATTTGTTCCAGTACTTTTTATTGTTTGTCATGTAGTTGTTTTAAGAACATTTTTAGTATTATTTTGACACTGTAAACTTGTTTTATGTACTGCTGCCAGGACACATGTGTAAAAGAGATTATTATTCTCAATGTGGTTCTCCTGACTAAATAAAGACTAATTCATTTTTTTAAAGATAAATTTAGCTTAACTTATATATATATACATTTTTAATTGAATTAATTAGTGTTATTTTATTTTAAAAAAAAAACAAAAACAAAATTAATTTCCAATTGTGCAAGATTTATTCTCTTTCTTTTTAAATTTATACTTTTTTTTTTTTTTTTTAACTGTATGTTAGGGAACCGTGGCAAGATTTATTACCAAAAATAAACATAGGGGATGAAAGTAACAAGTAACTTTACTTTGAGTACTATTTAATTGAGCTACTTTTTACTTGTAATTGAGTATTTTATGTATGACTCACTTGTACTTTTACTTTAGTAGGACATTTGATGATATACTGTTTTATTTTGAACAAATGCAATAATACAAGAAACAATATTACAGTAAAAAGATGTGATGCAGATGGTTTCCCTCCAGAAAAAAAGAAAAACAAAACAATAATTACATATATTACTGCATACACATACTTTTTGGAAGTATAAACGTATTAGTCCCACCCCCTTTTCTATATTACAGTAATCTAATTTTCAGCATCCTGTTTTCCAGCCATTGCTGCTTTTAATAAATTAATTTTATCTTAACTTAATATGATTTTGATTAAATACACACACACACACAAAAAAAAAAAACATATTACACACTTTAAAGATTGTCATGTAACGTAAAGATATTTTCTTTATATTTTCTTTTAAATTGCTTGATATTCGTACACTCTTTAATTACCATTGGCAAACTGTTCTAGAATCTTATTCCACACACTGATACACATCAGCTTTTCCTTGTTGTCCACACACGCACACACAGACTTAAAATGTATTTTACTTCTCAGTTTGTTTAAGCCCCTTCCCTCTCAATAAAGACTTTTTAAATGTTTGCTAGTAATAATTTATACTTGGCCTTAAAAACAACTTGAATAGTTTGAAAAAAACAAAAAAAAACAACTAAATCTGTAAATTTGAGTAACTTTGACTGTTGAGAAATATATCAGTACTCTATACATTAACACTGCTCCCTGGTTATAGACCCAGGGTTAGGGTAGTGCCCTTACCCCAGCACACCCCCCATCGTGCATCATTCAGTGGACAGAGGCTTCTGGGAGGCAGGATGTTACTGGCTGGGTAGTCCATGCACTGACTGGTTGGATTGCACCACAGACACTGTAACACACACACACACACACACACACACACACACACACACACACACACACACACACACACACACACACACACACAGACAGAATTACAAAGGCAACTATTGTTGTGTGTGTGTGTGTGTGTGTGTGTGTGTGTGTGTGTCTTACTGTGACATTCTTCAGGCATTCATCACAACTGATGTTGGATCTCAAAGCACAGGCAACTGGGAGGGTACACACACAGGAGAAAAACTCAAGACATGAGCAGGGTTGGGGTCAATTATATTTTTCAATTACAATTACATCCTCAATTATCCATATTCAATCACAACTAAATTATCATCATGGTGGCAGGCATTTTTTCCAATTACATTTGAAATTATAATTGTTATTTCCAACCTGAAAGTCAGTTACATTTACATTCTTAATTACTTAAGTTCAATTACAATTAAAACAGTTCTATTACGATAACTTGTTGGCTTTATTCCATGTCTTAAATCAGCTGTAAAATACACACACGCACACACACACACACGCACACAAAAAAAAAAATTATCTATTATATAATATGTTTCTCATCTCTTAACCTTTCTTATATGGAATTAATATTTTTGGTGTGGGCGTCTGAGCCTTTTTCTGTCAGTTTACGTCTTGATTTCAGTTATTAAAATGAAAAGAAAGAAAGAAAGAAAGAAAGAAAGAAAGAAAGAAAGAAAGAAAGAAAATTATTCCTCAAGAGAACTGACAGAATAGTGGAAAAAGTTGATATGAAGCACATTTTAATCATTGTTAACTACACATGTGTTAAATGAATTGTAATTGACCGTTGTTATAGATTTTCCATGCCAATTACAATTACAAAGTGAATTATCCGAACTCAATTACAAGAGCAACATATATTTCAAATTACAATGATGTCATAATTGTAATTCATTATAATTTTTTTTACACAATTACAATTATAATTGAAGCCAACTCTGGACCTGTCACGTTTGTGATGTGATTTAACCTGAGTGTGATACTGGGCTGAGGTCATGTGACTGCCTCCTGACTGGACTCAAAAACAAAGAAGTAACACAGTGAAGGAACAATGGAGAAGAAACTCACCCTGTCCTGGAGCAGGGGTTGAAGTCTGTGCATCTGAGCTGAGAATAGAAGCGAAGAACACCAGGAGAACCACAGAGGTTCGGTCAGAGCTCCACATGGTGACAACAAGTCAGTAAATGATCCTCAACAAACGGAGAGAATCATTGTGAAGGAGTGAGATGGAGGGGCTGGACCTCAGTCTGATGGACGGAGGAGGGCGACAAAGAGCTGCCCTAAGAAACGCCTACATAAAAATATGAAAAGTGTCCATTTGTGCGGTTAATTTACGTCCACTAACTTTATTCCTCCTATTCTGGCACCCAAACACACAACAAGACGACATTCTAAAGCTGTAACAACATTACTAGTATCTTATACTGTCTTTAGCCAGCGGCGTTTCCTGTTTTAGCCTCCAGTTAGAGTCGTGACGTCACTCGTGACGTGGCTCATTAGGGATACTAATGTTGCAGCTTTATTGCTTATTTTGTGGAGTGAAATGTCTGATCAAGTAATAATAATCAATCACAGAATACTATAGTTAGCAAGAGTAGGTATGATAAATATTGATCTGTTTATTATTACCTGATTGGTTACAGAAATTGTAACTTTGCTCCACATAAAAAAATTCTATGATTGAAGAAAATAAATAAAAAAGACCCTTAGAAATGACATTAATACATTAAATAAACATGTTTCTAAAGTGCTAAATAACCATTAGTTTAACCTTAACATAATAAAGTTATACAATTAATAATAAACTATCAAAATAACGATCAAAGTTCACTTTAGTTATATTTTTTACTGTCAACTGCTGGATTGAAGTGCTGGAGCAGAGTCTGGAATGGACTGTTTGTATCGTACATTTTAGATGCAGGTTGATGTAATCTGATTTTATTTTATTTTTTTACTTACTGAAAAATATACTTAAAATTGATTTAAGAAAGATATTGATATGATCTGTAGCTTTTGTAATGAATACCATCAAACTGTTATTCAAACCCCGACCATTGTTTTTTTTTTTTTTTGGTTGTTTTTGTCTTTTTCACGTTTTAGTCTCCTTCTGTCTTGGGTTGCTTTTATTAGTCGAGTTAAAAGTGTTTTGCATTTTACACAAAACACTTTGTAAAGATCCTATTTTCATGAATGCAAAATTAAAAAACTTTAAATAAATGTCGTCACATTGCTCTGAAAATGAAAGCAAAAAGAAATAAGATTTGAATGAAAACCAATATTTCCCTAACTTTTACTTTCATGTCACTTACATAGTGAATTTTGTCAAAAATAGTAACTAAATTTACTATTTAGTTGCATGTGTTTGTTCGTGTGTGCGCAGCAGCCTCCGTATGGGCTGCTGTAAGTGACACTGTGTTGTTGCTGCTGCTGCTGAGATGTGTGCACATTGAGAGAGAGAAGTAATATACTTTTAACAGAGCATGTTATATTACTGTGATGTTGCTGTTGGGCTAACGTTAGCTTGTTAGCTCCTCTGAGGAAAGGACTTTGGAAAGTTTGGAGGCAGGGCAAGAAAGCAGCGGGGAGGGAGGGGGAGAGAGGGATCTGATAGTTGCAGACTGCACCTTTAAGAATGGGCCTACGCAAACACGTTGCATACTTTCTGTGTTAGATCACTGCAAAAATGTAATAAAAGAAACACCATTTGAAATACAATAATTTATTAAAGCATCTTTAAATTCTGTTATAAAACATTTTCTGATTTTCTTCCTCAAAGCAATCAGAAATCTCAGAAACACAGTCATCATCATCATCATCATCATCAATGGTGAGATCAAACTCTGGTTTGGCCGCCGGCAGCTGACCAGAGCACAAAGGTGACTATGATTGGGAGCGATGGAAGACAGTGACGTATTGTGAGGTACGTATAAGCTCCATGTTACTGTTCTTATCAATTATAATAAGTGTAGGATTGACCTGCTAATGTTCTTTGACCTTGGCAGCAGAGAGTGGATTCTCCTGGACAGTCACATGACAACACGAATGAAGCAGGGAAACAAAAAGCTTCACCAACACAACATGGAAATGAATGAAAAGGTTTGTTAGAAGCTGCTTATATACTGTATGTTTCAATCAGTTATATTTATATGCCCCTGAATGCACAAGAAACATACATTAGTTCACTTCTCAGAGCTTATTCTCGTAATCTAAGGATAGTAAAGTGGATAAACACTCCATCCTCACAAGGTCTCTGTCATCTTTAAAAACAAAAAGAGAAGGAAACACGCTTCAGACGCACCACAAGCACACTTTTTAAAAACACGTCCTTGGTTTGGCTCTCACCATCAGCTCAGTGCAGAATACTTTAGTTTGAGGACAGAAGCACCAAATAGGTCAAACTGATCCCACTTTGCTCACTGTAGGTTTCTTTGTTTGCTGCGTTTTTCTGATGAGCTTTTGTGGCACCAATATTTACAAAATAAAACCAGTCATGTTCCTACTTCCACAAAGGCCACATCATAATAGTAACGCGTTGTCAAAAACTGCTAATACACTTAAGTAAGGCAAGATAAGGGATCTGAACTCTGGGGAAAATAATATCCTCCAAGGACGTAAGAGAAATCTAATTCAATTAGGCTGCAGAATATTTAATCTCAGCTATTAAAAATGTGCCAAATCACTTTGTTAATGCAGTGCATTTGTAAAATGTGATATGAGAGTGAATATATTGTAACAGAAATGACTGGTGTAGCAGGTTGAAGCTGAATGCTCGTTGATCTCAATTCTGTTGGAGTGTCGGGTTTATAATCCACCTTTTTATGTTCATTTAAATCACCGGATCCAGTTTGTTCCATAGCTGGACACGGACTTCACACTGCAACGTTTTTTAACAATCATATTTATGTAGGCTTTTATGATCTTTGTTATCTCTCCCACCTGTCGAAGAAAAAAAAAAAAATACCGTCAGAAATACATCACATCTTTTCAACAACTCCAGAGTAATGTTTTTATGCTCTTTCTGTCATAAAAACAGTTTTTTTTTTCCAATAACAAAATTAAAAAAATATGCATTTTGCAAAGTGGAACATCATTTTATATCCCCCGTTCTATAAATCTTGCAATACAAGTGATCATGGAATTATGAACATGACAATAAAAGAAAACTCCTGACCAAGGTTCATACAATTAGTCTTTAAACTGAACATATACACATTTATTAAAACCTCTTTGGTAGCAATGCAAAAATAAATAAATAAATAAAGGTTGTCTTTTTTAAGATAAGAAATTAGAAAAAGATCAAATATTTGCCACCCAAACCTGTCCCTATTACCCCATTACACGCATTATTTAATTTTTGATCAAGCAATAAAATTAATTTAATTTATCATCAAAGAAAAAAAAAAATCACAGAGTGAAGTGTTGCATTCTACTGCATTGTCTGAGCATCCCTCTAGGGGGCAGACTTGGACTTTGAGATTCAAAATAAGGTTTAGAGCAGTGTTTTTCAACCTTGGGGTCGGGTCCCCATGTAGGGTCATCTGAAACTAAAAACTAAACTATCCCCTGAAATGTCTAGTTACTGGTTTTTCTGTGTGTTGCCTTCTGTTGTCTTTTTTTTTTATCATTGTACTTTTATTGAGCTGTCATGTCAATAAATACTCTCCTCTACTCTACTCTACTCTAAAGTCAATCAGGTGACATTCTATAATGTAGTTAATTTGACAGTCACAATACAGATATTAATGTATTTATGCTAAAGGAAGTTTTCTGTTTGGAGACAATTTTCCTTCTTGTAAGGCCAAATAATGCAGCATCCCAAAGCTAAATTTGTACGTTTCTGAAAAGAAGATCTAATAAAAGTCATTATGTAAATCTGTATTTGTAGTTATTACTTTACAGTTGGGATGAAAGTGACTGAGAACATCAAAGCAGTTCAGTCCCTGATGTGATAAATTCGTACCTGTGGCGTTTCAAAAAACATCTCTCGCTCATCCACGGTGATCTTGTAGGTACAGGGATGTGGAGCTCCAAAGAAGATGATGTGTTCATAGGGAAACGTCTCCAGAGGCTTTGGTTCCCCTCGTTTGTAGACCGACACGTTCTCTGCGCTGACGCTCAGCCACAGGTCGTGTGGGAAACCTCCTTCTTTGCACTGAGTCAACACAAAAAGGTGTTTATTAGAGGCTGCTCAGGGACTTTTTATGCTCAGCAAATGCTTGAAGGGTACCTGTAGTGAAAATGGATACACCAAAAATTGTGTTTAATGTAATACCAATAAACAAAATATGTGCAGCTTTTTATTTAAAAAAGAAACACATTTAAAGGCATCAGCTATGGACAGCCGCCATTTTGGTAAGAACGTGACACACTTTCTTTCATCGGCCCAGCCTGTCGCTTTAAATAAATGTTGTGAATAAATGCCCTTCATTGATATAAGTGTAACAAGCCATCCAGGTTGTATGTTAGGAGAGGATGTAATGTCACCTTTCTCACCAACTACCAGCATTCAGAATTAGCCTCACGGACAAAGCAGCAGAAACAAGGCTGTGTAGTTAGGTGTTAGTGCACAAATATGGTTAGCAACTGTGATGAAAGCTGCGTGAAAGGATATCTGTTCATTGATGGGAGGATGTGCCGTGAAAAAAAAGGTAACGGCTCAACATTTAGCCACAAGGAAATAAGAAGGAACAATCTGGTGAGGATGTGGTTAGTGCCATGACACCTGCCCATTTAAGTAGAAATGCAGTAGTGCTCTGAACAAGTACGTTTACAAGCAGCATTGAGATTTTCTGTGGAGAAATTATGTCCCCTTGGTGCCCATTAGCTTAGCCCATTAGCTTAGCCCACAGATCCATCTCAGAGCAGCTTGGCTTGAAGCGGTCCTCGCATATCACCGAATTTTGTCAGAACAGAAACGTTTTATGTGTGTATTCGGTACCAATATTATGGAGCCAACGTCTGGATAACTCTGACTTAGTTTTGTTATTCGGTTTAGAGATGCAAAATAAATGTTTTTGTGGAGTTTTTCTCTTGTTTTTATAGCAACTATTAGCTTTACTCTGCCATTGTTCAGTAACTGGACCAACAGCTAACAGGAAATAAAGAAAGTGCGTCATATCCTGTGCAAAGTGGCGACTCTACATAGTTTAATGCCAGAAGGTATAAAATTATTCTTCTAAAGTCCTTTTAATGTGTTTCTTTATAAAAAAGGTACACATATTTGGTCTATTGGTAACACATTACACACATTTTTTTTTCTATACATTTTCACTATAGGCACGGCTTTAAATGATTAAAACTGACCTCAACATCAAACAGTGTGGATCCGTATCCAGGCCACTCTTTGATTATCGTCATGTATTTCAGCATGGCTTGGTGCTGATCCAGTCCATTGAGGCGGCTCCATTTCTCCACAATGCTTGCCCTGGTGGACGACATTTCCTCTTTTATCCACATCTCCAACATCTGCTCCTCCTCCATGCGTTGCTTCTTCAACGAGCCCGTCGTCTTCAGCCCCCGCCGCAGCGTCCCATCCAAGAAGCTGGTCCTCCTGCGCTCGAGAGTCTGTCCCGTTCCTGAGGCTCCGCCTACTTTGGTGAACTGAATAATCCGATTGCGCAGGCGACCCACGGGGTAGACGTTCTCCAGGCTCCACGCGACTCGCGCTTTGTCTCCGTAGAGGAACTGCAGTCGTAGAGCTGCAAGGTGCTGAAGGGTCTCCTCACGAGACGGGAAGTGGCCCCCAGTCAGACTCTCGTGGGCCTAAAGTGAGAATCAGTGAAAGTCGACATGTACTGACAGATGCAGGAGACGGACTAAAACTCAGGGCATGGTCAGTTAAACCCACCTGTTCAAACATGAAGGCAAATTCCACTCCTTCCTTTGGCATGCTCTCCACATCCAAGAAGCAATAGAGTTTAAAATATAACTTCCACTTGCCTTCATCCTGGGCTTCCTCACTGACGGAAAGCCTGAGAACAGAAGCCAGAAACAGAAAAATCACATCCGATTTGAATTTTCTACATATACTTTTACTTCATCATCACGCCAGTGACAAATTATCTATTGTTTCTGCAAAAAATAATGTTGATAAAAAGTCATGCTGTTTTCACACTCCAGGAACAGGGAGACTAATCTGACCCCTATCACTACCCTACAAGGTCATGTCATTGATGAAGTTACGGAATCATAATCGATGATTCCCTCTTGTTTAATTAAGCCTCACATTGAGCAGCTTGTGAGAAAGCTGAAAGTGCTACGTTGTTGGACTATTGTTTACATGAATGCTTCTTCTCAGCGTCTTCAAATGCTGGACACTGTTGATCATGGTGCACTAAATGTTTTTAATAACTGCAATGCGTTGGATGGCTAAGTCTATCTTCACGCAGACACATTCACTGGCTTGGTTTTATCTACAAGGCAATTCTTGGTTTGCTGCCTCTCTTTAGGGTCTCTTTAGTTTAGGGTCCTTTTACAGCACTTTGTCACACAAACGTCACCATGTTCTTGTTTTAGCTCATGTATTGTTAACTATTTGGTGGCTTTTATAGTTTTGTCTTTCATAAGCTCTTATTCTGACTGTATTTTTTTTTTTTACTGTTTTCACATATTGTTTTCTGTGCCATTTGTTTTAAGATCATTTTAGTATTATTTTGACACTGTAAACTTGTTTTATGTACTGCTGCCAGGACACACTAAAATAGGTTATTAATCTCAATATGGTTCTCCTGACTCAATAAAAGCTAATAAAAATTATAAAAGTAAATGGTCCGTACATTACGGAGCAAAAATGATCATACCTTTCAAATTTTGCGAGAACATCAGCTACCAAGACCCTGCTTTCAACAGCTTTGTCAATCGTGTTATTGTGCTCAAAGAGTGCAAACATGTTCCTGCTGTCCTCCATCGCAAGACCTCGAATTAGTTTCTCCACAACCTAAATAATGAAACAAAACAAAAATGTTAGGCATTCATTTCTTTTGCTCCTTGGGTTTTGGGTTCCCCATCCCAACATTTTTTTTTTTTTTTTTTAAATGGGTAAAAATGTAACTTTTATTGAAAAACAGTAAAACATTGTGACTATTCTTCTTCAAAAATCATAAAAATAACATAAAAAATGCAATCACTCATTTTTGAACAGTAATAAATATGTAATAATAAGAAATAGAATTCAAAAAAATTGTTTAAGAAGCACGGCATTTGTTTGTTTTGCTCCTTGGGTTTAAATTAAAACAATAATAATACTAAACATGATCTCAGCTTTATAAGAATATGACTTAGAAATTGCCTGAGTGGGCTTACCTCTCCTGCAGTGGTGTGGGAGTTAATGGAGATCTTACAGGATCCTCCTCCATGACAGTAGACAGTGGTGGTCATTTCTTGTCTGGTAAGCAGTGCCACTATTTCCTCTTGGGAGGGAACAAGCTCCCTCGTTTTGGTCTTTTTTAAAGACTCGCCAACGAAGTGCGCAAACAATTCAATTTCTGTCCCAGGGAACAGCTCTTTGATCCTGAGAGGAGGTGATGAAATAATAAGAGGTTTTGCTGCTGTTTTAAAGATAACAGCGACAGGGTTGGGGTCAGTTGTAATTGCATAGTTGATAATCAATTATCATATATTATAATTGTAATTGCAACTAAACACATTTTTTTTGCTGTCTTAATCGTAATTGAGTTAAAAAAAATGTGACTTTGTAATTGGCATGGAAGTGTCAATTAAAATCTAATGAAATGCAAAACTGGGGAACCATGTTACACTTACACATACTGTATGTAGTTAACAATTATCAAAATATGTTTCATATCAACTTTTCCCACTACCTGTCCCTAAAGGTGCTAAGGGTTAAAAGGGTTTACCATTAAAAAAATTATAAAATAAAAGCAAATCGAGGAGTATTCTGACTCAAAAAAGGCTCACGCACCCACACCAACAATATTAAAACTTATATTAAAAGGTCGGCTAACAATGTAACTAAGAGATGAGAAACAAATGAGATGATACAGTATATGGTAGTTTTTTTGTGTATTTTACAGCTGATTTAGGACATGGGTCAAAACCGACCTGTTATCATATGAGATGCTAACAGAAAGCTAACACAAGAGGTAAGTACAGGGTTTTTTATTTAAGACTCAGTAATTGTGATTAATTATAATTGAACTTTAGTAACTGCGAACGTAATCGTAATTGACTTTCAGATAGTCATCAAAATAATCAGTCATCAAAATAATCATAATTGAATTGTAATTGGAAAAAATGTTGGTCACTGTAACCGTAATTGAATTATAATTGAACATGGATAATTAAAAGCATAATTGTAATATTAAAATGTAATTGACCCCAAACCCTGAACAGCGAACAGGATTTTACCTTTTCAGGTGGAACTTGAGGTAGCGTAGGATGCCTCGGCTGGGCAGGAAGGTGCAGCTCATGCAGGTCAGTAGGTGCCAGTGCGCTCGATTGGACGGGCTGTTGGGGTGTGGGACGTGATTGGTCTGTTTGATCAGCTGACAGTAAACCTCATCCCTTAAAGGCCTTAAATCCTGACAGGTCTGCAGGATTCCCTGAATGATGGGCACGGGGTCGGACACAGCCTCCATCTCCTGCAGGGAGTTAAAAATCTTCACGGCTTCATCCTGCAGGCTGGTGTAGCCCTTTTCTTTTTGCACTGACGGATACAGAAGCAGAAATTTACATTATTAAATTGTTACTTTATTTATCTTTCTGCTTTGTCAAACTGAAATATATACAATAATGTTTGAAGTTAAAGCTTTAACTATGTTCTTTTTCGAGAAAAAGTTAAATACTTTGATTCTTGTCTCCTTCTTTGTGCAGTTTTTCTTGATTTGAAAAGGGCATTTGATACAGTTGACCACCAAATTTCATTGTCAAGGCTACTACAATTCAATTTTTCAGAGCAAGGAACAAATTGAATATCTGTCAGTGGTGTCAAATCCCCTTATATTGACAGTCAGGTTGGAGTTCCTCAAGGTTCCATACTTGGACCTAATTTCTTTTCTTTATACATTAACGATTTGCTAAAATATTGACACAGCTTTATGCAGATGATGCTGTAATTTTCACAAAAGCTAAGTCAGATATTGAATATCCAAAAATTTGACATCTGCAATAATCTCTGTGGACAAGTGGCCCATTAAGTCATGTCTTCTTCTAAATTCCAAAAAACTGCCTGTTAATGTTCTCCAAGCATCCAAAAGCACTCAAATATATTTCTAAAAGGCGAGGAGCTCCAGATTGTACATGCATTTAAATATCTTGGTGTCACTCTTGACTCAAATTTTAAAAAAAACTCCCAGAGAGGGCTGCAAAAATGTTTCTTCATTGTATGATTTTTTTTTTAGAAAGTTTAAACCACCAAGGACTGCAGATGGAAAGTAGCCTTTGGCTATTTTTGGCATATTTACATTTAAATGTTCATTAATATGCACTGTCCCTTTTGAATAAATAAATAAATAGGACTCACTAACAAGCTACTTACAGTGGAGGTTAACATCTCCATAAGACAGAGGTAGGAGAGGAGAGTGCAAAGGATGCTGGGTGTATCTTAGGATGGGGTTCCTCCAGTACGTCTGCTCCACAGCTTCCACATTCAGACTGCTCTCCTAAAGCGGCAACAGATTGGATTAGTTACCGTATGTTCTTCTCATTCAATGAAATTAAATGAGCCAGACAAGGTGAAAAGATTAATGATGAGCATTTTCACTGCAGAAAAGCTGAGAAAAGTCAGAAAATACAGTCGGAAACAAGCAAACTTTAAAGCTCATTTTTTTCACACAGGCAGTGAGTACAAATACCTCACTGTTCTGCCAGAGGTTTGCATGACTGAAGAGAGTTTGAGTTACAATGTGAATGCTTGTATGTTAATGAAATGTCACACATAATAATCAGTTAAAAATGACCTTTCATTGAAACCCACGCACAGTACACAGCCGTCTGATGACATAACATCCACCAGTGAACATATTAGCATTGATCTGATCAAATAACAGTGGAAAGGCTCCTACCTTGATGTCCCTGATGAGTTGCTGTGTTGGAGTTTCAATAGGAACTTTGCTGTCTATTGCCCCCTGAATGGCATTCGCCCATCGCATGGCTTCATTAAGCATTTTGGTGTAAAGTCGATAGGAGTGTTTACGACCGTGGATGATTATATTCCAGTATCCTAGGATAAAAAAAAAGATTTCAAATTAAATGCAAGTTACACAATGAAAAAAAAAATGGTGACACACACTTCCATTTAAGAACATACAGATCAAAGTGATGAAACGGTGTTTAACTGACCCGTGTCCTTGAAGACTTTCTCATCTGGTTGCACCACAGAACAGAGGCTGTTTAGGACCAGCGTTCCCAGTTTAGAGGCACTCCGCTCCGATGACTTGTAATAGTCTAAGGAGTTACTGGTGAGAACAAACCAGCGCTTCTTCAGCTTCAGAGACGTGCTTTTGGCTCCGGATTTCATTTCTTTATGCATCCAACCTGAAAGGATATAATTTACATTTGTTCAAGTTTATTGATTTTTTCC
Source organism: Gouania willdenowi (assembly GCF_900634775.1). NCBI lineage: Eukaryota > Metazoa > Chordata > Actinopteri > Blenniiformes > Gobiesocidae > Gouania > Gouania willdenowi. The sequence goes on along the minus strand of NC_041064.1, from coordinate 10,971,224 downwards.
TTATATTTTCTACAATCTATTCAATTTTGAGTTGATTACATTATTCACGAGCAAGAGTGGGAGAACATCGTTAGTGACATTTATACCATGGGAAAAAAAAAATCACACTCTCCCTCTGATTACAAACAGAAAGTTTGGTCAAATTGGAAGTAAGATATTTTGGACATAAATTTGAAAATAATTGAATTGTCTGTGTATGTATTTGCACAATACATGTGTACACACTCCTAGGTTATGGTTGTAAATAGTTATTAAAGTTAAAGACTCAAAAAATGAAAAACAAGGGAAAAAGGTTGAATGCTGAGAGTGTTTTAAGTAAGTCATGTCAGAGAAATATTATTTTACTGTGTTTTTTTTTCTAATGTGTGTAAACATGACTGTTAATGTGTAAAATGCCCTTGAACCTTTCATAAATAAAGAATTACAATCAATAAATAAATTATTAACGAGCAATCCCTTACTTATACCTTTATTGATATGTATATATAAAAAGTGTAAGAACTTGCCACACATTAACCCTAGCCAGAGTGTCTTGGGTTCTAGGGTAGCTTCAGCATCTTCTCTTATGTTTTAGCAGGTGTGGATGTTCTATACCCCAAAGCCCGCTTTTTTCTACAGGCACACGCTCGGGTGTTTTTCACCCAGCAATAGTGTTAGGTGTCTCATTATTTCCACACTGTCTGTACTGACTGCATCTAAAAAATAAAGTAAGTAAAAGTGGTCCTAAAATGTCTATGCTATCTTTATTTAGTCCAGTAGTTGTGAATAAATATCACTAAGTGGTGATTTCAAGAAAATTCATATGGTGATAAAATATTTTAGTCAGGAGATAATTTTTTGAAAAATTGAAAAATGCCATTTTTGGTTCCTCTGTCCTGCAGCTGTTCATGTGTCTATGTGACTATGTACCAGGGAAGCCTCAAATATCCCAGAAATGGGTGGACCAAAGACAAAGTTTCCAGTTTCATTATCTATTTTTTTTCTAAGATTTTTTTTGTTCTTACATTCCTAATTTTACAGTTATTTTGGTTAATATTTTTAGAGTTCACCCATGTTGGTTTTTATCTAATTTTGTTAGGCATGGCATAGCTAAAAATAAAAGAACACAACTCAAATAAGTCATGCATTGTCATATTTTGATGCATTTTGATGATAATTACTTTTTATTGGGTATATTATTATTATTTTACTGGGCATATTGTTACTAATTTTAGCAATAGTGTTCTAGGGTTAAACTTGTGGTTCTAAAACTTTTTCTCTGTTGCCCTCTTTAAAAAATTACATTTTTCAAGTTCCCCCATCCCAACAAAATTTCAATAAAATGGATCAAAAGTGTAACTTTTATTGAAAAAAGGTAAAACATTGTGTCTAATCTTCTTCAGAAGTCATAGAAATAACATAAAACATATTATAGAACAGTAATAATACCATAATAACATAACAATGAGCACTGCACTAAACTGACCTCTGACTAAAAAGTCCTGGCCATCCATGTGAGAATCTCCCTTGGATTTTTGCAGCAGCCCGATCCAGTGGTGCATCTCCTCAGGTGTGTCTGTGTTACAGTGGATCACTCGATTAGCCGTGATGATCACAAATGAGTTTGGCCTGGGGAAAGAACAAAAAAAAAAAAAAAACATTCTAGGGGTCATTAAAACATAATCACGTATCGGTCATAAAGCTGTCTTTTAAGGGTTGGTGATTCCTTACCTGTCTGGGTTGTCTGACGCGCAAACGGAATCAATCAAGCCGACATCTAATGTGCCCTTGAAGAAGAACACAACACTTGAGTTGCGAGCAGTATAACGGCTTTTATGACACAATAAAAAGTTTTTTCCGGAATATTATTAATTTACAGTTCAAACATTTTCATTGCAAAGGGCTGTTGTTATTCAGTCTTTGGTCCAAAAAAGTGAACTGAATCTGTGGCTCAGGCATCAGAAGTAAAACAGCACTAACCACTGCATTCTTCGGGTTGGCCTGTTCATGGTGGATCTCCGTGAGCTGCTCCGGGCTGGCGCTGTGGACCCGACTCAGCACGTTGAACCAACCACTGGATGGGTCAGAGGGAGTTCAGAAGAGGAAAAGTCAGCAAACATGTAATTCAAAGCCTCACCATGAACTTCCACTGGTAACCACAAGAGGGACATTCAATGCCATACAGCAACCGAAGATGGGAGGAGAAGAATTTAGACTCCTGACAAAGTGCCTGCTTGCAAATTGGACTCAATATGCAGAGGTAAAAGTAACACGTTATGTACTCATGTTACTGTAATTGAGTTGCTTTTATGGGTACTTCTACTTTTTTGAGTATATTTCTAAGTCAGTAATTTGTAATTTGTAATGCACCTCGTTTTAATCATTATTTTCCTTATAGAGGAAGTAGTCGCATTTTTGAGGGTGTAAACACGTTCAAAAACTTATGAAAATTTGTACACATAATAGGACTGGCGAATAATGTGATATTTTGGGGGAAAGAAAAGTGTATTGGCTCCCAGCTTGGACTGATGACATCATCACTGTTGAACTTTTACAAAATTCTGCAGAATTCTGACATCATCACTGTAGAGACTGTCAGAATTCTTCAGTGTACTGAAGAACTATTACTAAAACATCTATTTTAGAGTTAATAAATGTAGTTACACTTAGAGCATGGGCATGGTATTGATTAATTAACTGGTGTGAAATTATTTAATAAAAAATAATTGTACATTTTGACAAACCTTTTATTTTATACCGATGCGTTTGTAGAAAATAAATTAGGTTCCAATTGTGTAAGATTTGGTCTCTTCCTCTTTAAGTTTATACATGAGATGTTTACTGAATGCAAGGGAACCGAGGCAAGATTTATTACCAAAAATAAAAGTAACTAGTAACTTTGAGTACAATTTAATTGAGCTACTTTTTACTTGTACTTGAGTATTTTATGTGTGACTTACTTGAACTTGTACTTGAGTACTATTTCAAACAATTAACAGTGCTTCTACTTGACTAGGATATATCAGCACTCTTCACACCTCTGATAATATGTGTGTAATAACAACCTGGCATCTTCAGGGGATTCAGCGTAGATATGGTAGGTTCTCTCCTCTGTGACAATATTCAAAGCGTTTTCTTTTTCATGATTGTCCACTATATCCCTGCCAAAAGATTCACAGTCAGCAAAATACTTACAAATAAATAAAAGACTATAGAATGATAAAAGGAAAACAACAAAAAGAGGAGTTTTCTTACTTAGCTGTGCGGATATCGATGGTTCCCTTCAACTTTTCTTCACCGTCGTTCTCAAAGTACATGAGTTTGGACTCGCGCAGAACAAACCAGCGCATCTTCCAGTTGCGGCGAGACAAGGTGGACATCCCGCCTCCTTTTTTGTACAGCCAACCAGATTTGAGTGAGTCCTGCTTCGCCCTGAACCACATGAAGGTCTCGTCTTTTAGGACGCACCACCGCCGCCGCCATGGGATCATCAGTCCACCTGAACAAGAGGAGTTTTAATACTTGGTCAGCACAATTTACAAGTAATGCTTTTATCTCCTGACTTGCTGATCGCTTTGATGTTTTTTTTTTACTTCCGCATAGCAATTCTAGCAAGTTAATTTTGTCTTCTTTTTCAATAACATATTAAGGTTTCATTTATTCAGACAACTTTTTTTTAGGACATTTACTTTGATCTCCTGACATGTTTCGACTAATTTCGACTACATTTCCTGAAAAAAAGTTGTCTGAATAAATGACACATTAACACATATTATTCAAAACAAAGACAAAATTTACTTGCTGGAATTATTATGTGGAAGTCAAGAAAACATCAAAGCAATCAGCAGGCGACTCTGCAGTTGACAGTCAAAACATGTCAGGAGATCAAAGCAAATTTCCCGAAAAAAGTTTTCTGCATAAATGTAACCTTAAAATATTATTCAAAAAGAAGACAAAATTTACTTGCTGGAATTGCGATGCGGAAGTAAAAAAAAAGCGATCAGCAAGTCAGGAGATAAAAGCAAATTTCCAGAAAAATAGTTGTCTGAATAAATAAAACATATTAGTCAAAGACATGATATAACTTGATCACTTCTTATCAAATTCCAAGATTTTTAAATTAAATCAGTAAAAATACAAGCAAAGACTCACACCACTGAGTGAAAGCAATGCAGAGGTTTGAAACTCACTTTTCATATAAAGATAGCCGTGAAAGTACGGAGGCCCACTGCCATTCAGCACATTCATCCTCCCGTTGGAAATTTCCTCATCTGTGTCCACATAGCCATCGTTCTCCTCGTCTGTGTCAATGAACTGCAACGCAAAAAAACTTTTATGGCAACTTGAATTGGAATTGAGTTCAGATAATTGAAATTACAATCGACAATTTAATTAAACGCAAAACAGGTCAACGGCTTACACACAAGTAGTTAACAGATATCAAAATATGTTTCATATTAAGTTTTCCCACTACCTGTCAGTGAATTTTCACACTCATATAGGTGGTAAGGGTTAGAGGAGTTAGTGGTTAGTTAGGAAAAATTTGTTTGTAACTGGAAAAAATCATGGTTACCGTAATCATAATTGAAATGTAATTGAACAAGGATAATTGAAAAACTTAATTGCAATTGAAAAATGTAATTGACCCCAACCCTGGTTGCAACAATTAAAATTAATATGTTAAGGTTTAATTTATTCAGACAACTTCTTTCAGGAAATTTACTTTGATCTCCTAACATGTTTCGACTGTTGAGATCAAAGTAAATTTCCTGAAAAAAGTTGTCGGAATAAATTAAACCTTAACATAATTTCAAAAAAGAAGACAAAATTATCTTTCTGGAATTAATTAAAATTCACAAAAGTCTTGGTAAACATGAAATCAAGTTGTTCTGGATTGATCCGACTGCTATTAGAATGTAGATTTTTGCTCCGAAGATCATTTATTATTTTTTGGATTAAAGAAAACAAACATTTTCCCCACAGACTTGGACTTAATAACCCTAAATGAGTTTTTCCTCACCGAGTCTGAGCTGCCTCTGAAGGAGTCCAGGCTGTTACGAGTGCATGAGGACTTTCTAAGAACCTCTTCGTCTGTGATGTGGCCATCATTGGTGCTAGCCCCCGAGCTCCCATGAACCTCCTCAAATTCCTCCTGGTCATAGTCTGACTCAGCGTCCAACAAGTTAGTCTGAGATGACTCTGCACACACTGGATCGAAGTCACATCCTCTGCCTGCACTTTGGCTCAGGCCTCGTTCTCCATTAGTCAGCACAGGAAGAGACGGGCGGTCGGTGGATTGGGACTCTGTGAGAAGGTGGACGTGACTCAGTCCATTGGCGGTACCCGTGGGACGCTTTCCTGATGCAGGAAGTGAAGCTGCAGAGGAGGAGTCCAGCAATCCTTCTGCAAAGGCGGGTGGAGGAGGGGGAATACTTTGAAAAACGTCCTGGTCGAGAGGAACCGCGGCTGGAGGAGGAAAGTCCGGCAAAGGGACGCACTCGTCCTCGGCGTGGAAACCCTCGTCCACTTCCTCCTCGGCCAAAGGCGCGATGGATTCATTGGGATCGTGAAGGTTTTCTTCGCTCGAAAGCGATGGCTCCAGACCACCGAAGTCCAGCAGTTCCAAAAACTCCGTAGCCACCCGGGACGCTTCCTTCTCCAGTCGGTAGATCTCAGCGTCCCTCATCTGGCGAAGCTCCTCACGAGAGACGTCCCCAAAGAGGGACACGCCGTCCTCCTGCTGCTTCTGCAGGCGCTCGATCTCCCTCTCCAGACGTAGGATCTCCTCCATCTGACGGCTCTCCTCCTCAGAGGTGTTGCTGTGAGACAAAGTGCGGCACAGCTCCTTCTGTGGACCACACGAGACAAACCAGAGAGTCAAATCAATCGCTTGTACCACCGTACAAACTCTTTACATCAGAGGTGTCAGACTTATTTTCGTTCAGTACAATACAAAGTTGTTTGATCTTATACAGTATGGGCCGCAGATTTTAGGAGGGAAAATGAGCAATTTCAACATTAATGACCCCGAGTTTGTACTTTTCACGCCGTATAAATAAATGATACATAAAGCATTTAAGCCGCCGACGATATCCAGGAAATAAGTCACGGATATCAGTCCCAGCAGGATTTTCTCTTTCAAAATTCATTGATTTTGTTACCAATTTTTATTTAACTTGCGGGAAATTATGTGAAAAAATTTCAGGAAAATATAGTTCTTTGAACAATTTGAGATTTAAAATGACTGCAGTCATGTGATAAAAGCAGGGGGATCCTCCAAATATTGTGGAGTTTGATTGAATTTGTGTATTTAGAAGTACTGAAATATCTACAACTGAATTATTTGGTAATTTAAAAAATAATTTATGTTTTTTCTGTCTTTTTAACTTTTTCCTGCAGGTCGAATTAGATGGTCTAAAGCACAAGTGTCAAACTTAAGGCCCAGGGGCCAAATCTGGCCCTTTTCTTGTGTCCAATTTGGCTCATAGGAAAAAATAAAAATGACAAAGAAAACATTAATCATTGAGTATATTGCCAACTAACTCAAATGTAGATACTGTACCTCAACCTCTCCAAATACACAAATTCAATAAAATTCCCCAATATTGGCGTATATCACATGGTGGCAGTCATTTTTAATCGCAAACTGTTGAGAGAATTTTTCATCTATCATTCATAGGTGGAAGCGCAATCTAGTGCACAATTATTTTGAAATAACTTTTATTTTTCTGCCTAAAATCTGCGGCTCCCACTTGAGATCAAAGTGAACCAAATTTGGCCCCTGGGCCTTGAGTTTGACACATGTGCTTTACATGAATTAGAAAAAGAAATAATTGAACTACCTTTGGACAAGCTCCATTCATCAGTGAGTCCCTGCAGACAAAAGCATATTTTTTATTAATAAATACAGTGATTCACAGACTAGTGATCAAGAGTAAATAATTAATAAACATCCTCTACCTCTTCACGTCTACTTTCTCTTTCTCTTCGATTAGCCTCTGTTCCTCTTTCTTTCTTCGATCTTCCTCGAGCCGCCTCTGCTCCTCCTCCATCTGCCTCTTTCTTCTCTCCTCCTCCTCCTCCTGCTGCTGCCTCATCTCCTCCATCTTCTTTCTCTCCTCCTCTACGCGCCTCCTTTCCTCCTCTTCCTCTCGCCTCCTTCTCTCCTCCTCCTCCTCCTCTCGTTTCTGCTTCTCCTCCTTAAGCTGGCGATAGAGAGTTCGAGCTGCGCGACCTCTGTGAAGTTTCTGAAGCACGACGGCCGCCAAGCGCAGACGGAGGAAGCTGCGTCTCCAAAAGTGAGTGCGGTAGTTCTTCTGGATGGTGACGACGCTGGACAGAACCCTCTTATACTGTTTTCTGATGAAGTAAAAAGATGTGCATATTATTGTTCTTTAATTTGTTTTAAAAAAAAAAACTGGGAAAATTGTGAATTAACTCAAAGCCCCTGATCCCCACAATTGAACCGCAAACCATTCATAGCAATGCTTGGTTCTCTTTGAGGCGGCGTAGGCTTCTGTGTGGCCCAACCTAAATTACCCACACACACACACAGTACTTGCATTGACTACACACACACATAAACACAAACGCACACACAAACACACGTGACTATATCTAGACCACACACATTGCGCTGACTCTTTGACCTCAAGCACATCCTAATCTGTGCAGTAATAAGTTCACAATGTTTGACCGGTATTAGGGTCTTAGGGACAGACCTGTTGGAGATATAATGTTACGTGTAATATCACAAAATGTTTGCTTGTGTCTCCAGATAGTGAGAAAGCAGCAAAAAGTGATCGACTTAAAAAAAATTGAAAGAAAACTTTCAACTTTAACGCTGTCGTCTGTATGATGTCCCAAAAGTTTGTTTTTTTTATTATGTAGATAAGGGTGTCTGTGTTGTGTTTTTATTTTAGTTTTTCATTATTATGATTTTATTAAATTTTTTATGATTTATTACATTTTTTTTGTGTTGTGTTTTTAAATATTTTTTAATGAAGGCACAAAATAAAAATGTGCGCATGCTCACAGATAGGCGAGACGTAAATAAATGTGTTCCTTAATCCAGATTATTAATTTCCCTTTGAAGCTACACACTATATAATACAGATAATACCTCACATTGTATTTGAAGATACAGAGAAATACAATCAATTAAAAAGGCAGACAAAAAAAGGCACATGAGCTCACATGAAAAAGTGCACAAAATTAAATTAAGAATAAATGAAGGTTTCATTTATTCAGACAACTTTTTTCAGGAAGTTTACTTTGATCTCCTGCCATGTTTCGACTGTCAACTACCAGTCTTCTACAGAGGCGTCTGCTGATCACTGAACTTGCTGGAATTATTACGCAGAAGTCATGGACAAGACTGTGTCCAAGCATTGGACACATCAAAACGATCAGCAGACGCCTCTGAAGAAGACTGGCAGTTGACAGTCGAAACATGTCAAGAGATCAAAGTAAACTTCCTGAAAAAAGTTGTCTGAATAAATGAAATCTTAACATACAGCATTAATAAAAAAGATGACAAAATGAACTTGCTGGAATTACTACTCAAAAAAGAAATGAATGCTCGAATGTTCCAATTACAAAATTGAGGGGCAAATCTCAGACAGTTTTTAGTATTTTATTTTATTATCCATGACAGATCTGTAGTTTTTGAACCTGGATAGCCAAAGTTTTGTTCAATCTGTCCTGAGGAACAATGTTCAGCTGCACAGCTTGTAACACTTCACCCTCTGCAATGTCGGCAAGTTTGCAGCCCACATAAAACACATGCAGACAGAAAGATAAACAAATGTGCAAAGGCACGCACAACTGCACCATATATCCCACCCTGGCACACACACACACACACACACACACACACAGGCTGTGTACCTCAACTACAAAACAAACCCTGACAACTGTCGCTGCCACTCAGCTAGCTAGCCTCCCTCCCTCCCCTCCCGCCCCTCCTCCACTCACCTTGCCACATAACTGAGGATGTGGGCGCGGATCACCATACCAGCTCTGCGCCTCACCTCTTCCCTCTCCTTCTCCAGCCTTTGCTCCAGTGTCTCCTTCAGGAACACCTGCGCGACCAGGAGCGCCACAGCCAACGGGGACACACAGAGGGAGGATGGGGGTGAGATATGAGAAGGGTGAGTTTCTCTTCCCAAAGAGATGTGAAGGAGCTCTGTAGTCTGTTGGCAGCACCCTGTGCCCACTGCAGAGGGTGTGGAGGTGCAGCTGAGGTCAGTGGGTGGGCGTCTCTCTCTGACTGCAGAGCAGAGCAGAGGGTAAAGCTGGCAGTGAGACTGCAGTGCTGCTGCTGCAGAGCCTCATTGTATCCCAACGTCCTCTTCCTGAGCACCCGCTCTTTGCTGCTATTGCTCTTACTGCTGCTGCTCAACTGACTCACACAAGCAGAACAGCACAAAGAGGGAGGGAAGGGGAGAGGTAAGGAGAGGAGAGGAGAGGAGGGATGAAGGGATGAGGGGGAGGGATGGTGGCTGCTGTCCAGATAAAAAGACACACCCCTTCTTTGCTTTTATGAAGGAAAGGGAAAGAGTTTGGTTAACCCTTCGCTCACTCCTGAAGACTTTGGTTCGCTCACTGTTCAGCTCACATCTCCTAAAATACTTTGGTAACACTTTACTTGAAGTTTTATACTTAAGGTTGACATTATGCTGTCATTATTCTTACATGACACATATCATTAGTATGAATAAGGCATCATGAACACGGTCATTAAGTGTTGTTCGTTACCCTAACCCAGTTATAGGCAACTGGCAGCCCGGGAGCCACAAACAGCCCTCTGTCTAATTTTATTTGGCCCCCAAAGTAAAGGTACAAAATGACAGAAAAATACACAAAACAAAAGCAAGAATACATAAGAATTACAATGTTGCAGGAAAATACAGTAAAAGACAAGAAAAACACAGAAAATATTACAAAACACACAAAACTACTACAAAAATGAACCATAACGACAACAGTAATACACAAAATTACATCAAATAGCACAAGACAACAACAAAAATACACAAAATGACCCCAAAATAATATACAAAATTACAGAAAATGAAAACAAAATTACACAAAAGGACAAGAAAAATGACTCAACAAACCCACAGTACTAACAAACAGAAGGGTTAGGGTTAACCCTAACAGAAATAGACAACAATTACTCAAAAGAATGCTAAATGACAACATAAATACACAATATGACTAAAAAAAAAACAACGTATATTTTAGAAGAAAAATACACAAGGACAAGGACAACAGAAATGCACAAAAAGCACACAAAATTACTATAAAAACACTTTGTTCTTTTCTGTGTTAATGCTCAGATTGGTCATTATTCTAAATGCTGACATGAATATACATGATGTGGCCCTTTGATCAAACAAACACATTTTCGTGGCCCCTGCTGTGTAGAAGTTGCCCACCTCTGCCCTAACCCTTCCTTACCCTAACTCATGGGTGTCAAACTCATTTGAACTCAGGGGCCAAATAAGGAGCAGTTTATCTTAGGTGGGCTGCAGATTTTAGGTTGGAAAAATTGTAATTTCATCATTATTGTGCTTTAGTTTGCACTTCCACATATGAATACATTTTAAAATGTGCAAGGCATTGATGTTATTAAAGCAATAAGTGACAGATATCTGTTCCTGCAGGATCTTCACCTTCATTTTATTTTTTGGTGATTTGTAGCCAATTTTTTGTGATATAGGGAGATTTTGTGGAATGATTTGAGGAAAATTGCAGGACTTGGGAGAAATGAGAGTTCTTTTAACAATTTGAGATTAAAAATGGCTGCCATCATATGATATAAGAGTTGGGGGAAATGTTTTTTTGCACTTTCTGCTGTGGACCGAAATGAATGCTCTAAAGGGCCAGATTTGGTACACGGGCCTTGAGTTTGACACATATGCCCAAACCCCTAACCCGACTAGATCCCTCCACCTAACCCCAAAAATGACAACATAGCTCGAAAGGTGTCATAATTTTGCAAACGACACTTAATGACAACCTTTATGACACCTTATTCATGCTAATGACAGATAATAACAGCGTAATGCCAGCCTTAAATGTTACTAATACTTTTTACAGAAATACAAATGTAGAATCAGAACTCTGGAAAATACTCTAATCAGATTTGAGCTGTCTGGTTATGTTTGTAAGCCACAAAATGCAGCCAGCAGTGGATTTATAGGATATTGTGCCTGTTTGTGTCCCAGATGTTTTCACTAATAAACGTGCTGCACAACCTTCCTTTAGCTCAGAGGATCCCAATCTTTTTTGGGTCGTGACCCCATTTTGATATCAAAATGTCTGGCGACCTTTTTTTTTAATTCTAGAATTAGTTTTTGATCATTTTTATTAAAGTGTGTTACAAATACAGAGTAGTAGCAAGGCTTAGTGCGCAAAGTGACATGTGCGCCACCTCAGATACTTTTTAGACTGCATTTTATTTTAACTAGATTTTTATTTGAGAAAGTTTAAGTATACGATACAGTTATTTGATATTTATTCATGTGTGAGGTGTATTTGAAAAACAATAATTCAAAAAGTAAATATACATATTTATATTTTTTTTTTTTTACCAATTACTAGAGATTTCAGGTGATCCCAGTTTACTTCCAGGTGACCCCACATGGTGTTTTAGCTTCATTAATTCAATGAGAGAGGAGGAAGCTTCCTCTCCATCCACATCCTTCCCTTGCCAGTGAAACAAATGGCTGACACACATACACATACACACACATGCATACAATGAAATATCACTCAAGCTCCCAAATCTGGACACACTTCCTCTGCTGCAGTATATATATAATTACAAACAGCCTGTCTCTCCAGAGGAAATGTAGCTCCCTGACCACAACCCGCACAGCATCACACTGAACCTTTCCTCATCCCTTCCTAAACGCCAGCACATATATGAAAAAAATGGGAACATGTTTTTACACAGTGATGTGCAGTGAAAACTCTACATTTTCTTCTGTAAATTGTCAAAAGTAAAAAAACAAACAACATTTCAGGATCTGTCAATCATTTGAAATTGAATATGTAGTTCAGCCACTTTTACGCGGTCAGCAGAGTGAATTTATCGTCTAACAGAGGAAACAACAGTTTATGTTTGTAGAGTTGTTTTATGTGAAAATGAGACTTTGTTGTGTCATAGGGACTACTTGTCTAAATAAAAGGTTATAAATAATTAAATGTTTGTTGTGCATGTTTTTGTCATCATAATTTTTGTGTATTATATTGTCCTTTTGTGTATTTCCTGTCATTTTGAGTGTTTATGTAAGAAACTGACAAAATCCAAGCAATAAGTGATAGAACAGGATCTTTACTTTAAATTTCCTAGATTTTGTGAACGATTTCTAATTAAAAAAGGGAAATACTATGTCATAATTTGAGGAAAATTGAAGGATTTTGTACGAATTTTTTGTTTTTTCAACAGTTTAACATTAAAAATGACTGCAATCATGCGATATAAGCACCGGAAAAACTGTGAGCCCCTGAAAATATTGTTCATTCATTTACACAATGACTCATGTTTTCTCTGTCATTTTTACTTTCTACTGTGGGCCGAATTGGATGCTCCAAGGGGCCGGATTTGGCCCCCGGGCCATGAGTTTGACACATGATCTTAGTGCTAATCCTGAAAACACCTTAAGAAGTCCTACCCGCAAACAGGATTCTACAGCCAGGGACTGCACAGATGTGTAGAAAAGCTGAACATATGTCTGCATGCGCACGTCAGCGGTTATACTCCCGTTTCGTATTTTAAAAGGAGCCAAACATGTGGCTCACATCAAACATGTTCTGTCCTGACAGTGTTTTTTCGGCGTGCCGTGCGAGTAGCCAACTTGCCAAAGTTGGGAACAAAAGTGTCATAACAGGAAACCGATGAATGTAAAGCGTCTGAGCAACCACAACTTAGAGCAGGAACTAACAATATGTCAAACGTGGATTTAGCTAAACCCAGAAATCTTTGATCAAACACGTTTCAAACAATCTCTATAAAGACGATGGTTTGTTTGCTGTGAATGACTGGTTAAAAATAGAGCCCGAAATCCCAAAAAGAAAAGGACAGTTGGAGCTAAACTAAGCGTGGTATTGTCATTTTCACAGATGAAGCCATGTGATGACTTTCCTTGAACTTCATCTCAGCTCGGAACATCTTATCCCTGTAACCTCCCCTCAAATCACTTGCCCAGTGTTTAGTTTATTAAATCAACAGCTCTGTGGGAGTCAACAAGCCAAACTACATCGAGGTGGCCGAAGGATTACGGCAAACCCCTGCTGTGGGTTACGGTTACAGTAACACAGCCAGAGATTTTAGGAATAGCAAAGTAACTGCGGTTGTGAACAAGCGATCGGTAGTGTGACCACAACCGGTCAGAAACATCCTCAGGGCATGAGTCACAGCCACTGTGGTGCTTAGAGAGTTACAAACCAATGGTTTCAGGTATTCAATAAAACATCTTCAAGGACATTCAATGCCTATTTAGAGAAAAAAAACCCAAACAGAAACTAAGATATTCTGTTTTCCAAGGGCAACAGAGCTACTGACTGATGTACAGCAGGAGAAATATCCAGAGCAATATAAACTGACACTTCACCTAATCCCTCGGGCTGCCCAGCTGTGCTATTGTTGGTTTGAAACCTGCAACTCTATCTTGCCCATTTGTACTCGTGCTTATTAGATTGAGGGGGGACTATAATGAGTGGAAGAACAGAAGGCTAACAGTTAGAACAGAAGGAGGCTTTTAGTTGTTATGCTGCAAAGAAGTGGAATCCAAGTAAAAGGCTATTTCTCCACTGTATATCACTGAAAGGGAAATTTTTTATCATGTTTTTGTTGATTTAATGTTTTTACAGCTTATTTTAAACTGTTAAATGTTTTCTGTTGCACTTTTTGATCATGTAAAGCACATTGAATTGCCTTGTGTATGAAATGTGCAACACAAATGAATTTGCCTTGCCTTGTGTGTGTATGTGTGCGTTCGTTTTTTAGTACTTCACCTTTGATTTCCCCAGCTGCCATTCTTTCTTGTCTTTGTCTTGAACCATCAGAAGCTCGGCGCAACTCTGCCTCTCATCCTCCGATTGGATTTTCTTTTTCAGGACCGTTTTGTATCTGCAGAATTCAAATCAGACATATCCTGAATGGAGTAGGCTCAACTAAAAAAGAATAAAAAATGAAAGTTGTGGTTAGATTTTCTGACCTGCTGAGGAAATCTTTAAATGTTCTTCGAACGGGGAATCCTGCTCTCCTTATTTTTACGGTTTCCAGCATCCCTGAGTATCTCAGCTGATTCAGGACCACTTCAGGGTCAAAACGGTTGGCTTTCTGTAGGTTAGAAACAGAAATGTAAAGTAAAGGTTGTTTTATTTGCAACTTTCTTTTGATCTGTTTTTGAACAATTATAAAATTAGAAGGAAAAACTAAATAAATATATTTGAAAAATAAAAAAAAATTGCAGAGGATAAGAATTTCAAATCACACAGGGTCACAATTGTAAGTAAAGGTTGTTTTTATCCATTACAATTTAACTTCCTATCACGTTGGGATTATTACTTCTGGTGATACTGTATACGAGTCAAGGTAAACTTAAACTTGTGGTAAACAGTTTATATATTAGATCAACACACACCATGAAGAGAGAAATGTGAACAGTGTGAACTAGCAACACCTTGTAAGAAATCGTGAGCTCTTAGTTTGAAATCACCTCTTCTATTCACATATTTGTCTTCCTATTAATGTTCAGATTTATCTGGCAGGATCTGTGATGCTGGCCGCTTCTTTCCACAAGCTGCCTGTTCACTCAGGTCAACGCGCCGGCTCTTTGTCACCCAGAGGGCATACACTGCTGCATAAGCTAAAGCATTCCTCAATGTGTCAATATAATTACAGGCTAAAGCTACCACGCATGGTAACAGAGCCACGAGGATGAAAGAGCTTCATACATGCATGCATGTGTCTATATGCGTAATTAAACACATGCCCTCATGCACATAAATACACGTGCATTCTTCTGAGCTCTGCACAAGCTAAACTAAGAAAAGTTTAAAAAGAACCAAATGAATGAACTTTTTCCTGCATGCCTGTCTTTGTCTGTTTACATGCATGAAGTCATGTTAGGGGCTTGTGCATGACGTCATGTCCTATCATAGTAGAACATTAATAGGGACGAGGCTTGTTCAATCTTGACCAGCTGAAGTCAGGTGAGCAAATGAGAGGCGGAGCCAACAATAGGAGAGGACAGATGGGAAGGGAAAAAAATGGTGGGTTAAAAGGACAACAGTGGCAGCTTCCATGTTAACAAGTAAGCATGAAGGTGTGGAATGAGTCGTAGGGAGTGGGCGGTAACGTAAGTAAGACAATCACCACATTGTGCACAGTGATAACAGAAACGGAGAAATTGCCACTGGATTACACAACAGCCATCCTCATGGATACAAATAAAATGAAGTATTAGGATACACCCTCGATTTAAAGCAATAAATGGAATGTTCTAAAGGACTTACAGCTATGGCAGTGTTTTTCAATATCGGGGTTGCCTGAAATGTCTATTAATTAATAAAAGTAATTTTTTAATTTATTATTCTTTTTCAAATTAAAACAATACACAATCATAATTAAAATGAATAAAATAAACAAATATCTGAGCTGGCATATCTTGTCACTTTGTACACTAATCCTAGCTTCTTGTTGTTACATAGAATAATAAACATGATCAAAAAATATATATTTTAAGTCCCCAGAAATGTGTGATATCCAAATGGGGTCACAATCCAAAAAAGCTTGGAATCCACTGAGCTATGGTGTACACTACAGAGTGTTGAAGGCCTTGACATGGTTTCCTGATTTTCGAGCTTCACCACAGTTATGGCACTTTGGTCTTATCTTGGAATTCCACTGATGCAGCCAGATCAGCGAAGCATTAGCCCAGCCACTGCAGCTGGAGCAGCCAACGGGAACCTTTGACCTCTGCTACACAGACTAAAGTGGTAGGAATGTTTCTGCTACACAGCCACTTTATTACACGGAGCACAAGGAAAGTATTGGCATCAAAGCAGGAGAGCAATGTGAGACATTGGAAGATGCAGCAGAAAAAAAAAACCAGTTTGTCTGTCTAGGTAACAAAATGCAAAATGTTTCCCTAGTGAATCAACACGACGCACCTTGTCCATGTTTGGTTTGATGCAGCGTACAAAAAAGGGGTTGGAGGCACTTAGTGTGGCCATCAGAGAGTGAAGAGAGTCCTGAAACAGATCAGCAAAAGGATTATAAAGATACAGTAAAGACACAAGGCATCCATCAGAAACTATTAGTAGTATCTGATTGTTTTTTTTTAGCATGCATAATAAATGAAAGTTTATTGAATGCATATGAAAGAACACAGAAAAATACAGCCTATTCTTTGCTCAGAATTAAAGCTTAAAGGAGCAAAAAACAAAACAAAAAGCAAAGTGTAAATATTCCCTACATTAGAGATGCTGTTATATGTGGACATACAAAAAAAGTCACTCAGAGCCTGCCTGAGATTTTCACACACCAAACTGGTCAGAAACAATAACAACTACCCAAGAAACGTTGTGTTTTGTTATGAAAAACTGAAAAAGAAATCCTCACAAAAATAGGCACCAAAAATGTTACAGGGTAAATGAAGTTTTTAATTTTCCATAACCTGCAGAATGACTTTGCTTTCATTCACTACAATAAAAATGCATGCATAATTATACACTCCGAGGACCCTTGAACCTCACAGAGACTTTCAGCCCTGCTTCCATGGCTGTCTCAGACAGTCTGTCTCCACTAAGGCCTAGCCTGGCAGGGCTGAGTGTTATTGGCCCCCGGTTGGCCCCTCTCTGCCCGGCCATCGGCCCTAATCCTTAGCTTTAGGAACTGTAGGCCAGGGCAGCCAGCCAAATCCTCCTCTGCTCTTCCTCTCTACAGAGCCGCTAGAACACGCTAAGTCCTCGACCCCGCGCCCAGCTCGCAACCACATATTTTACACAGCCTATCAGCCTCCATCATCTGCAGATCACACACTATGTTCCATGCCTCCTCTGGGTCTCTATGATTGAAAGCTTTTATTTTCTTTCCATGCCTCACACACTCACAGGCGTCGTGGCAAGATAACGCGAGCCTTGTTATTAAGGCTCAAGTGATCAGTGAACGCAGCAGCTCATGCGCGGGAGACAATAAACACGCTGTGAGTGTGACGACAGGATCCCACAGTCAATAATTCAGAGGTACTCAATAAAACAGTCTAAGGCATCTCTTTTGTAAATATGTATATATCTATATTCTTAGACTTATTAGTGAAGATGCAGGAGGCATCCTCACTATTGTTATTCGTTTTTTCCTCCGTCTGCGTTAACTCCTCCTACACCGTTTGTCTAATTTTGACAAATAAGCTATCACAAAATTGAGAAAGTTCTCGTGATTTATGCTATCCCTTTTATAACTTTTAAACTTTTTGACTTATTAAATATTTTATTTCCAATTAATTTATATTGGAAGCCCAGCCATTCTTCAGCTGATTTTTTTGACCATTCAACCTTTTACATGTTCAGCGAGAGCCTTAAACACATTTCAACCTTTTCAACTTTTGTCAGCTTTTTTCAACCTTATTGCTAATATTCAGCTATTGCTGGGTTAATGCTTAGCTAATGCTAGGTTAGTGCTAATGCTAGGTTAGTACTAATGTTAGGTTAATGCTTAGCTAATGCTAGATTAACGCTGAGCTAATGCTAGGTTAGTGCTAATGCTAGGTTATTACTAATGTTAGGTTAATGCTTAGCTAATGCTAGGTTAATGCTTAGCTAATGCTAGGTTAATGCCAATGCTAGGCAAATGCTATTGCTAGGTGAATGCTAATGCTAGGTTAGTCCTAATGCTAAGGCTAGGCTAATGCCAAAACGCGGCTAATGCTAAAACGCGGCTAATGCTATGCTAATGTAATGCTAACGTTAATGTTCATGCTAGCTAATGCTAAGTTAATGCAGTGCGACGCGGGCCAGCACCTGCATCCTCACTTGCATTTTCTTCAGGAAATGAAAATATTCTAGTCCTTTATACAATTTATATTATTTTTCTATCTATTTTTGTTTTTGTTTTTTTTCTTGCACTTGATCTGAGCTGTTATGAGAGTAAATTTCCCCACTGCAGGATCAAACTCTACTCACTCTAAACTGAGAGCTGACAGTGGGTTTGCGTCGAGCGGTGCCCATCTTTAGGGTCTCGTCTCCGCTTCGACTGCCAACTCGTTCAAAGAGGTCGTAGATGAAGTCCAGCCTGCAGGACACAGAGGGTGGACATGATATACCAAAAACAAACAAGTGCATGTAGGGGAAAGACTCTTATGCTCACCTGCTGTCTTTGAGTATAAACAGGATATCATCTCTGAAAGTGTCTCTATTTTTCTCCAGAATTCCACGAACATCATACAACACCTACAGAAATGAAGAAGAAACCATAATGGAATAAAAATGTTTTTACATTTGCACTCATGCAAGAAATGTTAAGAGACAAAGCAGAGTCCAGTGCTAACTTTGTTGGCTCAAATATTTCATCATAATTTTGTTTGTTTGAATAAAACAAATATTCTTTCTCTTACACATTGAAAAAAACCAAACATGAATGAAAAGGTGCAGAAAGAAAAAAAACGTATAACATCCGCCCCCTCTTTAAAATCATGAATTACGTTAAACAAAGACAAGCTCCAACATGTGCATTGTCACATCACATCTCATCTCATAATACAGCTACACTTCTGTCTCATACTTCTTCAGCATAATACATTTCACATTCTTTTAGAACACATTAAGTGACTTTATTTCATGTCATCATTTAGATTGTTCCATATGCACCATTCTTTGGTCACTGTTATCAATTTGGGTTTTTTAGAATATCTCTATTCCTCGCAAGTTATAATTACTTTCTCTCTTAATTTTTTTTTTTCTTTCTTTTTTTGCAGGTAGGATTTTTAAATTAGCTTTGTACATGGTTTTTAAAATATTATATTCTACCAAATTGTGAAATTTTAATATTTTTTGCTGTATAAATATATTGGGTTTGTATGTTCCCTGTATCAACTTCCACTAATAATTCTCTGCGCTAGTTTCTGTAAAAGAATAATTGGATCATTTTCGTCGACTCTAAATTTTCTTAATGATAATAACGAGACTATGACAAATAAAAAAAATAACTAAATAAAATACACGAGAACAAAAACTATGCCAAAATATATTGATATTTTTCATTAACTAATAAAAAAATAATAATATAATGTTTACATTGAATGAAATCTAATCAAAAGTAAGTTTCCTTTTTGGAAGGTTTGTGGACATAAGACAGATCATGTGGTCTGATGCGTTGATCACATTAAATCTGTCTGTGTGTGTGTTTACAAACATTTAAACCATCCAATATCATGGTTGATAAATGGTAATTCAATCTTTTTTTAAAAAATTTCAGTCGACTATATCTGTAACAGATTCAGTCGACCAAAACTTGAATATAATTTAGTTGACAAAAAGTAGACTATAACTGAAACTGTCCAGATTACTAAATTTAGAATGAAACAAAGTTGTATTTTAGTCAAAAGACTAAAATAAATACTACATCAAAGTTTGCTGTCAAACTTAACAACACCTGCTGTGGTTTTCTATGGTTTTATCTATTATACCTACAGAGGAAACGGTGCATGTAAAGCTAAATACTGTAGTGTATGTCATAACTAAGAAAAGTGCCCGGCTCGTGATCTATATGCAACAAGACTTCATTCCTGGAGTAATGTGAAATAACACTATAAGGGTGAATGCCATATCCAAACATAATTATGTGCACAAAGGGAGACATGAGTGATTTTCAATGACTTTGTGCTTGTTGGAGGCTCGGTGTGAACAAAAACGAGGGGGGCGGGCCTGGGCGAGCACAGCGCACTGTGTCACAGTGTGTCAGTGCAGTCATCTGTTGAGTTCTGGTCAGCTCTTTTCATTGGAACATTCCTTAGCTCACACTGAGCCGCAGACTTTACAGGGCTCACTAAGATAAGATACAAACAAATGACAAATAATACATTTGTGTACTGGCGTGTGTGTTTCACCTGCTCTTTGGTCTTAAAGTTTAATTCAGGATTAATCTCTGCTCTACATTTCCACGGCTCAGGGCTCATGGGAACCCAGGAGGAGATGGTAACTTGACAACACATGCATTCATAAATTGCAGACAATCTAATTATACCCTCCCTTCCTTGAATGCTCCAGGTTTGTTAAAGGGCGTTTAGGGAAAGAATGGGGTTCGTCCGCATTAGGATTTGAACACAAATTAAAGTGCTGGCAGCAAAGAAACAACTAAATGTGCACAACACAAATGTCATCCGTTGTGATTTCAATGTTTGGAATCATTGTATTGACATGGGTTTCCAAAACGACTGTTTTTTGTATAATTTTTTGTAAATACGTTCATATTAATGCCTAATATGGGACTTACTGTAATAACCTAATGCATTTCTCTGGCACAACACAGATAATCAAATCATTGGGAGAAAGTTCACTGCACCATTCAAAGAGTGAGAGAGCGAGCGAGAGAGAGAAAGAAAGAGAGAGAGAGAGGCAGCCTGCTTGTTCTCTCTGGATCAGCTCAGTCATTACTACAGTCACCCTTGCCAGGCTAGTGACTTTAACTGCCACACTGACACTAAAGAGACCTTGTCTGAGGCAAACATTCTTTCTGAAGGCAAATCTGCCCCTCATCCAGGCCCCTCCCCCCCTCTGCTCCTCATGCCTGCATTCGTCTATCTGTCCTGATCGCTCTCAAATCATCGCCTTCATTTGAATAAAGTCTCATCTTCCCCATCATGTAAGCTGATGAAGGAGAATATGAGGCCTGCACATATGTATATTCTTGCTGTTGATATCACAGTCCCTACAAATACACAAATGTAGTGAAACTCTATTATATTTGTAGGAGTCACTTTTAATCTTAAATTGTTAAAAGATCTTTGAATTTTATTAATTAATTTTCAACAAATTTCCCAAAATTGGGTCACAAAATTCAAATAAATTAAAGTGATGACCCTGCACGCGACTGCTATCAGTTACTTATTGCTTGGATACTGTTGATGTCTTACATATTTTAGATATTTTATTTATATGTGCGAACTAGCAAGTGCAAACTAGGGCACCAAAATGTCAAAATTGCTCATTTCCCACCAAAAATCTGCAGCCCACTTGAGATTAAACTGGCCTATAATTGGCCCCTGAACTAAACTGTATAGCTGCAAGTGTTTGTGTGTGTGTGTGTGTGTGTGTGTGTGTGTGTTATTACCTCTCCTGCATAGTGCCTGATGCCAAACTGGTGGTCAGTCACTCTGGGCTTCATATAATACTGGTTTGTCTGAGAGAAGAAAGTTAAAGTACATGTTTTAGTGAAAACTGTTTAATTCTAGATTAACACCTGCAAAGATATAATCATATACAGTACATATTTCATAAACTGCTTATATTTTCATAGATATGTAATGCAATTGATAACCAAGCACTTTATTTGCAGGTATATTTCTTTCAAAATAATTATTTGTGTTATTATATTTGAGATTCTAACTTAATGCTTGATTGAATCCAGACCTGACGGACAAAGCCTTTCAAATACCCAGAAAATAACTTTTCTTTTTTTAGTTGTCAAAAAATAACAGTTACAGGGTTAAACGTTACACAGCCTTGTTGGGTCAAAGATATTTTCTTTTATCTAGAAATAATCATAACGGTAAAATGAAAAACCTTGAATAAACCATTCAAACTAAACCCATCCAATGTGATATGTAAAATTAAACAAAAACAATTCTGTTTCAGATTTGTGATGGTAAAATTGCACATAAAAAAATCAATCCATTGTTTCAAAATAGTTGCGTGATGTGAAACAAACCCTCTAATCCTTTAACCATGACAAGCAGAGCTAACACATGGCTCAGCAGTGCAGGCTGACCTCAGGCTGAGGACATCTCCGTTCTCACTCAGGTTTTTTTTGCTGCTATAGAAAAAACCTCCAAGAAAAAGCTCCAACTGCTAATCAGCCCCGGAAAAATGGCTGATCATGTTTCTGGATTGTTGAACTCAGGGTGTGTTCGAGAGTGTGTGCGTGTGTGCTACAATGGTGCAACAGGCAGTTCATCTGCTAGGACACAGTGCGTCTGTGCCGATGTGTGGGGAAGGCCTGGTCTCTATTGTACTAAAGGAACAGATCATTTTCATGTCTTCTAGGTGTTTGTTGTAGGTTTTTAAAACAGGGGTATAATGTAAAATTGACTTTTTCAAGATTTATATCATGTTACTATGTCATTACCTCATTAAAAACATGCCTGGAGTGTTGCCTTGACTCATTCATGTATGTTCGAGTAATCTTTAAAAACTCTGATGGAATCCATTTTAGGTGTAAACACGCCTGAGTCCTCCTAGGAACGCCCCTACCTCCTAGAGATGCCTCGGACCTTTTGTCACCAGCCGAGTTACTGCCCACCGCTCCACAGCAGAGCCCCTCCCCCTCCCATTTTCTCTTCCTTAGTTCAGCCCACAGCTCGTCATGAACCGTGTGCTACAGAGGGAAATTTCTTTTAAGTTTTTTTTAATATTTGCTGCATTTTTCAAAAACATTTGGGTAGCATAGTTAGTATGTGCCTAAAAAAAACATGACCCCCCCCTTTAAGAGTCTCCACTCACTGCATGTCGGCTGTGCAGTTTCTCCAGCAGGGTGTAGTCGGTGCCTTTGGGGAAGCGACTCTCCTCATTGATGAGAGCCAACATGCCTAGTTTCTACAGGAGAAGAGACAGGGGAGAGTGAAATCAGAGGTGAAAGTAAAAGATTACAAGTTACTGACGTTACTGTAATTTAGTTGCTTTTACGGGTACTTTTTTGTGTATATTTGTCATTTTACTATAGAAAAAGAAGTATGTTATGTTAAGAAGTAAGAATTTGTTACATGTCTACACCCAACCATTACTAAGTAAATTAGGATTTTTTGTGATTATTTTTTTAATTTCCATTTCATGCTCATTTAACATAATCCATATGTTCTTAGTTGTGTCATTTCTGATCAAGGCCCAGCCACTTTCTTCCATTCAGGTTATGGTTTCTACCTATTCTGTTGTTACCCACATGGCACGTTTGGCATGCAATTTAGCTATACTTATTGCCTGAGAATTCTTTTTAATTTTGTTTTGAATTCATCGGTGTTGTATTATTTCAAAAATAATTGTACATTTTGACAAACCTTTTATTTTATACAGATTCTTTTGTGGAAAATAAACTAAGTTCCAATCGTGCAAGATTTCATCTCTTCTTTTTTAAGTTTATACATGAGATGTTTGCTGTATGCAAGGGAACCGTGGCAAGATTTATTACCAAAAATAAACGTGGGGGGTGAAAGTAACTAGAAACTTTGAGTACTATTTATTTCAGCTACTTTTTACTTGTACTTGAGTATTTTATGTATGACTTACAGTACTTGTTTTTGTACTTCAGTACAATTTCAATCAAGTGACAGTACTTCTACTTGAGAATGATAGAGGTGTAAGAAAAAAATCGATTCGCCAATATATTGCGATAATTCCCCGCACGATTATTGTATTGATCCAAAAAATTTCCAAAACAATTTTTAAAATCATGTTTTTTATAAAGAAAAAAACATTTAATTGGGCTAACATACATATTTATTTAAGAATTTAAGAACTTATCACAATCTGTTGTAGAAGCAAAAGCTTTGATAAACGTACCATATGTTTTCGATATTAGTGCTTGAATTACAGTTAGTTATCATTTATTTGTTCTCACAAGTAAAAAAAAAATGAAATAAATTGTATTTCATAGGATTCTGTACTTGTAAAGGTGAAATTTGTAATTATTGATGTCGTGATATATCGCGATGTAGATCAATTGTTCCGTATCGGGATATATTGGAATATAACGTATTGTGTCATGCAAATCCTGAATCGTATCGTATCATCAGATTCATGGCAATTTACACCCCTAGATATATCAGTTGTCTTTACAATGAGTGAAACCTACAGCAGTAGTGATGGTAAAAGGCCTCATCCTATTGGTCTACATCTGGCAGCTCTTTTCTTTTTTCTGTTTTTACAACAATGCTAGCCAAGCAATTCATTCTGTGTTCATTTGTTTTTTAAAGAAAGAGTTCACTTGGCAGGCTAAAGCTATTTAGATTCACATTCTTGCTGTCCAACACTCACAGTAAATGAGCAGCAGCCCCTCTAATAAAACGCAAGGATAAAAAGCTTGTAGTGCTGTCTCCCAAAATCATTCAAACACCAAGCCAAGCTTTGCAGAAGCTCAGTTTCCACCTCATTACAACTATGGGGGTAAAATAACAGAAATCGTCCTTGTGCTTGACTTTAACCATACCTCCTCTGACTGCTGTGCAATACTGTGCAAACAACACGCGAAACGGGACTGCGTAATGATAGGCTGGGGTATGGAGTCAGTGTAAGCACAGTGTGGCGTCTGGGTCAGGCCCGCTCTGGCTGGTGGTTAGTGGTCAGTGCTGGTGATGACTCGGCTCTAACAGACTGTCTGTTACCTTCTCTATGAGATCCAAACACTCGGCGTTATCCATCCAGTCGATGGCTTCCCACTGGATCCCCTCCCTGTCAGTGCAAACACACACACACACACAAGCGCATCATGTCTTGCGAGCACAATGGTTGTACTATCTAGAAAAGAGCATGTGATAAAATGAGCCATGTCAAGAGTACTTGGCCCAGTCATTACACCAGACAACAACTGGCTGTGGGAGAAACTGAACCAATTCCAAAATGTCTGGCAGTTTGCCTCTACCATTATGAGGATTCTCAGCACTCACGCATTAACTCGTTCTGGGACTCCAGTGCAGGCACAGCCTAGTTTTAATTTCAGTGTGCCTGTCTACACCCAAGCAAGGGCAGAAGATGTGCGTTTTAATAAAAATGAAGCATGTTTTTGGACCTGTTGTACTCCAGCTGCTCTAGTGAGAAGATGTGCTTGTTGAAATATTCCTGGAGTTTCTCGTTAGCGTAGTTGATGTTAAATTGTTCAAACCGGTTCACCTAAAGGAGAGGAAATAACACACACAGACAAGCAGAAAATTAAACTTCTTTTCCATTAAAGTTTACTTTCTGAATTGTTCAGATTTTTGTCATTTTCTGTACTTTACTTCAGTCTAACACCCTGTTTAAGTGTCATCATCATTTTTGCACTAGTATTTGGGGACCTACTACAGCCCTAGCTCCAAAAAAAAAAAAAAATCTAAATTTTTTCAGATTTTTTTTTGCCAGATTTTTGTTCATTTCTGTACTTTACTTCAGCCTAACCCCCGTTTGTCTTAGTCATTTTTGCACTAGTATTCAGAGTCATTCTAAAGCCTTAACTGCCATACCGCGCCTTACCTCCAGTTTTTAGTGTTTTTCAGATTTTTGTCAATTTCTATAATTTATTTCAGTCTAAGCCCCATTTAAGTATGTTCATAATTTTTGCACTAGTATTAAGGATCCTAACTGAAAAAACAATTTATTTATTTTTTTCCACTTTTTTTTGGCCATAATATTATAACAAATGGATTTTGCATTTTTACAATATATAGTATTTCATAGATTTTTGATAGAAGTTTGTTGGACAGAAAACAATGATCTTTCTACTGCTTTAAACAAGAACTTCTATTTCATGTCAACAAGTCTTTAATGGGTATTATTGCAGTGCGTGGAAAATGGAAACATTTTGCAAATCTATACATTGCAGGAGAGGTTTTTCTCTCAGTTGTGCTCAAATTCAACATTCACCTCAAAGTTCTCAAAGCCAAAGATGTCCAGGATGCCGATGGACTTAAAGTTGTCTTTCCCTTTGATTTTCTGGTTGATCCTCATGATGATCCAGGAGAAACACTGGGAATAAAGTGCCATGGCTACAGAGTCGCGTGAGTCCAGTGCCTGAAAATAGTGACACGGAGAAACCAAAATGAAGCCTGACGCCATTGATAAAACTTAAATTATAGCTTAAACCCAACACAAGATCAACTTAACAAGATGAGGGTTAGAGAAGTTTGAAGCAGTGATATGTTAGATTGATGGCCTGTGTGTGGAACGTCAGTGGTTTGTCCATAAAACAAATGGTGGTTTGGAGACAACGCCACATTATGTCAATGTCTGTCTGCAGTAGAGACACTGTATGTTTTCAAAACAGACATGGTCGTTCATCACCAACAATCCGAGGAGTGACACGCCGCACAAGCTTTGCCATATATTATACAATCATTAGAGTGAAGTACAAACACACTGGATTCAATGAAAGGAAACCATGCCAAAAAGACACTCCCAATAAATAAACTGACAGATAACACAGAGAGGAAAAATAGCGACTAGTTTTAATCCAAAGCGTTAGAAAGGAAAAGATTTATTTAATGGTAAAATATTATTCATTCGACCTGTTTTGTCTTGTACAGTGTCAGATATATTTTAGCTGTCAAACTGCCCTAAGATAAAGATAAAGATAAAGTAGACCTCAAACATAAATCAATCAAAGATCATCAAAAAAAATATGTAAAAGGTTGAAATTGCAGCTGAAAGTTTGTTTTCAACTCCACTGTAAATGCTCAGTTTATTGACAATGTCGGAAAAGTTTGGCACATTGCATTGTGGGATGTGGAGTCCCTTAGACTGATA
This sequence comes from Gouania willdenowi, assembly GCF_900634775.1. Lineage (NCBI taxonomy): Eukaryota > Metazoa > Chordata > Actinopteri > Blenniiformes > Gobiesocidae > Gouania > Gouania willdenowi. Next base: position 10,944,524 of record NC_041064.1, on the reverse strand, counting down.
TTTTTACTTCTTTCTTACTGTGATTTCTTGTGTTTGTCCCCAAAAACCACTGCCAAAGTGACTTCCCAACACGTCTGATGTCTTCACGCACTCGTCGCTGTAAAAAATCCACATCCCACAATGCAATGCGCAACATTTTTTCGACAATGTCAATAAGAGTATTAACAATGGATATCAAAACAAACTTTTGAGCACCAATGTTAATCTTTTACATCTGTTTTTCGAGCAAATGATCTAATTGAAATGATGATTTTTTTTTTTTTTATCAATGAGGCCCACACTATGGCTGTGTTGCAAATGTCATACTAACGCGCAACTCATACTAAGTCTGTCAAAATTAGTATGTAGTGCGTTCACATTAGATAGTATGGAAAGATTGAGTACGCGAAAAATACCCAGATGTACACTATATTGAGACATTTTTGAAGTGTGCACGGTGGGCAAACTAGTCATACTCAACAGCCCCATTATGCATTGCGAGCGGAAAGTAAAATTGCCCCGGGACCAGCTTCAAACAAAAAATCCAACATCCCTGTTTCACAATAAACCCATCTCTTCTTTTTTAGTATTAGTTTTTAACGCTTTTGTAAATAGGGCTCTTGTTTTGAAGTTAACCGCAAATTTTGTCAGTAGCATAATGGTGGGTCTCCAAAGATCTTCAAAATGTCGACATGAAATGTGTGGATCCAATGACCAGATGTTGATATTCTACTTGGTCACTTTTTTGCTTACAATGCTTTCAGAAGGTGAAGATATTTAGCTTCAGTGCGCTTCCCGTTTTTGGCGGTGTAGTTTCGAAATGCATGTTCACAAACTTGGAAGTATACTTCAGTGGGAATGATCATTATCCTAATCCTCCTAACCATACTTATGGTAATAGTAGACAGTATATACTCATTGAGTATGTGTAGTGCATAGTACGGAGAATGCTATTTCCAACACAGCTTATGTCATTATCTGATGGAAAAAATTCATCTCCAGCAGCTTTAACTGTTTGAAGAAAAAATTTACTTTTTGAATTTTCTTCATGTAATTTCCACCAAATCTGAATGTATAAACAGAACATGAAGACCATAGGGTAACATTTAGTTTCAAATAGCCTATCCCAAATGGAATCAAAAGCTGATGTGATTTCCCATAAGTTTCTCATGCGGCCCGCTTTGTGCAGCTGCAGCTCAGGCACCCTTCCTGTCAGACATCTGTGCATGCATGTATAATAAACTCGCCAGCAATACTTCCTCCCCTCGTATTGTGCTTGAGTTTTAAAACAAAAACAAGAACGTGGCGACTCTTACTGTAATTGGTGCAACAATGCAGCACAGCCTATCAATCATGCCCAGTCACCTCCTGTAACTACGGGCTGTGAACAGTGCGTTGGTGGCTCCAGGATCTTCGTCACACGGGTGAGAAGAATGGCTGTTTGTCTAGAAGGGGGGGTGGTGGCTACTGAATGCAGACCATGAGGGGGAGTGACCCCTGGCCTTTGGTGAGAAGAAGTCTTTCTTGCAGACTCCAGGATTGGGAATAATGAACGTTATTTAGAGAGAAGTTCCTTCAAAGGCCAGGCAGCACAAGCAGCAGCAAGGGGAGAGCATGGAGTCTTTGTCAGCCCTCAAAAGGACATCTTACAGTTTTGGATGTTTGAGTGATAACTGTAAAGGTCCATCCTGCATTTTTTGCTGACATTATGGAGAATGAGTGGGGTTGACGTAGCTTAGATGGACTGTGTCAGGATGATCTTGTGATGAATAACACATTTTCATAATTCTTTTCAGCAGATATAGATGAATTATGTGAGTTTTGGAGCCTGACTCCAGAATAAAAGACTCCTACTTAGCACCCCCCCCCCCCCCCCAGCCATTGGGCCTATTGTGCTTTTTGACTCAGATCTGTATCATGACGGCTTCATTGTACACTGAAATCTGGCAGACAAAAACCAGGAAACAGTGGCGAGTCACGTAAGCGATCTGGAGGGGCACAGGAGAGGACAGCTACTGTGTTTCAGTGTCAGAGGTGAAAATAATGGGTTACAAGCACTCATGTTACTGTAATTGAGTTGCTTTTATGGGTACTTGCACTTTTTTGCAGTATTTTTTTTACTTTTACTTAAGTACCAAAAGAAGTAAAGTTTGTCAATTTGTTACATTTCTACACCCAACCATTAGTGAGTAAATTATCTTAAATATTGATACCCTAAATCAGGTTCTCAACTGGTCTCACCCGAGGACCCACATTTTGCCACAGTCATCAATTCACAACCAGCCAAAGTTAGTTTTACAAAAATAGCTGTTGAAAACACACACATATACAATGTTACAATGTTTTTTTAAAAACATGGATCTACATATTTTCCTGTGGAACGTGCATTTCACAGCATGCCTGTTAAAAAAAAAGTTTGTTTTTTTAAAAATAAAAGACAAGTCCACATGAGAGACATTATTTATTTATTTTTGACCAGCTGTCTACGACCCACCCAGTACAGATCCGCGACCCACTTTTGGGTCCCAACCCACGAGTTGAGAATCGCTGACTTAAACCACAGTACTGTACCGATTTTAGGTTAGCAGTTAATTAAGGCACATTGAACATAATCCATATGTTCTCAGTTGTGCCATTTCTGATTAACATCCAGCCACTTTCTTCGTTTCAGGTTTGGGTTTCTACCTATTATGTTGTTGGCACTGTTTTAGAGTTCATAAATGTAGTTATACTTAGAGCATGCATGAGATTTTTTTTTACATTTTCTTAATTGAATTAACTGGTGTTATTCTATTTTCAAATAAATGTACATTTTAACAAACTAGTTATTTTATAACAGATGCCTTTGTGGAAAATAAATTAGATTCCGATTGTGCAAGATTTGGTGTTTTCCTTTTTGAGTTTATACATGAAATGTTTGCTGTATGCAAGGGAACCGTTGCAAGATTTATTTCCAAAAATAAACGTGCAGGGTGAAAGGAACTAGTAACTTTTAATTTGAATACTATTCAATTGAGCTACTTTTTACTTGTACTTGAGTATTTTATGTATGACTTACTTGTACTTATACTTGTGTACAATTTCAATCAGGTAACAGTACTTCTACATTGAGGATGATATATCGGTACTCTTTCCACCTCTGTGTGTTGTTACCTGCTCCACAGTGAGAGGGGAGCAGATCTCCTCTCCTCTGAGGATCATGGAGCGCTGGGTCAACACCTCTGACAGCTGGAAGCAGTCCAGGCCCAGCAGCTCACTGACGTTACCGACCACTGCAACACACACATACACATTTACATTGAAGTCTACCTCTAACTAAAAACAGCACACAACACACAGTTTAGGTGACTTGAGGTGCTTGTTGTCTCGTGCAGGCACAGGTAGTCGACGGGTTCTTTGAAAAAAGAGGTCAGACAGATTGAACAAAGCAGTCTGAGGCTCATGTTACAGCCTGTTCAGGGCTCTGTCTGCATGCACAACGTCAGTCAATCTCAGGGGAAGAAGCTCTATTGCTAGTCGTTCAAATTTATCTGTAAAATAAAGCAGCTGTCTAATGAATATAACATGATCTATTAAAATGTGTTTACAAAACTAAACTACATTTTTCAGCAGATTTGTAGTCTTTTTTTTAATTAATGTGTTCTTTTCTTTTAATTTGCTGCCATGTTCTTGTGATTAAAACTCTAAATTTGTTGATGTTTTACCTCCTTTGGATGTAATCTGAGCGCCGCCCGCCGTCATGAACTCAACGTTGCCCATTTGCAGAACAGCAGAGAGCAACTTGAACACATCTCTGATCTCCTCCTCAGTGAATTCCATCACCTTCAACGCTTCCTGCAGTAACACACATTACACACCATTAAGTCCGGAATCAGAAGTTTGTTTCTTCTTCAGAATGTGCATCTAAAGCCAATCTAAGAGGAATGATGAATACTCTATTTGTCACTGGATGCACAGACTCTGTGCAAATGCTGGAGCTTTGTGTTGTGTGGCGTGCATGATGTAAGAGCGCCCTCTGATGGTGAACAAGTAAATAGTGATATGATCGCAAATGTACAGTATTTAACCTTTACTTATGTATTGTAACATCACTTTAAGGCATATTATAGAGCCTACTACCCAGGTTAACAAGGTGAGGCTGCAGCTTGAAGTCAAAAGTGTGTCATTGAATTAAAGATGTTCATAAAGAGATAATAATGCTTAAGTAATATGTTCAAGTATATCATTTTAAATACTTGCAAGCTACACACAGGCTGTATTTGATGTTTCATATTACAACATCATGGTCAGCAGCAGACCTTCCTAAAAGCATTTTGGTTTTATGATGAAACTAAAGTTGACTTGGTCAACAAAATTGTGAGATTTGTCTCATCCTGAAATATAGAAACTCACTGGGCAAAATCTATTAAGTATTACATTCCACCTTCTTTCTATTTGCTGATTAAAGCTTCCAATACTTACCATCACACTGTTAAATAGCTGCTTGTCATCCAGACTCTGATCCTGCACACACCCAGACTGACTCAGATAGTGGTACGACTCAGGGCCCTCAGACAGGAGGTACATGTCTGCAACAAATATACAGCACACAGTGTGTGAAAAAGTTGAAATATTTCTTGTAAACCATTAACTGATGAGGTTACAATACATTAGGAGGCATTCAATCCTTAAGTACGTACACAGACATGGAGGAAGTGACCTGTATCCAGCCTTTTGAATTATTATGATTATACTTTGTGGATTTATACTACACAGCATGGCAGGTTACAATGCACAAATGTACAGAATTAACATTCATATGTTGTTGCTCTATTTTGTCAGTAGACATGTGTTGGCTAAGGCAGTGGTTCCTAAACTTTTTTTCTTCCCAAAGGACAAGTAAAAATCTGAAGGCACACCTATTGTGCAAAATAGCCTTTATAACACGTGTTATCACTCATATCATGTACAATACCTGTAAATGTGCATAATTATTTACTAATGCCAAATAAAATGTGACAAAGACAACTATATACTCATGAAATATTTATTTACAAAATATTTCCAAAAAAAATGTAGGTATAGAGTTTGCATCTGTATTATGAAATGAGTGCATACAAAGTAGTAAATTAAAAAATTAAATTAAAAAATAACTATTATTTTTTTAGAAATATTAATTTTATTTTATGAAATATTAGTTTTTAACTTCTGTGAGTAAACAAAATAAACACTAATAAAAAAACCAAAACATAATTAAATAAAAATGTATGTAAAAAATAAAGTAAGATACAATTAAAAGGTAGCTATAACAGCATTAATGTCACCCAATTGCAAATTCCCCTCAGGGATCAATGGTTTACTGAATCTGATCAGGTTTATTGATTAAGTTTTGATCAACTTAATTTAAATTAACCTAATTCAAATTATCCTGATGAGTCGTGATGACATCATTCCAGACCGTAATGGTTTAACAAAAACAAATGGACGCAAGGATGCATCAGTTAGTTCACCGCTAGGGGCCAGAATATTTTACAGTATCAGAAGTTATCATTAACTGCGTGATGTTGTGGTCTCGTCCACAACAACACGCAATTTTCCCATCAATCTTCTGTAGCTTTGATGAGATGTTGTTCAAACGCTCTCAGCAGGTGAAGCTGATTAAAGCTGATCATGTTTTCACGGAGCGATGCAGCGCTTGACGAGAAACGGACAGAGCTTCACAGGCACAGCAAAGTTAAGCGGGCACTGGTAGGCTTTGTATTTTAGGAGTCAGTGATGATTTACGTAGTTTTTTGGCAGTTTAGACGGTGTTTGGGGTGGTTTAGACAGTGTTTAATGCAGTCAGGATGGGAGGGAAGAGGACGGTGCATCTAATGAGTGCTCCCCGGAAACATTTCCCCACAAAAAAAAGTTGTTACAGTGATGGCGTTTCATGCTGATTCTGTTTATTTCCGCGTTCAACAGTGGATTTCGTTTTCATTGGTCGATTCCGTCCGCAATTTTGTTAAAGTGGATTTTATAGGGCCCTAAATAATAATGTATGGTCGTCACTAAATCCCACAGCACGCCCGTGTGTTAGACTTCCATCATAATACCCATGTAAAAAACCAACCTCTGTGGTTCTTGTCTGCTCCAGCCAGCAGTGAATAGAAGATGTGGTAGTTCCTCTCTCCAGGATTCTGTCGAACCAATCGGTTCTTCAGAAAAAATGTCATTAATGTGAAAGCTTTGCCTGTTACTCGACTAAAGGTTAAAGAAAAAAAATACGTTTACAGAACATTTCAAGAGAACACAAACTTACCTTTTCCAACAAATCTGGCCATTCAAAAGTTAAGGACAATATGGAAAGATTACAATATTTTTTTTAAATTTAAATAAATAGAATGTTTCATTTCTTTTCAACAGTTGTGAATTAATTTCTGCAGATACAATCAATGATACATCCTCCTTGGATGTTTCCATTCTGGGAAAAGTGGAGCTGAATGAACTTCCCAAAGCGACTGGAGTTATTGTTGTACACCGTCTTAGCGTTCCCGAATGCTTCCATAATGGGGCTGCGGACAGAAAAAAGAAACATACTGTAACTTCTGTAAAAACATTTTCTATATTTGATTGAACAGCTCATTAGATAAATAACTCAAATTGGATCAATATTGTATGAGAATGCTAAACTGAATATATAGATGCTTTAAAAGGTTGATTAAGTCTATTTTCAGAACATTATTAATATTGTATTAACATTCAAACTGTTGATCCATTGATATTTCCCATTACTTATTCAGAGCTGGTATACAGTAGCACGACATGCTGATGGGAGATAATGGTGGACTGGAGGTACCTGCTCTTGACGAGGGCCTGCTCCACCCTGGTGGTCTTCTCTGACAGGGGAGTTCCAGCTGAGTTTTGACTCATCACAGAAAGAAACTTCAGCAGCAGCTTTGTGCTCTCTGTTTTCCCAGCACCACTTTCTCCACTAGACACGCAGAGAAAAAAAAGACAGCAAACCTTTTCATCAGGGTTGGTTAATCAGCACAATTTACCAATTTGACTCCAAATATTAATGTCTTGATTAAATTAAAAACCAAATTCCAATTATTAATTGTCCATTTAATATCAGTCAGCTGCTGAATTATTTGACTTCTCTTTTGTGTAACAACTTCAGTATTGTACAGTGTGATTAAAATATTCAAATTAGGAGGACTTGTATGGTTATTATTACAATTTGAAAAATATTAATCAATCTTTGGTCAATAAAATAGCGATTAACTGATTAAAAATAAAAAATAAAAACATTTCCCCACTCCTACTTTTAAAAAAAATAATATGTTCAACAAAAAAAACCACAGCAAACCTTTTCATCGGGGTTGGTTAATCAGCACAATTACCCTATTTGATATCAATAATTGACTTCTCGAATCGATTACAAACCGGTTTTCAATTATTAACTATTGTTAGATATTTTATTACTGCTGATTATTAATCGTTAATTTAACATCAGTCTGCTGCTGAATTATTTGACTTCTCTTTTGAGTAACACCTCACAACACCTTCAATATTGTACAGTGTCATTAAAACAGCCAAATTATGAAGACTCACCTGGTTTGTTTTACAATTTTAAAAATTTAAATAATCGATTTTTTCCCACCACCCCTACTTATATATATATATATATATATATATATATATATATATATATATATATATATATATATATATATATATATATATATATATATATATGTTCAATTAAGAACAGTTCCCATTCTGCAGTAATCGCAAGTCAGGGATCAACCATAGATTTGGTTTCTTGTTATCTGGAGTTATTCACGTTGGTCTCAAGTGGATCGGATCGATTCGTCTCGGCCTTTCTTACCTTATGAGGACACACTGGCTGTCATGTCTCTTCCACAAACATCGGTAACACTCATTGGCAACAGCAAATATATGAGGGGGCAGCTCCCCCAAATGGTGTCTGCTGTACATGTCCACTGCTGTGCCGTCGTAGAGGCCTGCTATCTGCTTGTAGGGGTTTACAGCAGCCAGAATGGAACCTATGTTGGTCTGAAGAAGGTGGTAAAAGAATATATGAGAGAAGAAAGACAACGGGTTGAGCTCAATTGATAATAAAATGCTCCTCCTTCCTTCGCTAGGGTACAAATATCTGAAATTAAACAATTTGATGTTTACTGAGTGAACTTTTCTTGTGATTTCATTTTTTTTAGAATTTGATGAGCCAAATGTTTTTGACATGTGTGCTTAAATTATTATTACTTTGCTTTTATGCTTTTTGTTCTTCTTATCCACCAAGTCACATTTCTTGTTTTGTTTTTAAACTGTACTTGGCGAATAAAACTTTTTCTGATTCTGAAACTGCTCAGCATGGTCGTAGTTATATACAAGGATTTAAGAAAAGTGATTAACAGAAATGTGTTTGAGAGTCATCGTTAAAAAATAAATAAATTCCATCATGCGACACAGAGGGTGAACCGTCTGAGATGAGATTAAAAGATAGAATTTCCAAAAAGCAGTTCCCATTGGGCTTTGGGTGCTGATAATTTTCATAAAGCCTGGATAGTGTTTCAAAGATTCATACTGCTCTATTGTAAAAAAAAAGGCCTACGGTAAAACAAGTTGAAACAAATATGCTTGGATTGAACTCAAATAGTTCACTTTATCCTAGAGTTTATCTGCATGCTAGCACTCCTCTTTATTCTTTTATTTTGTCTTTTATTAAGCAGGATATGAACTCACTGAGGCCAGATGAGTCATGCTGATATGTGAACGAAAAGAGTGGGGCCATTATTGTAACAAAACTATTTGTGTGTGCGTAATACAATCTGTGTGTCTGTACATTAATCCGTGTGCGCAGAATTAGTGTTTGTTAACAAAGTTGTCTATGCGTGTTTGAATCTGTGTGTTTGTACCTTGATCTGTGTGTGCGTGTTTCAATCCGTGTGTGTAAAATTAGATTTGGATTTGTAAACAAAGTTGTCTGTGTCTAATCTAATCTGTGTGTCTGTATTAACATACGTAATACATCAAACCGAGACATTCTATTGGCTGTCTCTGTCCACGGGACTTTTGGAACACATTTGGAGAATATGATCTGCAACTTTTTAATACTTGGATCTCGTGCTAGAAACCAGCAGTTGTCGCTGGTACCAAGTGACAGACCCTTCAATCGGAAGCAAACTTCACAATACACTTTCTTTTTTTTAAATACAAAGTATTATTTTTATAACTTATGTCATATACGTTACCCAGTAAAGCAGTGTTTTTTCTGTTTTCAAATTCAAAATGTTAATGCAAAATGTTGTTCTTGTTGTGAGATATTTGGATATTTATGGGGAAATTAGAGCGTGAACTTCAGCACGTCACATTCTGAGCAAATAGGACCACTACGATGCACCTGGTTTCCCTCCACAGGTCCCGGACCAGGTCTTCACAGTACACACAATAGGACTGTTTTAAGATTTATTTCAGCAGTTTTCAGGTTCTGCTCCTGTTTTCATTCAGTCTGTGGATGTTTTTGTAACAGCTGTCAACACACACGGAAGTTGATCACAATATAAGAGGAGCACCAGTAGATTCATTACACAACAGAAAACCGCTGCTTGTCTGGCTTTTGATTTTTCTGTATTTCTGTTTTGATTTTAAATTAGGAAAACAAAATAACCACACCTTTTATTTGTTATTTTAATTTTGTTTAGAAACAAAACAACCAAAGAACAAACGGTACACGGATTGTGTACTGTTGTGTACAGGGATAGTGTAGTGTTCCTCTGCGCCGTCTATGATAGAATCTGCCTCACTGTCACAAGGAGCCGAGGTAACGATTTATCAAGTCATCATCTAGTATCCATAGAGATGTAACTGATCAGCTTCATTAAACTATTTGTTAAGACAAATAAAGCGGTATTGGTGCATGTAGCGAGTGTTCATTTCCCCCTGTTCTTCTTCTGATTTTTTTGCGGTAGTTTCCTCTTCCTCTTCTTCTGTTTTTTCATAAACGTGTGTTTTATGAATAAGTTATATGATGTAGTTATATAACGTATATGACAAACGCTACAGTTATAAAAATATATATAGTGTATTATGAAGTTTGCCTCCGATTGCAGGGTCTGTCACTTGGTACCAGTGACAACTGCTGATTTCTAGCGGTATTGCACAAAATCCAAGTATCAAAAAGTTACAGATCGTATTTGCCAAATGTGCACAGAAACAGCCAATAGGATGTCCCAGTTTGATGACCCACGCATAAGGATGTTGATACAAACACAGAGTAGATTACACACAGACAACTTCGTTGACAAATCCTAATTCTACACACACAAATTGAAACACGCACACACAAATCAAGGTACAGACACAAAAATTGAAACACGCATACACAGCTTAAGGTACAGACACACAAATTGAAACATGCATACACAGAATAAGGTACAGACAAACAGATTGAAACACGCACACACAGATTAAGGTACAGACAAACGGATTGAAACACGCACACACAGATCAAGGTACAGACACACAAATTGAAACACGCACACACAGATCAAGGTATAGACACACAGATTGAAACACGCATACAGATTAAGGTACAGACACACGGATTGAAACACGCACACACAGATTAAGGTACAGACACACAGATTGAAACACGCACACACAAATAGTTTTGTTACAATAATGGCGCCATAGAAAAACTCTTATTTTGGAACCTACATAGATGTTGTCTTTCTGATAGCGCAGAAAGAGGTTGTGCATGATGGCAGCTTCATGAAGCTCGGCCAGTGTAGACATGTCTTCCACTCCATTGATGCTGCTGAGATGCATTGGATACACTGTCTCCCTGTAGTGTTCATCCTTCTGCAGATAAATCACCTGAAAACACATTCAGTCCATGTTAATGAGAAAAAGACTTTTCCAGAGCTTGTAGCTGTTAATCAAGATGTGCTTTAAACCCCTTGCATGACTTGAGTCCTGAATGCTCATCTAACAATCAGTTCCAACAGTTTCATGAAAAGAGTCTGAGATTAAAACAAGGGACAGATTTAATATCTGATGTGTTTCCATCTGATACACCTAGTTCTTCATCTATATACAACATTCTGTAGCTAGAGTCTGACTGATTGTGACAGTGTTACAAATTAAAATTCCTTAATAGAATACAATATAATCATTTTATTGTCATTGTACATGTCCCTCCCAACAGATTAATACAAGAAAATGTAACTTAAAATTAACATCTTCAAATGTTTTTTTAAAAGAGTTCAAAGTGGATATAGATTTCAGAGTCTGAGGGAAATCATTCCAAAGAGATGGGCCTCTATATTTTAAAGTCTGTTGGTTTATTAAATTATTACACTGTTTCTGGTTTGTTTTTTCGCACCATCCACCAAGTGTAAAAACTGTATTTGGCAAAAAAAACAGATTTTGATTCCGAAATCCCTCAAAATTAGTATCAGCATCTATTGGCCCTAAAACTCCCATATCGGCCTGAATCTATGATTGTGATATTAGGATATCAAGGCGGATTAGCTGCTGTAGAGTAATGTCATTTCAATCAAAATTTGTTTTTGTATGAAAGAAAAAGAAATGAGCAATGTGAAATGAGTCACAACTAAAGTGGGTGAAATGGAGCCACATAGACACCCCCAGGCTCTTAGTCTTAGTCTTTTTGAGAAACAAAACCACTGTCTCGGTCATTTCTGGAAGAGTGGTGTCAAATCAATACTGATGAACACAAAGCTGGTGCAATACTGCTGCTTTTCCTGCTACATCTATGTATGTCCCAGTTGGGAGTCAATGAGAGATTTCAGAGAATTGCTGAGTCAGCCCACATCCAGCTTCCCAGACATTGTAGGGGCTTACAAAAATACTCAAGGACCCATGTGATGATGCCTTGCTTAACATCTTAAAGTTATCAAAAACCAGACTGTATTAAATGTTGAAACCATTCTATATTTTAGAATAAGGTAACAGTTACTGTTACTAATCAATGGACAAAAAGCAAGGAACTGAAAAAAAATCATTCACACACATAAATCCCCCAGTATATTTATGACTGTTTTTATGACATCAGCATTTACACAGAAACGGATGAGGAGATGGAGGAAGAATGTAGCTAATGTAATCAGCAAGATGACCCTGATCATTTGGTTTTAATCTCAAGCTCTCTCCTAAAAAAAAAAAAAAGGTGCACATTTATCTAATAACCTAAGTGACAGATAAATCAAACTGGCTTTTTGTAATAACCTAAAGTGGCTGTTGCCGTCTCTGACACCTGGACCACAGTAGAATCTGTGGGTGTGGTCGAAACAAATGGTTTAAATCGATGACATTGGTTTCTGAAAGAGAATTCACATTATCACTAATGATTTTATTTAACCAGGACACAAATATAATGGAAATATATTCGATTAGTAAAGATTCTACAATGCAATGGGTTTATACTTAATTCATGTTACCTTTTAGTGGGTAAACAATGTAATGCTTAATGAGTTCTGAGTGAGTGAGAGGAATACTCGGTACAATGTAAACGCGAACATTGAAAGTAATTAAATAGTTTAAGTAGTTTATACTCAAAGTGATAGGAAAAGTTCTACTAACTTAATTATGTCAAGTTGGTGTAACATGTTCTTCCTTTTTGAGTAATTTTTTTGAATAAATTGAACTATATTTGTCTAAAAGTAGGCATAACTTAAAAATACAACTTAATAGAATTATGTAATTACATGCCAAGAATGATAATTCATATAGCACGAGAACATTTTTACTTTTAAGTTAATCAACGTAAAAAAATTTCAAGTTTTAAGTTCCGGTAACTTATTCGAGTTTACAGTTTATTGAAGAACCAAAAATATCTAAACGAGACGTTAGGTTATACTGGTTTCTGTGCAGCAGGTATGAGTCATTGGCGGATGGTCCATTACTGTTACTTACTATTGATAAAGATTTACGTGGAGCCACTCAAGCATAAAATCCCTGAAAAAGCCTCTGATGTGACTATAGGCTTTGTTTGCATTCTTTACATTCCTAAAACACCAGCTCAAACGGGACACGTGTTGGCTGGATCCAGAGTCAGCATTACCAGAGGTTACTGCTCCACTTTAAAGCCTGTTAATACATATGAAATTACATTTTTTTTCCAACCATCAGTTTTTTAGGAAATACTTTAGAACCTTTAGAATCATAGCTTTTGGTTTTAATATCAAAGTAGGATTTTCATTTCCTTGTTTAAACCCTACAGGGATTTCATCGCAGGTTACATTCCTCTGAGACACATCACCAAATTATTAAAGACACACTTTTCATCTTTTACATTTAATACCATCAATATTGCTGCACCGCACAGTCAGACAGTGCAGGGTCGACACTCAGATCTGCTCTTTCCATTTTTACTCTCTCTGAAATCTATGATGGGCAAATAGAAGACAAACCAATGTTCTCTAAGAGCCCATTAAAACAATTAGAGTTTTCCAGTTGACAGCAGCCAGCCTGTTTTCACATAAAAACTACTACACTACTGCATAACGGCAACAAGAAAGAGCCTGTGCTACTGTATAGTATCTACCATTAGAGTGAGTTAAACCCTCTCGTTTCAGCAAAAAACCTGCTGTTGCTGTGTGTTAAGGTACGTTGAGGTCAGTAAATCAATATACAAGCTTTAAACTGAATATTATGATATAAATACATTTAATTTTCATGATGTGTGATTGCATAGGTAAGTTACAAAATCCGATATGGTTCAAAGTTAAAAAGAGATTATTATATCATTTGATGGTCTTCTTATGGAATATCATAACAACTAAAACTCATTTTTATATTGTACTATCCTTTAGTACAGAAACAAATCACTACTCAGCTAGGCATGCAGTTAGTGGTTGTTTTATTTGAATTCATTAGTACAGTGTTCTGTAACAAACAGAGCTATGCATGAATGGAATTCAATACCAAATTACATTAAACAACATAATATTTATAATTTAAAAAAATTTCTAAAGAGATATTGTTTGTTAAGAAAGTGCCAAACACTAATTCTAATACTTCAGAGCATTTATTGATTTTAATTGAGTTGTAGTTGTTGAAATACCGGTTTTGATTGTGTAATGTCATTGTTATTGTGATTATTATTTTTCACTGTATAAATTGTATTGTCATTGTGTGATTTGTGAACCCCAGGAAGAATAGCTGAAAATGTATTCTTAAGCCAATGGGGATCCTAATAAACCAACAAACTACAGTATGAAAATGAAATTATGAAATTGTATTGTGTTAAATAAGGGTTTATAAATGTTTGTTAGTTTAAAGCAGTGAAGCACAATTTTTCTGCTGCGCCCCCCTTTGAAGAGTTACAAAATTCCCACACCCTGACAACATTTTAACAAAATGGGTCAAAAATGTTACCGTTATTGAAAAAGGTAAAACCTGTGATTATTCTTCTTCAAAACTCATATATAACAAATATTAAATACATTACATTTTCATTTAAGAAATGGACTGGATTGTTGTGAAAAGGGAGAGATGTGATTACATATATGGATAAGTGTTACTACAGTATAAAAAAATATCTATTTATAAAATATTTGTTATTTTAAAGCAGCGGATCCCAATTTATTTTTTTTCCTGTTGTGCTGTTGTGAGAAAACATTTTTCACCCCCCAACACTGACAAAATTGTAACAAAATGGGTCAAATCTATTAAAAAAGAGAAAACTTGTGATTATTAGTCTTCAAAACTCATTTAAAAACACAAGATATGCAATGACATGTATTGTAATAGCAATAATAAAGTAATGATAACAATTAACAAAGTCAATAAAAAAATTAAAAAAAAATAAAAAATATATATATATATATATATATTTCTTTTTGGGGGGGAGGGGGAGTTACACAACGGTAACCCATGACCGTTCCAATAACAAAAAGAAAAGATAGTCATCAACATCTCCCGCCAGATTGGTTCTCATTAATAGAGTAAAAAAAAAACGGAACAAGGGCAATAACTCCAGAAAAAATAATTGTGCGCTTCTCATTTTTGAATTGATACCCTGAAACCACACACACAATTGGGTTATCCTATCTTAAACAGTTTCTGAGAAAAGCTGTCCCTTTATCCCCTTTCCACATTTGTGGCGGGGAATAATAAGCACGTCTAATATTTAGTTATGTAAACCAAGGACCGTGGCCGATTTTCTGCACAGCACAATAACATGTGATTCATAATTGATTAGCAAAGTTGTTCAATGTAGCGAATCGATTATGAGCAAACAGAGGCTGGTGTTGAAACTAATGAGACAATGCCGTAGGACACGTGTTCGCAATATCTCCTTTCTGAATGACGTATCATTGTACAGTTGATACATTTAAATTTAAGCAGCTTTAACAAACTGAGTTGGAGTTTTTCCTGGCAGCTGTGAAGCTTTTTTTTCTTCTTTCTTTCTTCCTTTTGTCTGTCCTGCTCAATGAAACCACACCCTGCTGCTGCCCGCTGCACCGCTTTGTTCATCCACATCCACTGAATATTCACATGTGGGAGGAGTCAGGACTCAGAAGTCCTTCATAAATTCAGGCCTTTAAGTGTGACTCATAAACAAAGAGAAAATCACAGGTTTATGGTTAGTAACAGCCTTATTTTAGCATCTCTGTGTATCATTTGGTCTCTTGTTTATTTCACTCAGTCTCTGTGTTACAGTGAACCCATCTGCTGCAGGGGGGTCCCGCCCACACACCGTGGATTGGATGGGAGGGATTATGGAAACAAATACAGTAAAACAAGGCAGAAATACAAAAAATAATCTAATCAATCAAAAAAAAAAATCATCATATATAAACCAGTTATTTGTTTGTTTTTACCCATCACAGACGCTAACAGGGAGAGTTTGGGTGAGTTTTGCTAATGAAAGCACATCACTTAGATAAGAGGCTCACATAAAGGCTCCATTGATTAATTATCCAACCACAAGGAGCAATAATCAGTGACCTATTTTAGTCCACGCTGCATGTCTGCAGGGGCCGGAGAGAATCAGGGGCCACACTTCATCCTTGTCACATTTATTTGATGAAAAAAACAAACACAAGAAAAACTCTTTAGAAAAATAATTTTGTTTTTCTGAAAACCAATTACTTTCAAGAAAAAGAAAATCAATTTCTGGGGGGTCTATTTTCAACAAAAAACAAAGTTTTTTTCACCACAGCTGGCCTGCCATGGACCTAAAAAAAATTGTTTACATATGTATATATACTTTATTAATTTAAATTCATTATTATTATTTTTAATATTTTTGCACCTTATCTTTCATTTGCACATTTTCTCTGTGTAGTCTTGCTCCCTTTTCTGCGTGCGTATAATCTTTATTATTAGTTTTGTCTTTAATATGCCGCTCTTTGCTGTTCTAATTACCCCTCTGGATTTAATAAAGCATTTTATGATTCTGATTCTGAGTTTGTAATTTCATTTCTGGTCAAAAGTACAAATCACACTCTGACAAGTAATTAACTAAAATTAGAAATAGAAATAATAGAAACACACAAAATGAAAAAGCTGTTGGACTTGTGAATGAACTTGTTCTTATTTTGCATTATTTATTTATGTATTTATTTATTCTTTAATTTCCAGCTGTAATAAACTTTTTTGGGGGGGAAATGTTCTGCTGCATGGAAACCCCACAGAAACTATCACAGATACTCATTTAGAGTTAGAGTGAATAGATTCTGCATTGTTCAGCATGATTCCTGTGCTTGAAGGCAGCAATGCTTACCATCACTGAGCAGTGTGTGTGTGTGCAAAACAACCATGTTTCTGTCTTTGTTAAAACTGCATGGGAGCAGGTTTGGCCTTCAGTTCTGCTGACACCTGAACCAAAATCTAAAACATTTTCATCATTTCTACAATTCAATAATTGGAATTCACTTCCTCCTCATCTGCTCAAACAATACCCATGCTCATTTAACAATTCTATCAAAAACCTATTTCTTAATAAATAATCAAACAATTGTTACTTTTGGTTCTATTAATTTTTTTTTTCTTGACTTTTAATTTTAATTTTTATGTCAATGTTTTTCTTTTTCCTGTTTTCTGCTCCGTTTCAAAGTTTTACTGTCTTGACGTTCCTTTATTTTGTCTTGACTTTATTTTATTTTATTTTTTCTCTGTAATTAAAGTTGAATTGTTATATCGGGGCCCTCTTCTTCAAGTCCCTTGAGGTTTTTTGGAGTTTTCCCTAGCAAGCCTCTAAAGTGTATTGATTTCTGTTAATGTCTGTCCACTGTTGATATTATTATGTTTTGTTGTATTTTAAACTGTGTCAAATAAAAATATAAAAACTAACACGCTGTGTGCATGCACAGATAATAATAATAGGCTTAATGTTAATCATTGCAACATTGTCACAACAGCATCTTTACTATTGTATGAGCTCTCCCAGGTCCCCAGTTTACCAGTGAGGAGACAGTGAGGAGCGATGAGATGAGGCCGGTAATGTGACAGGAGCCTGGTCAGCTTCCAGAACCAAAGGCTGATAAAGATTGTGCTCTCAGGAGTCAAACTGAGCACCTTAGTGCACACACAGCAGGAAAGATAATGACACACACCACCAACTTGGTGGATGGGTTTTGCAGCGGTGTCCAAAGAACAGACTCAGACATAGTCCATGGAAATTAAACACCAGATATTACCAGATATCTCACGAAACACCCACACATTAGTCTGAGTTTGATCAAGAAACTGACGCGTCAGCAAATGACGACAAACCTCTGACGAAGTGTCATCTTAATGACCAGGGGATGGCACAGGATCAGCCAGATATCTCTAAAGGTGGAGACAGTCTGATTCTCACTCACACATTCCAGCCATTCTTCAGAGGATTGGGATGTGGAAATGGGGGAGACACCCATATGCCTCTCTCAATAACCAACAACATGCTGAGCTCACATGTCAAGAACATTTGAGACGGAGCTCATGTCAGCTGCAACAATGGGGACCTACTCCCAGTCCCTAAATGGGGTGTCACTGTCTCCCAGAAGGACATGCAATATATTTTTGGACTGAACCGTATCACGTCCTTTTACATTTCTGCTTTTTTTATTTTGAATCATAAATCTGACAACACATGGGTAACTTCTTGAAATGAAAGTGTAAACACATGATTAGGCCCAATCCTGCTCTTTCAAGAAAAAAATTCTCGAAAAATACTCAGAATTGTGCATTTCAGAGCGATTTTTTTAAAGTGTGAATTATCACTGCCAATATCTGGCAAAGAGGAGATTTGGTGCTTGGCGGGTGTTTGCGCTTTTTTTGAACATGGTGTTTTTTTTATCATTAGGCATTTGACAGAATATGATGATACCAAGATACTGCTGCACTATTTTTTAATTGCTGCACTAATAGCAATGGTGCTATAATGGGTGTGAAGCTAACAGAGCTAATGTTTTTGTTTTAGCCTTTGTTTAACCAGGAAAATCTCATTGAGATTAAGAATCTCTTTTTCAAGAGAGTTCTGGAAACAATAGGTTTAAGGGAGATGCTCAAAGTCCCACAATGGATTTGAACCAACAACCCTCTAGTTACAAGCCTCGGGCCCGTTATGCCACTACTCTTATTGTTTGAACTAAAACGATATCATTCTGATCTGAGATTAGATGGAATGTCTTCCTTCTGCTCTCGATTGTTCTTGACAGTAAACCCTGACCAAACGCTGTGCAATGTGTTGAGTTTGAGACAAAATAATTGCACACACAAAATAAACTAGGTGTATGCAGTTTACACAGTTCATAACTACAATACATTTCAGAGAGACATTATGTTTGACTGTCACCTCTCACTCCCTGCTTGTCTCTCCAATTCTCTCTTCCTCTCAAACAGGATTTCCTCCAGACACAAAGAAAGCGCGCACTGCCAAAAAGATAAGGTTGGCTCGATGACTTGAAACGGACTCCATTCCTGTCATTCTTTTTTCATTACAAAAGGTGTTGAGCCCACTGCAGCCCACTCCAATGAAACACATGTGGCCAAACAATTACCTCCCACATACTGAAAATACACAAAACACTACACTGAACTTAATGAACTGTGCACAACGCACAACAAGAACTGTGCTATTGAAAGATACTCTAAGGGATGGTTCACCTCTGTAAAGAGGGTACTTCACAAATCAATAACACACTTTAGATTTTTAAAAAGCACTGTATTGTTTGAAAACCAACAACAGAGTCTGGATTCATTCGCTGAGAAATATTGGTGCAGGAACAAGAGTGTAGATCAGAGATGGGCAACTACTGTCTTATCACAGTGGGGGCCACAAAAATGAGATTGTCGGCTCTAAGGGCCACATTATCAGCACTCGTGTCAGCACTTAAAACAATGACCAGTCTGAGCATTGATCCAGGAAAGAACAAAGAGTTTGTGTGTTTTTGTAATCGTTTTCTATTTTTTCTTTCATTTTTGTAAATTCTAGTTTTTGGGGTCATTTTGTGTATTTTTATTGTAGTGTTGTGTGTTATTGGAGTCATTCTGTGTTTTAATGGTTTTATGGTAGTGCTTTTTATAGGGATGTCCCGATATAACTATTCCACTTCCGATACGATACCAATATTGCAGCCTTGCGTATTGGCCGATACCGATATAGATCCGATACAATATCAGCACTAATCATGCATACTTTTATTACTTATGTTGTAGTGTGGAATTTAAAAAAATGCTTGATCAAGTGATGTTACCCAAACAGAGAACAATAGTCAGCAATAGTAGGTATGAGAAAAACGGACCCATTTATTATTAACCAATTGGTTACACAAATGTTAACCTTCAAATTAATATCTACAGTATTCTACAATCGAATCAAGATAATATAATATATATAAGAGATTTCAGATGCAGTCCGATAAATTCCGATATTCGTTTTCTGGTTGATATTGAACCGATATCCGATATCAATATCGGATCGGGACACCCCTAGTTTTTTTAATTCTTTGTTGTAATGTGGGTTTTTGAGTAATTTTGTTTGTTTTTGTTGCATTTTTGTGTATTTTCTGGTAATGCTTTTTTTGTGTAATTTTTCAAGTTTTTATTTTATTGTTGTGTGTCACTGGAGTCGTTTTGTTTTAAGAGACAGTTTAGTGTTTTTTGTCACCCTCTGTGTTGTTGGAGATCTTTTGCTGTTTTTCGTTCATGTAGGTTTTTATTTTAGTGACATTTAGTGGCCCCTCTCTGGTGTAGGTTCTAGAGTTTGAGATAATGTCAAGAGAATCCAGTCCAGAGTCCAACATCACTTACTTTCCCATAATCAGTGGTGAGGACCAGTGTGGAATCCTCATAAGAGCTGATGGTGGAGGGGAGGAGCTGCTCTTTGTGTCTCAGCCATACACGGGCCCCCTGAAACACAAAAGCCAGGACAACAAACTCAGTTTCATGACTGGGAGGCTCATGGAGCATATTTGCAAACATATACTGTATTAGCAGTGAACAACAACATGCATTCTGACAAAAGTGGGAGAATATGATCATTTAGGCATAATAAAAATATTAGAAATAAGAAAGGTTACTCAGCTACTGTAAATCCTATGCATCTTTTAACTGATTGCCAGCCAGGCTTCCACATGAGGCTTTCAGCGACTAAAACCACCACTCATACACGTCATACACACTTTCTCTAAGTCTTTGGTTTTGTGGTAGTACTCCCTAACAGTGATAATATGGAAATAAATGAATGTTGGTCAGAACAAATGCTTCCTTGTCTGCTGTTCTTTCTTTCTTTCTATTTTCCTTGATAAGATTGAGGATCCAGGCAGAGATAACCAACAGACCTGCAGCCAAACTGGACAGCCTGGACTCCTGTGTTTGTGTATCCATGTGAAGCCACTGACCTT
This sequence comes from Gouania willdenowi, assembly GCF_900634775.1. Lineage (NCBI taxonomy): Eukaryota > Metazoa > Chordata > Actinopteri > Blenniiformes > Gobiesocidae > Gouania > Gouania willdenowi. The sequence goes on along the minus strand of NC_041064.1, from coordinate 10,923,699 downwards.
CTCAGACGTGTTTGTTTGCAGCTCAGTAGCAGCGAGTAATAACAGGAATTGGAGGCTGATTGCTCAGATGGGCAGTCATTTCCTTAAGCGTGTCCGGCGACAAGTTTTGTGTAAGATCAAAAACAGACGTGAGCATTTGCTCCTGTGGTATTATGATATGAATCTAAATTATTGTAACCAAGCTTTATAAAAACCTGACTCCAAGAGAAATAGTTGGAACATGAATAAACAAAGCTTTCTCATCCAAGGGTTTTTAATAGGGGTAGAAACTCCTTTTTTCCCCGGCTCATCTTTGATCCACTAACCTCCATTAATCACCTGAGTTGCTCGTAGTCTTAGAGTGGCCAGTGAAGCATGGCCTATAAGTGAATTGTGTGTCCAACAGAGCATTAAACTGATAGGATCAATATGCATGGATTCCACTGGGAAACCTTATACAAGGTCACCACATCCAGACATCAATCCTCATTAACTATTAACAACAGGCTGCCGCGTGTGCGCACATGCTTAACCCTGGAGCACAAATGTGTTTGCTACCAGGGTCAAACCAAAGATCAAGATGCTGTTGTTCAATGATGTTTACTATTTATGTGAAATGCTTTGTCTAAAAAAGTTTTTACTCTATTTAAGGGTTAAATAAAAGAACAGACAGAGGGTGAGAGGATTCCCTGGTTTTATTCTGATCTTAAATTTTGCAACTTGGCAGTAAGTCTGACATTTAACCCAGGCAGGCTTCAAAACCGACTTCTATAATCATCAAGCCTTTTTTTCCACTGGGCTAATGGAGCGCAGCTAAATGTAGCTCTTAAACCACAGGGGACAGCAGTGAGTGGGATAAAGAGAGTGGAGTAAATTAGGAGGCTGAGGATGGGAGTTAGAGGGAGAAGAAGAATAGTGCAGGCGGCTAATAATGACCTGTCTCCGAATGTGTGGATTGAAATGGAAAATCATGACACAAACCTACATCTAGAAGTGTTGGCTAACAAATGAAAATACATTGTTGCAGCTTTCCTTGGATATGAGTCAATTGGTGACTGTGTGTGCCTGGTACTAGTTTTAGCATGCAAGGCCGATTCCGAGAAAAGCTGCTTCACGTGAGTTTATCTGAAATCCAGTGAGGGGATTAATTGTGTTTATCCTATAGATTTTAAGGAGATCAGTTATGTTATGTAACTGGATATCAAATAAGACGGAACTCACAAGAAAATCACCAGTCCTCTCTCTCTTTTTTTTACTTTAGAAAACTGCTTTTTACCTAATGAATTGAGAAGTAAAAGTTGAAAAGAAACAAGTCAGGCACTATTTAGATCAATTCTGAAGCAAGCAAACAATGACAAAGACATGCTCTGAAATGGCTCGTAAGATTTTTATGCATTTTCAAGTCTTGAAAAGTTCATCCAGCTCAAACTCTAAAAACTTATACTCATAGACTGATTGAAAAACTTTACTGATGGTAATCATCGTGAAGATAGGACGGATAAAACTTTTTAAATAAAAATGGGTGATATAATCGGCTGATGTTAGTAGATCTCGGTATCGATTCAGAGTTCCCAATTAGGACCCTGTTTGATTTGATTCACCATTTAATTAAATTTTCGATTTAATTGTGAATTTTGAAGTCACTGTACCAATTTTACTTGAATATGGAATAAATTATCAGAGATTTAATGCTGTAAATAGTAGAAAGTAACTCTATTGGGCTATTCAAAGGACAACCAATTCAAACAGAAAAATACATTTTTCATTTACTAAACCCTAGATATTAGCCCTCAAATGTAATATCGGTTGACATCAGTATCACTTTTTCCGCCGATATTGAAAATGTTGCTTCAGACAACATAGTAAATATGAATATGGCAATTTTGCCATAATTAAAGTTGAATAAGTATTCTTATTTTGCACCAATTGCTGTTTATTTGTGGAATATAGCTAGTGGGCCATTACAGTATATTAAAAGATTGTTATTTCCATGGAGATAAATACAATGTGACCCAAAAATAGGTTGGTGGGGAGGGGATCTGTTTATATTGAAAAATTGATCTTGGACAATATCAGCATATTGGTTATTGGCTAAAAGCTACTATCCAACATCCCTATGTTTAAGCAGATTGGAATTTATAAATTAGGAATTACGTCGTCCCATCAGCACATTATCATATGGTAGACCAGTCCCCAGTGACAATAATCCTGACTGTGAAATAATTCCACTTTAGTTTATCATATTGATGTGATAAGCTAAGCAACTGCATTACAGTTTTTTTGATTTTTATGTCCTGTACTATTCTATTTCATTTTGCAGACTTTTCTCTTTGTGCTGTTTTTTTTTTTAAATTTTGTTGTGCATCTGAAAGAGCAACAATGACCATAAAAGGATTCTGATTCTGATTCTGATTATACGTTTAGTTGGAGATTTTCTCTCACTGTTTATCTATTTTGGTATAAAGTCATTTCAGTTTCATCTTAATTGACTTTCAAGAGAATATGCAAAATGAGAATGCTGACAAGATAAAGGCAAACAATTTTAGGCGATTTTCCCATTTCCACATTTCGTTTCTGAAAAACACAGTAGACACATGTAGGATGTGTTTGTATAATCACTTGTTTGTGCTAAGTGGTCACATTTGTCACTAAAGTGTCTGAAGCCAGAGGGTATAAAGTCAAAATGAATTGTCTTAGCAACAGATGGTGCAGTTAAAACTCCTCCCCCTTTTCCCCTCCGTTCTCAGTAGCTTTGTCACTAAGTCAGAACAAAAGCAAGCACCTCGACGCGATGGTGGAGAAGTTAACCAGGCGGAAATACTCTCAAACAAAAGCCAGCTGGGACGCAAAGAGACACGAGTATCAGCTCGTATTCGGTCGTCCAGACATGACATACCGGCTGATGGATAACTACGCTTACTGAATCAAGCAGCCACCTCGTAGCTAGTGATCACAAGAAAATACATTATTTATTTTGCTAGTGAAACTCACTGATCTTTGAATTTCAGATCTACTGTAAACACCTCAGCTGATGTTTCATTGGTTCCAATAAAAAAGAAAAACTAAACTTCTGCTATGACATTTCAAGCTTCAGATCATTTCAAAGGACTTTAACTCAAAGTCTACTGTAATATGACCCACTAAAACCGTCCTATCGTGCTTTCTGACACCAGAACCACTGCGGCTGAATGATCCCGCAGTTGGAGGTTTAAGTTTCAGCAGACTGTACAAAGACATCCAGCTCATAGACTTGCTGATGAATGCTCCTAAATATTTAAGAGCATACAGTACAAGGTGCCAGAGCTCGTTCCTTGCTCTTTGGCATACATTCAGACATACAGCATGGGCTGTCAGCTGTGCATATCAGCCAAAAGAAAGGGAAGCTGATTAATTCCACCTGGCATGGATATGGTTGAACAAGCAGTTATGATGGGTATATTTCATGGGTGTATAAGTGCAAACAGCTGTGAATCGTTGTTGGCACATCCATCTAAAAACTGATTTCGGGACTGTAAATAAATATTACTTGGCATGGAATGTCAGAGAATATAGTCAACACAAACACAACACATGTCTGGATCAAAGGTTAAAGCACCTGAGGAACTTAAGCATTTACAAAAAAATTGTTTCCCGATGGAGTGGATGAAATATTTGTACAACTGAGATTTATTCACATCTAGAAGATTGAGATATTGCATAAACCATAGACAGGTGGAAAGGGGTCACACTACAGACAGATGTCGAGTTCCGAGGATAGAAGGATGTCCTGTAACCTGCAAGTACTGTAGATAAGTATGATGTTAGATGTTTACCTTACATTTTTGAGTTATTTTCATCAATTACTAGTTTTAGATGGTAACAGTTTGACTAAAAAAAGGCATAAAAATGGCATTTTCTAATATGCGTTTTATTTAATTGTCAAAATTAATAGGGCTTAACCAAACCATTGCAAGATGACATCCAGTCAACTGGCAAGGACCGTTTAGTTTGCTAATGAGTGACACAATAGCTTATTAACCCTAATGCTTCAATGGCAGATTCTCACCTAGTCGGTTTCAGAACTGCAGAAGCTTCTTTGATAAAATATGAAATGTTGTCTCTACTATTCACAACAATTAATCCTGGAGTATTTTAAATGGTCTAGGATTCACTTGCCCACAAAGTCCCCTTCATTTGGGCTGGTGTGAACACAAAACAAAATCTAAAGCAGATCAGGCAGTGAAATCTACAGCGTTTGTTTTGGCCGAAGCAGAGCATTAGCAATCAAATTAATACCTTTGATAGAGAGCTGACAGACAGCAAGTAAAAACAAAAAACACGATATGAAATTAAAAACAGCTTAAATGTAGATGGAAAATAGTAGATAACTGGATAACATACGGAAGTGGGCCACATCTTGCATGATCCGGCACTTTTGGCATTCTTCTGGCCCTTACAAAATACATTTCAGCCAAAATTGGCCCACATACGTTGCAACAAATGTGGGCTAATTATCTTGAAACCTATTTGGGCCAGTTTAGGCTGAATTATATATATATTAAAAAAGCTGTGAACACCCGATTATGCATGAAAAAAAAAAATACTGTCATTAGCGTGAAACCATTAGAATTTAGAAAAATACTGTGATATACATTTTTGGTCATACTGCCCAGCCCTACCTTCACCCTGTTCTTTCTGCTTTTTACTGCCTATAATAGTATCCATTTATAGTTACAGTCCATCAAAAACAAGCAGCACTATAATTTTTTTTCCCCCTATCGCTTTGGAACAGATCAAAAAAGTGAACACAAAATGACCCAAATCAAGGTGGTAATAAACTCTTCTCAACCCATACGGCCCAAGTCCGAGTCTATACCGATGTGAAATCAGCCTGTCACCACAAAATGTGAGGTTAAAAAAGAAAATTAAACATTATGGGCAAATATTTTTGCCATAGTTTTCTAAATATTTTGCCCCATACAAACAGTAAAATGTCAGCTTAGGCACGTCTCTGTTTATTGTAAATCAATTTGATCTGATGGATTAAAGTGGTTGCTTGTTATATTGATTAGTTAGGTAATTCTAGAGCTGGGCAAAAAATCAATTTAATCGATTTATCAAATTTGTTGATAAAAATCATTTTTATTTTGCAAATTCGAGTTAAAAAAAATTTATTTAAGCTACCGTGAAGTTGCTGTTGCACTTTTGCTTAAACCTGGGTTAAAGCTTGAAATTGTTGAATGACTCATTTCCTTTTTATTTTGGGATTGTTTTATGCATTTTAACTCTTTAGGACAATCACAGCCATAAAGTTGCAACTTTGACAATATATCTGATGTCTGCAGTCATTTTTAAGTGCATTGAAAAAAAAAAATCAAAAATGAAATCAAGATTTTTTTAAGGCAAAACTGATTTGTAAAAAAAAATGCTAAATTATTTTATGGCAATCGATTGTTGTTCTATAAAAAAAGACAAGGTAAAAATAATAAACTCACATTGTAGATAAGATTGTCTCTGTATGATAGCTCCGTCGGAGATATAGAAAATGCATGAATTAATAATATAGAAAATATTTACTGATAGCGAACCATTGATTAATGCAGATTGTGGTTCTGCATGTCACTTTTACAGTTTCCTGCTCCTTTGTCTCCCAGCTGTCTCCGTGCCGTCTGTCGGCTGTACACTGATCAGCTCCTGTCACACAGCCAGCCTGGGGTGTGGGCTGTTACAGGCAAAGGCGGGTGACCAAGAGGAGAAACCAGATGATTAAAGGCCACCTCTAGCATCTGTGCTGGAAGATGTATGAATTAATAATGTCGGGAGCAGAAATTCACTAATGGAGGAGGTGGACTCCCACGGGTGCTGGGCTTTCCTTGTCAGTGGTAGAGGGATGGGTTGGAAATACATCAATTGTTCTTGACTATGAGAAACAGCATACGCCCCCTGCTGAGGAAGCTATAAACAGATTTACAGGGGGTAGCCCGGAGGCAGCACCCTCATTGGTTAACAGTGTCACACGGAACTTCAACTTTATATTCAGAAACAGGATTTTATGAGCCAATAAGGGTCACAGAGCATCTGAGTGTAGTTTAAATATGAGCAGTAATCAAACTCAATGAAGATATTTCTTTTAAACACCTCACTCTTAATTTATCTGCAAATGTTAGGATTACGTGTGTGTGTGTGTGTGTGTGTGTGTGTGTGTGTGTGTGTTTTTGTCTATTTGAGAGCATCAGTGGGTTTTAAGATTATGTTTTGTGTCCTTCACTCAATACACATATACACATACTGTCTGGGTAGGACAAGAGGTCTGCAAAATGCACCTCCTTCTCATCATCTGACACTGCTAATCTACTGTGTTGCTAATGAGTGTATTGAAAAGAAATTTGCATTACAAATTATGCTCTCAGGAGGACAACAGTGCAGAGATGAACACTTGACTGTGTGCCACAAATGTCTGGTACAGTGCCCCGTCTCACATCCTCATCCTGTGAGAACATATTTCTATTTTGCTCCATTCTTCCAGTGATCAGAGGAGAGACGTTGATCCTAGACTTGGATTGGACAATATTTTATTTTACCATTCTGATTTATTTCATAGAAATGAGAAATTTGATCCATAATTCAAGTGATTTGTGCGATTTTAAATAGTTATTCAGAAAAGGGGTTGTTTTCAAATTCCTCTAAACTCTTTACTTTATTCATTTAACTTTTGATGGGGTCACACGGCAGGGATCCCAAAGGTATTTCAGGTATGCTGTTCATTCAGGAATGTTATTACCTTTAATTCTGAGTGAGGCCGGGGGCAATTGGTTACAGAACTCCAGGATAACTCAGTCCAGAAAAATGGCAGCAATAAAAGTCCCTGTCAACATTTTTCATGTCGACGCTATATGAAACAACACACCCTAAAATATTTACTTTTAAGATCACATATGCTGAATATTAGGGCATTATACTGTATTAGCAGATATCAGTATAAGTTTGTTTTTTACGTAGAATAAGAACATAAAATGTCAAAAATTGGTAACATAGCTACCTGTAAAATTGTCTCTTTAAAAATGTATTTAAATCACATTGTTTGTGTATCACAATAGTAATCTGCATTCTCAGGTGATACTACAGAATCTTTGAAGATTACCTAAACCAGAACTGGGTAACTTTAATCACAGCAAGGGCCATAAAAATGTGATTGTATCTGATCCGAGGGCCACATTATCAACATTCATGTCTGCATTTAGAAAAATGACAAGTGTGTGCATTAATACAGGAAAAGACAAGGTGTTTTTGTAATCATTTTGTATATTTTTCTCTCATTTTGTGTAATATTGTTGTCGTTTTATGTTTTTGGAGTCAATTTTGTGACTTTGGCATTGTTTTGTATCTTTTTCTTCTATTTTTGTGTATATTTGTAGCCGTGTTATCGTTTTTTTATAGTAATTTTTGCGTGTGTATTTTTGCTGTGGTTTTGTGTCTTTCTCTATCATTTTCTGTTTACAATTGGGCTGCACAAAATTAGTCCTAGGGCATGAATAACATTTCAGAAATATGTTATATATGGTAAAGAAAAGTAAAAGTGGAAACACCCTACATCCCAAGACATAGTCTATTCGTACGGTTGCCGTACGGACAACCCCTGGTGTTATTGGTACGTTTACCGAAGTACACGTATGTATCGTCTTAGGGTTAGGGTTAGGTTATAACCCTATATCGCAATAATTTTTAGGGTAAGGGTTAGGTTTACAGTTTTAGTCTTAGTCACAAAACCTAAACTGGCCAATGACTGACCTATCACATGACCTAAACTGGCCAATGAGGGGTGCTGCGTATGGATAGAATGTTGGTATATTGATATGGCAACCATATGGACAGCCACTGCCATTAAAAACAAGATGATGTAGCGCCTAGTTTTACAATAACGTAGTGCCAGTGCAGACATAGAGGGAAGTGTGCTAAACCTGCAGCAAAATGGCTAAAAAAAAAAAAACCACACATGCTCAAGGAGAACATCTAAACTCTTTAAAAAATAAAATCTAAGACCTGGAAACAAAGTGGTCTACTAATTTAGTGGCATCGTGTCACAGAAGCCTTGAATCAACATTTCAATCGAACAAAATCCAGTCGTGGCTTGCTCGCTGGCATGATGGTTAGCATCACAACCACAGAATCCTTGGATTAAAGCCCTGCTGGCCTCGCCCTCTCAAACCGACTTGGTTTAGCTTTGATGGACTCCAATGAACCCCTGCGACCTTGTGCGGAGTGGTCAATACGGTATGGGAGAGAAATGAATGAGTCTACGGATTAGGAAAATATTACTGCGCTCGAGCGAGAAAGTAATCAACATACAGAACATTTCTTCTCCTTTTAGTCACCAGGTCTCATAAAGCAGACTGTGAATAGATGGAAATGCTGAGTGATGACTACAGATTGTGCCATCATCATGCTCTGCTGTTTCTTCCAGTTTGACTTATAAGGCCACAGAAGCTGCAGCTCATGCAGTGTGGGATGTGCCCTTAAACACAACAGGATGTAAATTCCAACAATTAGTGTAGGAACTGCCTCTGATAGAGAAATTTTACAGGAAAAAAAACCACATGCTTAAAAAAGACCTACATTTCCCTTTAGTATAATGTCCATGTGGTTGGCATGTTTACCCCATACACCCAGGATGATGCAAGTTCGAAGTACTCCATCCCATAATAGCCTGCCAATGCCGATTAATCATAGCGGACTAAATGTAGAAAGCCAACATCTGGACTATTGCAGCAATCACAAGTTGGCCTTTATTAAGCTGGCAGACTTGACCTCTAAACCTAAAGGATTTGAGTTACACTCATCACTGATCCACCATGTTGGTCAGGTAGGACGGCACAGGTGGAACAACAACAAACTCTTAATGAGGCAGGGGATGCCATGTGCAGTGATAAACAATCATCGTTCAACGTTTGATTTCTCCAGATAAGAAGTAGAACGGTCATACACATCTGGAGAGACAGAACTATATCCAGATTAGAGGCTAGCTTCACCTAGACAGAGATAATACCTAAATCATATTATGATGAAAAGAGACAGGACAGTATACCTTACCTACTGATAATACTTCTAACTAAACACAGATGTCACAACAGTAACATCAGCTACCCATGGAGACGTTCAGTCAGCATACAAATGATCAACCTATCATTTAGAAACATCTCTGGTGACGGAGAAAGCATTACATCACCCCTAATGATGCAATAACGCATTATAGACTGTAGTGCATTTTTAGAGGTGGTGGATGTACAATATTATGTGCATCTGATTGTCTCAGCGGATTCCCATCAACTCGGCTCTAACAGAAAAGGTCAACTTTATCCAGCTAGAACTCTATTGAACACAACATACTACAATGGTATTTTTCTTCGTCTATCAGGCTATTCCACATACAAATACAGACACAGACAATACATAATCACACACATTTACTCCAATTAATCTAATAACTAAGGGTATAAGAAAAAAGTGATTTGGCAATATATCGCAATATTTCACCACCCGGTTATCGAAACAATCCATAAAATGTCCAAATAGATTTTTGAAATCGTGTTTTTAATGAAAAAACGATTTAATTGTGCTAACATATGCATAGCATGTAAACTGCCGGTCACTAGGTGTCACCACATCAGACCATGTTAAACTACCTCATGCATTTGATTGATTGATTATACTTTATCAATCCCGAGGGGAAATACAGTTTCAGTTATTTTAGCTTGGACGTTGATTTCTCTTTATATTAATAAAACATATTGCGCCCTTGTATAGATGTATGTGGTTTCTTTTTTAAAGATTTAAGAACTTAACAGCATAAGTTAAACTTTTTTGAAAATGTAATTTGACAGTTTGATAAACATACCACTTGTTTTTGATATTGGTACTTGAATTACAGTTGGTTACCATTTATTTGTTCTCATTTGTATTTCATACCGTTTGTGCTTGTAAAGGTGAAATTTGTCTTTATTGATATTGTGATATATCGCGATGTATAATGTATATTTATTGTATGTTCACTACGGGGATATATCGTATCGTGACATGCAAATCGTGAATCGGATCATATCGTCAGATTCATGGCAGTGCACACCCCTATTAATTACGTGTTTTAAGACTGTAAGAGGAAACTTAAAGAGTGAACGCCCGTAACTTCCAGGAGAACATGGCACAGATGGAATGGGCAATAGTGAAATCGTGAGTGGTATTACTTTTTTAAATTTAAAAAAAAATACTCACATTTTCAACCATGAGAAACAAAGATCAGTGGTTATTTCGTGTCTTATACTAATTTGTAAATGTGCATGTTAATACATATTTAAAGTCAGATATTTGTAATAATTTTTAAGATTCAACTGTACTTTTTTTTTGGTATTTCTTTGACATATTTACAATATTTCTGTTATTATGTCTAATCTTATCCAAACCCTACAGCTGCTTGTTCTGTGTCTATTAATATTAACACTGTAGGAAAGTTTGCTGCCTTTTATTAATGTCCTTTAGGTTGTATTCATATTGCAACAATGCTACCAACAATTCCAACATAGTTAATCGCCTACATGTCAAATGTTGCCACAGTTACATTTCCGGGTGGACGGGACACCATATAACAATAGTTTGTCCATCATCAGAGGCCGTTAGACAGGAAGACTAACTTCCATGCGGCATCGTGTGTGAATGTGTGTGAATGGAGACTAAACGCTGTAAAGAGGAAGCTTAAATATTCATCACTAACACAGGAGGGTCTTTGTCTGTAGAGCAGATGAAGGTAAAGTCAATAGCTGGGTGTCAACAGGAGGTTATCACAGCCTTTAGTGATGGTCACTGACATATGGGGTCAGATTACTGATAGGAACACATGAAATGCAAACATAAACAGCAGGCAGGGGTGACAAGGATTGGCTAATTGAATTAGCCAATTATGAATTCTGACTCATTTTTATTGTTGATATAACAGTGAAGTAGAAAACTCATCAAATTTAAAACTCTTCATTGGTTTTCAAACCTCTGCCACAAATGGGGGTCATTATGAGAAAGAGTTAGCATGTTTCCTCCCAGATAGCATACAAATGTGGGCCACATCTTCCAATGATCTGGCACTTTTGACATTCTTCTGGCCCGTACAAAATAGATTTGAGGCCAAATTGGCCCACATATGATTCTGCAAATGTGGGCTAGTTATCTTGAAAACTATTTGGGCCAGTTTTGGCTCAATTATGGCAAGTTCGCATCAACTAATCTGGATGTGAGCCACAAGTGGCCCATAATTAGGGTGCCATGTATATTTGGTCCATCCTTGGCTTACATCTGGCTTGGTCCTGGTCAGGTTTTGGCAAACAGGAGAGTCCAAGTGCCATCATTCCATGCAGTATCTGGGCCGGATGAACATGCCAGGTGTTGGCCAAACCAGAAGAATTTTGCTATCTGGGCTGGGTAGTAGTTAGTAGACAATAGTTGTTGGTAATTAGCCCGGCGCTCTTGTGACAGATTAAACAACCCCCCTGTTTGAGTAAAGCTGCAGGAGATCTGCTGACACATACACAAACCACACCTGGCCATGATCACACAGGCCTGTTAATTCTTTATAACTCTCAGTGGTGTTGTGTTGTTTTAAAATCCCCTAATTCATACATACATTAACCATTTAGGATTACATATCATACCGGCAGCAATTTATTAACAAGTTCAGCTTTCATCTGGTTCACAACACTCCCTGCTTCCGTCCTGACAACCTCAAAGAACTTCCTGACTTCTTTCCTTACTTTACCAGTGAAAATAGAGACCAATGACTGAGCTCAGGTTCTCAGCTCTTTAAAGCAGCAGCTGGAGGAAATGACAACTGGACAAAAAGAACCCCGACATCGCAAAGGGAAAAATAGTCTGCCAACCACAAACTGATCTTTCTCACGTTACAGGTTTCCCAACGTACTTATCCGTGGCTCCGGCTTCACAGAGCCAGACATAAACAGCGCACATCGCTTCAAGGGATGTCCTAGGATGGGGAGAATGTGTCCGCGTGGGGCTACGGGAGACGGTGTGGGTGTCAGGTCGACAATAAAGGGATGAACGGCAGCCATGACCCAGAATTTGTGGGGTCAGGGCTGGGGAATTTGGGATTCACTCTGTCAGAGGGGAAGGAATTTGTTGTGTAATGCAATGAAGGAGTTAAGGGGTGTGGAAAGGTCCTCGAGCGGCTTTACAGTGTGGAACAGCTGTTGACTTAAAGGTATTCTTCACCCAGTTTAGAAAATAGTTGGGATTCAACGTCGACAACAGGATGTTTCACAAAGGCATAAAATACAGAGCAAGAACTTTTAATGGAGCATGTGTGTTTTTTTCCATAACTATCATACCTGACAATGGTCTAATTTGCAATTTTTGTCAAAACAGGGACATGCAACAAAAACGTAGTCAAAATCAGAACTTGTGATCAACAACATGGAGACTTTATTTCAAGCAAAAATGCTAAAACTGTCAGTTTTCACATGACATTGACTCTCTACATTGTCCTGGCAGTGAGTAAAGAATCAGCTTTTAATTTTCACTGCTGCTACTCTGGCCCACATAGTTTGATTTTAATCTACGTCTCACTTGACTTCCAGGATTGCAGCTTAAATGAATCCACACAGTTTCACTAAGGCATGGCATATGTCCAGACAAAGCAACTCAAATCAGGACAGTTTCTTTATTTTCTATCTTGGTTTAAAAAGCATAATGAGGATTTGACTGATTTACAGTTATCACAGTGTTGTTGTTGTTTGCTAATGTTGTACAGTTGATTGTGCCAGTAATTTTCTGTGTGTTACAATCAGATCCTCTTTTTGCTTAGAGCACAATAATACAAAAAAGGCTAGATATTATTGTGGCATTTTGGTGAAAGGTACAGGGAAAATCAAGTCAAATTTTTGTGGTTACATACATTTTTAATTTTCTTCTAATTATTTGCAACAACAACAAAAAAAAGAAAACAAAATTGGACCAATTTTTTAAACAATAACAAGAGGACTCAGGGCACAAACCTCCGCCAAGCACCAAATCTCCTCTTTTCAGATATTCACATTTATCTGAATCAGTGAACCTGATCATGGTTCCATTATCATTCAGACTTTAAAAGCGATGGAAAAATTACAATCCCCATAAATAAGAAGAAGACAGTCATCTACATCCCCCGCCAGATTGGTTGTCATTATAACTCACAACCTTTTCCTAAATGTCCTAAATCTAATAACTTAGGTATACATAAGACAATATTATCACATCAGAATATAAAATTACTAACTGTCTTAAACGGTTTCTAAGAAAAGCTGTCCCCTTTGAAAATACCTCAGAGTAAAAAAAACTGAACAAGGGCAATAACTCCGGAAAAAATAATTGCGCACTGCTCATTTTCGAACTCCATCAAGGTATTGATACCCTGAAGCCACACACCAAATTTGGTTATCTTATCTTAAATGGTGTCTAAGAAAAGCTGTCCGCTTTAAAGATACCTTGAACAGAGTTTAAAAAAAAAAAAAAAAAACAGACCAAGGGCAATAACTCCGGAAAAAAAAATTGTGCGCTTCTCATTTTTTAACTCAATCAAGGTATTGATACCATGAAGCCCCACACTAAATTTGGTTATCCTATCTTAAACAGTTTCTGAGAAAAGCTATCCCCTTTAACTCGGACGGACGGAGTTCAAACCTATATCTCCCTTCCACACTTTGTGGCAAATTTCATAAAGATCGGTAATTTAAGAACCGAAATAGGAATTTTGGAAATTTAGCCAATGACAGATCCAGAATCAGTATATTGAGCTGAATCCCCTCCAACATTTAATTGAATCTTTCTTGGCATAAGATCTATCTTTGGTTACAAATTTTGTCCAAAAACCTGTTAGATTTACTTTTGATTTAAATCTGCTAACAGAAAAACAAACAAATAAATTAATGAAACACCATTGGTCACATAAAATCAAAGAAAAGTAGTCATCTAAAAAGTAAATCATACTAAACAGTATAAGAGTTTGCTGAGTCAGTATATATCTTACCAGTTTACAAACTAATAGACTAGAATAAAATGAGGCATTATGGCACATGATTGAATAAATAATTGCCTAAAACTGGCCAACGTGCTGCATATAAAGCAGATTTTTGCTTTGAGATGCTTTCCTGTCCATGTATGCATCAGTTGAGAGTAAAGTTAACCCCAGTGAGTCACAGACATCCCTACTCAGCACCTCTCTCTCCGTGTGTGTGTGCGTGCGCCCTCCTCTGAGTCAGACTCTGACAAATCAGACCATGTCAGTTTTTACGCAGCATGTGTAAAAGGTGAGTGGGATGTTCAGCAGCTGACACATGCAGGGTGCACTGGTACTGATGCAGGCAGTGAGGTGGCAAAACTCTCACATGACTCATGAGTTTCTTACATTTGGAAGACTTCATATATATTGCACACTAGGGCTGGGCAACAGGGACCAAAATTCTTATCTCTGTACTCTCAAAATGGTGATATACAATATAGATCTCGATATTTTTTACCTCAATTAAGTCTTAACAGAAAGGAAATTCTGGGTTAAATGTTCTGATTCAAAATGCCACACAGGCACATTTATTAACAAGCAGCTGCACAATATGTGCAACTTTAGGCTTTTTCTCCTTTAGGGACAGCACGTGTGAGTGAGTTCTGTAGTGTGGCTTATTTAGGGGTCTGGGTTGGCGACGCACTCAGAAATGGTGTTCTGAGAAGTAGCAAAAGCAAATAGGCGATAAATTAAAAATATGTCAATATAGGCGCTATTGTAATTTTCCAAATTACAAAAAGAAAAATTGCGACATGACTCGATATATTGCCCAGGCCTATTGTAAACCAAATATATCTATGAATGAAGGATAGTTCCTGCTAAATGTGCACCCAGCACCCTATCCCACAGCTAGTATGGACTATGGTTGGCATTACAACCAATAGGTAAACATCAACCTGGTGCCTAGTGGTAAAATTGCAACTTTTAGGTCAAATTACTGACACTTATGACAAAATAAAATGTCTTGAATTAAAGAATAAAGTTTTTAAAGGTGAATGAAAGTGAAAAAAAAATCTAACCTCCACGTGTTGTGCATGTGTTTAAAAGTGAGCTAACTCACCTCTAAATAAACCCCATCCATCATCCAGAGCTCGACCTTTCTTGCCTCTTTGTAGTCTGACTTCAGGGTACCACCACAGTAGTGGAGGAGAGCACGCTTTGCTCCCGAATTATTTCCATTCGCTTTTCTTCTTCTTTATTTTACGCTCTTCTCTCAGCAAAGTAGACTTTAAGGGTCAGAAACAAGCAATTTTGGTTTTGTTTTTGTGTGCCCCGACGCGCCGCCGCTAGTTCTGCTGCTGTGGAGGAGCCTCTGCTGTCCACTCATTTCAATGGAAGCCGGTACATTATGCAAAGGGGCGGAGCCTAAGGGTTCTTAACCCCTCCTCCTCGCAGCATACGCCCTCTTTGTGTCTGCCCACAAAGAGCAAAGACGGTTTGTTAAGGATGTGAGCTCTGCCCACTTATTATCCTTGACAGCCATGTTTGTTCAAACAAAATGGTTTTATTGTGACCAAATGAAAAATATTACTTTAACGTAACTTATTCTGTACATGAAATGTTGTGTGTCCACCAGTGGTCACTTCCCTCTAGGAAGAATGTATGCATAAAACAAGGGGAAAAACAGAGCAGATATGTCTTTTGTTTTAGTTCTTGTTCACCTTGGGTTGTCTTTTTAATCTTGTGTTTTAGCGACTTATTTTGATTTGAAAAAAAAAAAAAAATGAAAAGGACAAACTTAATTTTATTTTTTTATTTTTTTGCCTTTATAGTCAAAGCCGACTAAAGGATGAAATAAAACAACAGCAGCAACAGAAACCAATTTAAAAAGCTTTTAAAATCATAATTTGTTAACAAGTATAAGAAAGAAGAGCAAACATTTTATACATTTTATATATTTTATATCATTACATACATATATGTATGTAATGGTATAAAATATATTAATGCTTGCTCATTAAACATAATAAAAAGGTATATATTGGGATATAGTATATAATGAATTGAAATATTGTCACACTTTATTTTGTAGTTACATCTTAATTTATGAAATTTGTGTAGTAAATATTAAATAGTCACCGGCAGACCCCCGCGATGCTGAAATAGGACAAAGGAAATATTAAATAGTAAAATATTAATATTATGTACATGTCATGTACATGCATGTGTATGTATGTATGTGTATATATGTATGTACAAGTGTATAATATGTGTGTATGTGTATGTATAAATGTTTGTTGATGTGCATGTATAAACTGCATATATAAAACTGTGTAGAATATATGTTTAATGTATATTGTAAAAAATAGTACTATTAGTTTCCTAATTATTTATTTTCTGATATTGTTATATTTTTGTGATGGTGTGGGTGTATATAAGCTTTTGCTTCAACCTACATCTTTTTGGCTGATTAGTTAGACAACTGAGTGTTGTTTGTTCAATTTTTTTCTGAAGACCGCCAAAATAAAATTCAAATGTTGTATGTTATTCATTTGAGTGTGAAGGTAAGTCAGTGATTTCCAGAGTGAAGGCAGTTTGGCCAAAAGAGGCCCTTTGCCAAAGTACAATAAAAAAGATTATTTCAAATTACTGAATCTATAAAAAAAAAATCCCAATTTCTCTCAAAAGTGATAAAACTGATAATAGGGGTGACAGAAGTCAGTGGAGTTTAACTCAACAGAATGTAATTTCTGAAAAGTGGGTTAAACTATCTTTAAAACTGCCTAAACTGTGAGGAAAGTGTAAAAATAAAATTAATTTCTACATTTTTTTTAACCTCTAGACTTTGCATACTTCTATTTTGAAAATCAAATATCCCCAGAAAAATAATCGCAATAAAAATTAAAGTAAAATCCTAATGTTGTAGGCTGTGACATAATGTAATCTTAGCAAAACAATAACAAAATCAAATAAAAGCAGATTAAAATAGAGCACACCATGAGTAAAAACTATAAAGACCAGAAGAAAGGCTGCAAAACTGACTTAAATGATCATTGATATATAACTGTACTCTAAACAAAACTCATTTTTATTGGATTACTGAAACGTTTTGGTCGCTGCATATATCTTTCCCACAAAACTGGGAGCATTGGATCAATCAGGCTTCTTAACACCTCTGACCAGTGGAGCACACACACTGCTATTCGCTCGAATCTAATCCAGTTTACACAGAATTGATGTAAACTGAGTGTCATTGGAATAAAAATATAGAGACAATTCAATGTTTATTGTATCACTTTTGTGAAACGCATCACATTATTGTGTAATGTACAGTCAATGTCAAAAGGCGGTTCAGCATTTATTGAATTAGGGGACATCACTGAACAAATGGCTCACTGAGGGAATAGATAAGTCACACATCTATACATAATAGAAGATTTAAAATGTGGATGGATGTTTTTTTTTGTTTTGTTTTTTTTACCATAAAAAAGAGAGATAAGCGCAAAAACAAATGTTCAAATAATTATGCTTGAAAATGTATTGAATCGTTTCATTCATTAAACTGAGAAAAGTACACTATTTTTGCTTTATTTGATCAGAAGTCCCACAGGAAATAAACATTCACTTGAATAATTCAGTTGGTGAATCCTATCAGCAGATCATTGAAGAAGCAAGAAATTGTGCTGCTCAGTTTATTGCTTATGCAAGCATTCATTGACAAAAAGAGCAATAACATGTGGGTGTTTTCTGCTTATAAATGAAAAAAGAAGCCACAGGATCAGCCCAAATGTTGTTGGTTGAGAATTTACCAAGACTTGCACCATAATTCCTCTTTATGTGTATGAACGTGTAATTTTGAAAGTTGATTTCCTTAGTTGTTAAGGATTGAATTATTGGAAACTCCATTGTTGCCCTTAATATCTTGCTGCAGGAATTCTGAACCTTTTTAAGTGGAGTTTGCATGTTCTCCTGATGATAAAAATAGTAAAATGAGTCTATATAAGTTGGTTTTTCATGACTTTAGACCAGGCTTTGATGAAGGATTGTGTGTTGTGAGTAAAGGAGGTCAGAGCAGCAGGAAGTCAGAGTGTACCTCTGATATTTCCTCAGACACACATACGGTACCAAACCATGAGTGCATAACATCCCTTCCTCTGAAACTCAGGAATGAGAACCAGCTTAAGCTCTGTCCATGATCTCCCACAACTGCTTACTTCCTGTTTGTTTATGTGAGCATTTCCTTACTCCCACAATAAAATGCACATTTAATAAAAGCAAAGGGATTGTCTGCCGAGTTACTGTATATCAGCAGCAAAAGGAAACTATAGCTACTTTTTAAAAAAAATTTTTAGTTCCACAGATTTAGCTTTGCTCAGAGTCTGTAGTATTAGCTTTAAATAAGATAATGACTCAGTGATTTTATATGAGAAAACAGAGGAAGTGCATTCCTCACCGTGTCCTGATTGATAAATGATACAGAGACTGTGGGGATGACTTGTCATATGGATTGACCACAAGTAAACAAAAACCATCTGACGTGAAACCGCAAGTTAACATTTAAGTGATAGTAAAACAGACCTCTTCCCAAGGACAGGAAGGGGAAAGGGAGGATAGAACTAGAAATTGAATAAAATGTGGCAATGACTGTGCACAAGACAGACGCTAAGAATTGAACTTCTTCTTTGTGGTAGCAGCAACAGAAGTAATATTCAAAAATTAGGAAATTATTTAAATGGGGTGATAAGCATCAGAAAATTCAATACATTGATTTTCACCAGTTTTCACTGATGTTTATTTATTTGTTTGTTTGACTATTAGCAGGATTACATCAAAAGTAATAAAGATTCTATACAATTTTGGAGGGGATCCAGATCAATATACTGATTCTGAATCAAATTTCAGAAATGCATTGACCGATCTTTATGAAGTTATGTTGGGTTGGTTCATCAATCACCCCACAGATTGTGCATTTCATCGCAATTTTTTCTAACAAAATGGTGTTGACCATTCATTTGGACCCATTGTATCATTATTAAGGGGAATAGAAATGTCTTCACTGATCCAGATAACTGAATATATGGAAAAGAGGATATTTGATGCTTGGTGGAAGGTTTGCACTCTCTGTGTGCTCGTTTCAAATAAATTATTATTGAAAAATACAAAGGGTGCACATTTTTGTTTGTAACAAGACCAAACATTTTGAATCAAAATCAGAAATACTTTAATAATCCCAGGAGGAAATTATTTTATTTATTGATTTGAAGCCTGAACAAAATGGGCCTGTGGTGAAGCTTTAACCTGAAAAAAGGGAGGAAAATACACACATAATGCTTAAGATAATATAACATAAGATGAGATGTCCTTTATTAATCCCAGAGAGGGGAAATCATGTGTTATAGCAGTTCAAGGCCGTGCTGGAAACGATACAAGGAAAAGACAAAGAGATTGATCTTGAATTCATCATAAAATCCTATTTTCATTGTCATAACATCCTCCCCTTTTATTCATTTGAGGACAAATGATAGATTTCAATTTGTTTGAGGTTCTGTTAAACGTCAGCTGCTTTAGATAAACTGTCCTATAGTGGATCTTTGTTGGGGAGCATGTGTGCTGTCTGAATACACCTGCCTCCATCAGAGAACACAGGGAGGGCCTGTTCCCGGGGTGGTGGGACAGAGGGGAAGGTTCAATTTAATTACAGACTCCTGGGAGATGACTTCATGGAGGTGACGCCCAGCCCTGGGGTTATAGTGTTTCTGTCTGTCTCTCCCCTGACAATAGACGGGGAGCCTCTTTGTTTATTGGCAATTCTTCTGCTATACAGTACATTTTAAATTTGTGAAGTAAAATTATAGCACAAACAAACATGTTATCGTAATTTATTACATTCATACTTTGTTCAATGACAATCTGGTGTTAGAAAACTGTATAAGGTATACCACCACCAGTCTCTATAGCTGTAAGCCCCAAGCCCCGCCCACCCTTCCCATGCATTAGTCACTGGGATTTTTTGTGGTTTCCACCACATTATTCCAGAGAGCACAGATATACTATCCTCAGGCTCCATCACACACAACTATTATAACAAGCCCTTTTATGTCTCTCTTCCCATCATTGTCAGACCAATTAGCTGCTTCTGTCCTTGTCCTAATGAGCTAAACAGCCACACTTTGTCCTATCTGCTGTTCAGATCCTTTGCTATTAGCAAATGGGGGGCCCCGCTTTTCAATTTTCTGAAAATGGAAGCTAATGAATGGCGAGGCAGGAAATGAGTAAGTAGTTTAGAACAAAAATAACATTAGTAAAAGTAACTTCCTGTGATGGCCAACAAGCAATAATGCATTTAATGTGTCACTGTGACATATGAAAGATGTTGAATTTGCTTTATGTGTTAATGGTTTGGTCCTGCTCTGTAATGGACTGATGACTGGGAAAAGCATCATCACTATGTTACTGTAGAAATTCTGTTGTAGGTGTTTAAATGCATAGTATAGGCTATCACGAAGGCCTTTAAAAAGAAGTATGAAAATATATAACAAATAGAGCTCAGATCTCTATATAGACAGGGGCAACTGGCAGGCTGGGGGCCACACGCAGCCCTTGATCTAATCTTATGGTGTCCCAAAGTACATGCACAATATAAATTCAAAAACACACAAAATGACAGGAAAATACACAAAATGACAACAAAAAGTCACAAAAGGACAACAAAAGGTCACAAAATTACAATATAGATGCACAACAATGCAATAATAACACAAAACAAGAAGAAGCACTAAAATATATTTTTTTTAAAAACACACAAAATTGACAATAAAAAGCACAAAATGTCTTCAAAAACACACAAAAGGGCTCCAGTAACACATAAATCGAATTCACAAATACATAACACAAAATAAATTCACAAAATGACACAAAAACAACATAAATGACAGAAAAATACAAAAAATTACTGCGGCAATATACAAAAAATGTCTCCAAATACAAAAAAAAAACAAAAAAACAAGAAGAACAATTTTAAAAAACAAAAGAAAAAATACAAAACGAACACAAAGACACACAAACGCTCTGACATGAATGCTGATATAATGAGTGGCCCTCGGAGCAGACAATCACATGTGATAGTACAGGCGCCCATCCCAGCCATAAAGTCTTGAAGCGCCATCTAGTGCCATAAAATATATACAGAAAGGCCTGCAAACCATCAAAAACAACTCCACAATCAAGTGATTGTCACCAAAGCTAAATGTTTATTTAAAAAAGCAGTTTATTTAAGACATGTATTAATTAATAAAACAATACCTTTATATGGATATGCCATATGATGTTACATGATTGTAAATAACAGCAATAACCTGGAGACAAAAACAAAACCAAGCACTAATAGTAAAGGAAACGTTTCCTGAACTAACTGTTTTGTCATCTTACTGTGTTCCTATACAAAGGGAATTGTTCTCAACACAAATAATGTAAAGAATGGCAGAGGGTTGGGACTGTATGGGTAGGTGTGTTTTTTACTATAGGTTCACACACAGCTACTGTATTTGAAAATAGTTTACATTGACGTATTAATTGTGCACATTTGCTCTGAAATTGGAAGAACATTGACTGTATCTCTCTGTAATCCACAATACGTTATGGTTTGATTTAAATGTCAGTACGTATTCAGCGTTAACATTTTTGTCATAGTTTTCGTCAACTATTTTTTGTTAAATGACAATAACTAGACTATGACTAATAAAAAAGTATTTAAAAAAAAAAAAACCCCTAAAAAAACCAAATATTTCAACAAAAACAATATCAAAATATTTTTATATTTTCGTCGGCTAATACAAACGAAACTATAATTTTGTCACACATGGGACGAAATCCAATCAAGAAGTCGTGAACATGTGGATTTACGTATTAATCACATCAAATCTGTCGATGTGTATTCACAAACATTAATACCATCCCATAATAGGTTGATAAATGGTGATTTAATCCTAAAAAAAAGCATAAACTTTTATGCTTTATATATTATTTTTCTATGTCTGCAACAGATTTAAGTCGACTAAAATTTCATTAAGTCGATTAAAGCTAGACTACATCTGAAATAGTCCTGATGACCAAAGTTTTGACTATAACTACATTGTATTTTAGTCAAAGGACTATGACTACAACAAAAATTAGCTTTTGTGTATTACCCTATGCTTGCTGGCATTTCAATGATAGCAATTTCCAAAAATATATTTATTTGTATTTAATAACTTTTTTTTTAATACTACTTAGTGTTTTAAGTAAGTAATTTATTTATACATATATATATATATATATATATATATATATATATATATATTTTTTTTTTTTTTTTTACGAATTTGATCTTGTTTGTTTCTCAGGTTTCACTAGCCTGAACATGGCGAGCTTTAGGACCCAGCGGAGGCAGGATGTCAGCGTTGAGCAGCGGGCGGGTCGGTGGATGATGGATCCTGTTCGTCCTCCTTTCTAAACTAATGCCGGAGTGAAGTTGTGCTAAAGCTCGGTGATGTCTGAGCTTTAGGGGGAAGTGTGTCAGCGAGTCAGTGGACATGACGACTACTGCCCTCCTCCTGTTCTGTGCCTGTTCAGCACTTTGTGGAAACTTGGTAAGATCCTGTTTGCCACACTAGTCACGTGACCAGTCACGTGTCCAAAGCTCTATTTTCTTATCAGTTTTTTAAGATCTTGGTTTAATATGTTTTTTAAATTCCTTTATCCAACTTCAGACGGAAGTGATCTTAAAGAGACGAATTGCATTTTTATTTGGTTTGTTTTATTTTCTGAAACTTTTTGAACACCTTTTAAAAACGAAACCAAAGTGTACTTTATTTGTTGCAACAACAAAAAAAAAAAAAACAAGTTAATTTTTATTCACTTTTTTTCCCCTGTTATCTTGTATTGCCATGTCAATATAACTAATTTTCTCTAATTTTGAAACACAATATTACACCTTGTTTATAAGTACAATATTTCATACATTTGCTGGATAATACTTTTGTATGTTTTTTTTTTTTGTTTTGATTTTTTAATAATGAAATAAAATAACCAACACATTGTAAGTTTATAACCTTAATTCTCACAGAAAGTTTAATAAGTATTTGTAAAGGTTACATTTTAAGAAGTTATGTAAATGCCTTTGTTTGGGACCATTGCTCTTCCTGTTTAACTGCATTGTTTCCTCATTTCAATGACAGCATTTCACTTTAGTCTCTAAATCTTCCTCTTCTTCTTTTTGCTCTTTGTTTTTAATAACATTGCACATTAATACACCGTTGTACGTTTTTGTAATACTTGTTGTCCTGGATTAAGGATCTTTTATTATCTTTAAGTGTAACATTCATATACATAGAAAATTGCTGTTATTAGCAACATGTTTGGACAACATAACTACTCATAAAGATCAAAAGAAGCGATGCACTACAAAGAGCAAAATAACACAATTAATATACTATCCTTTGTAAATATAGTGTCTTGGGTTTACTTTTAGTAACTGGACTTCCACAGTATTTTATCTGATGATTTATTTTTTCCAGGCCTTGGCGCAAAGATCTTTTTCCATTGATTACCAGAACAACTGCTTTGAAAAAGATGGTCAACCCTTTCAGTACATCTCAGGGAGCATCCATTACTCCAGAATCCCTCGGTACTACTGGCAGGACCGTCTCATGAAGATGTATATGACAGGCCTCAATGCAATCCAAGTGTAAGCTTAAACTCAACACACACGCACACAACACAACACAATAGTTACTGCACCTGTTTGTTTTTAAGAAGCATGACTTTTTCTCTGCAGATACGTGCCCTGGAACTTTCACGAACCAGTGCAAGGCGTACACAACTTCACCGGGGACAGAGACTTGGAGCATTTTTTAGATCTGACAAACCAGACGGGTCTGTTAGTCATATTGCGACCAGGGCCGTACATCTGTGCTGAATGGGAAATGGTAAAAAAAAATAATAATTTCTTCTCTTTACCATTTTTTTTCTATTAGTTTTAACCTGAATTAAATTCAAACAGGTTGTTTTGGATCTAGTTTCCATCAGCACTTGAAATTAATAACTTTTCCTCTCCCAGGGTGGATTGCCATCATGGTTACTCAAAAAAAAGAACATCCTTCTTCGCTCAGCAGACACAGGTGCAAAATACAGCAAGGCACTGTTTCCCAATTTGAAATTCTGTACGTCAATGCATTATTTCTCTGCTGTAGACTATTTGCAGGCAGTAGGCGCATGGTTTGCTGTTCTTCTTCCCAAACTGAAACCATGGCTGTACATCAATGGTGGAAACATCATAACTGTTCAGGTAGAGTACTGAGTAAGAGCCAAAGAGGTTTACTGATGGTGCTTTTATTACTGTTTTGAACGAATCACCCTAAACACAGGTTGAGAATGAATATGGAAGTTACTTTGCCTGTGACTACAACTACATGCGTCACCTGCGAACTCTGTTCCGTTTCTTCCTCGGAGAAGACGTCGTTTTGTTTACTACAGATGGAAATACAGATAAAGAAATGACCTGTGGGACGTTGCAAGGATTATACGCCACTGTAGACTTTGGCACAGGCAAGTTTTATATATATATATATATATGACATCACCTCTTCACTTAGTCAAAGCTTATTTGTGGCTGAAGTTTTATTTCATTTGTTTTTGCTCTCACTTAGATACCAATATAACTGAAGCCTTCAAACGACAACGACATTTTGAACCCATGGGACCGCTGGTTTGTTGCATATTAGATTTATCTAAAGCTGCTACTCCCAGTAATTATTTATTAGATAAAACCATAGTGTATGCCTTTAAGGGTGTAAGAAAAATTGATTCGGCGATATATCAATCTAAAAAATGTCCAAATCAATTTTTTTTTAATAATCTTTTCTAACTGAAAACCCATTTAATTGCACCAACATATGTGTAAAAAATAAAAATCAAGAACTTAACAGAATCAGAATCTGTTGTAGAAGGAAAAGAAAACAATTTTTGAAAAATGTAATTTGACACTTTGATAAACATACTACTTGTTTTTAATAAAGGTACTTCAGTTACAGTTGGTTATCATTCACTTGATCTTGGAAGTTTAAAAAAAAATTGAAATAAATTGTATTTCATACCATTTTGTATTTGTAAAAGTGACATTTGTAATTATTTATAGTGTGATGTATATTGTATTGTTTAGTATCGGGATATATCATATTGTGACGTCAGATTCATGGCAATGCACACCCCAGTATGCCTCATAGGTCAATTTGCTGCTTAAAAGATTATTTTCATCTTCACCGTAAAAAGTTTGTAGAAATTTTTGCGCGTTGTGGAATGTGGAGTCATGAGACGGGTGCATAAAAGTGTTTTTACTTCATTTTGACATTGGGGAAATACCGGGAACAAACTTGGTGACAAGCCAATCACTGTCTTCTTTGTCTGGCGAAGAAAAACAATAAATCAGTGCAAAAATAAAGTAAAAACACTTCTATGCATCTGTTTATAGAACT
Organism: Gouania willdenowi; assembly: GCF_900634775.1. Classification (NCBI taxonomy): domain Eukaryota; kingdom Metazoa; phylum Chordata; class Actinopteri; order Blenniiformes; family Gobiesocidae; genus Gouania; species Gouania willdenowi. The sequence goes on along the minus strand of NC_041064.1, from coordinate 10,898,202 downwards.
CCACATCCCACAATGCATTGCACAAAAATTTACAATGGAGAAAACTTTCAAACAGTAATATTGACCTTTTATTTTTTTGCAGTAGATGTTTGATTCATTGATCTATGAGGCAGACACTGATTTTATCTATTAAAAATGATGGGCAGTAGCAGTTTTAACATCACAACATTAAGTTTTTTTTTAGGCTGTGGCCACACACACGTTGATTAAAATGTGTTCCAGGTGAATTCTGAATTCTACACGGGTTGGTTGGACCACTGGGGTGATAAGCACGCTGCAGTTGATGCTAAAGCAGTCAGCAAAGTTCTTGGTGAAATGCTAACTCTCGGCGCTAACGTCAACATGTACGTCTTCACAAATTCTTAATTTCTCTGAGGGTTCTTGTTGAGTTTGGGAAAATCTATTGAAATGAACTTGTACTTAATATTGTACTTCAGGTACATGTTTGAAGGTGGAACAAACTTTGGTTACTGGAATGGTAAATAGAGCAAAATTTACATTTTTTTAAGACTTAAAAGCTCAGTAAATGGAATTGCTTCAATTGCTTTGCCGTTCTCATAAAAGGTGCAGATCATGACAAGAGGTTTCGCTCGGTGGTGACAAGTTATGATTACGACGCACCGCTGAGCGAGGCGGGAGACCCCACAGAGAAGCTGTTGGCCATCAGAGACATCATAGCACAGGTACAGCTGATTAAACAGCTACCAGCAGATGTTAATGCTCTCAAAAGATCAATAATGGTAAATAATAGTGTGTGTGTGTGCGTGTGTGATCAGTTTAGAGATATCCCAGCTGGACCTGTGCCACCAGCAACTCCAAAGTTTGCCTATGGATTTGTAACCCTCAAAAAGGTAAACAAGTGTCAGATGCAATCACACATTTTTAAGAGTTTTTTGCTGTGTATAATTTCTACTTTTTATGAATGTTTCCAGGTTGGAAATGTCAGTGAATTTCTCAAGATATTTTCACCTTCTGGACCAGTTAAATCTAAGGATCCTCTGACATTTGAAGAGATGAAACAGGTATTGTGTGTTTTTTTCTACATAGGGCCTGCACAGATTTTCCTTTGTGTGAAAAATGGAGAAATTCTAGACTGTTGCCTCTATTGTCCTCAGCCCTATGGATACATGCTATATCGGACCACACTGCCCCGCAACCTCTCAGAGCCCACTCCCCTTATCTCCCCCCTGAATGGTGTTCATGACCGTGCATATGTGTCTGTCAATGGGGTAAGGGCTTAGAATGAACAGTTGCTGTCTGGCGTTTTAGATTTACAGTTCAGGAAACAAGTTTATTAGGTCTTTTTTTTAATGTTCTCCATTTGAACAGGTTTACCAGGGCTTCCTGGAGAGAGACACTACACTGGTGATTAATGTAACTGGAAACCATGGCGACACAATGGATCTGCTTCTTGAGAACATGGGCAGAGTTAACTTTGGCAGCAAGATTAATGATTATAAGGCAAGCAACTCCATTAAAGAAACACTAGGGCTGGGCAATATATCGAGATTCAAGATATATCAAGTTTTCAGTATTGGCGATCTACAAAATTACAATATTGCTGATATGGTTATTTATATTTTATAGCTTATTTTGTATTTGTTTTTGGAGTTGCTGCTTTCACAGCATCTCAGAACAGCATGAGATGCACAGTTAGATGGATTTCTCAGTGCGTCCTAACCTAAGCCTTCCCCACATGTGCTGTCCCTTTTAGGAGAAAAAGCCAAAAGCGGCAATTACATTTTTCAATTACAATGATGTCTTCAATTGTACATGTTCAATAACAACTCAAGTATGGTTACGGTGAGTGGCATTTTTTCCAATTAAAATCACAATTATAATTTTTCACCTGAAAGTCAATTACAATTACGTTCTGAATTACTACATTTCAAGTACAATTAATCATAATTACTGATCCTAAAAGAAATAACCAAATAAAATATTTTTTGGGGTCTTGTGATAGAATTATCTCAGGAAAAAAAAATTCTAAAATTTTTCAATATTTTTTGTCTTACCTCCAAAATGTGGGTGTTTTTCCACATTTTTGTTATTTACCATGCCTTATTGCATTTTAAACCCAGTTTAAGTGTGCCCATCATATTTGAACTAGTTTTTATGGTCTTATGATAGAGTTATCTCTGTAAAAAAAAAAAAATCCAAAATTGTTAAATTTTTCTGCCCTGGCACTGACAGTTTTTATAGAATTTCTATGCCAATTCCAATTACAAAATGAATTATCTGAATTCAATTATTATTACAACAGCAACAGATTTTTCATATACAATTACAATTATAATTACATAATTGTAATTTTCAGTTACGCAATTAGAATTGACCCCAACCCCGGTGCAGATGTTTGTCATGTCATTTTTTGTCAGCAAATTTAACCCAGAATTCTTTTTTTTTGGTCTGACTACATTTGAATTCAAAATGAAGATTTATATCGTATATCGCCATTTTGAGAAAAAGAGATATGAAATTTGTTCCATATTACCCAGCCCTAAGAACTACTAGCTTGTTTTCTAGTTTTTGTATGTAGAACCTGTGCAGGGAATACAAAGTGTTTGCTAACTGTTGTTTTATTTCAGGGCCTGTTAAGCAGCCTGAACTTGGGTAAAGATGCGCTGACTGACTGGAAGATTTACTCTTTGAACATTGATGGAGCCATTGCCGAAGGATGGCCTCATTTACAGAGTTCAAAGTCTGGTCCTACTTATAGAAGGGAACCTTCAGTAGGACCTGCTTTCTATACGGGGACCCTGCAACCAAATGGCCTGAATTGGGACACGTTTCTCAAGCTTCATGAATGGACCAAGGTAGTGTTTACCCCCAGTTTCTATCTAGAATTAAAAAAATATTCAGTCACTTTATTGCACTTTTTCTTTTTTTCTTCCAGGGTCAGGTTTGGATTAATGGTGTGAACCTGGGGAGATATTGGCCTGCTCGTGGACCTCAGCAGACCCTGTTTGTCCCAGGACCTTTACTAAGCACCACCCTGCCCAACACCATCACAGTGTTGGAGCTGGAACAGGCCCCGCCTCAGTTACGAGTTTTGTTTATGGACCGACCTCACCTCAATATTACTGCTAACAAGTTGTGACATGTTTGTTTGTAGCCCCTCCCCCAGAAAAACAGCTGCACTTCTTTTTTTTTTTTTTATAAATAAATGTTAAAAAAAAAAAAAAATGTTTTTAATTCTAATGTTTTGATTGCATTTGATTTGTCCTTTGCTAATCTCATAAATGTACACGGTTTTGTCCTAAAGGCAGCGGTGAGAAAAACGAGATTTTCTCCTGTTTTTTTTTTTCTTTCTTTTTTTTTTAACATAAACTCTGGAAAACAATGCAATAAATCTTACATTTATTGCAGTATTTCTTTGTTTTTATAAATACACTATGCATTTCGACTTTTAAAGTTGTAATCCATCCATCAATATAATTGTTGTATTTTTTTTTTTTAAACTTCAAAAAGTGTTTAAGTAAAAAAACAACAAAAACGATATATCTAATGAGGTAGCTTTCCTCCACATTGTTCTTCTCACATTATTTCCTGATATTATGTTTTTACTGCATTTGTTTTCCGATGTGCTTGAACACAATGAGGACTGCAGAATGAAAACTCCATGTAGTGAAAGGGGATCTTTCCGAGCACAGATTCCCCACACATCCAGCACCTTCTGTGAAGAAAATTCCACACAAAACCAATACACTGTTAGTGATTCTTTCATAACAAAAACTGCTCAATGAAAGTTTAGATTGAATAATTTAATGAGGAGACTTACTGGACATTAGAGAGGTTGATTCCCGTTGCAGTGACTTGTGCTGCTAGCCTCTTCTCTGCTGCCAGCGCTCTCTAAAAGTCAACAGGCAAAGAGTCACCTACTTCACAATAATCTACAAAATAAAACACTTAAATTTAACACCCACATACCTTTTCACGATCAGTCAAAGACGCAAATCTCTTCTTTTCCTCAGCTTCCATCTGTTGTTTCCTCTGTACATCCTTCTGCTCTTTATCCCGCTGTTTCTTTTGGGCCTTTTGTGTTTTTTTCTTTTCCAACTTTTTGGATTCCAGCTCAGCGGTCAGAGGGCCTGGCACCTTGATTTTCATTGGGGTTTAAAACCTGGACTTCTTAGCGTACATTGAATAAAATAATCATCACATTTTAATGTACACTATTACCTTGGCCTTGATGTAGTCATATTTGTCAGGATTCTCACCCATGTATTTCTGAAACACTTTCCTTGTGTCTTTATCAGGGGCCACAACATAAGGAGTCTGTCCTTTGTTGTCTCTGTGAGGGGCCAATGGAAGTGATCAAAAGCTGTGAACTTAATCTAATACAACATAGAATGCAGAAGTTACACTTTCATTTACAGTCACTCAGGGTTGAAGTCTTTTAGGTCTTCAATTATCCATGTTCAATTATAACTCAATTATGATTACAGTGACTGGCATTTTTTTTCCAATTACAATAAAACTACAATAATTTCTCTCCTGAAAGTCAAATACAATTATGTTCTCAATTACTACATTTCAAATTTAATCAATCACAATTACTGAGCCTGAAATAAATAACCCCATAAAACATTTTTACAGTCTTATCAAAGCCTAATTTCAGAAAAAAAAATTCCAAAATGTTTCAATTTTTTGCCTTGCCTGCAAAAGATAAGTGTTTCACATTTTTCTCATTTAACCCCAGTTTCAGTGTACTTATCATTTTAAAACTAGCTTTTAAGGTCTTATGATAGCCTTATCTCTGGGAGAAAAAAAAAGAAAAAAAATCACAAAATGTTTCTATTTTTATGCTTTATGATAGCCTTACATCAGAAAAAAAAATGCACAATTTTCCTGTGTATGACTTACTATAGCCTTAACTCAGAAAAAAAATCTAAAATGTTTCCATTGCAATTTCAAAGTCAATTATCTGAACTCAATTACAACTTAATCACGATTATGACAGTAACAGAGTTTTTCAAATACAATTACGTCAAAATAGTAATTATTAATTACGCGATTACAATTATAATTGACCCCAACCTTGCAGTCATCATACCTGCAGGCTGGATCTGCTCCTGCATCCAGAAGCACCTGTATCACAGCCTTTTGAGCAGCGGCTGTTGCAACGTGCAGTAAAGTGAAGCCAGATGCGTCGATGGGCTTATTAAGGAAAGTCATTGCATCTGAGGAGTGACGCTGCGACTGCTGCAAACCGTCTGTCATTTCCTCAGGCAGCTGGAGAAGGCTGTGAAGTGCATCTGCATCGCCAACTTTACAGGTTGTGAAGAGCTCGTCCCTCAGTGCAAAATCACATGGCTCATCAACGGCTTCTATGACGACAAAAATAAACCGCTAACCTTGAAAACGGAACATCATTATTAATGTTATGGTTTCATATTTTCAGACAACTGTTTTTCAGGAACTTTCATCTCCTGACATGTTTCGACTGTCGACTGCCAGTCTTCTTCAGAGGAGTCTGCTGATCGCTTTGATGTTTCCTTGATTTCCACGTTTAATCATTTTAGCAAGTTCCTATTGTCTTCTCCTTGAATAATATGTTAAGCTTTCATTTATTCCGACAAGTTTTTCAGGAAATTTACGTTTATCTCCTGACATGTTTCAACTGTCAACTGCCAGTCTTCTTCAGAGGTGTCTGCTGGTTGCTTCGATGTTTCCTCGACTTCCGCATAAAAAATTGCAGCAAGTTAATTTTTAATAATATATTAAGGTTTCATTTATTGACAACTGTTTTTCCAGGAAATTTGATCTCCTGACATGTTCTGACTGTCGACTGCCAGTCTTCTTCAGAGGCGTCTGCAGATCGCTTTGATATTTCCTTGACTTACGCGTAATAATTCTAGCAAGTTTGTTTTTTTAATCATATGTTAAGGTTTCAACTGTTTTCCAGGAAATTCAAATCAAACCTTAACATACTATGCATGTTTATCAACAAAGAACAGAGATTTGACTCACCGTCTGGTTGTTTTTTACTCTGTGCCCCCTTCTTCTTCCTCTTATGTTGCATTTCTTGAGGTGAATCATTTGCTGGTGGAATCTCTGGTGATTCTTCTTCTTGGTTGGCAGGCTCTGCATCAATTGGTTCTGTTGCTGATTTATTTTGAACTTCATGAATTCTGCTGAAAACATTTATTGATTCCTAAGACGTTCACACTCACCTTCATTCGGCTTCTTGTCCTTCATCTTTCTCCTTCTCCTCTTTTGCCTGGACGGGTTAACTTCAAACTCCCTGAGATCCAGTGTTCCCAGTGTCAGCTCCACTGTCTCAAGCTGGATGCTTCCAGTATCTTCTTCATCTGAACTCTCTTGTTTTGCTTCTGTTTATGTCAATAATGATCCCTCAAACATTGATAATAAACATTTTGCTTAAAGAGCTGCACCTACCTTCTTCATGATCTGTGATTATTTTTTGTTTGGCCTTAATAGCTTTTTTCCATGTGTTCCTGGTTGGACTGAAAACAGCAGAAAGGTCTGAGTCCTTTCCTGCATGAAATAATTATATTTGTTTGTTTATCGGCAGGACAAAAAACATGCAGATAATAAGTGCAACCCTACCATAAACTTGAACAGTTGAGAGAACTACTTGGACCCTTTGGACCTCCCGAAATGTCGCTCTTCGAGTAGCAAACGGTATTGTACGTATCCTGGAATCTTTTTTGTCGAGGGGAGCAGCGCGACCGCCAAAGAAGATGGTTTTGTTGTAGCTAGGGGCTCGTATAAAAATGGCAGAGGCCTCTTTCAGGTGTTCAGCCCAGGTCAACAAAAGATCCTGTATGTCCTGTAAGAAAATCAGATTGTACATGGAAAGCTTATTGACTTGACCAGTTAAAAAAAGGCCTAAATTCCACCTCTATGGTACTATATCAACTGTCCTTAAATAATGGCCTTGGTCTAATTCAGGGGTGTCAAACTCATTTCAGTTCAAGGTGCACATATGATCTAGTTTGAAATCAAGTGGGGCAGACCAAACCTTTATGTTTTTGTGAAGGAAAAAGCACAAACTCAAACAAAATCCTGAAAGTTAAGCAACAGGTCAAAATTTCTTGACTGCAACAAATATTCAGGAAATCTGCAATGTAATTTGCCAGAATTCTGTTTTTTTTTCAGGTTTTTGAAAATAATAGCAATTCAATATTATGGTAAATAATGCACTACTGAAACCTCTATCATCTTTTATCTACAACTTATGATAATTACCAAAAAGTCCTAGTTTTGCTGTATTTTTGACTTTAAACAAAATCTACCTGTGGGCCAGACTAGATGCTCTGGCAGGGCCTTGAGTTTAACACGTGATCTAATGTGTTTTTTTTAAGTTGTTATTAACGTCAAACTTCCTGCAATTTTTTAACCTTGAAAAAGCTTGAGTAAATAACCCCATAATTCAAAAGGTAAAGTTAACATTACATAATCATCTTAGAGAAGATACATGAGGGCTATAATTTGGTTTATTTTAAACAAGTCAAAAATATTATGGAGTAGAAAAGTAGTGCAGGCGAAGGAGTTGTGGTCTTGCCTTGACTAGCGCCGCCTCATTGTATCGCCTCAGAGCAGCTCCAGCAGACTTTGGTGCATGGCTTTTGTTTTGGGAATCTCGGAGTCCTTGAGCCGTGCCTCGCTTTGCTCTCACAGTGTATCGATGGAAAGTCTTGTGTTGTAAGACTTGTTTTCTGATGGGGGGAACGAGAGTGTGGCTTTTAAAGATGCTAATGCGTTTTAATGGGGTTTTACACCCAAGTGAAACATGTAGAACTTTAGTTACCCTTCAAAAACAGCACCGGCAAAGTGTCCTCCCCCCGTCATCAGGATAATCCACACAGTCTTCTTATTTATGGCTTTTAGGGATGATCCTGCATCCTGCTCGTCCTCTGACTAAATCAAGCATAGGAAAACGCGAGACGAACTCAGCCTCACAAAGAGTAACTTAGATATAAAAAATAAAAAAAGATGAAAATGAATAAACATTTCAACAGAAATCTCTGTAAAATAAAATAAGTTGTCACACTGTTAAAATAATCGCTTAAGTCATTATTGTCAAAATTGTTTTTTTTCTCTAAATCATCTCCTCATGACGCCGGCCACCTATGGTAAAATCGCCTACATCCTCAGTTGATCAGATCATGTGATTTTACCCCTTTAAGAAAATGGCCTCTGTCAAGTCTGTTACACTTTTGGTGAAGTTTTTTTGTGTTTCCTGAAAAACTTAAAAAAATGAGTTAGGCGAGTATTTTAACAGGGTGACGAAGTTAATTTCAATATAATACACCTTTGACTCGTTTGACAATGGATAGGAAGAAGCCTAGGCTTGTCAAGTCCCGCCCCCATCAACAAATGCAAAATCCAATAAAATAAACTAAATGCCAATACAAATAAATACCTCGATCGAGCTATTAAGAAAAACCAAGCCAAAACAAACAAAATAAACATGCACCATCTACATCAGTGAGATTTACATTCTCCTTTCTCATTCCTGTACTTTTCAAAGATATATTTTTTGTAAAAAAAAAAAAAAAATTAAAACTACATTATGTCATACATTGTTTAACCGTTTCATCAAGGCCATTCCTCAAAATGTTTAATCAAGCTAATGTAAAAATTACAAACCGCAACTGAGCCTCACCTTTCCCAGCAGAACGCAGCGATGGACTGATAAATACTCTCCAGATGTATTTTGAAAAATCACTTTGCTGGAGACTCGCTGGTTTCCAACTAAAGTCTCATCATCCGTGTCCGGAAGTGGGTTACTTGACCCTCCAGTATCACTATCTGACTCGTCTTTCTGTGATTCAGACTCTGAGCCTGAAATACTTGATAAGTCTCCTGTAAAAGGACAACAGAGGGTTTATCAGCTGTTACAATCACTGATATCTAGTCTTTATGTAAGGCTTTAGGGCTTGTAAGTAGGACTAGTTTTATCACCCGCTCCAGTCTTATTCTCAAACTCCTCCGCTGTTAGAGGTGGCAGTCCTGTCATCTTCTGCTTTATGTTGAACCGATGCCAGTCAAGCTTGTAGTGCTCCCTCTGGAAAACATAATTACTTATGAAGCAATGTGCGACACCTCAATGCATCAGCGGTTTGATAGTGATCTGGTTCACCTGTTCCTCACGATTAATAAAGGTGCTTTTGCAGGTGGAACAAACCATCTTATCCGACACCTCTCGAACCAAATTGCAATCGACCTGGTTGTCATCCTCTTGACTTTTATTCACCTGAACTATGTTGAGGAGAAAACAGGCTGATTATTATTAGTAAATAATAGCATATACAGTCTTTAGAGGCAAACAGATACATACCATCTGAAGGTGGGTTAGTGTCTATCCCATCCTGAAGGCTGCTGCTGACTTCTCTCAGTCCAATAAAATCATCAGTTAAGCACAAATCAAAGATGGAGCAGAAGTCAGGAGAAGAAGCCGTCATTTTGTTCTGTTGTTGAACTTGAGCTCCTGAAAAAACAACAAAAAACGTTGTCGCTATGAGGAGTTTGGAGCTTACCGTTAATTAAAAGGGAAATGTCAGAGCCATCTACAATAAAAAGAACCTCTAATTGATACCTCAACCGGTCTGTACACAACACAATATTCTTTACAGCTGTTTTTATTGGTAAAGCTGACGTCAAATTGCTGACGCAAACTAATAAACACGTGTGGTAACATCTGACAGTATCTATTATCCTCTAAACGACTCTCTAAGTCAATTTCTGACAGCTCGCTAAAGGTGTTACAGTCTAATATTGTAATAATTGACAGTGTTCGAGACAAAAAATAAGACACTTACCTTTAGAGACCACCAATGAAGATGTAATACTGTATTTTCCACTGCTTCCTACTATCGCTGTCTTAGGTACGGAAGCCCGAGAACGTCAAAACTCATCAAAAGGGCAAAAGAGTGAGAAAAGCGAAACTAGCCGTTTACTGTCAATAGTAAAATTGTTGCTTTGTGCACAATTGTGTTGGGCAAAAGATTGTATTGTTGATCACGTCACAAATCAAACATACCATAAAAACTGTCCTAGTTTATCAGCACACGCTGTGTTGCTGATAAAGCGAGCATAAGGCCTCATCATTGTAGAGCCCGGATAGCTCAGTCGGTAGAGCATCAGACTTTTAATCTGAGGGTCCAGGGTTCAAGTCCCTGTTCGGGCGGTAGAGTTTTGGTTTTACGCAACACTTTTTATAAAGTTAATTAACACCTGTAATCTTCGTAAATAATTTAGAGATAAAAGTTAATTTTGATAAAGATTGTTAAAAAAAGGAATAAGGTTGAATAAAGAGAAAAATATCACGGTAGATTGAGGTAATTTTAAAAACGTATATGAATGTCTTTATGTTACTTTTGACCAGATTTAAAGCAATAATTGTAAAATTAGTGACATTTTTCTTTCTTTTAAAATCAATGTAAAATCTATATCTCAATTATTAAATCTAAGTCTAAATGTCACATTTAAACATAGATGTTGAATCTAAATCTAAATGTTGTATCTAAATCTAAATTAGGGCTCGGTAATATATCTGGATTCAAGATATATCGAGTTTTGTATTTTGGTGATGAAGAAAATTACATTATCGTCCATATTGTTATTTTTATTTTATAGCTTATTTTGTACTAAATACTCGTTTTTGGAGTTACTGCTACATCTCAGAACAGCATGAGAAGCACAGTTAATGGATTTCTGGGTGTATCCTAACCTAAACTTTCCCTTAAACACACTCACACATGCTGTCCCTTACAAGAGAAACAGCCAAAAGTGGCACATACTGTGTAGATGTTTGCTAATAAATGGGCCTGTGTGTCATTTTGCATCAGCAAATTTAACCCAGAATAGTTTTTTTGTGGTCGGACTTATTTATTTGTTCCATATTGCCCAACCCTAATCTAAATGCTAATCTCACGGTATTTATGGGTGTTATTATGGAGTATTATGTTTTAATAGTTTGAATTTATTATATTTTACTTGGAATTAGACACCTGAACACAAATTATAACAGCTTTCAAAAAAAAAAAACAAACAAAACAAAACAAAAAAAACATTTGATAGCACTGAACGGGATTCAAACACGCGAGGGTCCAGGGTTCAGGTCTCTGTTCGGCCAATAGAATTTTTCTTTCACCTTATTTTACACAAAAAATTTTTTAAAGTTAATAAATGCCTGTAATCTTAGTAAGTAGTTTGAGATTTAATAATGATAAATAATGTAAATTAACGAATAAAGGAAAGAATACCAGTTAGATGCACATAGGAATGGGGCATGCTAAAATAAAAAAACTTTTTCCAACATTTAGCAAAAAAAAAAAAAACACGTTTAAAAAACGTATGTTAATTTTTTTTACGTAATTGTTGACCAGATTTACAGCAATTGTAACATTTTTGACATTTTTTTTCTTAAAAAAAAAAAGTCAATGTTGAATCTAAATATTAAATATGAAATCTAAATCCAAATGTTACATTTAAACATAAATGTTAAATCTCAATTTTAGGTCTAAATGTTACATCAAAATGTCAAATGATAAATCTAAACAGTGAATTTGCATATTAGCTAAATATTTTGTTTCACCTCTGACAATAACATTTAACATTTAGTGTTTAAATTTAGATTTAACATTCATATCTAAACGTAAAATTTGGATGTAATATTTAACATTTAGATTTAATGTTTAACATTTAGATTTAATATTTAACATTTAGATTTAACATTGACATATTATTACGAGAGAAAAAAAAAATCACAATTTCACAAATATTGCTATAAATCTGGTCAAAAGTTACATTGCAAAAATTCACATATGTTTTTTAAACATGGATTGTTGCAAAAAGTTGTAAAATAAACAGTTTTTTAACATGCCCAACTTTACAATCAATTCGGCACCCCATACATAGCGGTTAAATCCAAATGTTGTGCTACCCAGACTGGCACAAACATACCTTTCCATTTGAAAATGATCATTGAAGACAATCTGTTATTATGCACAGTAAAACCACATATTATGCCTGTGTAGCAGCTGTTGTTTGCGAAAGAAATCCAACTAATTTGAGGATCAAACTCACTCCCAAACAAATAACAGTGACTATGCTATTTACCCTGAGATAATCATGGGTATTACCTCAGGACAGTGGCTGGGAACACATATAAAGCTGGGTGTTAGCAAAGGTTAAATGGCAACCCTGAGGACATACAGTATCTGAGTGTCAAAGATGGTGCAGATTATCCTCCTGTGCATGGTCTTCACATGTGTCTCAGCAATGCAAGCTCAGGTCAGTATGTCTGTCATTGCCTTTGGGTCATTGATTCTGCTCGAAAACAACTTGAAACACTTGTGTTTTATTTTGCAGATGCATAGATATTTACTGAGCTCTAAATGGGGTCCTGTTGGCTACAAAGGTAGGTCACATTCCCGAGTCTTCTCAAAAAAATATTTCAGCATTTAAAGTCCACATGATTGCTTTTGTCTTTCCAGAAGTTGAGGATCCAACTCAGAAAACGGCAATGGATGAAATTATTAAAGCCAATGAGTTCATGGGTAAACTGCACGCAATCTACCGACACACTGTAAATCCTGAGTAATGAATTGATCACTTCATTTCTGATCCAATGTATGGCAGCTTCCCGAGTCATAGATGGCACCACCACTTTGAGGGAGGGAGATATCGCTGTTTCTACTGGCAGGCGGTCCAAGGTGTGCTTTGCACGCAGCTGCCAGTGGGCTAAATCAGTGGATGGACATGTCTATATCCCATACAAGATCTCACCTGATTATTGTATGTTCTTTCTAGCTCAAATGAAACTTCAAATGTTTTGAATAAGTATGATTTAATAGGTTTTTTTTATACATTTTTGCCTGTCTGTTCTCTGGAAAAGCTGAAATGGACATTAAGCTGATCAAGAAAGGAATGGAGAATATAGAGAAAGGTACTTGTGTTCGGTTTGTTCCTCGGACGCATCAAAGAGATTACATTGATATCCAAGCACAATCTGGGTGAGAGAGGATGAACTGAAATACATTTTGAAGTTTTTTAAAAAGTCAGTTTTTATGATTATTTTTTCCCTTTTTTAACGTTTACATCTACTTTTCCACTGTTCTAGTTGTTGGTCCTACCTGGGTGCGCGGGGAGGAAAACAGACAGTATCTCTGCAGAACCCTCACTGTGTCCAGGTTGGAGTTATTTCTCATGAGTTCATGCATGTCCTGGGCTTTGTGCACGAGCAGTCCCGATTCGACAGGGACAACTACGTCACCGTCATGTGGCCCAACATTTGGAGAGGTAAATTTAAAGGGTTGGGAAAGTGGGTGGCATTTTGGAAACAGTAAATTAAAGTGTTAAGTTTGGAAAAGGTAATGCTTTGCTGTGCAATTACAATCCTGCATGTTTCCCTTTCGTTTCTAATAGATCGTTTGAGAAATTTTGAGAAGTTCAAGACTGAGAATCTGGATCTTCCATATGACTTTGGATCCATCATGCACTTTGGAAAGTGAGGAATACTTTTATAGATCTCTTATGATCTCCTTTCTTTATAAAGTAATGGATAACATGTATTAAATCTGTATCCAGGTATGCATATTCTCAAGATGGGGAGCCAACCATTGTCCCCAAGAACAACCAGCGGATGAAATTTGGCCAAACTGAACATCTCAGCCACATCGACAAGATGAAGATCAACAAACTCTATAAATGTGGTAAATCATCACAAGTATCCACCATATGTTGAATTGAAAAGATGTGATACAAGTGATAACTGCTTTGTTTCTTCCTTTCTCTGCAGATGACGATGATTTTTAACCAACTGAATTGAGAGGACTGGGAATCAACATAATATACATCTGTTCAATCATCAGAAATCAATAAAAATTACCAAACTATCTGACAGCTCGTGTTTTGTTTCAATGCATTTTTATTTCTTTAGATATTACGTAACAGATCAAGACCCATTAACCCCCGTTACACTGTATGGAGTTTGCATATATCCCAAGTGCGTGTGTGAGAGAGCTGTGGTAACACCGGGGTGATTCTCAGAAAGTGATGAGAGAGTATGAGTCACTCAGTCACATTAAAATTGTGCCCTCATCAAAAGCAGAAATACTACTTGAAAATACAAACAAAAATCTATATTGATGTATTTACCTTTGTGTCAAATTGATAGCTTTCGAGGCTATTATCATCCCTGGGTTTATCGCAAAATCACTGGTTACCACTTCAGTCAGACACAAATTGTTGGTCTGTTATATCTGACAGGGCAAATACTCCTCAGAACTGTATCACAGGCCATTGAAAACTCCCCAAGGCGTCTAATTTCTGAAAGTGCTGTGTCTAAAGTGTAATAACGGGTGCAAGTGAGGGTCAGCATCAGGACCACCTGTTACGGATCAGTAGTGGACTTGAGTAAACTACACTCACTGGATGATAACTGGCTCTTTTTGAGCTGCATTGTGAAACCAGGGTCCAATCATTGCAGGGCAGGTGAAGTGAAGCAGCTATAAAGATGCAATGGAGGTGAGGAGTTCTTTCATCGGACGACTGTTGGCTGAAATAACTGGAACCGGTGTCAAACATGACAAAGGCAATGTATTCCACTGTGATGCTGCTGAGTATTCTTTATTGCTTTCTCAGCCAAGTGAGCCCGCTACCAGTTAAGGTTAGTGGAAGTCATTGAGCAGTTGTAGAAATGCTGTAATTGTGCAAACATTTAATGTAACTTGTTCTTTTTCTTAAAAACAGAATTCCACGGGAGCAAATGAAGGCAAAGTGAGACTGAAAAGGAAATACTCAGGTGAGCTCTTTGAAAGATTATCTTGTGTAATTTTATTATATGGGGCTCCAATTGTAAAGTTGTGCATGCTAAAATAAACAGCAACATTTAGCAACAAAACGTGCTGGAAAAAAAAATTGATTTTTTTTCATGTTACTTTTGACCAGATTTAAAGTACTATTTGTGAAATTTGTAATGTTTTTTTTCTCTCTCGTAAAAATAGGTCAATGTTAAATCTAAATGTTCAAAAATGTCACTTCTGGTGACTGCATTTTAGCCAAATATTTAGTTTCACCCGTGACATTTAAATTTAACATTTAGATTTAGATTTATTATTTAACATTTAGATTTAACATTACATTTTTACGAGAAAAGATATCACAAATATTGCAGTAAATCCGGTCAAAAGTTATGTTAAAAAAAATTCAGTTATGTTTTTTTTAAAATGTGTTTTGTTGCTAAATGTTGCTGTTTATTTTAGCATGCGCAACTTTAAAATTGTAACCCCATATTATATATGTGTAAAAAAAATGGGACATCAGTATATTCAAATTATATTTTGAATTTGTCTATTTTCGTATTTTAGATGAAATGCCAGATTATGATGACATTACTGCAATGGATCAAATCTTGGAGGTCAATCGCAGTAAGTAGTCAGCAGAGGTGAAAGTAACAGATTACAAGTACTCACGTTACTGTAATTGAGTTGCATTTATGGGTACTTTGAATCTAAATCAGTCATTTTACTTCAAGTGCATTTTAAAAGAATTCATTACATTTACAAAAGTACATTCATTTCAAAAGTAATTCATTACATTTCTACACCTAACAGTTACTGAGTAAATTATTTTTATTATTTTTGTTTTAAATTGATCAACGGATATTGATAAACTACAAAAAAATGAAATGACCAGACAACAATCAAGTGCATCACATCATAGCCGACCAATCAGATTAAACGTAATGCACTGCACAAAATCTGCCTTGAATGCATGTAATTTTACAACTTTCTTCAGTTCAGGTTGGGGTTTCTAACTATTATGTTGTTACCCACATGGCACATATTTGGCATGGCACTTTTTTAGAGTTCATAAATGTATCTATACATAGAGCTTGACAACATTTTTTTTTATTTTGAATTGAATTCATTGGTGTTATTTTATTTTTTAAAAAAAGAATTGTACATTTTGACAAACTTTTTATTTCATACAGATGTTTATACATGAGATAATTACTGTATGCAAGGTAATTGTGGCAAGATTTGTTACCATAAACATGGGGGGGTGAAAGGAACTAGTAACTTTTACTTTGAGTACTATTTAATTGAGCTTCTTTTTACTTGTACTTGAGTATTTTATGAATGACTTGTATTTGTAGTTGTGCACGATTTCCATCAAGTAACATTACTTCTACTTGAGTAGGATATATTAGTACTATTTACACCTCTGGTAGCATGTTGTTGTGATGCTAGTGAACTTTAGGCCTTTTCCTGACTATTTTTAAACGTGTTTTTTTTCCATCAGTGTTTCGAGCTCCTAGAGGTTTGTCATTCAGGGAGGGAGATATTGCTGTTTCACATGTTCGCAGTGCAATAAACTGTCCTGGTAACGCCTGTCTCTGGCCCAAATCTGTGGACGGGTTCGTTTATGTGCCGTATTTACTCTCTCCTCTCTATGGTAGGCAATGGCATCATCTCGCTTCAAATAATGCTCCAAACTCTAATATTTCTGATAATCCTTTAATTTCAAAGTGTATTAAATCAACAGATGACATGGACAGAATCACCATAGAAACAGGGATGCAGGACATTGCCACAGGAACATGCGTAAAATTTATTCCTCGCACTCATGAAGCCAGCTTCCTTGATATTCAACCCAGATACGGGTGAGTCTGGGATGCATTTTAAAGCTTCTCTATAAAGGTTGGAAGGTTTGTACTGGAAAATGAATCTCCACTGTTTACCCTTACATGTGCTCCCAAGCTGCTGGTCATTTCTGGGGCAAACGGGAGGAAGCCAAACCCTGTCCCTGCAGACTCCTGGGTGCATGTGGTCAGGAGTGGCATCTCATGAGTTCATGCACGCTCTTGGCTTCGTGCACGAGCAGTCACGCTCAGACCGAGACCACTATGTCACAATCGTATGGAAAAACGTCATGAGAGGTTGCCAACAATGTTTTTTTTTTTTTTTCCATTTTAAATACTAAAGAAAACTATTTCAGTGGATTTCAAATGATTTAAATCCTATTTTAATTGATTTTCCTGACAGACTACATGCACAACTTCAGGAAACAGGTGACGAACAACCTCAACAGCCCATATGACTACAACTCTGTAATGCATTATGGAAGGTGAGATTTTCTCTTTTTCTATTCTTTATAACAATACATACACATCAGCTTTACTGTATTACTCATGTAAAGTATTATCAAATGCAGTGGTTCCCAACTTTTGTCAGAATAATGACCCCATTTTAATACCAACAATTTCTGGTGACCCCAAAGACAATTTTTTTTCTAGAATTATAGAAATTTGATTAAAATTGAGTAGCCAGGATTAGTGACAAGTTGCTCAGACAATATTTCACAAAGTGAAAGCATAGAATACAGTTGTTTAAGATTGTGTGCAATTTTAAAAAAAGGAAAAAGAATGATTAAAAAATTTCAAAAATCTGTTTACATTTTTCAGAATTTTCAGGCGACCCCACATAGGATCCCGACCCTAAGGTTGAAAAACACTGATTCAATCTTTTCTGTTTCAGATATGCTTTCTCTGAAGACGGTGGTCCAACCATTATTCCCAAACCAGATCCCTACATTCCCATTGGCCAGCGAGACGGACCAAGTGCACTTGATCTTCACAAGATAAATGTCCTTTATAACTGTGGTGGGTTTAAATGACAGACACTGACAACTGGTGGACAAAGAAAAAGAAAAAAGAAGTCATGTTTATATCCTATTATTGTGCTTTTTTCCCCATTCAACAGGTGCCAATTAGTGACTGAACTTCTGTGATCTCCTGTCAGATGAAGAAAGATTCTTCAGTAGGTTGTAGTGAAGTTGTTTGATAGAATAATTATGTATTAATGCAGTGGATTGGCTTTTTTTGATTATATTTATTAATATGTAAGTGAAATGCGCTAATTTGCTATTACATTATATTTAATTTAACCATTAAGTTAAAGCATAAGGCTTCTCAATACATGCGCCACTAAAGAAACAATGACTCATTTTGCTGTTTTTAATTCATCTTTCTCTGCTTTCTACTTTGGTTCTGTCACCAGCAATAAAAAAAACCATGCAGTAACATTTATAGTTTGTTTTCTCTGTTTCATATTGTGGTTTTAGAAAAAAGAGAGCAAAACAACAACAACAACAACCCTACATTATTATTACCACAAACTGGTAATAATGATGTGAACCCTGTGATACAAGTTGCACAAGCTGTAGTTTTGTACAATGCATTGTGTGGGTGTGGATGTGTAATAATCTGGTAATAGAACGTCTTTCATTCCTAGACAACAATTAGCCGTTACATGATCACTTTAATGAAAAGTGATTAATAATTAATCTCATCATCCAATTCAATCCAATACAACTTTATTTATAAATCATCTTAAATAAACCCAAGGGGACAAAGTGCTGTATTATGACGCCCCTCCATTGGGTTGTGGATTTTATTAGCCAACAAATTCAAATTTAGAGGTAAATGACAAGGCTTTAATTAAGCTAAACAAAGGGACTAGTGGCTGAAAGTCTTGAAATGTGTAAAGCTGGATAGGTGAGTAATAAGTAATTTTCTCAATAATACCAGCCTCGGGTCACTTTTGAGAAGTAGAACCTAATTAGATCATTAAAATGAGTAATACATGTTGTTTAAAGGTTATATATGACGTCCAGCCTTTACAAAAAAAAAAAAAAAGCTTGCTAATCTAGATCCAAATTGCTGCCAGGGAGAGTTTGACCTGAGTTTGACACCATAGAGAGATGTGAGCAAAGTCTCATTTAAATATGGCTACCAGCAAATGTTTTAGTTGTATCTACTTTTGTAAACATTGTTGATTACATTAGGAAATATTAATTGGAAGTGGTACTTAAGCAAATATATTGAGGTGAATCACAGTTGTGGGAATGACTCATTATTTGTATGTTTTTCAGTGCAAACCCGATGACCTTATTACACACATTGCTGCTGTACATAAAGATAGTAAATATACCCAAGCTGTGTTTGAAAAGAATATGTATAGTAATAATAATCTACCCTAAGACACGTTCTCTAACCTTGATTTTTGTCCTTCCTTTGAGCATTTTCCGCCAGTTAATTAGACTACAACAGGATCAATGACTTTGTCTTCATTATACACGTTAAGGCATTGAGTGCATGCTCAGTTTTTAATAAATGTGTTTGACTGTCCAATCAGAGCAAAGCACCATTAAGCTCTTTCTAATGAAGCTCATAATTAAAATCAAATGAACTGCTGATGAACCAAGATCTGAAACCCAACATCTACCCCTGCTGGTCACAAAGGTGTCCAATGTTTACACTATTTCACATAAAGTATAGGATACATTATAAAATGCACATAGGCCTATGCATGTTGTCTTAAAGCAGAGAAACGCTATTATAGTATTACATTTCCCTAAATATTCTGAGTAAACGATTCCAAATTAATTTATTTCTGAACAAAATATAGAAGAATTTTTTTTTACAAAAGATTAAAAACGAAACTCAGTTAAACAAAGCTGACAAGCAATATCCCTCAATCCTCATTAAACATCACAAGGCCTTACAGAAGAAAGAAAAATTATTCTCTAAATTTATTTCATCAGTTTTTTTTTCATAAACTTTATATAAATACATTCACACATGAAACTTAGTGTAATTTATTTGAATGTTTCCTATATGAAGTATTCAGATTCAAGGCAAAGGTGTAACATTTTCAAATGAGGGAAAACCAAATTAAATCAAAATGTAAAGTTTTAAGTATGTAACAAAAAAAATAAATAAAAATTAATTAACAAGATAATTAAAAGGAGGTATTTTACTATGATTTACTTTATCCTTGTTCTTCTTAGCTAATTTACGTTTAACTATTTGGTGGCTTATATAGTTTTATCTTTCAGAAGCTCTTACTCTGTGACTGTACTTTTTACTGTTTTTCATGTACTTTTATTCTGTGCTGTTTATTTATTTTAGGAACAATTTAGTATTACTTTGGCACTGTAAGCTTGTTTTATGCACTTTTAAAAGAGATTATTAATTTCAATGTGGTTAACCTGACTAAATAAAGTCTAATAATAAAGATAATAATAATTACTCTCCTTTTTCTTCTTTCTTTCTTTATTTATTTATTTATTTTTTTAAAACTTTTAATACACATCACAGATCAGGCTGAATACTGATACTCAGGCAAAGCTTTAATCGAAAAAGTATTTTACTGCAATTTTTTTATTATTATTTTTTTAATTTTAATACAGCCAGAAAAGTTGTTAGTTTCTTTCTCTCTGTGGTTTAAAATGACAGACTTATAAATGCGCTCTGTTGTGTCTTTATTCTAACTTCATCAGATGTCCTTGATGCTGTCCTTTCTCATTCATGATTATTTCCATTTAAAAAGCAAAGAGCGCGGATCAGACGCACATCTTAGAAGCGACGGACCTGCTTTTCCTCCCATTGGCTCCTTTTATTATGTGTCCTGCTGGGGCCCGTGGCACGGCCCCCGATATAAGGTTTAAAGAAACAATTCAACAATTCTTTAAGCTGTGAACCAAGCCACCATGCGGCTCTCCTTTCCTTTCCTTCCCTGCTGCAGTTATCCAAACATGTTCTTGTGATTTTTAAAGGGGGGTTTATTTAGAGGCGGTGCTTGCTTTCTCCGGTCGCGTCGTAACGACACTTTTCCCCAGTCCCTGAGTAGAGAGGAGTTTGACCAGGGCCAGAGCTGGTGCTGCTGGGGGGTTGGAAACATCCTGGGGGGCAACTGCTGCGGATTTTTTTTTAAGCCCTTTTAATTTTTTCTTTTTATTTTCCATTCCCCCCCCCCACCCCCCACCCCCTACTTCTTCTTTGATTATTCTTCTTTTTTTCCCCCCTCAAAAACGGATTCCCTTTGGCATATTCTTCATCTCAGATCATGAACAAACTATATATTGGGAACTTAAGTCCTTCGGTCACTGTCGAGGACTTGAGGCATCTGTTTGCGGAAAAGAAGCTGCCTGTGCCGGAGCAGATCCTGCTGAAAAACGGCTATGCTTTCGTTGACTTCCCCGATCACAACTCGGCCATACAGGCTATAGAGATCCTCAACGGTAAGTGTGGCTTTTAACGAGTGATGCTGCTGATCACAGGGGAAGCTTTAAGCCAAGACAAACTGGAAGATGAGGGTAGATGGCAGGAGCAGATCAAGCTGATTGTGTGTAGGCTGTATTTGTTGATTTTTGTTGTTGTTATTTTATTCTTATTTCTTTGTTGTTTGTGGCCGAAGGGGTTCAACATCCGTGCGCCATGAGACTTTACATGAAGCCTCTGTGCGCTCCCATAGAAATCAGATGCATTATCGATCACATGTGATACACTGAGACTTTAGGGTCAGTTTGCGTAAAAGAAGAAGAAGAAAAAATAAAATAAAATAAATCCCACGCCACCACCAACCCTGTCGTTACGCACTTTTACGCGCACAACACCTTTATATATTTGTGTAGATTCCGATGGTGCGTGGCGCTGCTTGGCGATCGCCCCACAGGAATGTATGGGATGGTCTGATGGTTCGGGTAGGCATAATTATTTTTTCAGCTATTTTTTCTCTTGATTTTATTGAGGAGCGCGCAGCGAGGCGATCGCGGAAAACTTGTCAGATCCCGGTTCCTTTGGTGTCCGGGCATGTTTTTACGAGGTGTCTTGGAGGTGGGTCGCGGGGGTCCAGAGGAAAGAGCTAATAAACAGGTATCAGAGGGAAGGGGAAGGAGAGGAGGGGGTGGGGTGGAGGGAGGAGGGGGGGTGGGGGGACGGACGAGGTGAGGACGCTCATTGCGTGCCGCGCCATGGCCACTTTGGAACTGTAAGAAAAACCTGCGCTAGAGTCTCGCTTCTTATTCACTCCACACTGGTGTGTGTAGGTGGTTTCTTAATTCTGACCCAGAGTCCAACCAAGCTCATGAGTGGTGTTCCATTCTTTACTGGGAGGATGAAAATACGCATCAACGCACTGTGGGGGTAGTGGGAGTGGAAAGCATGGCTGCCCTTTTCCCCTAAAATGTGTGTATGCTTAAAAGCTTCTTAGTTTTGGTTTGAATCCCGTTCAAATGATCAGCGTGGATAGATGTATATACAGTATGTGGTTGTTGTAACAATGCAGAGTTTATTCTCCACCACCGTTGCTACGCACAGGGACTGGTTTGAATGGGGGACGCTCCTACTTGGTGAAGTGAATCAAAGTGTTAGTGAGCGGGCCCTGCCAGCTTCTATTGTTGCTCTACTTACTTTGATCAATTTCCATCCCCAACAGGTAAAGCTGAATTATACGGAAAGACGATAGAAGTAGACTACTCTGTTCCCAAAAAACTAAGGTAGGCCTACAATCTGGCAACACACACACACATACACACTCCTTACATACACTCACATTGTCTCCTACGCCTATACTGTGCCCCACGGCACACCACTGTGACCTGTAGGCTTCCGCTTTAAAATATAGTAAGCTTGGTTTTTACCCTTTATTTCCACCTGGTTGCTTTAATTTCTGCGATCTTTTTTGTATTTTGTGTCTTGGTTGTTTTTCATATAATTATGTTGTTATTCCGGAGATAACGAATTAAAATAAACAGGAATGTATCGATAACGTATGCGTAATAACGCGTTGCTGCTGCTGTAATCTGCAACAGAGGCCCCATCCAAAGCTGGTCCATTCATGTAATGTATTTATCTTTTTTTTTTTTTTTACATTTTCAATTAACGTTGCAATCGAATGCAGTGTGCAATTTGTGGGTTTACCTACTTTTGGTTTGTTTTTGTTTTTTGTGGGGTTTTTTTGGACGATTTTATTCTTTTCTATACATGCCAGGTTTCATTATTGTCTGTGACACTGCAATGCACGATGAGTTGCATATCAATAAGGTATAATTCTACCCGTGCTCCATGTATGAGACCTGAGCAAAGCGTGGCTATATACGATTCACGTAACACTGCTGTGTTGGCTTCTTTCATTCATATTTGCTTTACACCTTAGAATTCTACTTGTGTACATAATTTTTTTTAAGTGATTGTGAGTAAATATTCTTATTTATTCATAAATATTATGGCGTCCTTGTGCGTAACACATGATGAACCCACCGTCGCCACTGTCACACTACACTCACACATAAAGAAAAGACCCCTTTATTATCATTGAAATATATCAGCCCATAGGGTGAAACTACATTGCGTGACTGAAAGGTAAATATTCAAGCCCCTGGTGGAGGAACACGTGATCCTCACTTTTTTCTACGCCTCCTAAAGGGCCCTCCCCCCTGCGTGCGTAGCTCAGGCTCCACTTTCCGTGTTTTTTCCTCCATTTAAAGACACTAGTCACTCAAATCCAGTGAAGATCAAGTAATGATTGTTTTCTATCCCCTAAAAAAAGAAATATGTTCTTGAAAAGCATCTGTGGTTGAATGTAAAGGGGGGGAAGTGCGTGGGCGTTATGGCGCAACGTGGTGTGTACACGTAGGCCAATGTTGGAGAGTCTCACAATGGCTGCCATGTGCACGCTGCTCGGCTATAGGCAGGAGCCTTAACAAAGGGCAAAGTGTTCATCGTGTTCATGTGTATGCTGCAGGATCCTGCCTGTGTGTGTGTGTGTGTGTGTGTGTGTGTGTACGGGGAAGGCCTTACGTTGGGCTTCCAGTCATCCATACGATTCATAATGTTACGCATAGGTGTGCGTGTGAAACTAGACTTAAAGTGTGCAGTTGTTCACTCAATATGCCCCTGTTTTATATGTT
This sequence comes from Gouania willdenowi, assembly GCF_900634775.1. Classification (NCBI taxonomy): domain Eukaryota; kingdom Metazoa; phylum Chordata; class Actinopteri; order Blenniiformes; family Gobiesocidae; genus Gouania; species Gouania willdenowi. Next base: position 10,874,469 of record NC_041064.1, on the reverse strand, counting down.
TAAAGATTTATAATTATAATAATATTAATTATAATACATTTTATTTTAAAGTGCCTTTCTGAGCACTCAGAAACACTTTACAGTTATTAAAAGCACAATGAAAGAACACAATTTCAATAGTTTGTTAAATGTTTTGTAGAAAAAAAATACTTTTAACCAAAATAAATGTATTTTACTGTAGGAGCTACTGCTTATAATGACAATAAACGTTCTATTCTATTTCCTTTGCATTTATGATTTTTTTTAAAAAATCCTTTAATTTCTATGGAATAGGCAAAAGTATAATTTTTTAGAATTGTTTTACCTTTAAAAAGGTAAATATGATTAGATTTGTGTTCACATAATTTTTTAAAACCCTTTCATTTCTATAGAATATCCTGAACTATGATTTTTAGAATAGTTTTATCTTTAAAAAGCAAATATGATTATATGTATTTGAAGATGAAACAGTATCATCCACAATTCACAACACACTAAATGGAAAACATGAATCCATGCAAAATTTGTTAAAAAAAAAAAAAAAAAGAATAGGAAGGGGTTAATGCTACCTATTAACAAATGATCCTCTAATATTGAACAATCTGTACTGTTTGTATTCCGTAGGCTAAATATAAAGCTGTGTTTTAACATGAGGCCTCCATGGGTTTGCTAGGCTGTTTTATATTGAATTTTTCTTTTATATTGAATTTGATGCTATTTGATGGTGTCTTCGTAATATTATAAATTAAATTAGGAATCAGTCCTCTTAGTTTGTCTGTTAATTATTATTTTCTAGCTTTCTAAAAATCCTTCATCAATTCAGGTTTATGTAATATTGTTTGTCTCATCTACTTTTTGTAGAAACTTTTCCCGTAGTTTTAAGATAATTTAATTTCAAAATACAGAATTGATTTAATTTTAAATGTGATTTTTTTTTTTTTAAAGACATTCTTTGTGTTTGAAAAATTAAGCTTTACTTACTGTGGAGAAAAACAGCCAGTGTTAACAGATTGGTTGTTAAATTATGTGACTTATTTGAGCCGCTTTCACCATTTTAAAAGGTGTTATTGAAAGCTCACATTTGTTAGATTTGTTGTTTTCACACAAACATCACATGTAAAACACAATTACAAGATAGGTTAAAGTAAACGAAGCATTTCTGCTGATCAATGTTTAATAATAATTATAATGTTAATCTTTAATAAAATCAAGTTTTATACATTTATTTCTCAACGGTTGTTTGATTTATGGAATATTTTTCTCTGTTAAGTTTTAATAAAACATACATAATTGTTCTTGTTAATATTCCCTGCGAGGTAACACTTTTCCTTTGCCCATACAATGTTAATCAACCACAAAGGTGAGCGAAAAAGTCAGAAAATAAGCTGCTGTGTGCTCTTAATGTGAGTTTGATCAATATCACTAAAAACTAGGCTATGTTCTTGTCAGACTATGGCGTAATAATAATAATTTTATTTATTGTTTTAATCATGAGAGTTTTAGCTACTTGTTTGAGCTCAGATGGTGACATAATACACCTTCTTTATTCAATGCTATTTTTTGTTTCCGTACTTCATGATCAAACTCTTAATTGAGTTTTATCTGATTAGCAACACTTCAGTGTATTATCTGAGCTAAAGTTTTGTTACATGCACACAAAAGTGCTTATAGAATTATACAAAATACCACATTTCTTTAGTTCTTCTTAAATATATATATATATATATATATATATATATATATATATATATAAATAAAACTAGAAGAATGTACCTCAATGTATTTCAATTATTTAACTGGAAGAAGGAAATAAAATTGTTTATTCACACTTCTTACTGTATTATTGACTGTGTATTAACAATTCATTATGGGTATGTTTTCTGCCTTCAACGAGTGGCAGATCTACCGCGTCAAAACAGTAAAATAGAACATTTTATTTGATATAAATTCCTCCTTTTGTTTATTCATTTTGGTCGTTTTTTTGTTTTGTTGTGTTTTTTTTTTTGTAAATGCTCAAAATGACGACTTTAATCAATTCAATAATTTTTCCCTTGTGATTGAAGGGGAAGAAAAACTTTATGTTTCACGAGTCACTTTAAAATTTGTGAGAGATTTAAAAAGATAAAAGATCATATCATCTGGGCATTGAATGTTACATTTACTTAAGGCTCCTGTTAGAGCGCACCTAGCATTTCCAAACCTACTGCGTTTGTAAAGCAATCGCTGAATTACTGAGAGCGTGGCTCAAGGGAAAAGTCAGTATGAGATGCATCACGGATCATACATTCCCCGTGTGTCGCTCAAATGTGCAAAATCATTGTTTAATCACAAAATCTTTCCACAAATGTATCACCAGGAGAAGTGTTGCCAGAGCTGTACGTTCCTTTGCAACTTGTTGCATGACTAATAATAAGTTACTGCAGCATTCCACATCAGACACCTAGGATTTACATAATCAGCTATATCGATGCGTAAAGTGGATGAAGTGTTGGAAAAAATGTTTTGGATGTGATCATTAGGTTTCTGTTCAGTTTAAGTGTTGAAATGCATGCAAAATGGCTCACTGCTAGGTTTACCTGGAGGCTACATGGGATACCTTAAGATATGTTGGACTTTTTAGTTCATCTTATAATTGAGATCCAATAAATAACTATAAGTCATTGCATTTCTCAGGTTTAAAATAAAAAAAAAAGTGCCTAAAGTTTTTGCAGGATTAACTTTCCGTCCAGAGATCATAGTTTTAAAATATCAGTGTTACAAGCCGCAAAAAAAATAAAAAATAAATCTTATCTCTGTGAGAATCTGTCTCTGGAGACACTTTAATTATTGTTTTGCAGATATTTGCTTTGCAGTAATTACCGTAGTTTCTCTGCAAGGATGGTAAATGTTCTCGTCTCATTGTGGTGGCAAAACATTTAATGTTGCTATTTGATCCTTCAATGTCAGCTCCCACAATTCAACTCAGTGTCAGAGACGATAATTGACTTCTATAAATTGAGTGAATGTGCGTAACGCTGTTTTCAACCCTAAGTCCCATAAAGGATAGGCTGCAGAACCTTCACAGCATTTTGTTTGTTTATCAGATCATCATGTGCTGTTTTAGGTTGAAATATATGGCAGTTATCAGGATTCTCTGTGGGGGAAACTCCAGCAGATGCTTGAGAATCTGTTTGCGCTAAGCACCTTTGATGAATTACTGGAATGTTTAATGTGCCGGATGTGAATATTTAATGAGATACAAATCATGATCATGAGCTGTGCAGTTAGTGACCATGTTCTTGTTTTGGTGAAGTAAATTGAAGTTATAACAGCTGTTGTATGTCTCCTTCCATTTTTTTTTTTTTTTTTTTTTTTAATCCAGGCCCCTCTGTTGCTCACTCTTGGTTCTCCTTTGTGTGCGTATCGGTCTTGCGCAGCGTGTAACTATGAGGAATGGGCGGGTGTGTGTTGGTTTTTTTTTTATGCTTCGACACAATGCTCACACAAAGAATGAGGATGATCCAGGTGAGAGTGAAAAGGTGCGATGAATACCAGGCGAAGGATCGATGACGTCTGGGAAGAGTTCAGCGTTCCCACCCTTTACTATAGTGGTGCTATGGGCTTCCCTGTGGGCGCTTGGCTTAGGGTGTGGTGTCCATTGACGGGAGGCAGCTGAGACACACAGCAGGTGGCTTTTTCCCTCATAGACTGACTCAACCCACGTCCCATATTACCACCAACTTTAGAGCTGTGATGAGTTTTGAACAGGTGAAGACGAGCCAATCAGAAGTTGTTATCAGGGGTTGCTAGTGTCAGAGGTGTAAAGAGTACTGATATATCCTACTCAAGTAGAAGTACTGTAACTTGATTAATATTGTACACAAGTACGAGTAAGTCACACATAAAATACTCAAGTAGAAGTAAAAAGTAGCTTATTTTAACAGTACTCAAAGTGAAAGTCACTAGTTACTTCCACCCCCCATGTTTATTTTTGGTAATAAATCTTGCCACGGTTCCCTTGCATACAGTAAACATCTCATCTCATGTATAAACTTAAAAAGGAAGAGACGAAATCGTAACTTATTTTCCACAAAGGCATCTGTATAAAATAAAAGGTTTGTCAAAATGTACAATTCTTTTTTTGAATAATAAAATTACGCCGATAAATTCAATTCAACATAAAAAAAAAATGATCAGGCTCCAAGTATAGCGTAATTTATGAACTCTAAAACTGAGAAAATAACCGGTATTCAAGTGCATTACGTTTAATCTGATTGGTCAGCTATGGTGTGATGCATTTGATTGTGTTATTTGGTCATTTCATTTTTTTGTAGTTTCGCAATGTCTGCTGATCATTTTCAAACAGAAAATAATAATTTACTCAGTAACGGTTGGATGTAGAAATGTAACAAATGACTTAACACGTACTTAAGTACAAGTATCCATAATTACAGTAACGTGAGTACTTGTAATCCACTTACAGTGTGGAGGTCCTTAAACCTTTGCACAATGTAGGACTCCCTGGAATGGGATTACATATTTTCTATTGCAAAATTTCTGATCAAATTTCTAACAAGAATTCAAAAGAGCAAATGAAAAACAACGACATTTAGATCATGTGTCAAACTCAAGGCCCGGGGGCCAAATCTGGACCTCTAGTTTAGACCAGTGGTTCCCAAACTTTTTGTGCCCAAGACACACCAAAGGACAAGTAAAAATCTGAAGGCACATGGTTTGTGCAAAATAGCCTTTATAACACGTGTTATCACTCATATCATGTACATTATCTGTAAATGTACATAATTATTTACTAATGCCAAATAAAATGTGACAAAGATATGACTATATTACTCGTGAAATATTTATTAACAAAATATTTCAAAAACATTTTAGGTATAGCGTTTGCCTCTATTATGAAATGAGTGGATACAAAGTAGTAGATTAAAAAATAATTGTTTTTGTGTAGTTGTATATCGCAATAAATGTATGGTTGTCACAACATCCCACAGCACACACGGACTTGCCACACGGCACACCAGTATTCCGCGGCACACCGTTTGGGAACCACTGGTTCAGACCATCCATTTTGGTCTGTAGGAGAAAGTTAAAAAAGAGAGAGAAAAACATAAATTGTTGTTTAAATTACCAAATAATTCAGTTGTAGATATCTCAGCTCTTCTAAATGTGCAAATTTGATGAAACTCCACAATACATGGAGGATCGCAATTTTCCCCATGCTTTTATCACATCTGCAGTCATTTTTAATCTCAAATTGTTAAAAAAAAACAACAACATTGGCCAAAAAATGGCCACAAAAATCGATGAAATTTATAAGAGAAAATTCTGCAAGGACTGATATCTGTCACTTATTTCATGGATATTGTTTGCACTTTACATATTTTATATATCATTCATTTACACAGCTTGAAAAGTTCAAACTTGGGGACATTAATGTTCAAATTGCTCATTTTTCTGCCTAAAATCTGTGGCTCATATGAGATCAAATTACACCGTATCTGGCCCCTGAACTAAAATCAATTTCACACATTTACGCATGAATTCGTCGAAATCAGAGGTGTCAATCAGCTCTCTATCAATTACTACTTCACTGTTGTCATTCCACTCTTTATTCCATGTTCTTTGAGGTGTGAGACTGAATCTTTTTACACTTTCTTGAATGATGCATAGACATACATACACAGCCGTGGTTAAACCTCACTCAGTAATCAGTGTAAGATTGTAACTGTATCGAATAGTTTGTATCTGAAAAGCGGTTGTAACATTTATTATCAAGGCTGATGATGAAAATTCGGTGCTATACGTGTAACAATGAGGCAACGAGAAGGCAGAACTGATCAGAAAGACACACACAAGAAGAAAAGAAATGTGTATTTTAGAAAAGTGTGGGTGGATGAATTTCTGCTGGGGAAACACAATAAAGGAAAGAACAAGTTGCACTGATTAAATTGTGCGCAAAACCGTATTTAGTGATGGTTAACAGTGTTCCCCTCAGCAACGGTATCGACCAAACACTTAAAATGTGCATGACAACAGCATGCAGCACATACACCATTGACTCACTCGTTCTGGCCTAAAGAACAGATCATAAAGAGAACAGTGAGATCGCCACGTATAGCGAACACAACACGGCAAAATGACGCCATTCTCACGAGAAATGCTTTTTAATTCCAGTTCTGTCATATTAATATATTCTAGCAGACGGTTAATATATTAGAGCTGTCCTCTGTCACTGCCGTTTGTGTAAACTCAGTTTAGTTCTTTGTTTTCCTAAAAGCTGCATTGTGGATGATGTAAAATGATCCACATTATACATCATCCAATATTAAGACGTACAGTGTATACAAAATCAGTTCCTCTGGTCGTGGGGTCAGGGTGCAGGTAGGGATGGGCAATATATCGAGATTTCAAAAATATTGAGTCTTTTTTTGGCAATATAGAAAATTACAATATCCTATTTTGCATTAAAATACTTGTTTTAGGAGTCGCTCATGAAAATCACAGTTAGATGGACTTCTGAGTGCATCCTAACCCAGGCCTTCCCCTAAACAAGCCACACTACAAAACTCACTCACACATGCTGTCCCCTATTAAAGAAAAAGCCAAAAGTGTGACATATTGTGCATCTGTTTGTTAGTATACCAGCAAATTTAACCCTGAATTGTCCTTCTGGTCAGACTTCATTTGAATTAAAAATAAGATTTATGTCGTGTATCGCCATTTAGAGAAGAAGAAAAAAATCGAGTTATTTCACCCAACCCAAGATGCAGAAGGTCATGTTAGAGACCACGTCTGAAACCGTTTTTGTTTATAGGGATTTACTTTTTCTGCTTGTCAGACAATTAAACTTTAACCTGTAGAAGCTTCGCAGTAAGCAGCAACAAAGTGTGACACTTTTTGGCTCTTGGAAATGTGCATCATGCCAGCAAACCAATGCGAGCACACCTCAGTCACCAATAACCAACATAGACACATGTTAACTTAAATAAAGTTTTATGAAAAGTTTGGGATGACATTTATTTTTCGTTTATGATAAACAAGTAGAGGAGGCTGGAGTATCCTAAAATTATCTTCAGGTAAAATAAAAAAAATACAGCGAGAGTAACTGGAGAGAAATATATTAAATGAAAAACGTAACTGTGCTCAAAGCAGCTTTGATATGTTTTTTTTTTACATTTTTGCAACATTGACTGAATAAAAAAATAAAAAAAAAAGAAATCACAGCCATACTTACAAAAAACCCTTTTCAAATTGTCATTCTTTTTGAAATCTTTCAAGTTTGACCTTTGTACACTTTCTTATTCTCTCTTTGTATACAGTACCTGCTGCTTTGAGACAGTCGGGTGATTGAGGTTTCTCCAAAAGCAAAATATTTTAGATTATTTTGATATATTACTCTCAAAAGTTGAAGGTTGTCCAAAGATTAGTTTAGTTAAATAATTTTCACTGCAGAAATGGTAAATAGTGAACTGCCTGCCTTTATCAACAATAAACCAGGAGCTAAGACACCTTTTGACACTTTTTTTCTATCAACTTTTAAGCCTATTCTTAGGCCTCATGCTAAAGTAAGAAAAACATTGATAATATTGGACACCAAAGGAAATTATATGAATTGAACAAGTGTTATAATACAATAATCCTGTTTTCTGCCGTTTTGCATTAAATCACTGAATTTAAAAACCCATTTTATTTCCGAGGTCAAATCTGGAACAGTTTTAGGCAGTAAAATCAAACAAACAAGCATTAATTCAGTATTAAAGTTTGTCACTTATTGCTTGCACATTGTAGGTGCTTTACAGATACTGTATCAGTTCCTGCAGAATATTCTCTTTAAATGTTTTTGGTTTTGAGAGCAATTTAATTTTAATTTGGGGAATTTTTGTAAAATTAATTTAAATAAAACTCTAAATTAATTAATTCAGTCGTAGATATCTACGACTGAATTAATTGGTATTTTACACAATGATCCATGTTTTCTATGTCATTTTTACTTCCCCTGTGGGCCACATTTGATGCTTTAAAGGGCACGATTTAGCCCCCGGGCCTTGGGTTTGACACGTGTGGCTTGGGCAGCTGTGAAGAGCCACAGTCTGAACAAATTCACAGCAACGTGGATGTAAACTTTAGTCTGCTCCCAATCGTGTGCTTTTAAGATCCTGTGTGTTTGGGGCTGAGCGGCGTTCAGTTCTCTTGTCCAGGTTAAATTCAACAGGTTGCTATGGGAACCATTTTTGAGTGTCTGCTTTGTTGGAGAAAAAGAGCTTGAAGACAGAAGTATTCAGAAAACCACCAGTGAACAGACGCAATTTCTCAAAGATGGTGAAAATAGACACAAAATAGACGTTGAGTTGATTATGTTCAACACTGTGAGATCCAGACTCTCAGTGATTGGGCTGACTGTGCAGCTTAAGTTGGTCATATACTGCTTCCAGTTTTTGGATCCTGTAGATCTCATTTTAGTTCAGGGGTCAAACATGGAGCAGTTTATCTTAAGTGGGCCGCAGATTTTAGGCAGTAAAGTAATGAGTAATTTAACTATTATTGTGCGCTAGTTTGCACATCCACAATATCCACATCCACTGATGATATCAAAGCAATAAGTGACAGATCAGTCCCTGCAGGATCTTCACTTTCAATTTATATGATCTCGTGACCCATTTTTATGTAACTTGGGGAAATTTTCGGATGTAATTTGAAGAAATGTGCAGGATTTGGGAAAAATTTAGAGTGATAATTTGAGATTAAAAATGACTGCCATCATGTGATATAAACATGGGGAGAATGTGAGTCTTGCTAATATTGTTGAGTTACACTGAATTAGTTGGTAATTTACACAATGATTAATGGTTTCCCTTACTTTTTTAACTTTCTGCTGTGGGCCGACTGACTCTGACTGCTCTAAAGCAGTCAGGGGAAACTGGCGGCCCGGGTGCTACACGCTGCACTCTGTCTAGTTTTATGTGGCCCACAATGTAATGACAGAAAAATAAACAAAAGAAAACCAAGAACAAATTAAAAATACCAAAAATTACAACATTGCATGAAAATACAAGAAAAACACACAAAAATGAACAAAACAACAACAGTAACACACAAAACAACAGAAATACAGAAAATGACTCAAAAACATAAAACATTACAGAAAATAACAAAAAGATGAATTACTCTGAATACCTACAGTACAAATAAGCAAAAATGATAACACAAATACACAAAAAATACCCCCCCCCCCCAAAAAAAATGCAAAATGACAACACAAATACACAATATGACTCCAAAAAACATACATTTTACAGGAGAAATACACAAGGACAACAGAAATGCACAAAATGAAATCATAACAATTAAGACAACAACAAACATACAAAGAATGACAGAAAAACCCACAAATTTACTCAAAAAAACTCTTGTTCTTTCCTGCGTTACCACTCAGATTGGTCATTATTCTAATGCTTTCATGAATGTTGATAATGTGGCCCTTCGATCAGACAAACACATACTTGTGGCCCCCGTTGTGATAGAAGTTGCCCACCTCTGATGTGTGTTATAGATTCTGAGAGAATGGAGTCTTCTGGCTTGTTTAGCGAATAAAGCCACACCACAGTCCAGCCATGTGCTGAGAACTCAGGCTTTGGGGCCTGCAAAGCTATGAGTTCTAAACACAAAAAAAAAAAAAACACCTCCAAGAAGTGGTGAAGTATTGTTGCTTTTTCCAGCAGCACAAAGTGCTGAGTGGGCAGTCCATCCGTGTCACAGCCTCAGCCCTTTCATGACCTTTCATATTCATCAACCCACTCCCAGCTATTATCCCTATTCTTTTCCATATGCATAACGGAAACCAGGGAGCGCCACCACCACAAGCAGAACAAGTCGTCTACAGAAGGTTGAACGTCTGACACAACCTGGAGCATAGTGTGATCTTTGTGCTTCAAACGTCTATGACGGAGGACGAGGACAGAGGGAGGACTTCCGAGTCAAAGGCGAGCCTCCCCTATGGGAATGTTCTCGTGGTCTTTTTAATTTTTTTTATGTGCCACAGTTTCTTCTGCATAGTGGAAGAAAGAGCAGTGTATGGTTCATACAGAGTGGAAATGGCTTCTTCCCTGATTGGATGTGTGTAGTGCTCGCAGACAGCTGGTTCATCATCCACCCATGTGTCAGTCAGCCCTTCATGACCAACGGACAGGCTGGTTTCCTGCTATTTATAAAAGCAGAACAATCTCCTTTATGCATATATTACGCTGCAGTGACCACATTACCGCTGCTTCACATTTAAATATCACTTAAAACATCCCAGATGTGAAACTCAGTAGGATTTATCTACTAATCAACAGGCCATGTTTCCTCTAATCTCAGTTTCACTCATTATAGCACAGTGTTTGGAAAATTTGGACGATGATGGATTGTCTTTGGCAGTTTCTACTTCTCAAATGAACAGTGTACACCCAAATGTGTTGTTTCTGATTAGTTGTGTCAAAGAAAAAGCTGAGTGACGGTGATCACGCCTGTTTTTGGTTTCTGGTTTTTGCAAGAAGAGGATGAAACTGTTTTGTACGTTTCATGTAACGTAGTTTTTTTCTGCCAGAGCTATGACGTAGGCATTTCTTGTGACGCATTACAACAATCACGTTTCTCTTATTGTCCATTTGTGTTTCACCTTTAATGCAGAAGTCTTTGTTTGTGCGTTTTGTTTTGATTCATCAGTAATGGCGATAGCTTCAAAACCCCGGCCTGTAGTCAGGTGTCACTGGGTGGTAGAAACGTTTTTAGATGATATTTTCTAGCTTTTTATATTTGAAAAGTCAGTTTCCCTGATTCTTTTGATTTAGGGAAACTGCATTTCTTGCCCCTTGTTAGCAGTGCATCTCTGAATGCAATGTAGAGACCTAATGCTTAGATTTGATATATTTTAGGGGTGATATCGGTCTGATATTAGCCTGAAAACGAATATTGGGTTAAAATTTCCAGATTTTCCAATTTTTTTTTTTAATTTTTATTTATTTTTATTTTTCAATTCATTTTTTGTTTATTTTATTCAATTGTAGAATAATGTAGATATAATGTTGAAGGTTAACATTTACGTAACCAATTAGTTAATAATAAATGGGTCAGTTTTTCTAGTACCTACTGTTGCTGACTATTGTTTTCTGTTTGAGTGACATCATTTGATCAAGCATTTTCTAACATTCCACACTACAAAATAATTAATTTATATTATTTTATTAAAGAAAAGAAAGAGAAAAAAATAATAAAATTCAATGATATGCTGATATCGTATAATATCGGTATCGGCCGATACGCAAGGCTGCAATATCAGTATCATATTGGAAATGAAAAAGTTGTATCGGGACATCCCAAATATATTTATTTAGTTCGATCTTGTCAATGACAACTTAAAAATAGCTTAAAGTAAAATAAATCGACATAAAAAATAACAACAAAACAGTATCTTGTGTGTTCTAATTCTGACTTATTTATTTATTTATTTTATTTATTCAGTTTATTTCCGACATGGTTACATTCACTTTTTTTTTTTTTTTTTTACATTTTTTTGTACATGCCGAAAAAGGAGACGAGAGAAGCAGTTTGCATGAACAAAAAGGAGCAGGAAGAAGTATAAACGTATCTAATCCTACCCCTTTTTTTTTTCTAGATTTCCATGTTAACAAAAAGTCTCAATTTTCTAACAATTTGAAAACTATAATGTGAATAAACAATCAATGCAAATATAATACTCACACAGAAACCACGTAATAATTGTTTTTTTTACATTCACCAAATCTCCTTTTCAAATAATGTACCACAGGGGTCACCAACATGCGGCCCGCTGGCCCCAGGTAGCCCGCATAGTTCATGTGAGGTGCCCTCAGTCCTGTTCTGATCTAACAGCAGCACTAGTCACCAGTTAACTCTGTCATTTCAAACTCATTAAGATAAATTCAGATAACAGATTTAGTCAGAGCCTTAGTACAGTTAAATACTGTTGCACTTTATGAAGTTTTTTGTTTTTAATTAATTATCTTTAAATGTGTATTTTTACTGAAACAAGGAGACAAATGTGTTCAAATATTGCTGATAGGATTTTAATAAAAATGCTGCAGATTTGGTTATAAAATCTAACATCATGTTTCAGTTACAAAAGAGTAGTTAGTAGCTACTAAAATAGGAACATGATGATCAGGGATGTCCCGATAAAACTTTTTCAATTCCGATACGATGCTGATATTGCAGCCATGAGTATTGGCCGATACCGTTATCAATCATACATACTTTTATTACTTCTTTTGTACTGTGGAATGTTAGAAAAGACTTGATCAAGTGATATTACTCAAACAGAGAATAGTCAACAATTCAAATTCACTTCAGTTATTTTTTTCTGTCAGTATATGGTGGGAACAACTGAGGGCGGGGACAAAAACAACAAAAACTTATCAGAAATTTTAGATAATCGTTTTCTGGCTGATATTTGATATCAATATGGGATCGGGACACCCCTAATCATGATTCCCTATAAGATGTTTCAGAACGTGGCAACTTGAAAATGAAACAATGGTATAAATTAAGAGAAATAAAGTATCTATAGCTACATTTTTTAGTGGATGCGAAGTCTTTATTATCATTCCCTTTAATTAAAGTGAAACTGGGAAATTGTAGTATTTCAGTGTTTATAAACTTGGTAGCACTATTATTCAGTAACTTTGAAGTAGCTCAAGGTTTCAGAAAGGATGGTGACCCCTGATGTACACTACTACATCCCGCAACATTTAAATTTTTTTTTTTTTTTTTTTTTTTTCACATCAAATAAGCTAATGTGCTAATTATGTGTTAACATACTTCTTTCTTTATGCTTCTTTTTAAACAGAACTATGCTCGGAATTGCTTTAAATTCTGGTAGGATGTTAGAAAACTCCTAATCTTATATAAAATCTTAAACCTTTTCTGTTCATACTTTAAACTGATGGTGTTCTGGTTCAACAGGTGTCTATTGTAACTGGTGACTTCTGTCTGCGTTGATTTGAGTCACTGTAGATATTAAAATGACCATCTGCCACATAAGTTTTTTCCTGTTTGAAACCACAGGCTCATGCTTTAACGCCTGCTGTTTCCCACAGCTGTGATTGATCCACACTCTTAATACAGACAAGGCCATGCCAGAGTCACTTCCTGCCAAGTGACTTTATATCAGCTGTCCAGCCTGGTGGTGACTAAACTCACACTGAAACTGTACTGCAGTTTACCCGCCTCAATCCATCAGTGCGTCTATGATGATGGATATAAGAGGAGAGGGAGAGAGCATTTAAAATTCCACGAGCGTCTTCTAACGTAGTCCACAGTTTGGGTTTCCTCATAAACAGTGACAGCTGCTGTCATCGTAGTCGTATGTCGCTCACGTTTTCTATACACAGTCCATCCTACATAGAGTTGCAGGGCTTTGATCTCAGCTGAAAGCAGGCACAAGGTGGACATGGCAATCACAGGGCCACAGTAGAGATGGAGAAGTTTGGGGACCACCATCAGGTCTTGAACCCATGATCTTTGCACTAAGGCGCCATCTACAATTCCAGTGCCGTATTCAGTGTGACACGTCGGTAACTAATTAAAACTATGGTTGTCTCGATCCAATGTTAATATCAGAAATTGGTCCAATATCAGCAAAAAAAATGGAAGATCGGATTATATCAGCCTGCATCTAAAATCTCAGATACAAGCAGTCCATTTCAGATTCCGCCTCAGCACTTCTTTCTATCCAGCAGCTGACACAACTAAATACTGACAGTAAAAAAAAAAAATTACAATAAATATATGTGTAATTCATTTTTGAGGTAGTTTTTCAGAGTTTTCTCATTTATTTTGTAATCATTCTATATTCAATTGCACAATATTGTATTTAAGGTAAACTAGTGATTCATGTGCACTTTAAAAAAATATTTTTATTATTGGATTTATTCATGTTAATTTATAGGGACTTCAATTTTGTGTTTATTCTACTATTAAATTGTAGAATGTTTTATTTAAGATTAAAATGTGTGCAACCCATTGGTTAATAATAAATCAGTCAGTTTCTCTGTAACCGTTGCTGACTATTGTTCTCTGTAATATCACTCGATCAAAGCCTCTTCCCTTTGTAATCACTAGATACAATCTCCTCTTTTGTTTGCATGTTTTCTCTGATTCTCATGAATTCCCTTATTCCTTCCACTGTCCTAATCATCCGTATTTGAACTGAATGAGTTTATAAAGGCGTGTTGAGCACAAAAAGATCTTGATATTTCCTGTCATAGACTGCTGTGCTCATCATCACATCGTCACTTCCAAACATGCCATGTAACGACGCAGGACTTCAAACCCCCGCCCGACACTGATTGATGAATTGCCCGTCCCTGTAAGAGTAACTGAGAAACAGACTGACATGAATCCAATTAATATTTGAGAGCATGCTCGTCGTAGCAGAGCAAGGTTAAACCTAACGGTGAAAAAAAAAGCAGGCATTTCCAACTCACAAGGTCAGTAAATATTTGATGCCGCAGCAGCCATGCATATGTTCCTGTCAGAGAGGGTCAAAGGATATGCAGAAGTTAATGAGAGGACAGTAGAAATAAGTGCGCTTATGGGTGTGGATTTGTGGCTTTTAAAGGTGATTTTGTGTTAGAGGGAATGGTCAGCTCCTCCTCCTCCTCCTCCCACGAGCAGCCTAAGAGATCAATTTATGTTTTATATTGTTTGAGTTGTTGTACATGAAAGAAAGTACATATGTATATATATATATATATATATATATATATATATATATATATATATATATATATATATATATATATGTTTACATTATTTGAAAAAAGGCAAATCAAATGTACTTGTTGAAGGCTTGCATTTCTTTGAGTGTGTATTATTGAGAAAGGTAACTTGAATGTTATGATTTATGTTGGGCATATAAGCATTTTTGCTTCTGCCTGTTTCAGTCTTGTCATATTTTTTTAGATTGTGATTTATGTTTGAACATTTTTTTGTTTGACTGTACCAAACAAAGAAACTGAAGTTGTGTGCTATAAGCTGAATGTGGACATATCAGATAAAGATGGGACGTTAAACTAAATATGGACCAGTTTGATCTCAAGTGGGCCGAAGACCAATAGTGGTTAATAGTTGTTTTTAATATCAGTTCCTGCAGGGTGTTTACTTCAAAAGTTCTTGATTTTGTAGCCTATTTTTGTGGAATTTAGATGTGGAATTGTTGATGAGAAATTGCAAGATTTTTGGAAAAATTTAAAGTTCATTCCACAATTTGCAATTAAAAACAATGTAATTCATGTGATATAAATAAAGGAAAACTGCAAGCCCCTAAAATATTGTAGAGTTTCATTAAATTGGTGAATTTGTGATATCTACAACCAGATTATTTGGTAATTTACACAATAATGAATGTTTTCTAATATTTACTTTCTCCTGGGGGCCAAAATGGTTGCTCTAAAGGCCGGATTTGGCCCCCAGGTCTTGAGTTTGACACAGGTGAGATAAAGTAACAGATGGATATGGTTTATTCTGGGAGCTGTGGTTACCACAAACAGATTCTTCAACAACAATGGATTTCTGTGGCATTTCCAAAGTACGGCACAGGAATTGAAGAGGTGTTAGTGACTCCAGACAGTCCGGTTTCCGGTCACCTGATGTTGTGGGTTTAGTTAACAGAGAGTTCAAATGACTGCTGTCTCTTTGACATCAAATTACCTAATGAAGCCAGTGTGTGAGTGTGGAGCTGATCACTGTAAGATGTGAGAATACATGTTTAATTTAAAGCTGCTGTGGATAATCCCTATCATTATTTTTATAACTCGGATAAAGACATTGTCTAGGCTTCATAGAGCAATAAATCCAAGGTAATTTTTTTAAAATTATGTTCTAATATATGATAGACATGGCCAACAAGTGGCCTCAATTTGTGCGGTCACCAAAGTAAATGCACAGAAATGACACAAAAGAAAAACAAACAAAATGACAAATATATACTGTATATATACATATATGAAATGCAAAATTACTGAAAACGACACAAAATTACTGAAAAAGACACAAAATTACCAAAAACCACACAGAAAGGACAACAAACAAAATCACTCAAAAAAACAAGATTACTACAAATACACAACTCTCAAATATACAAAGACACCAAAAATGCACATATATGACTCCCAAGACAAGCAGAATGACTCAAGAGCAGAAATATATACAAAACGACAAAACTATAGAAAATGTCCACCAAAAAAAAAAAAATTAAAATACACAAACAGAATTATACAAAAGTGACAGGAAACTACACAAAACAAGGTATTTTTTCAGAGAAATGGGAGAATATTCTCACAATTTCAAACAAATATTGAAGGCTGAAATTGAACATTTTCAACTCCATCACAAACCCAAATGTTTGTGATGGAGTTGAAAATTTTCAAGAGTGGAGGAGGGGCACAAATTTTTCAAAATAAGCATCTCTTCTAACTCGCCCAAGCAAGAAAGGTTGTCTGGTGAGATATCTCACTCATATTATTCATAGAATTGGGATTATGTAAATAACCTAAAGTTCTATTTCATAATATTTTGTGAGATATCTCACTATAGAATGTGGTTGCTCCCGTATTGCAGACATGCTTATCGAGCAAAGACCAGCTCGCAGGGCAGACGTCTGTACACATTAGGACAGTAAAACCACCCGTGCCATGCACGGAGTGGAGACGTCCAGCATATAAAAGCAGACAAACGTGCTCCACAAATGTCCGGACCAGACACTCCCCTAAACAAAGCCCAGGATGTGGCGAGACCCCGAGTCAAGTGTGCGCACAGACCCTCAGGCGGCCTGACGTATAAGACCCTGATGTAAAAGCCAAAGCAATAGCCTCCACAACCCAGTGTAAGTAAGTAAGTAAGTAAGTAATATTTATTTATATAGCACCTTTTACAGACAGGAGTCACAAAGTGCTTCACAATACATACAATACAATACAAAATACAGTTACTGTCACAAAAAATATGATGGTCATAAAACAACCCTTTATCACTGGAATTTTAAAATGCTTTCTGAAACAAATAGGTTTTCAGTTGGCTCTTAAAAGCATCAACGGAATCAAGCAAACGCAAGGAAAATGGAAGATCATTCCAGAGCGTTGGCGCGACCGCCTGGAAGGAGCGATCTCCTCTGGTCTTGTAACGGGTACGGGGGACCATGAGCAGGTTCTGATCCTGAGACCTCAGCCTCCGGGAGGGGGTATAAGGACACAACAAGTCTCTAATGTAGGAGGGAGCCTGACCATGCAAGGCTCTGAAGGTCAGCACCAGAATTTTAAAATTGAAACGAAAAGTGACTGGGAGCCAATGAAGGGCTTTTAGAATGGGAGTAATATGGGCCCTTTTGTTTGTGCGAGTCAGTAACCTCGCCGCAGAGTTTTGTACCTGCTGAAGACGAGACAGCGCCTTTTTGTTTAGACAGGAAAATAAGCTGTTACAATAGTCTAAACGGGAAGACACAAAGGCGTGGATAATCATCTCAAGATCATCTCTGGACACAAGTGAACGTAGTTTAGAGATTTTCCTCAGTTGGTAAAAACAGTTCCTTGTCAACAGTTTAGAGTGGTGCTCTAATGACATTGCTTTGTCAAAGATAATGCCAAGATTTCTAAGGCTTGTTTTAGCAGACAAACTCAGGTCGCCCAAATACTGGTGAATCCCTGGCATAGCGTCATCAGGGGCAAACACCAGCACCTCCGTTTTGTCTGGGTTTAGTTGTAGGGAATTTGCACCGAGCCATTGTTTAACTTGCGCAAGACATTTCAGCAGAGAGCTTAATTTCTGGATCTCAGAGGGCTTAAAAGAGCAGTAAAGCTGAATATCATCCGCAAACAAATGGTAGGAAACATCAAAGGTCTGGATAATTTTCCCCAATGGAAGGATATAGAGTAAAAACAAAATCGGGCCCAAAACAGAGCCCTGGGGAACCCCACACAGCAAATCAGCAGGGTCAGACAGGAACTCATTTGCATAGACACTAAAACTCCTCCCCGACAAATATGAGGAGAACCACTCCAAGACTGGTCCAGACATTCCAACCAGGTCACGCAGTCTTGTCAACATGGTTTGATGTTGACAAGGTGTTGCTTAGTAACAGGCTTCCCTTTACGGGGATTAGCCCAGGAGGCGAACCGCTGATCACTCCTTGTCATGTCCATATAGGTGCGCACCGCACACATGAGGCCGCTGCTCACCTGGTGAAGCAGAAAAGGCCAACAGGTCAATGGGAGAACATGAGCCCACCACATTCGGCACAAAGGCCGGGTTGGGCTTCAAAACCCATCCTGACATCATCCGGGAAGAGCTGAGCGCATGAAGGGTGCACCGAGAGCGCATGAATGAATGAACAAAACAGCCTTCAGTGAGGCAAACTTCAGGCCCGTCTCTCCCGGTAGTTTGAAAAGAGGACGTTTAAGTCCCTCCAGAACCACAGCCAGATCCTTCTGGAGACACCATCCCTCAAATACCCTCCACTTGCAATCATAAAGAGATCTAGTGGAGGGGGATCGAGCACTCTGTATAGTGGAAATCACACTCTGAGAGAGTCCCACGGCTGACATGTTGAGCCATAAGGGGCCAACCCCACAGCACCAGGCGGGTGGAAAAATCAAGCCCCCCGCCTGCGACAGCAGGTCCCTGCGCAGCGGGAGCTGCCAGGGAAGAGCACACAGCAACTGGTAAATCTCCACGAGCCATTGTATGACAGGCCAATGTGGAGCCACCAGGATCAGTGCATGGCCATGCTCCCTCACCCTGGACAGAGTGGGGGTATCAAGGCCAATGCGTAAAGAAGCACACGCGGACAACCATGCGCTAGTGCGTCTACGCCGAGGACAGCATCCGTGCTGCGCAGGGAGTAAAACATTGCCGTGATGAATGACCTCTGCACGAGGTCATCCACAGTTGGATATTCCCCTGTGGAGGTGACCAAGCAGATTACGGGGATGGCAGATGTCATCAACTCGGGTAACCGAGGATATAATCTGAATTTAACGGATTTTCTTGGTTGGAAAAATGCAAGGCATGCCCTGAAAGTTTTTACCGTGCACCGGAGCACCAGAGGCGTCAATGGTGAGGTTGGGCTCGAGCCGACAGCTGTGAGCTGGCGTCTGGAAGCGCGGACCGTAGTGTGGTGTTGAGCGGAGCTGGGCAGTCCATTGGTGTGTGAGCGCACGCGAGGTGGGTCAGTGCACGCCGAACCATCAGGGACATTGTTAGAAACTGAGCCCTCAGCTGGTGCGTAACGCTCGAAAGTTCCGTGGTGTGGCGTCGAACTGGGACAGCGCCGACCAGGCGGAAGCAAGGAAAGCGCTGGCTTCTTTTGACCTGGTATGGTCCACAAAAAAGTGCCTCCAGTCCCATCAGCGGCCGTCGATGAAGGCTAAAAAGAGATCCGTCTGTGGACAGTTGGGCTGGTAGAACATGTGAGATATGCTTGAGAGTGAGAAGAGGTGTTTGAATGATGTGTGCCCGTCCGCTTCCTCCTTTTGTAGGAGATGGGAGTGTCCATGGCAGACGGACACGTTTCACCAGCTTATCAAGGTTGGCAGATTGAGAAAAATGCTTCTGATGGCTGCAGATGGGAGTGCATCCCAGAGTGAGACATCTCACAAAATAATATGAAATAGAACCACAATCCGCCATTGTTTTGGTACAAATTTCAATCCATGAAAACAGAAATGTTACTTCGTCAGTGTTTGTGGCAGCAAAAAAACATCAGTAGTGGATGAAATACAGGTAAATTTGTTCGGTATCGACCCCAGCAGCTTTAGATTAATAAAGCTTGGCACTCACTCTCTGTTATTATTATTATGTTATTGTAAAGCAATGTTATTATTGCTTTACATTGAATTGCTGTTAATATCTCATTATAGCACAATACACATCACTAATCCGTTTAGTGGAAAGATGACAATTGTCAAAGAATCGGTTCTTCCAGAAATTCAATTTATTGCACTTGAGGTTTGCTCAGCTTTGTGAATCCTTTTCCATCTTTCATCAACTGTCCATCCATCCGTTAATTCACATGTGTCAAACTCATGGCCCGGAGGCCAAATCCGGCCCTTTGGAGCATCCAACCCGCCGGAGAAAGTAAAAATGACAGAGAAAACATGAATCAATGAAACTCAACAATATTTACAGAGGCTTATAGTTTTCCTGGTGCTTATATCACATGATTTCAGTCATTTTTAATGTTAAACAAAATTCTTAAAAATTCCTTAAATCGTGACATTATTTCCCTTAAATATAAATTGGTCAAAAAATCTAGGACATTTAAATTAAAGATCCTTTTGGGACTGATATATATCGCTTATTGCTTGGATATGGTTGATTTATTGCATATTTGGTATTTTATGTATATATTATGTGGAAGTGCAAACTATGGGACCATAATAATGTTGAAATTACTTATATTTTCCTGCATAAAATCTGTGGCTCACTTGAGATCAAACTGCACATATTTGGGTTGTGAACTAAAATGATTGATTATTCTCGGGGTGTCAAACTCATTTTAGTTCATGGGCCAAATTCAGACCAGTTTAATCTCAAGTGAGAAGCAGATTTTAGATTTTAACATTATTGTTCTCAGGCCCAAAAGGATCTTCACTTCAAAAATTATTGATATTGTAACCAAATTTTGTGAAATTATTTGTGAGAAATTGCAAGATTTTTTGAAAAATTAGGATTTCTTTCCATAATTTGTGATAAAAAAAAAATATGATAGCGTGGGAAAAGTTTGAGTCCCTAAAGAGTTCAATTTAATTTGTGAATTTGAGATATCTAGAACTGAATTATTTGGTAATTTACACAAAAATTCATGTTTTATCTGTCTTCTCTGGGCTGAATAGGATGCTCTATGGGCTCTATGGGCATTTGTAACATGTTGCTTTGTGTGTTTTTCTAGTCATTTTGTTTGTTTAAGTGGTTGTTGTGTTTCTTTGTTGTCATTTCATGTTTTACGAGTCATTTTGTTGTATTTTGGGAGTTATTTTGTGTTTGGTGTTGGGCTTCGTACGTCTTCCGACTTCTTGAATTACAATTTCTGGGGATTTGCTTTGGGGGCCACACCAAATTTGACAGAGGGCTACATGTTCGCATGGGGTTTAAATGGGGTCGCCTGAAATTTTTGAAAAATTAAAATAGGTTTTTGAAATTTTGTAGTTCTCTCTTTTTTTTTTTAAATTAATACAACAAATTTAAAGAACTGTATTTCTATACTTTCAATTTGTGAAATATAAATCTAGTTCAACTAAAATGCAGTGAAAAAAACAAAAAACAAAACAACTGAATTATTTGGTAATTTACACAATAATTCATTGTTTTATCTATCATTTTAACTGTCTTTTCTGGGCCAAATTGGATGCTCTAAGGGCCACATTTGGCCCCCGTGCCTTGAGTTTGACACGTACAATAATCCATCATCCATCCATTCGACACACAGAGTGGAATATACAGTATAGTGATGCGATTTACTCAATAAAAATAAAATTTAATGAAAAGATTTGATGACTAGTTGTGTAAGTTCATGTGTATTGTCCATTATAACAAAGATTTTGACTAATCTTTGTTGATTTTTTTTGTTTATTAGATCATCGTTGATGATTATTGCAGACACAATACAGTTTAGGTTCCCTACGTGATATTGGTCATTTTCTCGTTTCGTTTTCGTGAAATGTCATCAACAGCTGCAGATGTTTTCCATCATAACATCTGATGGTGACTAATGATACCATTACACTGGTACAGTGACATGTCACAAACATGTCACTGCGTCTGAATCAATGCTCTTTGTGAGTTGTTGTTGAGGGTTTTTCAGAGCAGAGCCGATTCCCGTCGGGCCTGTCGACTTGATATGGGTGAGCGGGGGTGTGTGGGGGGGGGGGGGGGGGGTTGGTTAAAGAGAAGAACCAGCTCCTTACATCCTGTGCTAGGGATGATGAAAACAAACAGCTGGCCTGGTAAATGCTTACAGATTTGTTTGGATATTTCTAGGGAGGAGCGTGATGAGCTCTGCAATGCTGCTGAAAATGTGTGTTTGTACACAACGGTGGTCCTAATGACACCTAAAGGAGTCCCTCGTTTTGTCAGCACTTTATTACATAATTAAACCTGGAAAAGATGCACTAAACCAGTGTTTCTCAAATGGGGTATGTGTACCCAAGGGCAGGGATGAAAAATGTGATTGTATCTGATCCGAGGGCCACATTATCAACATTCATGTCAACATTTAGAATAATGACCAATCAGATTAAAACTGGGGAAAAGGGTTTTGTCTTTTTTTTGTCTTTGTGGTTCTGATGTTTTCTCAGTTTTTAGTCATTTTGTGTGTTTTAGGGGTCATCATGTGGGTTTGTTATTTTTTTGTGTTCTTGTTTTAATTCTGTGCATTTTTCTGTCATTTTCTGCATTTTTGTTGTCAATTTGTGCGTTTTGGGGTTACTTTCTATGTGTCTGTTGTTGTTTTCTGTATTTTTCTGTGATTTTGTTAATAGTTTGTGTATCCTTGGAGCTATTCTGTGACATGTTGTTACTTTGTGTGTTTTTGTAGTGATTTTGTTTGTGTAAGTGATTGCTGCGTCAGTCTTTGACTCATAAAACATAAAATGACAACATTTTGTGTATTTTAGGATTTTTTTGTGTGTACGTTGTGTCTTTTGCTGCCGATTTGTGTGTTTTGGGAGTTATTTTGTGTATGGTGTTGAGCTTCATACGCCTTCCAACTTCTTGAATTACAATTTCTAGGGATTTGCTTTGGAGGGCACACAAAATTTGACTGATGGCCACATGTTCGCCTGGGGTTTAAATGGGGTTGCCTGAAATTTGATATAAAAATGGGGTCACGATCCAAAAAGGATGGGAACTACTGCACTAAATCCTGTTTCTTTCCACTTATTTACATTCCATGTTGGTGCTGTATAGTTGTTTTTAAATAGCTTTCTAAGCAAAATGTTGTAGTCAGACAAAGGGGGTACTTTGATTCAGAAGAAGAAAAGTTTGAGAACCACTGCATTAAACAAACAAACTGAAGGCTCACTGCTGGCTTTAACTTTTCCCTTTGGGCTGATCACAATCACCCATAATTCTCTGTTTCCATCTTTATCTGCTTTTAAACGTTGTCCGTGTCAACACACGGCGGGCGTTCGCTCCCGTTCTGCGCTTGTTGTTCTTTGGATAGATATTGACGCCGAGTCGAGCCTCGATATTCACTCCAGTATTTAGCTCACATTGATCCTGGCTTGGCATTCTTGTTAGCAACTCTGATAATTGAATTAGTCAACAAATTGCATGCCCACAGTGTGCACGAGCACCCTCGCTGTTTTTCAGTGAGCTCTGTATTGTCACACACACAGCTCTGAATTCATTGCCAGGGCTTTTTTGTTGTGATCCATCGCAGCTCGTCTTTTCCATCTCCTCTCCACGCTCTGAGTGCTACGGAATTTGGAGCCATTTTAGCTGCTGGATTAAGTCGGGAAGGGATAATAACACTTCAGCCACTTGGAAGTCACGTGACATAAGATGATCTAAGGTTTTGGGTGGAGCACTATAATGTAATTATGTATTGATGGCTCTCAACCACCTGACGCCACCTATTGTAGAAGTGAATGGTGCAGTCGTACTTAGAAATACACAACTTTAACTTTCTCATCTTTAATTCCCTTTTAAAAGTGCATGTGTATTTATAATGTGTTGCCTATTAATTAATATTTCTAAACATTATGTGGTAAATTGTGTCTGATCATCAGCTACTTTCTTTCTACCATCCCTTCTAAGTTTTCATATCTCAACATTTAGATTAAAAGTAGGAAATATCAAAAAGAATAAACTTACAATCAAAAGTTAAAGCAAGTTTATTCTTTTTTGTTAATATTTAAAATTAATTTAATGCGATAATTCTGATGTGACAACACAAACCTGTTAAATTTAAATGTCTTATTTATTTCAAACGAACAAATAAAAAATAAATGAAAAACAAACAAACCTATCCCAACAGAAATCTCTATAAAATGAAATAAAAATTCAATTTCAATATAATGCACATTGAATTCGTTCGACAAGGGATAGGAAGAAGCCTCGGCTTGTCCTAACGCCATTCTTCACCATTACCAAATGCAAAATCCAACTAAATGGACAATGCTAATAAATACTCCAATTGGGCTATTAAAAAAAATAATAAATAAATAAAACAATGAACGTGCGCCATCAACATCTGTGAGGTTTACATTTTCCTTCTTCATTTCTTAGTTTGTCCACACTGGTCTAGTTGATCTGACACTAAACTGGTTCCTGAACTGTTCTTTAAGCTTCAAACTTGATGCTGTTTGGAGAGTACAGCCAAAGCAAGGCAAACTTATTTGTATACATGGCAATTCTTGGGTCTGTGCTTTTACGTGAATAAAAAGTGCAACAGCGGTGAAAACATTAAATCAACAATAACATGATTAAAACTCTCCCTCTCAGTCATACGCAGTAGAGAAGAAGAGTGAATTTAACAATGTTCACATAGTGAAGTCGTGCTGACAGCTGCGGTGTGTATCAGGGGTGTTTTTATGAAATTGTGCCTGGTCAGTGTTTCTGTTTCTCAGAGGAGGAATCTCCACGCACTTCCTGATATTGTGTGTGTGTGTGTGAGTGTGTGTAAAGGAGGCTTGCTGATGGGATGGGAGGGAGGGAGGAAGGGCTGTAGCAGAGGGACTCAGAGCCGACACACACACACACACACAGACTAAAGAGAGAAGAGCTGAGTGTTGTTGGTGCTGCATTGATCCTGGTTAAACCTACTCGGACCTCCACCTATGGCTCAGTCTCCCAGCAACAGTTTAATACCTTATGGTTGGCAGATTAAAGGATGAGAAACAAGCTGCACAACTCAACGTAAAGCAGAGGCAGCCGTGACGAGCAGCTAGAGGACCTCACTGCAGTATGGACTGGAATCCTCCACCTGTCAATGGCTGTAGGCACTGAGGTGCGTGCGTCATTGTGGACACGTGCAGTCGTTTATTTGCTTCTAGCCAGGTGTTGTCTTGACTCTACATACTGGTTGCTGATGTGTGTTATGGGGACTTGGGAGTTCGTGTCGAGGCGTTTGGTGTTCACAGGAGAACAGGTCAGAACAACAGGAGACGCGTACGACTCAGTTAGTCCTAATAACACTCGTTGGATCTATTTTTCTACTTTTGTATGTGTGCTTTGTTTTTGTTTGGGTGATGGTGTTTTGAGAAACTGTTACGTGCAAAAGCTGAGTGGTTATTTGCTGCTTTTGCACTAAAGTCCCTCTTACAGCTGTTATTGTGCACAATTAACAGTTTTCTATGTTTTGATCCGCATCTTAAGAATATTCACTCACTATAGTAGAGGTGTCATCTGACCTGATACACATTTTATATTTGCATTTTACACATTTATTACTAAGAAAACAATGTATCATAGACATAATAATTTAAAAAAACATTTTATATTTGCATTTTACTCATTTTTAAGCAACATTTTGAGCAGTTTGACATTTTGTAACATGTCGTGTACTGTATGTGCTGAATCCCTTAAATGCGTGGGAAAGTTTTCAAAATATCCTTAGTGAAAAGCTAAATAATATTAATGCAAGATTATTTATTTGTAGTGTGTGTTTTTGCAAAAGGGTGTCGAGTGGAGTGTCAAGTTTAGTTTGAATGGTGCAAAAATAATGGATTCATAATTAAATTGATGTATCATTAAATAGTAAAGGTGGGACAACATTGTGATACAAGATATCATGATATTAAAATGTCAAGCAGTATCTAGACACCAGATAATTATGGTTTTGCATTATTTTTGTCTTTTTCCTATCAAAAAATATTGTGTTATGTTGTTATAGCATGCCTGTTATCGTCTATCGCATGTGTCAAACTCAAGGCCCGGGGGCCAAATTTGGCCCTGAAGAGCATCTATTGTGGCTCGCAGGAGAAAGTAAAAAAAAAATGACATAACTATACACGTAAATATTTGTGTAAATGACCAACTAGTACAGTTGTAAATATCTCAGCCCTCCAAATACACAAATTTAATAAAACTCCACAATCTTTCTGTGCTTATTTAACACCATGGTAATGATTTTTAAAGATCTTCCCACTAAATTGTTTCAGACCAAAAATTGTCACAAAATCAAAAATATTTTGAACATGATGTGTCCTGTGCTTGGTTATTGTTGGTGCTTTACATTTTCAGATGGAAGTACAAACTAGGGCAGAATATTGTTCAAATTGCTTGTTTTCCCGTTTATAATCTGTGATCCACTTTGAGTTAAACTATTTGGCCCCTGAAATAAAATGAGTTTGACGCCCCTGGTCTATTGTATCGTATCGTGAACTCAGTGTATCGTCCCACCTCTAATAAAAAGGGATTGGATCAATGAACCAATACATCCTAATAATAAATAAATATAACAAAAATGTAAAAGCAGTCATTTCCATTTAACAAAAGCATTACATTAAGGCTGGGGTATCAAACTTAGTTTAATTCAGGGGCCAAATACTGAAAAATGTATCTTCAGTGGGATTTTAAGCAGGAAAAAAAATGTATTTTAGCTATTATGCCCTAGTTTGCACTTCAATGTATAAATGAATTGTAAATTATGTACGGGGCCGATAACAAAGCAATAAGTGACATATATCAATCTCCGCCAGATCTTTCAATTTATTTATTTTTTGTGGCCAATTCTTATGTAATTTGGGGAGATTTTGTTGAATAATTTATGGAAAATTTGCAGGATTTTGGAAGAATTTAAGGAAAATTTGCAGGATTTTGGAAGAATTTAGAGTTCTTTTAACCATTTCAGATTAAAAGTGACATGTAATATAAGCATGGGGAAAATGGGGATAATTTTCAACTGAATTAGTTGGTAATTTACACAATAATTCATGGTTTCTGCTGTGGGCCGAATTGGATGCTCTGGAGGGCCGGATTTGCCCCCCGGCCCCTGAGTTTGACACGTGCATTAGGGTAACCGACTGCAATACGAGTTTCCCAACTCAACAATATTGTGAGTCACACTGTCGCCGCATTCTGTGCCTCATCAACAGTCAAATTAACATTTAAAGGAACATTCATTTAATTTGCATGATAGGCATGACGGGGCAAAATGTGTTTAGCGTCTGTGCCGCACCCTCTGACACTGTAGCCTTGAGGGAAAATTACCGTTCTGTGAATGGAGGCAAAATACTGCGCTGGCTCTGTTTTGTGAAACTCATGAACTCGTGTAGTGAGATTTAAAGAAATTGCAGAGGTTAGTGAATCACTTACTGTGAACATTATTTACTGAGTGGACTTCTAACATAACAGAATCACACAATCTATTGGCTCATTTGCAATTCATAGCTTTTTTGTGACCCCATGAAGCCGCCTTGAACCAAATGTTAATCTACCAGCAAAACCTCATCAGTTACCTTTTTGTACTGCGTGTAATGGGATATAGAGTCGGCCCTTAGCGATTCCTCATTAGCATCTTTCTAATACCCAAGCTAAGTGGAAGGAGACGATGTTAGTGGCCAGGTTGTGACTTTCATTAGAGGTGCACGTGCCTACCTGCCTCTGTGCAACAATGGAAACAAAGGCGTGTAAAGGAACCGGCGGCTGAGCTCTGCTGAATTCTGATGAGCTCCTGCTCCTGATGCTGAGCTGAAGGAAGGAAACAGAAACAAGCACATGTGCACTCCACACTGAGGCTGAGATGGTTGGCGACGCGCAGCAGCAGCTTTGAAACATGTGGTCACGGAAGAAATAGACATTTATGAGCTTTTTTCATAAATCTGAATTATTAAAAGTTGATTTTCAGACTTTGTCACTTGAAGACGTGTTGCAAATAATTGAAGAAAATTGTAAGAATTGTGGGAATTTAATTAAACATTTTTTTTTATTAGTTTTACAAATTTCCTGAAATATAAGTAATTGTATTTTTTCTGCCATATGTAAATTATGAGGTGACATTACTGTACAAAAGAAGAATCTGTCAGTAAGGAACTACTTAGTCTTAGGCTAGTACCCGGTGTCATGGTCTGAGTTCACATCGTACTGAGGTTGTATATGTGCATGCGCGCACTATACCAAAAAATGAATTTTTTCTTAAAAAAAAAAAAAAAAAAATTGATTTTCATGTTCAGAATTAACGGACACATATTTTATTTGTTTATTAGATTATGTTAGGGTTAGGATTATAATCTCAGTACAGAGCTAAACTCAGACCGTGACACCGGTAATCATTGTGATTAACAGGTATATAAATGTATGAAATGTTGCAGTTTACAGCCTGTATGAAGGCAAAACACACTGTTTTCAAATAAGATCGGATCATTTAAAGAGTATATTTCATAAGCATTGATAATAATTTTTATTAATCATTTATTTCTATTCTTCAAAAATGTGAGTAACTTGAGGATTAAGTAGGTAGTAATTATATTGTCATTGGTATTTTCTTACTAATCTTGACTTTACATAACTAATATAAGGGAATTATGGCAGGTGGAGTAGCCATTTGTAAAACTCCCTCGGTTTGAACGTTAAGAAACAATCTTTGAAACATGTGGTCACGGAAGAAATGAATAAAATATGTTTTTATTTATGAGCTGGACACATTTTGTTTTAATAAATAAAGATTTTCACTTGAAGGTGCGTCATAAATAATTGAAGAAATTGTAGGATATTCTTTTTTCTACAAATTTCCTGAAATCAAAGTAATTGCAGTGGTTTTGCCACATAAAAATTAAGAGATGACATTACTGTAACACAAAGAGGAATTTGTCAGTCAATAAGGAAATACTTAGATATGTTGAGTCAGCAGATAAAAACTCCAGTACCCAGTATTCATTGTGATAAACAGATATGTGAATAGTTGCAATTACTGTGGACAATTAACAGTTTTCTATGTTAAGAATATTCACTCCCACTATTGTAGAGGTGTCATCTGAACTCGAGTGAGACATTTTGAAACACATTTAATTCCTTAGAATGTTTCATAGAAAAAAGAAAAAAAAAAACACTTTATATGTGCATTTTACACATTTTGTAATATTTTGTGAATTTTGAGTAATATGTGCTGAATCCTTTGAGTGCTTGGATAGTTGCATGAGTAAGAATTTAAATCTGTGTTATGATTGCATATAAATTACAGCTTTTATGCCTTCAACACACGCTGTTGTGGATTATTAAACTGTTTATTTCATCAGCATTAATAAGCATTTCAATCAATCATTTCTATCCTTCAAAAATATGTTTTTCTTTGGCAATGAGTAACTGGATTGAGTTTTAAGTGACCGGCTTTGGGATTAGGTGGCAATTATATCGTCATTGTTGTTTTCTTACTCGTCTTTATTGAACTGTAATTTATGGGAATTAATATGAATGGTGGAATTTGTTAACTTCCTCTCGGCTCAAATGTGAAGAACTTTGTCCTATCGGGAATAAAACTGAATAACTTTTGCATGCAGTGCTGCATTCCTAGCACTGAGTGAATGCAATCATCTCTATGCACATGTTCAAAAAACAGGTGTTTGCTATTTTGTTAAATATGGAGTATAAACAGGATGCACTGTTCTTTTCAGGGGCATTATTGGAAAAACACACATAAAATAGCTAAACACTGATTTATATGTATTTCGGCCATGCTTAGTCCATACCTGTCAAGTTTTGGATTTGAAAATAAGGGAAATTTTCTGGCACCCACGACCTGCCGTCCCACCCGCCCAACCTCAATATATTTTCACCAAATGGTGATACAGTATATGATATAGATCTCTATAATTTTATCAAATAAAGACTGATCAGACAGACAATTCTGGATTAAATTTGCTGATGCAAAATGCTACACAGGGACATTTATTAACAAACAGCTGATCAATATATGCACTCATTAATCCATCTAACTGAGCTTTACATGCTGTTCTGAGAAGTAAAATCAGTGACTCCTAAAACTAATATTTTGATACATAAGCTATAATATTTATATATATATATTAAATATTATAGTTTTCTGTATCTCCAAAATAGAAAACTTGAATCTTGATATATCGCCCAGCCCTAATTCCTAAAGTATAAAACAGCCTAAATAAAAAGATAAACGTGTATATGAAGCACATGTGTTTATTTAATATACAAGTCAACACATTGCACATTTACTGTTAATTTCACATTGCTCGTCTTTAAGTTAGAAAATATATAATGAAAATAAAATGTTAATGTCTTTTAATTTCTCATGTGGTTCTCTGGTATTCACTAATGACTTTTTAGACACATTTGTTGCAGACTTTACATTCTTTAACACTTTTTTAAAGCAGTGTATATTTGTGGTGCTTGTGATTGGCTGATTTTTCAGGGTGACCTACGTGGTTCCTTCCGCTGTGGTAGACGTTATAATCTCAGTTATTAATCTAACAGAAGGTGTAACTGTGTCCCATCCTGCTGCTCTTTCTGAAGTTAAACTCTGTCACATTTTACAGTGTATTTACACCAGTTCTTTGTGTTTTTTTGCCGGAACGTCTTCATTCATCTCTTTTCTGAGTTGTTTCTGGATTTGTGGCTGCTGTCTGCACTAATTTTGCGATAATTGCCACTTGGGCCATTTCAGGTGGCAGTTCTCGCGAGGCTAGTGACGGCGTTCAGTTTAGTAAGGCATTTTTTAATTAATACTGCATTAAAATACGGGGTATTTACGGGAAAATAATAATATGGGAAGATGGCGGGAAAGAGGGGTAAAATACGGGAGTTTCCGCGCCAAAACGGGATACTTGACAGGTATGACTTAGTCAGTAGCTAAGCCCAGTAGAATTATTGTGTGCCAATAATAATAATACATTTTATTTGTAATGCACTTTACATTTGATACCAAATCTCAAAGTGCTACAGGATTAAAAAAAATAAATAAATAAAACACAACATATATTAAAAGACAGGTCTAAAAGAGGCATTAACTGTTAAAATAAGTTTCTGTAAAAAGGTGATATTTAAGTTTTTTCTCAAAAATGTCCACTGTTTGTGGGGCCCTGAGGTGGTCTGGGAGGGCATTCCCTCTGATGTCTTCTGACAAAGCACACAAACGCACAGCAGAATAAGTATACGCAGACGCATCCCTCATGCATATTCTGTTATCTTTGCTCTACAACAATTGGATGGGCCTTGAGAAGTGTTTAGCACCACACACACACACACACACACGTGGTCTGAGCTCTGTCTTAATCCGGCAGCAATGAGTGGGACACAGTGGGAGCACAGCCAGGTTTTTCTTTTTTTTTTTTACAGAAGCAGAAACGTCTTCCACACAGTAGGTCTTTCTCACTATTATTGACTTGTTGATTCCACGCTGAGATTTCAGAGCATCTAAGTGCTAAAGAGCTTAAGGGTCAAAAGCAGAAATTGGGTTTATTCAGATTGGATGAGTCTGCGTTTGTTGTCTAAAGACCACCACAGCAGACTGACCCATATATTAAAGCACTGTTACATACTCAGGACGTCCAAGAAAAGAGCCACGTGTGACATAATGGGATTAAAAAACACCATAGCAGACATATTGATTTAAAACTACACACGTCACGCTGCCAATGTCAACTGTAGCTTGGACACATAAAGCTCTGAATGTGTGCTGCTCATTGGATGATCACATTATGCTGCACTCAGCACTGCACCATCACACGTGGGCATCATCGTTGCTTCCAATCCAACCCTGCACCGGTAACATGAGCATGTACTCGTTTCATAATTACATGCTCAGTGTGAGTTATGATGGAGGCAGTTTTCATTTCCTCTTTATCTTGCACTGTCTTTGTTGAGGCTGCACAGAGGTGGACTTCCTGTTTCTTTTAATGTCCTCCAACATGGCATTAGGATTAGACAGAAGCTTTTTGTTTAGCAATTAGTCCGTTAATGGAGGAGGGGATGCTTGGTGGGAGGAACTCAGGAGGATGAGGTGTTTTTTTTGTTTTTACAATCAAAAGTTGGAGGTTTGAATCTATCCTAGCTACTGTTATATGGCAGGACACTATAGTCAAATTAAAAAGGATGAATTAATACATATATTTAAATATGTGCGTGTATGAATATTGGGCTGTTTTGTATTATTGATTCAGATAGTTTAGTGGTAGCTTTAATAACAGTATATAATGTTTGTGTGCTTTGAATTTAAATTGTGATTTTTATGTGACTATATTCTATTTTGACCAGGGGGTGGGGCTCCATAAGCTTTTATTTATTAACTTAAGCTTTCAAACAAAAGATCAACATTTTCTCCAGAACAGATTGCAGTGTAAATAATTATGTACTCTTCTCGCGTTATTGTCAAATTTTCTAAGAAAATTAATTCAAACAGTCAAAGTTTAACAAGGTTTGAGGATTGTATTGAGATTTTTACACTTCTGTGGAAAATTTAAAGCTGTATACAAGAGCTGTACGTTTTGGTGTAAATTGGACGTGTGTGACTTGTCTTGTGCATTGTATGTGACAGCAGCATGCACGGAGCAGTAAATGGAAGGCGGATCGGCTTAAAAAAAAAATATATATATATACACATTTATTGCTGCTTTCAAAGGAATTTACATTATTTGAATGTGGTGGGATTTAAATACTAATTGATGCTCAACTTGTATAATTATGCTCATTAGAAAACTAAATTGTGCAAACAATTTATGAAAAACCTGTTTTCATAAAGTCTGTTTTATTTTTGTCTTTATTTTATGGGTTTTAGAAAACACCAGTAATAAAACATTCAATTAATAATCCTTGCACCGATTAGTTGAAACCTCATTTAGAAATATGCTAACTTCAAGCTTGAGGTGAATTCCTATTCTCATACCTCTGGTCTTGACCTCCCAGGGGTTAAAAATCCTCCGTGCATGCATGTGTGTATTAGTATGCATGCCTGTGCACAGTCTCGGTCTCTTACGTCAAACAAGTGGGTGCAAATATTACCTTTTCAAATAAACGCGGCTACCCTCTGCTATTTAAGGGCCTGGATTATGAAACTTTTTCTATTGACTGGATACACCAAGCAGAAGCAGACACATTTCAGGTAATGAGGAACCTGCCCTTTTCATTTATCTAAGGTGGAATGTCAAATAGCAGAAGATAAAGGCAGAAAACTTGAAAGATTACATAAAGGAAACGGACGAAGTGGCATGTGGAAAGATTCTGTTCACAGCTGAAAGACAGACATATGGCAGTAATCCTGTTTTTAGCACCAGCCATAACCATTCACATAAACTAAAATTGAGTGACAACTGTAAGAACCTTCACATTTGTAGAGTGCACAATTAGAATGGATGCATTGTTTCAAGGAGACGAGTTTACCTTCCACCTGGTCGTGTGTGAGTGAGTGTGTGGATCTCGCCTCATGTTACAACATGCAACATGAATATCTAATGAAAACACCCCATTCATCATACAGTCACAATGCAGGATTACATTTAAAGCAAACAAACAGAAAACTAGAATACTGTAATTTTCTCTATGTGCTTTAAAGGCAGACGTCTTGTATTTGGCGGCTTTTCAGCAACGAGCAGCTTTTGGACGGCGGGTGGGTTTGTTTACTATTTGAGCAAGGTGATGTATTTTATTCAAGCTGATTTTACAACTTGACCTCGGTTTGAATACTAGTTGCCAAGGGCGATCTTTCAAAAAGCTGTTTGCTACAAAGTACCAGCACTGACTGAGGACTTGTATTCCGTACCGTGATACTGAAGCTGAAGTAAAGCTGCAAGTGTCACATTCTCTCTGACCAAGACGAAAGCTGCCAGAGAATACAATAGATTATTGTGCTTTTCTCTCGTCTCCTCCCTCATTCATTAGCAGATCTCACAGCAGTGCTGAATTCTCTCGTCATATTGCAGTTGTTAACAGCTTGTGGTCATTGGCGGTTTATGCGGCTTTGCTTTTTGAGCCGACACACACTCGCGGAGGCAGAAAGTCTTTTCTGAGCGCGATACTTTGAAATTAAACATTTTAAACTTCAAGCATTTGTGGTTAATGAGATTACTTTTCTCATTTGTCATTTGTGTCACTTTATTTTTATTTATTTTTTTATGTACAAGGCCTCATTACACCCACACATTTTCATCAGCATCCTTTTTGCACTCCATTTGTCTGTGATTCTGTTCAATGATCTGTGTGGGATGAGAACCTTATTCCAGTCATTAAGCAGGTTGAAGGTATAGCTTGTTTGAGTGTCATAGGTGTGCGTGTGTGAATAGGGAAGGATTTATAGAAAATAAATTACTGAAAGTGTCAAATAAATTGGACCAGCTTTGGGTACCGTTTAGGTTTATAATGGGTGGCTGAATGACTTTAATTCAATTTGATTTACCGTATTTTTCGGACTATAAGGCGCACTTAAAATCCTTTAATTTTCTCAAAAATCGACAGTGGGCCTTATAATCAGGTGCGCTTTATGTATGAAATTGATATGTTTTAGTACAACTTTGGTAAACTATGAAGCTGCACTGCTTGATGGATTTTTGGCACTTTAGGGCTACCGTAGTCAGGCGCCTCGTGGAGTGATATGTACCAGTACTGTGCTTCAACATACTGAACTGAAAAAGTGAGTGTAATGTTCTATATTTTAGGTGTTAAACCTGAACAATGTTGAGAGTTATTGTTAATGAGTTGAATAAAGTTTGACTTGTGACTAGTTTGTTTCGCTTAATGCGTCTTAATAATAATAACAAACCGGTGCGCCTCATGTATGAAAATAGACCCAGTCAGACCCATTCATTGATAGTGTGCCTTATAATCCGGTGCACCTTATAGTCCAAAAAAATACGGTATATGGGGCCAATAACACCGTTAGTCATCTCATAGCACCTATCAAAGTGTAAAATTCTTAAGGAAAAAAACCTAACAATTCATGAACATGCATCAGCTACAGTGGGGAGAACCCCCCCATCTGCACATCTTTAGGTTCAAAGTTGTTTAGTACCATATTCATATTTTATGTGGACTGAAGGTTAAAGGATACGTACGTAAATGATAACATTTGTTAATGTTTCCCTGTGCACGAACACAAAAGAAACAATTTGGAGGTGTTTTTTTTATTTATCACTGTAATAGGCTTTTATTTTTTTTAGTTTGGCCCTGAAGATGAACCAAAGCTGCATGTGGCTGCTGAGGTGCGACACCTCTCGTGTGCGCTAAAGTTTGTTGGTTTTTACTTTTAACACAGCAGATGACAGGGAGCGCTTGTTCCTGTGTGTGTGTGTAGAAAGAGAGGCTGTGAATTTGTGGTTCAGGTTTGTAATATCTTCTTTGTCTCTTATCTCCGCAGGAGTCGGAAGATCCAGATCCGGAACATTCCCCCTCATCTACAGTGGGAGGTCAGTGTGTGTGTGAGTGAGAGAGAGAGAGACAGTTGAGTAGCAGCAGGTAGCACGTAAAGCAGTTCCTGACAATGACTCACAAGATTTTGTACTGATGATGTGCACCAGTGCGTGTGTGTGCGTTAATGGCTCATGTATCTGGGTTTTTATCTTAGGCCTGCTGCAGGCCATGAATAAACCATAAGCAACATTACATTACCGTTACATTCATCTACATTAGAAGTGAAATGGTTTCTGTAAATGTTTATGGATTGAACCTGATTAGTACAATGGTTTATATGAACCAGTGTGTTAGTCTCTGGCAGACAATTTAAAATAAATAACCTTAGACATACCTTCAGGTTTATCTTCATTACAATTTGCTTTTTAATCATTCAACACATTTTCAATATATTTATTTCACGTGAGTTCACTACATTTATGTCGTATTTATTCGACTTATATACAAAAAGTATTTTATAGATGTGTCATTTAATTCCTTTACACCAGTGTTTCTTAAACGGGGTACGCGATGGTACTACAGGGGGTACTTGAGATAGACAAAGTGTAAAGTTTACAAATGAAAGCATTTCAAATATGGGGTTTTATAAAGTTTATTTTTAAATAAAATTATAAGAATGATGGAAGTGATCTTGATTAGAACATGAACTGAAAACACAACAGTCAGTCTTGGTTTCACACCAGGTGGGAGATGACCCCAAAATAATAAAAACGCATTCATTTAGAAGGCACTAAAAACAGTTTAATTTAGTCATAAAGTTGGATTTTTTTGGCCCTTTGTGATCAGAAAAACCAGACTTTAGCACAGAATAAAGAAGCAGAGGCAAGAGCACAACCTCCAACAAGCACCAAATATTGTCTTTGCAGTTATATGGATCGTAATCCTGATCATTTACACTTAATAGGCTCGGAAGAAATTTCTATCCCTATTAACAACAATGCAAATGTATGGACATCCCATTGTTTCCAAAAATTGTGATGAAATGCACAATCTGGATCAGATAAAACCAACCCAGCATAACGATTAAAGATTAAAGATTAAGATTAAAGATTAAAGATTAGATTAAAGATTAAGATTAAAGATTAAATCGGGCTTTCGCCTTTAATTGGCCATGTAATGTTAGTACATTATTGGAATTTGTCTTCTGCACTTAACCCATCCCTGAGGAGCAGTCGGCGGCCATTTTGCGGCGCCTGGGGAGCAGTTCGGGGTTAAGGGACTTGCTCAACATCCCACAGTGACGGCCCCGGTGAGGCTTGAACCGGCAACCCTCCGATTACAAGCCCAGCGTCCTTAACCACTAGGCCACCACTTCCCCCATAACCTAGTCAAATTTCATAAAGATCGGTTAATTTAGAACAGAGGTATTATTTTTTTTAATTTTCACTAATATTGAGAGACGTGGATTTTTCCGATTTTTAAACAGATCCAGAATCAGTAAATTGATTTGGATCCCCTCCAAAATGTATTGGAATCCTCCATGTGCTAACGTCTATATTTGGTTTTTGTCTTTGTTTTGCCTTAGTTTCATGGAGAGGTGCAGTATATTTTTCGTGATTTTATCTGTGTGGTGGTGATGTAATAATAAAAAGATAAAACAATCGGTTAAATAAATTTAAAAATCCATCAATTATTTTTTACGCAATCCTGCTGACAAACAAGTAACTAAACGTAAAAATGAAATTCGTTCGTTAAAAGTTAAAAATGTCTCATATTCAGACGTGAAGCTGTAAGGAACAGATGGACTGTAAACCCAATTAAGTTACATAAAAAAAAAAAAAAAAAAAATTCCAGAACCTAAAAGATTGGATGACTGGTTACGTGTACTTTTTGATAACAATTAAATTAAAGTGCTATAAGAATGTTTATTTTCCAATAATCACTATTTGAAACAAAAGGATTTTTTTTATTCTTAGTATGTGATTATATTTATAAGTAAGCATAACAGCTTAATAAAATTAAGTAGTTTAATTTACTCAAAAAGGAACATGTCACATCAACTTGACATAAGTTGGCAGAACTTTTTCTGTCACTTTAAGTGTAAACTACTTAATAACTTTGAACAGTCAGGTTTACAGTGTGTGTAGGTCCATAGAAACTCAGCAATATCATGGTTAGCGTGCAAAAGACGAGCTTTACAGGGAACATAAATGTACTAAAGGTTTCTGTGACTCATTGAGAAAAAGTGAGTCACTACACCTCTTCCTCAATAATGCTTTTGATGCTGAAATTCATTTCAACACCGTACAATCTGAGTTGTAGCGACTCAAAAAACAAGCAGATCTTAGAACTGACGAGGTTTCCTGTCATTTTGGAGCGATTACAAAAGGTGAAGCGTTAACTACTGTAAGTTACTACCCAAACTCAAGACCAACTGAAGCTAAGTTAACCACAACTGAAAAGGGAACACAACCTTAAGCAATATTACATACTAATAGTGCGACCAAACAAAATGTACTAATAACTAAAGAACGACTGGCACGTGAAAACTAAAGCAGAAAGCAAAACTTAACTTGTATTAAAAAAATTGGTCTCAAATCAACACAAGTTATTTTCTAAATAAGAGCTCCATTTGTTCTAAGAACCCCAAAAACATAGTATTTGAGGTTTATTTTCCCAAACTCGCCTGTTTTCCAGAGTTATAGCCTCTGAAAAGTCACTTTCTGAGCAACTCTACATAAACAGGCTGATTTGCGGCCCACTTATGCATATTCACGAGTGGGCGTGTCTATAGCCGGGACACTGACTTCCTCCTCCCACCCACTCCGTAGCCGAGCTCATGCTGCTTTATAAACACGAGACAGAGCGTGGGGGCGGGGCGTTCACCAGTACATACACAAACTGTAGAAAATACATACACAGCACTGTGCGAAGGACGCTGAAATGCTCACCTTCGTGGGCGTGGTTTCTCCAGCTCAGTGCTGCGTCAAATTCGTCATCAAAGTGAGAACGCGTCATCAAATTGGAGCGAGGTGTTTGAAAGATACAGTTTGTGCATGTGTATGAAACCCGAATAGCACTTTTATTATGTTTAAAGCACAGAAAAGTTGATTTAGCGTAATAAGGGCCCTTTAACAGAGAAGATGGTGAACTACGATACAAAGAGACTCGTATCGCAACAAGCAAATAAAACAAAAGGTGCATTAGTTACTTAAAAAAAAAAAAAAATTACTTTCATCACTGAAATAAATCTAAATAAGGTGGTAACATCAAAAACTGACTTCTCGTTCTTGAATCTTAATTAAAAACAATTTGATTTTTAAGATTATAGGAGGAGTTTGAGTTTTCTGTGAACAAGTAAATGTTTCAATTTAGTGACCACTAAACCTCTTACACACACTGTTGTTTACTCCTAATAGTCCTAATATTCTCAAGCTGAGAAAAACCTAAAAAGACTGGTTTTACACCTCCATGTTTGAAGAAAGAAATTCTTTGAGCATTCCTGTCCATCAATGATCACTTCCATCGTTATAAACGCAGACAGGTGAAGTAAAGAGCGCTGAAGCAAAAGACACAAAAGCCTAAAATTTGAGCGAGTTTGACAAGAACCGTGAAGTGATGGTGAGACGACTGGGTCAGAGCAGCTCTTTATTCGATGCTTTTGTGGTTTGTTGCTAGTCAGCAGTGGTCAGTGTTTATTTAAAATGTATTAAAATGCTTTTACGTGATGAAATCTCTCAGCAGCAACAGGGACCTTATACAATGAGTATTTTTTCACATTGTCATCACTCGGGGAGATGAACGGGTGCTGGGATCTGGACTAAAAGCCTGTGTGCTGCAAATTACAGTCTTCCACTTTTCCATCATTAGCTGGAACAAGTCCAAATACGAGGGAAAATTCAACTGTTCAAATATGTGATTTTTCTCTGTTCGTTGTAAGTCATTTCCAGACATCCAATTATCTATTAACTTTCATAAAGTCTTCATGTTTTCAATTTCAAAAACCTACACGGGTTACATTATCTTAGGTGTGCTCAAGGCTAAGAACTCATGTATACATTTGCAGCCTTCATCACTAGTTACTGTATGTTAGTTACCTAGCAACCAAAGCTACCCATTGTGAGACCATTTTGTGTCAATGGTATTGTGACTAATGGGTGAGTTAAACACATTGCACGCTTGTTTTGGGTTTAAATAATAATAAAATAAAAATAGCTGAGGGTAAGGTTGTTTTTAAAGTGTATTAATAATAATTTAATCATATAACATCAAGCAGAATCATGGCTCATAATTAAAAAAAAAACAAAAATATAAAATACTTATTCACCCTCTTGATCTTTTGGAAAGAGAGCAATTTTTATATTATTTTTGGAGCCTTCACTTTAAAAGGTTTCTTTTAAAAGACTCCATTGAAGTCAATGCATCTCCTTTCACATTTAGTTCTTTCCACAGTGTTATCTGCTTCACTTTCAGCCATGTTTTGGCTACATTGTGCACTCACACAGACATCACACTCATGTCAGGTCAAGTCAGTTACGAGTTCAAATGAGAGTATTTAGGAACATTACATTTAGCAACCGAGTGCGTCTAATTCCACTCCCTTCAGTGTCAGGTCAAAAGGCTGACATCTATGAGATGATTCACAGCATTATTTATGTTATTTTTTAACATTAAGCTATTGTTTGGATTTTATTCCTAGGATATCAGAAATATTACTCTGTCGCAGTAGTATTAGAATAAATACAAACTTTTAATAACCATGAACAGATGCTGCTGCAAAAAAAGATAAAACATTTAATTGTCTTGCATATGCTGCATTTACTTATAACAGTCTCAGAGTTGAACAATAGTGAACAGCACATATTTGAATGATTGACAGTGAAATGCTTATAAGGAATAAAATGTACTGATATGTAAAAATGGAACGTGACAGAAACATATTTTTTGTTCAGTATAAATGCTTATTTGTCATAAAAAAAAAAAAAAAAAAAAAAAAAAAAAAAAAAAAAAATTTCCTTTTAAGCAGCATGCTTTAAGTTAAGTTGATACGAATCGTGGCTGTTATTGTTCTTTGGTTTGATTCCTTCAACTTTAAATTCAGTATCAAATGTTTTTCCTTAGATCCAAGTATTATTGTTTGATTGTGTGATTTTGGCCCTTTAATTATTTCTAACCTGAGCTTTTGTGTCTCCCACAGGTTTTGGATGGA
The DNA here is from genome assembly GCF_900634775.1 of Gouania willdenowi. Lineage (NCBI taxonomy): Eukaryota > Metazoa > Chordata > Actinopteri > Blenniiformes > Gobiesocidae > Gouania > Gouania willdenowi. The sequence continues at coordinate 10,833,968 of NC_041064.1, read as the reverse complement.
CTTCTAGCTCAGTATGGTACTGTTGAAAATGTGGAACAAGGTACAAACCCTTCCTCATTCTATTGTTCTATTCTTTTCAGAGTGAAAATGATGTTTATCTAGATAGAAAAACCTGCATTTCGCAAACCAAACCTGAACAAACTCCAGACCTCTGTCACTGCTGCTACAATTCTCCAAGATTAACACTTTTCAATAAACAGCTTTTTATTATTTCCACTCTATGCATACGCAGCACCCCTCATTGGCCAGTTTAGGTCACGTGATAGGTGCACCACGTGACTTAAAGTTCCGTCATTTGTATTTGTGCTCATATTTATTTTTAGCTGCCCCGCTAACCCTAACCCAGGGAAATACCCTAAAATGTTTATTTTTAAAGGTGGAATTTGCCATGTTAAATATGTTAAAATGTGTTTGTCTAATGCGGGATTCGAACCCACGTTAGCAGAAGGAAGAACATTTCAGTGTGGCGCCTTAGACCACGGTGTAAAACACAGGCACATAGCCATAGGAGGCTATGGCTACATTTAACGTATCTCTAGACAAACAGAAAACACAAATTACATATTCAAGTCTCAAAGTTTATAGTCTTATGCACAGCATAACATTAAGTAATGAAATCTTATTTTTGCAGTGTTCCTACACACAACTATAATGAAATAACAAAATAAGATTAAAAAAGGCCAATTAAACTCAGACTGATCACTGGTATTAGACTAAAATCAAAGAATTTCAATGCAAACCAGTGACTATATTGCACCCAATCAGCCATATTCTCTGTCTGATTAACCATCATTGGCTGCTAAATCAAAACACAAATGTAACAAGTTCTTCAGATGCTTATGAAAAAATGTAGTAAAGTAAAACAAAAAATATGTATTTTAAAAAAAGTAAGAACTAAATTAAACTACACACCTTTGCAAAAAAACGCAGCTGTATTTCAGGCCTGTGGATGTAAATATGAAATTTGTCTCACCTTGGAGATGTGTTGGTGGAGGACCCAAGTGCATGAAGAGACTGAGGCAGCTGGCAGGCGTAGCATTCTTAATAATAGTCCATGTTTACTGATCAAAACCAAGAAAACCAGGGCACAAGGGACAAAACGGTGCAACACGCACAACGAACCAGCAGCCATTCTGTGTCCAAACACAGCTATATAGTGAGGGAGGCTTGATTGGGAACGAGCCACACCTGGGTGCAAAACATGAGGCAGCTAATCACTCACAACCCAAACACACTGACATCACAGGGAGGTGGAGAGACAAGCAGGAACACCTGGGAACGCAAAGGCTGCGTCCGAATAGTCCCTCCTATCTCCTTTCTTGTCCACTTTTCCTTAACCCTGTGTTGTCATAAGGAAAGGTGTTAGGAGAGGAGTTATGTAAAGGCCATCACCTTTGTTTTGACAATCAGACGCACTTCCACTAGGTAACGTAATTATCAGATGGTCGCGAAGGTTAGTGACGTCTGCCGTGGTGAGAAAACTACAAATTTCCTACTAAAGGCACATTTATAACACTTTCCGGTGATATAATCTCAAAAATCACAAGGTTTGAATTAGAAGTGTCCCGATCCGATCTTGATGTCGGATATCGGTCCGACATCAGCCAAAAAAAAACGAATATCGGATTTTTATCGGACTGCATTTAAAAGCACCGATATAAGTTCTCCGATAAAATTTTCCTCTGCAGCACTTCTATCCGTAGGTGACTGTGGTTCACACTCCAACAAAGTAGCCGACTACTGCTGACTATTGTTCTCTGTTTGAGTAACATCACATGATCAAGCCTTTTCTAACATTCCACACTACAAAATAAGTAATGAAAGTATGTATGATTTGTGCGGATATCGTATCGGATCAATATTGATATTGGCCGATACGCAAAGCTACATTATGGGTATCATATCGGAAGTGAAAAAGTTGTATCGGGACATCCCTAGTTTGAATGTAAATCAAAGTAAAAGAGGCTAACAGGCTAAGAGGAACAAAAGTGAAACCAAAAGAACATCACATTGAGAATGGTTGATCACACTGACCTTCCAGCCAGAAATATAAATTATGTTGAATAAAACATAATGTGGCTAAAGATGTCTCTGATCCCTTTATAATCTGATAATATGGCTTATATATAATAATATATTGGTTTTAGATCATTTAAAGTTGTTCAAGGCATATTATTGCATTGGTACATGATCTCCGTCCCTTGTCGGTCATCGTGAGTTTCCGTGAGCGCTCAGATGTGCGTGTCCCTTTAAATGTTGTCGCCGCAAGGAATTGTGGGTCAGCATTATCTCGTCTCCTTTGGTAAAGGATGCATCAGTGTTTCCTAGGCTAAAGGAGGTTATAAAGGAAGCATTGAGCCTCTTTTCCTTAGCTTAAAGAGAACTCGAACGCTCTTTAGGATGGCCACCACTTACACTGTGGATAGGAAAGGAGATAGGAGGGACTATTTGGATGCAGCCAAAGACAAGCGTTAACTTAAAACACGAAGAACGAAAAAAATAAAAAAAAATACGGAAATAAAGAATAAAACAAAACAGGGCCACAAGGGCTCAACACAACTAAAACCAAAAGGAACCTGACACCAACACACAACTATTATAAAATGACAACACAATAAGATGAAAAGTAGGCCATTTAAACTTAAGCAAGGATGAACTATTTTACATTTAAAAAAAACATACAGATCAAATCCTACACAAAAAAGGACTGTTCAGAACAACCTAAGGATGTTTGACCAGAGAGACATGTAAACCCATGTAAATTTTTGATGTACAAAACAGGGGACGGGACCTAGATAAGCAAATCTCCTTTTTCGGCATGTACAAAAAAAAAAATTGCAAAAAAAAAAAATGAATGTAACCATGTCGGAAATAAACTGAATAAATAAATAAAAAAAATAAATCAAACAGTCTGATCACTGCCATTATTGGACTAAAATCAAAGAAATGCAATGCAAACAGTGAACTATATTTCACCCAATCAGCCAAATTCTCTCAGTCTGATTAAATATCAAAACAAAGAGTAACAAGTACCTCAGGTGCTTGTGAGAAATGTGGTAAAGTAAAACTAAAAATTAAAAGTAAAATACAGTACTTTTATTAAGTTTTTTATTTATTTATTTCTTCTTCTTCTTGTCTCTTCTCTGCATTCTATATTTCAGGCCTGTGAATATAAACACCTGAAAGTCTCTCATGAAACTTTATAACAAAGTCTGGTATAGCAGAATCTTAGAGTACTTCAGTGGAGTGTATCTGCTCTCTCTAGGAATTCTGTAGGTATTTCAATTAAAGATGAAAGGCAGAGGACAAACCCAGTGGCTGCTCCCTGTTTACGTCCAGTTTACCATATCTGTAGAGAAGACCTTTACCAGTTTGTGCCAGCAAAGGCTGTGGGTGGTGAGGATGGCCATGGAGAGGTTGGTTGAGGGCTGGTTTTTAGGCACCGTGCCAGACTCTAGCTCTTTTACCCTATCTAAGCCAGCTGGGGGCTCTCACTGGACTTAACCTTTCTAAACCTGCTGTGGACCAGCCGCCGCTGCAGAAGATTAGCATTATTTTCTCTATTTTACTTCTTATCACAGTTTATTTTAATCTGACTTTAGTGACAGAGAATGTGTTTATAATGCAACCTGTTTACAGCTGCAGGGTTACACCCTGTGTACGTTGGTTCTTTTGACCCATTCATAAGAGCATGGAGGCTTCTACAGTTAACTTGTGAAATCTTGCAGATTTCGGCTTTTGCAAATGCGATTGCAGAACTTCAAAAATAACTCATTTTGACTGTTCGTGCTTTGAAAAAACCTAAAGCAAATATCTTCTGATCTCAGTGGAGCAGAAAGATATTCAGCACTGCAACAAACTCAGCTCTCTTTAAAGGCTGCCTGCCATCCCTGCAGCTTTATTTCTCTTTATTTCATACGTATGCATCCTACATTTGTCAATATACACAATATACTTCTGTTGATCACTTTGATAAATGAGACAAGAGGGACATGAAACAGAGACAAAGAGCAAAACCAGTATTCAGCATTTAAAGGGATCCTCCACTGTTTTTACAAATGTGGCCTAAAACCTTTGAAATGTCCTTATTAGATCTATGCCTAACAAAAGTGTATTTTTTTTATTAACTTTTAAAAATGGGACGTAATTAATGACGCCAATCACCCCTTTTAGTCCATTGATTTCTGTAGGAGGTGATACATCATACTTTACAGCTTTTTCAGTCAAAATGACAACTGGTGCTGCTTTGGGTTGCTCTAAATATCAGTAAAAGTTAAAAAAGACGATGTAAACCTCTTTTGTTTAACAAATTCCGTGCCCCGAAAAAATCTGTGATCGCAGAGAGGCGACAAGTTTCAACTTTGCTGTTTGTAGACGGCATGAAGAAGAGAAGAAGAGCTCCGTGCATTTAAATACAGGCAACAGAATCGACTGCTGCTCATTAATGCCGACACAAGTTGAATCTGTCTGATGCAAAGAACCGGTGTCATGGTCTGACATTTTTGTTTATTTTTGTTTTCAAAGTGAACGGACACATATTTTATTTGTTTATTGGATTATGTTAGGGTTAGGGTTATAAACTCAGAAAGTGGCACCGGCGTTCTTGTCAGGAATGTTTAAAGGTATGGTTTAATGGTTTAAGTCCAGATTTTTTGCTCTTCTTCTCTTCTTCATGCCATCTACAAACAGCAGAGTTGGAACTGTCGCCCCCTGCGGTGACAGATTTTTTCGAGGCATGGGTTTTGTTTATCAAATTTTGATGAACAAATGAGGTTTACATCAACTTTTTTTTAACTTTTACAGATTTTTCGAGCAACCCAAAGCGGCACAACTTGTCATTTTGACTGAAAAGGCTGTTAAATGACCCTGAATGCTTCACTCCTATAGAACTCAATGGACTGAAAGGAGCGATTGGCGTCATTAATTATGTCATTTCAACATGACACAGGGGTAAAATAGTCCCAGTTTTAAAAGTTAATAAACAAATACGGTGCAAAAATAATGCATTTTGTTAGGCGTAGATCTTCTAATAAGGACATTTCAAAGGTTTTAGGCCACATTTGTAAAAACAGTGGAGGATCCCTTTAAAGAATACGTATATGGTGTAAAATTAAAGGATTTCCTTGACTAAAACACTTGCTTGATAATTAAAGTTGTCTTTTCAACCTCATGCATGGACACATTTGAAGTCTTGTTGTGCTCCTTACGGCCACCTCTTGATATTGATTACTGCTCCCACTGCCTATAAAAAGTGAGGTCTGTGAAAATTAACTCGAGCAAAATCATTGCTGAAATTATTTCATTTAAAGACCTTGCGACCCCCGAAGTAAAACAGGATGCGTCAGAGTAAATCACAAAAAGTAACTAGATTTATTGATGAAGAAAACAAGAGCGCTCAGAGAGCAAAAACCTCCACCAAGTGCTTTGCCAGTTATTTGGACCAGTAATCCTTATCATAATACCATAATCATTCACATTTGAAAGGTGTGTAGGAAATTTCTCTATTATTAACAGCACAGTAGGTCTGTATTTGTATAATGTCTGTATTTAACTTTGAATATTGCTTTTCTTTTTGTAATGTTTTTTGTGCATTGCATATTTCCCCCTTACTTCCTTATTATTATTTCTGTTACTTTCAAAAAAGCCCCCTGTGGACAGGTGTTCTAAATTAGCACATATGCTAACACTGAAAACAATATATCCGGATAACTAATATAATTTGGATTTCCATATCAAATAAAGGAATAATTAAAAAAAAGCAGGTTATCAATAATAGAAGGGATGGGAGGTTTAAAGTAATCTGATTTCTACTAACAGTAGCATGTACTGTACACTTTTGTAAAAGACACTTCATTAAATAATGTGTAGTATTTATGCCTAACTTTACCTTCTGCTCCTATTACGTTCTGTCTACTGTAAATATGTTGCCGTCCAACTGGAAGCGAAGCTAAGCTGTTAAGCGGCTCCTATCTGCAGACAAAGTTTCAGGCTCTGGAGGAGAGCCAGCATAGTGATGGCTTTAATGGATTCACACAAACAAGTGCTTCTCAGAGTCACAACAGGAACCGGATTGTGTGCCTGAAGAACGCAACAAAAACCTGCTCTGTACCTGTTCCCGTTTGTTGGTTTTTAATCATTCTGTCTTTTTTTTGTTTGTTGTTGCAGTAAACACTGACACGGAAACAGCAGTGGTGAATGTTACATATGCAACCAAGGAGGAAGCTAAAGTGTAAGCAGCTCAATGACTTGTTTTTACGGTGTTGTAGTACACACAGTCTATTGGTGCCGGCCCCAGCTTTCATCAGGAACACAGAAAACAGACACAGTCACACACACACACACACACACACACACACACACTCACACTCATTCCCACAGGCTGTTTGCAGGCTCCAATAAACCAACCATATAATTACCTAACATACCTGCATAAAGGACAGGAGATCTTCACATGGAAAGTTAGCAGCTGTGCATTGTTTATAGTTGAATTCTGAGCCATCTTGCTGTTATAAAGTAAGACCGTTCCTGTTGACCAACTATTTTTAATAGAGTAACTAAACCCCAAAACCAATTTGTGCCGCTGAAAACAAATGTATTTGGTTGTAAAGTAGTGTTTTGTTTGATTAGTCAAGGTACAGTATTTCAATTTGGCGTATTTTGCTGTAAATATGTAAGACTGACTGTCCTCTATGGGTTGAAACCAGGCTATTGATATCAGATTTTGCTATTGGCTGAGAATGGTGGTTTGTGACGTGTTGATGGCTTCTTATGTCACTGTTTGCCCCGCCCCTCCTATAAGAACGAGCACCTTCGTTTCATTGTAAATAGAGACATATAGTGAGTATTGAGTCGGAAGTTTTTATAGCATAAACTGGGCGTGTCTCAACTGCTCCAGGAGCCCCTCCCATGATTGAGGCATTTTCGGAATTTCCAGGCTCGTCAGTCAAATCCTCAGGGTTTAGTTACTCTTACAGAGAAAACAAACTGTTTCAAAGACAAAGTGGTGAATGTTTGTGAAAAAATAGGAGTTTGAAAAGCTTATTTTATTCAAGATGTCCTTATTTAGAGCTCTTAAATGATGGAAAACAGTAGACCAGACATGGGCAACTGGCGGCCCGGTAGCCACATGCACCCCCCCTCAACGCAAATATCCACAAAAACCTTACACATTTACAGAGAAATATACAAATTGACATAAAAAATACACAAAATTGCTCCAAATACACACAAAAATACTCAGAAGATACACAAAATTATTCAAAACATACACTAGATAACTACAAAAATGCACAAAATAACAGTAAAACATACAAAACAAATACAATAATTAACATAATTCACTCATAACACACAAAACCATTAGTTTTTTTTTCCTGTATTATTGCTGAGTTGGGCATTCTTCTAAATAATGACATGAATTTTGATAATGCGGCCCAACCATGAAAAAAAGTTGCCCATTTTTGCCTTACAGTGTTACCTGTTCCATATAGAGATATAGAAGATTTGGATGTAAATGATGTAAAAATGCTCCATTAAAAAAACAGAATTAATGTGAGAATAGCTTTAACATGATCAATGTAATGTCTTATGTGTTCATGATGTGCAACAACAACACACACCAACAGACTTCTTATTCTCGCTCACCATCCAGAGCCATTGAGAAGTTGACGAGACAACAGTTTGACGAGTACTGCTTCACGGTGTCATATATCATGGACATGGATGCTGCTCCGCCCAACCAGGCACTCCGAACGCGACGTGGGGGTCGGTCTCCTCGGGACCAGGGCGCCCCTGAGCACAGGCCATCAGGAGGCTTTGGATCTCCCCACCCCAGACAGCACGACTTCCCCCTGCGTATGCTTGTACCTACTCAGTTTGTCGGGGCCATCATTGGCAAGGAAGGACTCACCATCAAGAATGTTACCAAGCAAACACAGTCCAAGTAAGCTCTGACTGCACAGATTGGAGGACAACGTAAGACAGAATAATGCAGTATAAGTTCAAATAAATGTCCTCCCTTCCATTTGTATGAAGTGTTTGCATTTGTTTCCATTGTCTATTTAAGGCCTGTTTATGCTACTTTCTTCTGCACTGTCTCTGGTTGCGCTCAGGGTGGACATTCATCGGAAGGAAAATGCAGGCGCAGCTGAAAAACCCATCTCCATTCACTCGACCCCCGAGGGCTGCTCTTCCGCCTGTCGCATGATAATGGACATCATGCAAAAGGAAGCTATTGAGACCAACGCGTGAGTCCACTCTTAATGTTGAAAACAGACACTATTAAACATGAGGACATGGGCTCCTGTGTAAAGCGTGTACTGGAGATTAGCCATAATGTCCACAGAGCTATAATCCTATCCTATAACCTGTCTGGACACCTTTTAATCTCACCCTGCATTCGCATCCTGCTGGCTTTAACACAGAATGTGCAGTTTACAAGACGTTTTCACATGTGATACTTTTGATTCCACATTTTTTTCTGCACTTTAAAAAAAAAAAAAAAAAAAAAAAAACTTTTCTGCATTTTTTTCCTGCATATTTAGAAACATACACAGAATAATAACAAGAGTACTCAGAGCACAAGCCTCTTGAAGCACCATATATCATATATACAAGTGCATCATTATTTGGATCAGTGACCTTGATCATGGTACCATAATCATTCACACTTTAAAGGCTTGTAAGAATTGTCTATCCTCATTAATAACAATACAGTACCGGTAGGTCCAAATGTATGTCATCCTAATAAAAAAATAATAATTACAATGAAATGTGCATTCCAGATCTGATTCAGATGGAACTCAGTGTGGTAATTGAGGAACCAACTCGACATAACGGAGTCAAATTTCATGAAGATCAGTCAACTATGAATCGATGTGTTCATTTTTGAAATTTCACCAATGATAAGAAAAAGGGATTTTTTGATTTTTGAAAATAATCTGGAATCAGTATATTGATCCAGATCTCCTCCAAAATATATTTGAATATTCCAAGTTGTAAGGTCTTTCTTTGGTTATAATTTTAATCAAAATCTGTTCAGTACTTTTAATGTAATCCTGCTAACAGGTAAAATAATAAATAACCTCTGCTGAAAATATTACCTCCTTTAATATTTCACAAAGGTTTGGCTTTGGTAAAATGTTGCTTGTTTACTTTAGCATTTATTGAGCCAAAAAAAAAGTTTCCACATCAAGTTCTAATAGTTTATGTTTTGGCCTTGGACCAAACATGTTTGAAATCTTTACGACCCTACGATTGCTGGTCGTGAGGTGTTAATTGCTTCTCGTGACCCCATGTATACTACACGATGCACGGCACACGATCTAGCAGAGACTCGCACAATCCCACAAAATTGTCGCACGAGTCGAAAATCGGCCAAAAATCGCACAGTGTATGCCTGCCTTAAGTCGATCCTTGCCATGGACGGAGGGATGCATGTGTGACTAAGTCTTGATTGTGTGTTTTTTGCTACAGGACGGAGGACATACCTCTGAAGATCCTCGCTCACAACAGCTTGGTGGGTCGGCTGATTGGGAAGGAGGGACGTAACCTGAAGAAGATTGAGGAGGAGACCGGGACCAAGATTATGATCTCCTCGTAAGTCACGCTAATACATTTCACAACTTGTGACTGAGTTAGAAATAAAACAGTCAAAGTTCAACCTGTGCAGACTGCCTTTCATGTAATACGTTGGTGAGCAGAATACCATCTCAGCTCCTCGTGGCCACGCCCCTCCCTCCTGTGCTCACATTAACCTCCCAGCAAGAGGTTTTACTTAACTGAGTTGTTTGAGAGCAAACGTGCAGAGCTGATTACAGCTCTTTTTCTCCAGAACATAATATTAGAAGTGGTGATTACATCTCATTTAACGGACTCTGCTCACCAGTCTGCATTCATTTAGGGCTAATAAATTAGTTTGTCACAGCTCTCGGGATGTAATGAGCCTTGAGAATAAGACAAAGCAGCAAAGCTTTTGCTTCTTAGAGTCGTTGCAAGAAGCAAAAGCACAAGTTTAGACTGAATATTTATGTCACTTTGTGAAGTATCACAGCTCACTATCAGGAATGAGATACAGTAGTTCTCACTTCAAAGGTGATTCATTTAGGGGACACAGAACACTTAAAACCCTGTTTAATAATGTATATGTGATTGAATTCATACAGCTGGGGTGTCACACTCATTATAGTTCAGGGGCAGAATACGGTCCAGTTTGAAATTTCAGCAATAATGTGTCCTACTTTGCATTGCCACCTTTAAACCAACAACATCAAATATCAGTCCCTGCAGGATCCTCACCTAAATTTACTTGATTTTGTGATTAATTTTTATTTAATTTGGGGAAATCTTGTGCAATAATTTGAGCTAAATTGCCAGATTTCTGGAAAACTTAGAGTCCTTTCAACGATTTGCATTTAAAATGATTGCCATCATGTGATATAAACATGAGACAACTGTGAGCGCTGGCAAATATTGTAAAATTTCATTGAATTTGTGCATTTTAAGGGGCTGTGATATCTATGGAACATTACATGTTAATTCTTCATGTTTTTTCATAATTTTTACTTTTTCTTGAGGGCCAAATTGGATGGCCTAAAGGGTGGGAATTGGCCCCCAGGACTTGAGCTTAACACCTGTGTTGAATGTGTCATAGAAATAATTATTTAATAAACACCAAACTCATACAGGGGAAGGTAGTCTACATCTGTAGCCACAGCTGCTCAGGGTTAATGTGAACAGAGCTTGGCGGCCAACAGCTAATCTTAGCAACACGAAATCAAACATTTATATAGAATATTACACATATTTTAGCTCAGGAAACTCTTGAGTAGGGCATCACAGGGGTGTAATGGTTGACATGTCTGCTTCACGACTAGAAGGTTCTGGGTGTGGAGGATTTAGCTATTTAATTTAGCTAGTCAACTACATCATGTTGCATAAAAATCAGTGCACGATAACCATTTTTCACTGTTGTTTTTTTTTGTTATGTCAAGGACATGAAAACATTTAACTTTATTAACCTTAAATCCCCCCTTTAAATAGTTTATAATATATATGATTTCAGTTATAGACAGGATTATGGAACAGAACCTGATAATAAATAAACTAAAGTATAATTTTTAGTCTTAACGCTAACAACTTTTTAGAGGTGAAAGGATAAATAGCACCAACATACTTTCAATGTAGACATCACACAGCCTTGTATCTCGCATGATAACCAGATATGAAATAACATCTTTTTTTAAAGCTGAAAGTGAAAATCTGAATACTTCTACCTCTGCTCTTTCTTTCACTTATTCTACCTTTTCATCATCTACTCAGAAAACTCAACAGATTAAAGTGTGAATACTCATGTGTGCATTTGTGAAATCTCTTCCAGGTTACATGACTTAACCTATTACAACCTCGAGAGGATCATCACTGTGATGGGAGAATTGGAGGCGATTTTAAAAGCCGAGGTGGAGATTACGAAGAAGCTGAGGGAGGCCTATGAGAACGACATTGCTGCTATAAACGTACGTTGTTTGTTTGGGATCCATTTGGGATTTGTTTGTTTCCCTAATAATGAGTCATATCTGCGTTGTGCATTGCTTCTGCTGGTCCAACTCACACTTGCTGCCCTGCAACGTGCGCTCCTGTGCATGTGATGACTCACATCCATCTGATATCTAGCCCAGCTCCTCTTTCACACTGACCCAATGACATCCCCTGCACTGCCACCAGATAGGTCACAACTAGGGCTGGGATCAATTAGAATTAATTACAATTATGGCATAATTATAACTGTAATTATAATTTTTTTTTAAATCTTTTGCTGTCGTAGTCGTAATTAAATAGTAATTGAGTTCAGACAATTCACTTTGTAATTGTCGTTGCCATGAAAATTGTCAATTTTAATTTAACGCAAAATTGGGGAACCATGTTACAGTTAGTGAAACTACAACCTACCTAAACTCTGTTCTGGATATTTTTCCACCTCTGAAGTTCTATTGAGTATTTTCATTATTCTTTTCACTTGGTGTGTTTAAATCTGACGTTTATATATATATATATATATATATATATATATATATATATATATATGTATAAATATTTGCACTCAATTTCAAATTGCTGTTTTTGTTAAATATTACGTTAATATAATAATACATTTATAAACAGTTTAATGTCTTCTTAATCCAGAGTATACTTCTTTATTGTGAATTCTTACCTTTTTATAAAAAAGAAACAAAAAAACACTGAGGTTTATTTCTAGGATAGTTAACAAGTCTACGTGAAATTAAGTTAAAAGTATATTGCAGTATATATTATAACAAAAAGTGCTAATTTTATTGAAAGTGGGTTAGATTGTAGTATACTAATTTTAGTATAGTATACATATAAGTTTACTATATATATACTGTATATATAGTATACATAAAGTGTACTTTTGGTAAACTAAAATTGGGTTAATTTAGTCCCAAGAAGTATTGAAATAGTACACTTTGAAGAATACAGCTAGTATATTGGTAAGTGTACTTGGTACATAAAAGTACACTGAGCAAAATATACTTAAATTAAACTTAAGTATGCTTAGTATAATGCACTTGAGGTATATCATACTTCTTTTTGGTAAGGGCAGTTCTACACATACAGTATGTAGTTCACAATTATTAAATTAAATGATTCATATCTAGCTTTCCCACATTTTACCATATAACGAAATTAAAAAGGAGGGGTACACTGGCACAAAAAAGGCTCAAACACCCAAACCAAAAATATTCAAACCTGTATATGCATTGATTAGGAAGCCTAACAAGGTAACCAATAGATAGGAAAAAAATGAGATTATAGATATTTGTTTTCAGTGTATTTTACAGCTGATTTAGAACCCGTTATCATAAGAAATGCTAACAGAATGCTACTGGACGGTTTACTTTTATGAGGTTATTCATTTCAGGCTGAGTGTAATTGTGATTAATTGTAAATGGGCTTTAATAATTGAGGATATAAGTGTAATTGACTTTCTGAGGATACAAAAATTATTGTAATTTGATTGTAATTGGAAAAAAATGCTGGTCACTGTAATCGTAATTGAATTGTGATTGAACATGGGTTATCGAAAACATATTTTCAACTGAAAAATGTAATTGACCCCAACCCTGGTCACGACCATATATAGTACGCAGCTATAATAATAGTGATATTAGGGTTAAAATATTATTAATCCACTTTACATCACATATATCTGCTTTTCCTGCTTGTTTATTACCTTGTTTTTGATTGACACACAGATTGATTTGCCTTCCCTGCTTATGATGAGCGTTTTAGGTTAGGCAGTGGGTGGTGAGGGCCATCTAGCGTAGCTCCGTGGATATTACATAGCTTTCTGTGAACAAAAAAGGAAAAAGAGCGCACAGGGCTTTGTGAAAGCTGAAAGCTGCGTTGAATTTGAGAAAATGATGTGGTCATGTTGCAGTTAAAAATGGCAAAAGGTCTCGTTAGGAAACTAAAAGACAAGAATCCCCTTTGAAACAAACATATTAGGAGGATACGTGTGATGCTTTACAGATCACACCCATAATATGATACTTCAGTTACAGCCTCACTTTCTGTATAAAGACTAGATATGGTTATGATATGGTTTGTAATCTTTATTATATATATTTATAGATATATGATTTATAATTTTATCCTGTCTGCTGAAAGGAAATAGACAGGATAGGAGACTCGTCCATAATATAGCTAACAGACAGTGATACCATCCACACATTTTATACAGAAAAGTATGAGAACATGTAAGCTCAGTTCAGACAAGAACTGATCTTGCATGGCTTAATGCACCAGAGTTTCACCAACACCAAAGAAAAAACACTTTTTTTCCACCTCAAAACTGTATTCAAAGTTACACATTTATGTATGGCTTTATTTGTCATTTATTAAACAAGTTAGTGATGGTGTAAACAGTGAATTCATTTATTTTCTGGACCTGATTCATGTTCTACACTACACGGTCTTGAGGGTCTGCTGGGGGTCTTAGAGTGCAAAGATCCGATTGTGAAACAGGAGCTAATAACAAAAGTTCATGAGCTCTGTTACGCCTCAGACCAAAACACAGGGGATGAAAGAGAAAAAAGGTGTCGGTAGCTTTTATTTTCAATGTAGGGTCAATTCTTTAGAAACAAGTTGTTCTTTTGTTGCAAACAAAAAAAAGAAGTGCATTTCTATCTGCCTTAAAGCTCTTCTGCACTCAGCTGTGTGTCTCTTCTGACTGACCAGCAGCATCCTGGCTTTATAACCTGCTGGTTAATTAGAGCAACTGGTCACAGGTGGAGTCACCGCCTGCAAAGCAAAATAAAATCTACACCAAAGCAAACAAATAAAAAATAAACAATGAGAAGCATATTACTTCATGACTAGTTCTACAACAGGGGGTCACCAACACCAGAATCAGAATCAGAATCAGAATCAGAATCAGAATCAGAAACAACTTTATTGACCAAGTAATGTATGTCATACACACGAGGAATTTGACTTGGTGAACTGTGCTCTCTCTAACAAAATCAACTAGAAAAAAAAATAAAAAAAATAAATATAAACATAAATATAAACAGTATTTAGACTAATATGTGCAGAACTAAATAAAATAACAAGATAATAATAATAATAATAATAATAATAATAATAATAATAATAATAATAATAATTTAAAAAAAAGAAAAATAATAATACAATATAATAATAAGATAATAATAATACAACACGGTGTAGTTGTAGTTAGTACTTAAGTTAAATACTGTTGCACATAATAAGATTTTAGTACTCATTTAAATCATCTTTAAATGTTTATTTTTACTAAAACATTATGGTAAATATTTTTAAGTGTTGCAGATGTAGTGTATGGGTTGTGGTATGTTATATAACAATGTTCCCCTTAGCCTTTATTTCTTTTCCCTTAGCTCATGTGATCTAAAGTCTTTCCTGTGTCTCGTCCAACATTAACCTTGAATTTAGGCCAGTTTTTCCCATTTATTTCCGATGTTTTAGAATTTGAACTTCACCTTTTGGTGTATTGTAAAGAGTTGCACCACAAATTGTTGTTGATGGATGAGAAAAAAAGTCTGTTTGCATATAAAAAAAAAAATACTATGATGTTAAAAAATAAAATGTTTCTGTGTCCCTCCTGAGAGGTGTTCAAGTACCCCTAGGGGTACACGTACCCCAGTTTTGGAACCACTAATATTATAATTTAAAAAAACCCAAGGTGCATTTTTGTAAAATATGACAATTGTAACATTTTACAAATGTTACATGTTATACGATTCATTAAAGGTTGTTTGTTAGTAGTTAGTGAAATAGGAAGATGATCATTTTCTATGAAATGTAATGAAAATGAAACAATTGCATAAATTAGGAGAAATAAAATGTTGCATGTTGGAACTTAAATATTTCCTCCTTTTTTTAAGTTACTGCTAGTCTTTCTTATTACCTAACTCTCTAATTGAACTGAAACCGTGAACATTTCGTATTTAAGAACTGCTTTTATTCAGAACCTATGAAGTAGCTCACAGTTTCAGAAAGGTCGGTGACCCCTGCTGAAAGTGAAATGGGACAAACTCGGCTATGTTAATTGTTTAAAATCAAGCCTTTTGTGCAGCTTTTTCTAAAATGTCAAATGTCAAATCCTGATTTAACTACAGAGTAAACTTCTGCCTTTTCTCTTCACAGCAACAGGCCAACCTAATCCCAGGCGTGAACCTTAATTCTCTGGGCATTTTCGCCTCTGGGCTGCCAGTGCTGCCCCCTGCTGCTGGACCACGTGGCTCTGGGCCGCCTGTAGCACATGGAGGATATAACCCATTCTTAGTGAGTATGCTGACCTTTCTCCATGAAAGAAGGACCATGAGCAGAGAAAATCTTTCTTATCGGGCTGCTTTTTCTTTGGTTGGCCATTCATTCTGTAGTAGTACTGGTTTTACATACCACTCGACGTATGACTGGAGCCTCTGAAGGGCCGTTTGAACATAAAAGGAGCGTTGACTCAGATTTTCAGTTGAAAACAGTCATAATTCCCCTGTCTTCTCTGCAGAATGAGTCAATCCATCTGAAAGCTCTCCACTCACAGCCTGATGAGGCGTAGCTGTGTGAGACACTGTGGGAGAATGTATTTGCGTGCTTCTAGATATATTAAAAAAAAAAAAAGTCAGAGCGTGGCTCACAGTGAGTCAATGCTGAGAAAAAAAGAAAAAAAAAAAACCAGAGTAACAACTTAAAGCTTGTGCACAGTTGTGTTTTATAACATGTGCCGTCTGATGTGCCTACTTGTCACTTTCAGAGTCACTCTTCACATCTCAGTGGCCTGTACGGGGTTTCTCCAGCAAGTGCCATCCCCCACCAGATTTCAGTATGTTCCCTTAAATCTGCACCACAGTCAGTCAGCTGTTACATTTATTTTTTTTTTTTTTTTTTTATCCCAACGAGTCAGCCCTCGGATAGTTTGGATTTACATTTATCACAAAAAATAAATGAATCAGTTTTTATGGAAGTTGTTGTAGACGTCTAGCTTTCATCTCCTTAATGAGAATCATGCAAATTAATACAGACTATAGCAAGGGTTCCCAACCTTTTTTGGACCGTGACCCCATTTTGATATCAAGAATTTCTGGTGACCCTAAAGACATTTTTTTCCCCCTAAAATTAGTTTTTGATCATGTTTGGTACACCGTATTACAAATACGGAGTAGCTAGGATTAGTGACAAGTTGTGCCAGCTTTTTATTATTAATATTATTAATATCATTGGACACATTCTTCAAGAAATTGATTATTTCAACAGTAAATCAATTTGGCTTTAAATCCAAACATGGCACAGATATGTGTATATATGTCCTAAAGGAACTTTTAACCAACTACAAGAGGAAAAACTCATCCGTTTTTATGTTTTTTTAGATGTCTCTAAAGCATTTGATTGTGTAAGTCATGAAAATTATTATTATTATTACTACTACTATAATAATAATAATAATAATAATAATAATAATAATAATAATAATAATAATAATAATAAATATGTATTTAGAAGTAGGTAGAAGTTGTTTAAGTATGTGTTGTTTTAATTTGAAAAACTATAATTAAAAAATTCTAAAATGTATTTCTAATCAGTCATTATTATTTTATTTTTTATTTTTTATCAATTACTAGACATTTCAGAGGACCCCACTTAAACTCCAGGTGACCCCACATGGGGTCCCGACCCCAAGGTTGCAAAACACTGGAATATAGCGTGACTCAAACAGGGGATGTCATAGCAGATCTTGTTGTGCATCTGTTCCAGTAGTCATTTAATCCAGCTTTTATAAAATGTCTACCTTCCTACATTTTACCATGCAGGATAAGAAAAACTAAAAAAATCATGCATTGGTCAATAAGTCGTGGCCAGAAGGCATTTTGTACTCATGAGGAGAAATCTGTGTGTTGTGAGTGAGTGATGTTGGCACTGTTGACTGTTCCTTGAGCATCGATTGAGTTCAATGTGGGAAGAAAATGTGATCGTCTAATAAAATCTTTGCGTTTGTGGTCTTTTGTTTCTCAGCAACAGGCTCCAGAGCAGGAGGTCGTCTACCTCTTTATTCCAACTCAGGCGGTCGGGGCTCTCATTGGTAAGAAGGGCCAGCACATCAAGCAACTCGCCCACTTTGCTGGGGCGTCTATCAAGGTGGGTCACGTTCATTACACGTTGCTTCCTTCCAGACGTTATAGATCTGTAGAAAGGTCTTGCTGGTTGTGGCAGAAGCACTGAAAGAACCACAGCTGAAAGAATAAAACCACTGGCATTAAAAGCTCTATATAAAAGACTGATGGGTATTAATGCTGCCTCAGCTGTAAATAATTGTAAGCGGTGTATGAAATAGCAGTTTTTTCATCATTTCTGGACTGTGTTTTTCTAGCTACATACGTTTCCACTTGATTGACTCATCAGATTTATCAGAATATTGAACTTTTGTCATTTTCTGCCATATTGTCCGTGATGGGTTTCCGCTGCTTGTTTTCATTGGCTGGGTTCTAAATTGCATATTAACGTACTACTGATACTGAGTCTGACGTCATGAGTATGTAGTGCGTTCACTTTAGATAGTATTGTGTAAGTGAGAAATACCCGGATGTACAGTATACTATATCGGTAAAACACACTGGTCATACTCAACCGCCCCATGATGCAATGCGAGTGAAACGTAAAATCGTCCTGGGAACAGCTTCAAGCTAAAAGTCAAATATCCTTTTTTCAAAACAAAAGCATATCTTCTTGTCTTCCATTAGTCTTTTAACGTTTTTGTAAATAGGGCTCTTGTTTTGAAGTTAACCGAAAATTTGGTCAGTCGCACAATTGCGGGTCTCTGAAAATCTCAGGAATGTCGGAATGAAATGTGTTTCCGCAAGTTTTATTGATCAAATGACCACATGTTGATATTCTACTTGGTCACTTTTGCTTAAAATGTTCTGAGAACTTTCAAAGGTGGAGAATCAACAGAGATGTTTAGCCTCAGTGGGCTTCAGGTTTTTATCGTTGTAGGTTCAAAATGCATCTTGGGAAACTTGGAAGTATACTTCTGTGGGAACGGTCGGCATCGGTCATCATCCTAATCATACTTACAGTATATAGTAGACAGTATATAACATTTGTCTTGGTTTGCACCCTAAGTTGGCTGGAAATCACTTATCGTTATCTCATTTTTGGTCAATCAACAACACTATATCTTGGTGGTTATCCAGCGACTGTTTGTCTGCCTAGAAGCTCAACCACCTTTGTGGTGTGTCCAATCAGGATTTGGTTCCTTCCAGTCCACATTTACTACCAATGTTCCTGTACACTATCCCAACCCCTTAGCTGTGCCTCTCCTGTACCTGCATTTTTACACCCCGTCACTATGTGCTGGACCGTCTCAGAGGCAAGATTTGTCACCGTAATTGTGAGGCAGTTATTTTTCTGTAGACTCCCATTAAAGATTTTAGTCTTTGTGAGCTCAAAAGTGTTTAATTGTCTTTATCGTGTTATAGCCTTGTTGTCTTAATGCTGTTATTGCCTTACTTTGGTAATCATGATGCTGTGTCAGCAGTTTGAATCAGGCTACTTTGTTGGGAGAAATGTTCTTACACTGCATTGGGATGACTGCAGATTTTCTGTGCTACGTCAGTGTGTATGTTACACTGATTTAACACTATATGCACAAACTGAATGGCAGCACTTTTGGACCAAGGTGTATTTTTATTAATCCATCTATCTGTGCTTCTCAGATCGCTCCAGCTGAGAGCCCTGATGTTACTGAAAGGATGGTTATTATTACTGGGACACCAGAAGCTCAATTTAAGGTAAAAAAAAAAGACTATTTTTCCTTCCCTTCACTGTTCTCTCCAAAATCTAACTGCTTTGTATATTTGTGTGATCTTCTTTTCTTTATTTTAGGCCCAAGGTCGGATATTCGGAAAGCTGAAGGAGGAGAACTTTGTGTCAGCGAAGGAGGAAGTCAAACTGGAGACACACATAAAAGTTCCCTCGACTGCTGCAGGCAGAGTTATCGGCAAAGGTGGCAAGACGGTGAGTGGAGAGTTAAACTGAGCTGAATCATTGTCAGTGTAGTGAAAGTTGTGTGTGAAGGACGTCAGAAAATGTCTGATTAAAGAGACAACTGTCGAGTCACATTCACAATGAACACAATTTTCCTTTGATGTGGTGACTTTAAGGGACGACTTTTTACATATTTTTTTGGAATAAGAAAATCCTTTAATACTTGTGTCAGTGTTTTCCAACCGTGGGGTCACTTTATGGAATTAAAATGTGGTTGCCTGAAACGTCTTGTAATAATTAGTCAATACTGATTAAAATGATATTTTTGTAAATTTTTTTTAATTATCATTTTTTTTTCAAATGAACATATCACACACAATAAAAATCAAACCACTGAATTCTATAATTACTCAAATATAAATTTAGTTCAAATAAAGTGCAGTGTAAAAATATCTTGTCGCTACTCACGCACTTTGATAAATATGATCAAAAACTAATTGATATAAAGAAACAAAAATCCCCTGGGTCAACAGAAATTTGTGATATCAAAATGGGGTCACGGCTTCAAAAAGGTTGTGAAAAACTGACTTACGTATTTATGAATTGATCCATATAGAAGTAGCTTGGAACTCGGTAGATACTGTAACTACTATTAATTCAAGTCTAAATTATTAGTATAAATGTAATCATCATATTTATTTAGTTTACACCTGTGTTGTTCAAATGACTACATGTAACACTAACAGTAAGCTGGTCTTTGGACGCTGAAGACGAATCCAATGTGTTGTGGTTGTGTGTCGGTGTGAGTACGCTACACGTGTGTGACGCCTGTGTTCTCAGAGCTGGGTCGTGACCTCCGCTGTCTAATGTTTCAGGTGAACGAGCTGCAGAACCTGACGAGCGCAGAAGTCATCGTTCCACGTGATCAGACCCCCGATGAGAACGATGAGGTGTTCGTGAAAATCAGCGGCCATTTCTTTGCCAGCCAGGTACACAACTCAAACAAACACTGGCTTTATACATCTATAGATTTGTGTTTTTGATACTTTTTTTAAATTTTATAATACCTTTGTACTTATGGGCCCTTAAATGTCTATTCTTCTTATTTACTCATATCTCCTGGTCAGTGTGAGTTTGATTAAATGAGATACAGTGAAGAATCATGGGCTTACACAAATCCTTCAGTGTTGTCTGACCAACTTTGGGAAGAAAGACAGACTACACATGCTTATGGAAAACATTGATTTTGTAGTTTATACGACAAAGACAACATACATTCATTAACTTTCCAGTAAATGTAATAGATTTATCAATTGACTATTTTTCTGTCGTTGTTGTCATGCACAGAAACATCTCAGCCATCTGAACATGAACGTGCAATTCCTTTTTTTGAGTCAAAAATACTGAAATCTAAACTGAAAATAAAGTAAGAGGTTTAACTAATTTTTAATATGTTTTCTTCCCAAATAACATCCTCATTAATAGATAGGCACCCAAAATCTTGCGCAAACCAACAGCTGCAAACCAATACCTCAGATTAAGGCTGAACAATTGATTGCATTTGCGATATTATCGCAATATCATAAAACGCGGTTTTCTAATCGCAAAGGCTGCATCTTTTTTTTTTCTTGTCCTGTCTTGTACTGTGCTGTTGAGTTCAGAGTGTTTAAGAAGTGCAGTCCACATGTTTACATGTTTTATGAAACGTGAAGTTAGTTAGATATGTTGAAGAGGTAAAACCACAGAGTCGTTTGCTTTATTGTTGTAATCTGTGGTTTAAAATTTACATTTTCTATTTATTTAAAGTTTAAATCAATCTGAAATTGTTTATTATGAAACAGATTGATTTATTGCTCGTGTTCATTGAAAAATACATGACAAGAGGCCCTTGAAAAAATAATCGCATATTAAATCGCAATCGCAATATTGACGGAAAAAAAAAAATCGCTATTAGATTATTTTCTAAAATCGTTCAGCCCTACCTCAGATTCGATAATATTAATAGAGTCAAGTGTAGAGACAAGGGATGACAAATAAAAAATAACTAATATTTAGACTGCAAGACATTTTAAGATCCTATGTGGTGTTGGTTTTTATTTCTTTCTTGCTTTAAATTAAAGCATTAAAAGAAGGTTATTTTATCAATAAGCAGGTATTTTCAAGTGTAAAAAAGAGGATTTTTTTCACGTCAACAATGTATTTATATCACGCTTTCTGGACATAAAAAACTATTTTTGTCATATTTTCACAATTTAAAAACCATTTGTCACGTCAACAGTGAACTAAACAGTTTCCTGAGGCGCGGTTCCACTGTAGGATTTTGGGTACAACTCTAAACAACTTAATCCTACAAACAGGTAGCACTGTATTTATAACTGTTCTATGCAGTTATCATTAACTAAAATGAAAGTTTGAGGAAACTTGAGTTCATACTTTAAACAACATTACATGGGTTATGTAAGCAAAGTGTGTTACTTTGCAGTGCAGCTGAATTACACAAACTACAAAAAACAAAAAACATTGTCACACAAATAATCCGAAGGTGCAGACAGACAGTAAAGGGTGTAAATTTGTAATAAAATGACACTTTTCCACTTCTACATTTGTCAACAGACACACTTTTACTACATCTCAACTTTTAGAGATGTATAAACTTTATATTATTCACAGCGTTTTGCCAAATTTTGCTTCTATATCATCATATTTATCCTTTATTCTCTATCTATCCTTTATTTATCCCTCATCCTTTATATTTATCATTATTATTATTATTGTTGCTGGCTTGTTTCTCTGTTTTTTGTTCCGCGCACCAACTACAGTACCAAGTCAAATTCCTTGTGCTTAAAAACTGTACTTGGCAAATAAAACGATTCTGATTCTGAAATCTGTTGAGTGACACGTGAAGATAACACACTTAATACATTATTAACAATACTACAATAATTGTCATGATCTTTTTCCTAACTTTAACCACATGAACATTCTCTCTCACAGACTGCACAGAGGAAGATCCGGGAGATCATTCAGCAGGTCAAACAGCAGGAACAGAAGCACCAGCAGGGCGCCTCGGCGTCACCGCACCACTCCAAGTGACGAACCAGGTGGCTCCATTGGGCACCAGCCAATGAATGTAGCCCTCCCACACAGACAGAGACCTTCCCTGGCTGAGGCCGAGGGGGGTGTTGCAGGGCCGACCAGCAGCACCGGGATCAAAACCAAAGAACTTTGCTTGGAGGGAGACAAGTGAGAGCCAAAGGCTGAGGGCATTGTGTGCACTGCCAGCCCTGTGAGAGCAGATGGAGCGCGAAAACCCGCTGTGATAAGGTAAAATATGAAAAGACCAAAAAAAAAAAAAAAAAACTACACGAAAAGGTGGAAATGGCAGAGGTTATTGGAACTGTTGTCTTCACAGATAAAAAAAGGTAAAAAACTGAACATATTATGGTGGACTGCATAATGTTATCTCTTTAGTTGGACTAACAAATGCCTAACAGACAGATAAAGCAACTCTATTAACACAAGCCTATAGGAGACGTTACTGTGATGGATGTTGTGGGTTTAGAACAAGAACGACCACCGATGAATGGACCTCTTCTCTCACAGGCGTTTGACTTGATAGAACGGGAGATTAATGTCCTTAGCAGTATTAATGCAGAGTAGAAAGGTTCCTGACGCACACACTGAGGATATGCACTGTTATTTTTCTATTAAAGCAACAGTTTGACTTGGTGTAAAATCTTAATATTTGACAGATTTCAAAGGGTGATCAGGCTTTTTATGGTCCTTTTAAAGCTGTTCCAGTTCATTGTTACCATTATAGGCTGTTGAAGTTAAAGAGGACAAACCCCTACATCGATATCCCGCGTGTGCGTGTGTGTTTGTGTGCATGCGTGCGTGCGTGCCAATCCAATGAAACATGTTGTTTTTAAACGTCTCCCCATTAAAATCACAAGCAAAATGTATGAACCCATAATCTCCAAGTTTGTGGTTCCCCTCCTCACCCTTTTATTTGAATGGCATTATAAATGGGGTGCACAAAAATAAAAGAAAAAAGAAGTTGAGAAACTTTTTTGTCCGACAACGCCTTTTGATAACATTGAACAGCCAGCCATGTATGCGTAACAAAAATTGAAGATGTCTTTAAAAAAAAATCGTCCTCAACAACAATCAGCGCAAAAATCCACGTCTTGATGACGGTGTATCATTTTCTTGTGAACAGTATGTTAAGGTTTCGTTTATTCAGACAAGCAGACACGCAGCCCTTCTATTTTTGCCAGATGCCAGAGCTGTGCTAGCAATTTAACAAAGATAAGCCCGTGCGGGACAGGAAGTAGTGCACAGACACAGAATGAAATATTATTTTCAAAATAAAATACTCAAGTATTCAAGGCGGATCATAATTCCATCCATTGACCGAGGTTACCCTGGGCAGAGGAAAACACTGACCTTCCGGGGCCTCCAACGGACCCGTTTTGGACTCTATCCGAAAACCGAGCACATATTGGGACTCGGGAATAAAACCTGATACCACATTTTTGACAAAATGAACACTTTTATTTCGGCCCGAAAATTGTGCCTTTTGGCTCTAGCGGGCGCAAATCGGACTCTACCCGAAGACCAAGCACATATTCAGATTAGGGGGACCAGACATTTCCGTTAATACCAGATTTGGCCCAATACGAGCAGTTTTAAAATTGTATTTCACATATAACTATTGCATTTTTCCATGGTTGAATCACATATATATATATATATATAGATTAAAAAAACTCTTCCTCACCCTCCGCGGGCGGACTCTTTTTTCCTCCAAGCTCGGGTCCTCTACCAGAGGCCTGGGAGCTTGAGCGTTCTGCGCAGTATCTTTGCTGTTCCTAGAACTGCACTTTTCTGGACCGAGATGTCTGATGTATTTCCTGGGATCTGCTGGAGCCACTCCTCCAGTTTGGGGGTCACTGCCCCGAGTGCCCCAATGACCACGGGCACCACTGATGCCTTCACCCTCCAGGTTTTCTCCAACTCTTCTCTGAGCCCCTGGTATTTCTCTAGTTTCTCGTGTTCCTTTTTCCTGATGTTGAAGTCGCTTGGTATTGCTATGTCGACCACAACGGCTTTCCTCTGCTCTTTGTCCACCACCACAATGTCTGGTTGGTTCGCCATTACCATTCTGTCTGTCTGTATCTGGAAGTCCCACAGGATCTTGGCTCGGTCATTCTCTACCACCTTTGGAGGTGTTTCCCACTTTGACCTTGGGGTTTCCAGCCCATACTCTGCACGGATGTTCCTGTACACTATACCAGTCACTTGGTTGTGGCGCTCCATGTAAGCTTTCCCTGCCAGCATCTTACATCCTGCAGTTATGTGCTGGATTGTCTCATTGGCCTCTTTGCACAGTCTACACCTGGGGTCTTGGCTGGTGTGATAGATCTGGGCCTCTATTGCTCTGGTGCTCAAGGCCTGCTCCTGTGCTGTCCTTTAGACCGGCTCTGTCTAGCCATTGGTAGGATTTCTTGATATCCGCCACTTCAGTTATGTTTCGGTGGTACATCCCGTGTAGGGGCTTGTCCTCCCATGACGGAACCTCCAGCACCTCTTCTTCTGTTCCCCATTGTCTGAGACATTCACTGAGCATGTCATCTGTTGGAGCCTTGTCCTTGATGTACTTATGGATCTTGGATGTTTCATCCTGGATAGTGGCTCTCACACTCACTAGTACTCGGCCTGCACTGCAGTTACGCAGCTGAGACGTTTCGGAGCAGTTACGGATCCTGTGGAAATCCAGGCAAAGAAAGACTGGCAGTTGACAGTCGAAACATGTCAGGAGATAAACATTTCCTGAACAACCTTGTCTGAATAAATGAAACCTTAACATATATTTCAAAAATGAACTTGCTGGAATGCTTGTGAACAGTTTGAATGTACAGCGGGCGTTAGCCATTCTTAGCCTTTGGAGACGGCGTGAAGTCCAGCACAAATTGTGAGCGTAGGGCCCATCTGGGGGGGTGGGGGTGTGGTGTAGTGAACCAGGGTGGTGTTGAGGCTTTTGTGTAGGTGTGGGGTTCGTATAGGGAAGCACTGTATGTCCTGTGGTACACACACACAAACACGACAGCAGCCGCGTTTTTGGCTTTAACCATCTCTCGTCAGGGAGCCTTTTCTAAAAAAAATGGCGTGACAGCTGTGAATGTACAATATGCAGCCTTTTTAGAAAACATCAGCCCTGCTGCGTCCAGTGGCACACACACTCACACACTGACCGTCATCCTCGCTGGTATCCCATCATGCTTTGCTTTGGAGACCATGGAGGCTCGTTGCCTTATTCAGACATCTTTCATCTGCTTCAAACTTCAAGACGTAAAGGTTATTGCCAATACGCACAGCTTCCATTGTGTGTATATGCGTGTGCGTGTGTGTGTGTGCGTGTGTGTATATATATATACATACATATATATATATATATAAAAAGAGAGTAATATTTATGAATCTATTTTTTTCCTATTTTGTGATTGAGAGCTATTGATAAGAAACAAAAAACAAAAATAAAAGTTCCTTTCTTTTTCCTCAGTAGGACACTGCCATATTATTTTGAAGGGAAGTGTTTATTTTCTTGAGAAAACTAGTACAAAAAAAAAATCTAAAACCTGAAATAATAGGAGAACAGTAAGTGAACCACCGCGTTGACTTTGGACAGGATGTGAACAGTGCGCATGTCAGTATTGTGATCTACCTCAGGCTTCAGGGTACCTCAGTCCAATCTTTCATTTCCCCTTTTTGTATGCCTTGTTAACTGAATCACTTTGAGCGTTATCAATTTTTTTTTTTTTTTTTTTAAATGGAAAATAAGCAAAAAAAAAAAAAAAAAAAAAAAGATCCACAGTGATTATCTGTGCTCTCCAGGTCCAACCAACTAGTGAAACTTAATAGTCTAATCTGTTTGACCAAGTTGATTTTTTTGTGGGGGACGGAATGAAGAGCAGGATCTGAGGGGTACTGTACATGCCTGCCAGATGTGGTTCTACATGTGGATGTTGTGTACTGATTTCACCTGCGAGCAAAGACAAAAGTTACAAATCAACCGACTGTACCTCCAGGTTTTTACGGCTCAAAGAAGTTTATCCACTTGTGACCTAAAACGTTTTTGTTTTTTTTTCCATATATATATATAATAACTCAACCCAGCTCTCTTTGATAACACCATATACTGTCGGGGTTGATTTGAAGAAAAAGCAGCAAATAATGCACTGACAGGACTTATGAACGTGGTGTCAAAAAACGCCAGTTTTCTGTGTAGATTGTAGAACAACTCTAGTCGTTGGAATGTCACTGTGTACGACAGCGTAACTGTAATAACTGTAAACGTGTTCAACGGAGTCACTCATGAATGCATTGTTTTCTGTCACTGTAACACTTACACAGACTGCAGCCATGTTAGGAGACATATGGTATATAGTGTGGGAAAAGGTTTTAGGGCGTCACTCTCCCTCAACTTGACCCTCTGACTACTTTTACTTTTCTTGTCAATCTTATCGATTTTTGTTTTGAAATTCATTTTTGTGATGTACATTTCAGAATTACCTCCCAGAATTCAAGGCTAATGTTAGTTACTAAAACCAATGTAGGGGCTAAGAAATTAAATAAATGACTGATGTAGTAGAAGTTAGTATTTGTCTTTGGATTATTATTCTTAATTTTTTTTTTTACTATTTAGGAGCTGGAATGGATTTTTGCAACAGAGAAAAATGTTTTTTTTTTTATGTCCACTTGAACACAATCAAGCAGTACAAACCATATTAAGGGTCTATGAAACTCACACAATGCCTCCCTGTACAGTCAGTTACAGATGGAAACATCACAGTCTCAGTGAAGCTCAAAAGCACTGGAACATTGTCTTTGTCTCTGTAGAGCAGGGGTTCTCAACCTTGGGGTCGCCAGATGCCTTCAAGAAATTAGGAATATTTTTTTGCTTTGTTTTTTTAACCATTTTTCTGCAACTAAACCAAACTTGCCATATTTTAACCTATTATCATCCCTTTTTTAATTTTTTTTTGCCCCTTTTAATGCATTTTTGCTACATTACTCCCATTTCTGCCACTTCATCAAATTCCAATGCCTTTTCTGCACATTTTTTCTACTTTCAATACATTTTCAGCACTTATAAACCCGTTCCACCACTTTTCCCACCTAATGTTGCATATGTTGACCCATTATTGTCACTTAACCTCTTTTCACCATATTTCATGCTTATTTTTGCAAATTTAACCACATTCACAATTTCTCATGCCCATTATTTGCCAGTTTAAACTAATTGTTCCACGATTGTCACTTTGGACCTTTTTTTTCCCAACACTTTTTCTGTCGTTTTTGGCCACTCTAATTTCCAACTTTGAACCAATTTCTGTGGTTTTTAAAATCCCATTTCACCACCTTTTCCACCATTTTTGGTCACTTTTAACCTACTTTATTTCTTATTAAAACAAGTATTTACATCCTTAAGATAAGGCCCAAATAATAATTAACCTCCTGGATAACAGTGGATATTACTCAGGTGAATAAATAAATGTGATGATCACAGATTAATACAACAATGGACTATCATTTTTTATGTTTTTATGGATGGGCCCCAAAAAGCTCTCCCCTTTATTCCCCCCTTATAGATGGCCCTGTCTCCATATGACTGTTCTTCAATGTTCATGTCTCCCTGGTCTCTGGAACCTTTATTTTGGGGGTTGCAGGCTGAAAAGGTTGAGAACCACTGCTGTAGAGGATATTCTCCACCTCTGCTCGACTTTTAATTTTCTGTACAGATCTCAGTCTCTGGTTGATCCTCCTTCATTAGCAGTCGGATTCAAATTTTCACTACGAGAATACAACAAAAACACTGATCACAGAGGTTGTACAATGTACAGTATAGTTATAGTCATATCACACACTGTTTGAATAGCTTAGGATTTTTTTTTTCTGTGGATCTGGCTCGTTCGTCGCTTACACTGATTGAATAATGTAATCTGGATTTTTTTTTTTTCTCTCTCATCCATTCCTGTTAGATCACTACCAATAATATATTAGCTGTTTTTGAATTTGAACAGATTTGGGAAAGGGGAATAAATAAATAAATAAATCCAAATAGGTGTGCATGTTGGGTAAATGGATGGCTGTACAGAATGATGATGGTGATGTACTGTATTTGCTTTGAAAAGGGAGACCCTTGTTTTTTCCCTTTGGGTGCAAATCACAATTATCAGGAAAATATCCGTTCAGAGAAGCAGGGAAACTCCTTTTTCTTAGTAAATACAATTCATTTCTATGGGGAAGATGGAAAAGCCTGAGGAAAAAAAATACATATATACAATATACAACATATATGTTAACCTTGCTATGTTTGTGAGTCTGGATAGAATAAAAAAGGGCATTTAACGCCATCCCAAACAGCTGGGTCAGGTGATGAAGGATTTAGATCTCAATTCGAGACTGTTGTGGACGATTGAATCCATATTACCATTCATACAACACCTGAGGTTTAAAATGGCTGTTCAAAATGGGCCACTTCTTCTAACTGCATTTCACTGTTTGGGAGAGATTCTTTGTTCCCTCAATGTCAAAACCCCCTCAACTCATTTCCCACAGGCCAGAAGGTCCTGAGCACCTCCTCCTGACTGAATGCTAGACAGACCTTTGGTCTGTTTGTATTCCACCTTTTGGACACGTGTCTTTCTGGTAAACAGCCATGTTGTTGTTTTGAGTTGTGAGTGAACTGTATTGCTGAAAAAAACCTGGATCTGAGCAATAAACAGTATTTGGAGAAAAAAAATGTACACATTTTTTTTTTTATTTCAATGTTGTCCAAAATTCCCCAAATGTTACAGAAAAAAATCCAACAATGCAGGATACAGTGATTCCCCATGACTTCTGATAATGTTTACCATCATCTTAGAAAACAAAGAATATAACAATATACCATATATAACATCATTATCAATTGATAAGACTTTACACACGTGATTGGGCACTTAAGAGAGAGCATGAAAGGCTCAAATATTTCAGATTATGTTACACAAAGAACATTTACACATTAAAAATGTTAGCTCTTGGTTGGTCCTGAACAAAACACTCAGGAGTCAAATTCAACACGGCACATTTTGTAAGAAAAAACTTCACTATTATTGCAATTAACAGCAAAATTGCAAAAATCTGATTGTCAAGGAAACAGATCTGGGGGGAATTTCATCAAACTGTTCTTAGTAGAGCCAGGTCTAAAGTTTAAAACTGGTTTAGCTAAGCCGTCCGTGACCATGCTGGCTTTTCCCATTCCATCAAACTCTTCTCAGCTTGGAGCTCCCCAGCTGAGCCAAGCCAGCTGACAGTGTTTAACTTAAGTGCACATCTTCATAAAACCCACGAGATCAATCACAGATTTAACGAATAGAGATTGAGAGCCAATAGAAACCACTGCTGAGACCAACACGACGTGATGCCATCTGTTACTGAGCAGTGAGAATAAAGGACAGACACGTAAAAAAAAAAGTTTCTGTGGTCTGAACATTTTAAAAGTAGTAAAGGGTTAAAGATGGCGTTATTTAGTCAATTTATCACAGAAAACAACTGAAGCATGAGATCACACACTGATCATGTCAGCGTTTAATAAAAGAGATACTGTAACTCACAATTAAATAATATGTAATTTATGAGACTTGTGAGTGTTTTTTTTTAACTCAGCACTAAACGTTAAATTTAAATGAACAGAGGGAGCAGCTCAGTGGTGCTGTGTGCGCTGCAGGATGTCACGTACAACACTGCAGACGCTGCAGGTGCAGGTGAGCACTGCGCACACATCCCGAAAAGCGATAGTGTATTTGTATCATTAAGGAGCCTTCACTCTGCCCTTGTGACAGTCACTGAACAGCCCCTCCCTCTCTGTATATTCAGAACTTTCTCATTATTAATCTCTAATCAATGAATGAACACATTTATACCGTGCGGTAAACCTGGTCGGGAGCAGGTTTGCGCCAAGGACTGTGTTACTATGGTCACTGAGGTGTTTTCTCTTTGATGAAACTGCCGTTGCAGCTAGAACCCAGATTAATGGAGCCAGACACTCAGGTTAAACCTGAACTTAACCCTGAGCTGAGTTTGATGAAATACCCCTCTGAAGTTGCATAATTTGTTGACGTGTCATCGAACGACACAATCCCAAAACCAAATGAACCCCAGGCTCCTGGCAACGTGAATATGTTTTTGACATTCACATGTTGGAATTAGAGGTAGAAGATTGAAGAGTGTACGTAGCAGGCACTTTAAATATCAAACACATGACTGAAGAAACAACATCTTAGTGTTATTCCCCAAAATAAATATACATCCATACCTTTGTATAAAGGTATGAGCTGAGCTCACGTAATGGCACAAACAAATACTTGACTGCTTCATCTTCGTTGTCCAAGAAAAGGATTCCCTTAACGTTTGCCGATGGTTCAATTACGTTTAATGAACCACAACATTCCCACTTTGAATATTTTTTCCCTTGAGGGCAGAAGACATCCAAGCAGATCACTGAACCTTCTTATCTGTGATGAGTTGGTTCTGTGACTGGTCATCCAGTTTGAAATGCCTCTGACTTAAATGGCGGATGAGGGCACCAGGCAGCAGAGCCATACAGGCGATGGCCAGCAGCTGCAGGAGCCTCTCCCAGGAGACCAGGTCATCCAGTGAAGACACCTCTGATAACATCACACCCGTTTGGACACAGATAAAGTTGTACGGCAGGAGACCTGAGAGGGCAGATAAGAAGATTCAAATCATTCGGAGACATTGGCCCTCAATCATATATCAACCGTTCGTACGTGCAGATCTGAGCGTATGACGTGTGTTCAACCATCTTCAAGCAAGCTTCGGTATTTATCAATTCAGACATGAGCGTACGTTACGATCAGATCTCATGTCAGGTCTGACCTTTCACAGAATATCTAATAACCCCGCTAATTAACATAGGTTCACCGAGTGCGCACTCGCACTCAGGACGCAGCACTGCTATGTTCTGTCTTAGAGAATGAGGTCCTATTGATACTGCTCATCACTGCGCGCTGTACGGAGAAAATAGGACCTCATTAATGCTTTTAAATGTAAATAGTTCCTTAAACTTTTACAAATGCACTGCAGTAATCAGTAATGTGATGAATTATAAGTGAAATTGGCTGAAGGCACAATAAACACAGACAAGGGACAACATTTAGTCATTTTTAAATGCTTTTTAAAGCATTTTGATTGTTCATTTCTTTTAATGTGATATTTCTTGATTAAAGCGTGCGGACTGAGGTCGATATAAATATATCCGTGTGTCTCTCTAGGATCTTTGTTGTGAAGTAGCTTGCAGCGCACACAGGGGGGCAGACGTCACTGATCCGCTTCCACAGTGTTTGAATCCGCTTTTTAATTCCAGTTTTTACACGTTGTGAAAACATGTGAGGATGCATCTTGGGAAAAAAGCTTCTTTTCTTGTTTGATCTCAGTAGGCGGGGCCTCCGGAACATGAGGGCAGAACAAGTTAATGCAGATCGAATTCAGCCGCCGCTTTTATCAATACCAGATCATTTGTACGCTGGCATTGGTCAAATACGAATGTTTCATAAATCACACGTTGGTCCTGTTGTATGACCAAATGTGAGCTCAAATTTGCACCTGTTTTCCTGCAAGGTTGATAAATGAAGGCCACTGTCTGAAACTGGAGCTGCTGATTAAAAAAGGTATTCTAAATCATGTCACATGTTTGTCCTCTGACAGTTAAGACTGAAAATCCATTAGATAAGCTTTGTAAACAGGCAGCATTAGATCAGACTTGCCTAAATGGTAAATACATCCCTCAGATACAGTTAGAGATGACTGCAAAAACATCTAAACATTCTAGTGCCACACTTTGATGTCAACACTGAACATTTGCATGCTTACCAATAAAGACAGAGCAGAAGAAGAAGGTGATGGGGATGTTTACGATCGGGGCCGACATGTTCAGGAACCAGTTGGGAGTCATGGGGAAGAATCTCAGGAAGAGCAGGAAAAAGAACAAACAGTCCTGGTTCTCCTCTACCTACACGAGACAATCAGGAGTTTATTAGAAACCTCAATGTAAATGATATTAAATAAACAGTGTCAGACTGAGAGCAAAAGTGTCTACAGCTTATCACTTAGCAACTATCTTTCCATTGGGAAACAACAATGCCAAAGTCTGATGTGACGTCGAACATAGCTGACATCAGTTTCAAAGGCCATGCAAGCAGCTTGGACTGCAAAAACAAACATCAAATACTTACACTCGCATACACCTCCAAAATAAATTAGGAAAAGAAGGTGTATCTCCTCTACATATGATTTGGAAAAATTGATGCACTGTACAGATGGTTAACTTTTCTATGATAATTTCCCCCAACACAGACACAAGAAAATGTCTTTAACTTTAGAGACTTCAGTCAACAAGAGGTGCTACATTACATGTTAAAACTATATAATTGTATCTACTGAAATGCAGCTTTTTTCCCAATAATCGTTTCTATGATGGCGTGCACGTACCTTTCTCTGCAGCATGGAGACTTTCTCAGGGAAAAAGCTCTCAATGTATTGTTTTCCAAAGGTTTGCGACAGCAGGAAGCATGTGGTGGAGCCCACAGTTGTCAGTACACAGGCAAGAAACAGTCCTTGGTACAGTCCAAATATAGCTCCTGCAAGAATGTTCTGCAACATGACAAGTGGAACCAAAGGCCTGTGTTATTACACATCAGGAGTATTGGTGTTAAAGCGCCGGGGGCATGTAATCTGATATTTACTGTGAGGCAGAAGTCATGCTAAGATGAGTCGTTGGACCTTCTTATATTGTATATTCTTTTAAAGTAAGAAAGACATCTGGAAGTTGAGAAAAGTAAATGCTATAAATATCTTTATCTTTTATTTATTTATTTATTTTTTAGAATGAAATCACTCCTTTAAACTTTTATTTATCTTGTATACAAGTCCAAGTTGGCACAATAGATATATATAGCTCGTGCTAAAATGAACAATGATTTCTCACAAAGCCGAAATCAAAAAGGACATCTTCTTATCCACAATTGACTCACCAGAAAGGAAGAACCAGGAATGGCAAACGACTGCTTGTAGAGATAAGCACTGCTGAAGAGCAGAAGGACATATCCAGTGTGCTCCGACTTGTAAAACTGAAGAAGCTCAGCTAGTTCCCTTAGCTCGTCCAAATCTGCAGGAAACTTTAGCCTGGGAGGACATCAACATTTCTACTTAGAATAGGACTTAGGAAGGATTTCAAAGGGACACTGACAAACAAATGCAATGCATATTCACTAGGGTTCACTTTCGATTCGATACAGATATTGCAGTCTTAACTATTGACTGATACCAATATTGCTCCAATACTAGATCGGCAAAAATCATACATAATTTTACGACTTATTTTGTAGTGTGGAGTATTAGACATAGTATGTATACATAATTAAGAATATTCTACAAGTGAACACATTTTTTTTTTTTAAGTAATTAGTTAAAGAACCCTGAAAAACAGCATCAATAAAACCATTATAATATATCAGCAATGTTAGATGTAGAGATACGATACTTGTTTCTTGCTGATATCTGACCGACATCACTATTGAATTGGTACACAGTATATATATATATATATATATAGTTTATTTAGTATCAAAATACTCATATTTAAAAGTCACTGCTTTTGTTACTTTTCAGAACAGCATGAAAAGCACAGTTCGATGGATTGCTGATTGTGTATCCAGACCCAGTTACCACTACACAAGCCACACTACAAAAAAGCCAAAAGTGGCACATATTGTGCAGCTGTTTGTTAATACATGTGCCTGTGCTGAATTTTGCATCAGCAAATTTAACCCGGAATTATCTTTCTTTTAACATTTTATTGAGTTCAAAATATCCAAATTTATATCATGTATTGCCATTTTGGGAAAAAAATATCGAGATGTGAATGTTTGTCCTTATCGCCCAGCTCTAATAGGGACACACTTAATATTAATAATCATGATAACAGATGTGAAAAATAAATTTAAACGCTGACAAAAGTATAACAATGATAACGTGAGCTTCTGTTTATTTTAGTGTCTAATGTATTTATAAAGCGCGCGCGCGCAGACAGCAGCGCGTGTTGCTCTACCTGCTCACTTCCTCCGGCTGTTCCAGTTCATGTCCGGTCCCCGGGGCCAGGGGTGCAGGTCTCGGGGGGCCAGCGGGGAGGAATGAAGACAGCAGGTACAGGTACAAACTGGCTGCGGCAACGACGGCGGCTAATCCGAAGAGAGGGCGCATTCTGTGGCCGAGG
Organism: Gouania willdenowi; assembly: GCF_900634775.1. Taxonomy (NCBI): domain Eukaryota; kingdom Metazoa; phylum Chordata; class Actinopteri; order Blenniiformes; family Gobiesocidae; genus Gouania; species Gouania willdenowi. Next base: position 10,799,092 of record NC_041064.1, on the reverse strand, counting down.
CAATGCTTCACCTCCCGGTGACGACCGACCGCTGGAGAAAAGCTGGGGCACATGCAACCAAACCATTGATGACGTCACAGCTCCATGACATGAGCTGTCGCGATATTTCAAAATATGCAACACGATCCATTAACTCTTTAGTAAAAATTCATTAACACGCTTGTGAAAAAAGTTATGTAACGGAAACTTTATTTCTTAAAACGATCTAGTTAAAGTGCACGTTTTTATATACAAATAACAAATGCAAATGGCTTTGTTGTAATGACGGAATAGAAAAAAAGTGTCAAGACGTTTTTTTTTCTTGGCTTCTAAGAATCGTCAGAAGAAATATGCTTTGGATGTTAAAGTAACTGTTTTTTTTTTGTTTTTTTTTTTACATTTCTTGAGTTACCCACACTGGACTCTAATCGTTGCATCAGAGCGGTAGAGGGTGAACGTTCACCCACATTCTAGGTGGTAAAAATAAAGCAGATGTGCAGAGTTGCCAGATTGGTGGGGTTACCGCCCAATTTGGGAAATTGCCATTCAAACAAAAACTTTAAACTGCTTCTGTTTTTGCTGTTTTGTTTATTTAAAAAAAAAAAAAAAAACCTTTATTCTAAAACAAATTAATATAAATCTAAACCTTAAGTAAAAGTTTGAACTTTACAGTTTTAGGACTACTAAATAAAATGCAAATTCACAAACAGGGGTCTTATTCATTTTTAATTTTTTAAAAATTGTAAACAAATAGGGTGCTTTTGGTGTTTCAATGAGCTGTGTTGTTGTTTCCCGTGGGTGTTTTCTTAAAAGTGGTTCATAATCATACCAAATATTCTACAGATCAATGCATTCAGTCCAATGTCTGGTATTAAAATATAAAGCATGTGTGTCAATTTCAATTTTCAAGTTCATGGGTCAAATTCAGCCCAACAAAGCATCTAGCCCTGGCTGCTGGAAGATTTTGTTCTGAGTAAAATATTACAGCATTTTTATTTTTTTTTATTTTTAAGTTTACTTGCAACTTAATAGTTGTATTCCCTCTCACCCTCTAAATTCTCAAATATGATGGGGCTTGCTCTACCACATGATTTGCAGTATTTTGTGCAATTTTTTCCATGAAATACTGGTAAATTGCTATAAAAATTTTGCAAAAACCAGTTGCATTTTTTTTTTAGAAAATCAGTTGCAATTTTTTTTTTAATAAGTTGCATTTAATAAAAATAATATATATATATATATTTTTTTTAGAAAATTAGTTGCAAATTTAATGAATTTAGATCAATTTCTTAACATTCAGGAATAAGAGACTTACAATATTTTTCACATGTGAAAGTACATGTATTTTTCTGGTCCAGCCAATTTGAGATGAAACTGGGTCAAATGTGGCCCTTGAACTAAAACTATTTTGACACCCCAGCATTTAAATTAGTTAAATTAGCTCAGCATTTAACGTATTTATTTTTGATGAGTAGGTCCGTCAGCAGAGCGCGGGGATGGTGGCGGTAATGCGCTCTCAAAGTGGTTGACAACCGCTATGAAAAACCACCGAAGAAGAAAATACGGAAGTAGAAGAAGAAGAAGACGGGGATTCTTTTACTGTATCTGGCAACTCAAATGTTGTGTCGTAGCCTCCGATAGTAGGCGTGTTCTACATGCTAATGTTTAATGTTTCTACACAGTTTCAAAGTTCAGTCTGCGTTCACTGACTGATTGTTCCGTCTTTCCGTGGTTCCTTTCTCCCACTATGGCGCAGTTCTCACGGGTCTCTGGTTCTGTTGGTCTCATCACTTTACAAAACCCTCCCGTTAACGCGCTCAGGTGAGCTGCAGATATAACGTTGTTTACTTCATTAAGTAATAATATATAGTAACACACACGTGCTTTACTTGCAGAAACTGATCACGTGAAGGGTTTGTATTAGTCTGCAGTCAAAGAAATGGGTTTGATCACGTGTTTTGTTTGGATCAGTTTAAAATAATGCGTGTGATTGGAGGTCGTTTTGCCACAAGGTGGCGACAGAGATTTACTTTTTAGTTGTCATGCCAAAGGTAAACAATTACAAACGCCTTTTTTTTTTTTATAATAAAAAAAATAATAAAGCATGTCTAGTAATGACTTTTTATGTATTTTTGTAGTTTAAATCTGTTAATTTTATTGGCTTATCTTTCTACAGCTGTTATTAGCACACCACATGAAAAAATATTGACACATATAGAAAAGCTGAAAAATGTACTTAATGCCAAAATAAAGTGTTTCTGGTTGTATTTGTCTGGCTTTGAATAGCTTATATTATCAAAATGAATTTCACATCTTTTAAAAACGCGGTTTTACCTGATACGGAAATTATGAAAGGCTTTAATTTCACACATCGTTGTTATATCCCATTTCAGTCAGTCTTTCCCTATTGTTAGAATAAAAAAAAAATCAATTTAAGGGTGTAAAAGACAGATTAAATCATTTTCAAATTTAATAGTGGGTTATTTTACAAAATATAAACTACTTGTTTATGGTCATTCATGTGTGTTTAGTTGGTAATACATTGGGTTTTCTAGTTCATTCAACAGTTTTTGCTGTTTATAATAAAATATGAAAGAAAAAAAACAAACAAGTCATCTTCTGCTCCTTAAGTTTAATACTTCAGTATTTTGTCTACAGTTTCTCCTTCCAAGGTGACAGTCTTTCATATCAACAGCTTAATAAACATAAACTCAGTCACACTCTGACCAATGTTTTCTTGAGTTTGCGCTTGTAAGATTTACTGTCGTCTGTCATTTTAATCCTTCATCCAGTATGATATACATTAACAAATGATCTGAGAGGCAGTGAAGATTCAAAGTACAATTCATCTTGCCAAGCTCACAAAGGAGAAATATAATCGGCTACTATAAAGCCACATTTATGAAGAAGGTGTAAGCAGTTTAGTTTTTATTCTTTCATCAATTGTGTTTTGTGATTGTACCTTTGTTTTATCAAATATAAAAAAACATTGCTTAACAACTTTTTTCATTGATTTTAGCACTTTAATATTCGCAGATATAAAATGCACGACACTTTAAATGTATTAACATTAGGATCTATTCATCTCTCAGTAAAGAAAAACATATTAATATAAAATTAATTCTACAAAGCAAGGACTTCTTCTGGGGAAAAAGCTAATAAGACTGCTTAATGTTTAATTGAGTAAACAAATGAAGCGTTTTCATACATTTACACACATTAGGTTTGACACTGAATAAAAATGAAGCAACATTTATTTGTGTTAAAAGCAGAATGCAAAGCGTAATATTTCTCTTGTTTTTTGTTTTTTCCAGTGCGGCAGTGAGACAAGGCATCGTCGATACAGTGAATAAAGCTCTGCAGGAGCCGGAGGTGAAGTCTGTGGTCATCTGTGGGCAGAATAAAGTCTTCTGTGGTGGTATGGGTGATCGTGTTTACCTTTAGCTTTACCAAATGCTTTCACAAGCATCCCGTATGACTGAAAAACACAAAACTGTCATTAGTGTGAATCAAAATTGCCTAAAAGAAGTCAATATAATAAGTAGATCAGTGTAAAGTTTTCTGGTTTTTGTTTCTTAGTTTGATCCTTGTGTGATTTAACAGGAGCTGACATCAAATCATTCAGGGGAGTCATGACTGGGCCTCCACTAATACCAATGATCCACGCCATCGAGGCCTCAACCAAACCAGTAGTAGCTGCCATAGAGGGAATCGCTTTAGGCGGAGGCCTTGAGTTAGCCCTCGCCTGCCATTATCGCATCTCACACACCAAAGTTAGTGTTTCTACATTTCTCACAATCTGCTGAGCTGCACATTTCAGGTTACGCAGCAAACTTGTGAATTCTTGAGAGTATTTGGGGTTTAGGGTGAAGAAGATACATGTCTGATTTGGATTGTTTTGTTCACAAATTTGAATCTATTTTCAGGCTCGACTGGGTCTTCCTGAGGTGACTCTGGGCCTTCTGCCAGCTGCAGCAGGAAGCCAGCGTCTGCCCCGCCTCATCGGAATAACGGCTGCCCTAGACCTCATCACCACAGGTAGAGACCAGGGGTTGCCTTTAAACAGACACATGCTGGATGTGTTGCTGCACACAGTCTGTGTTAAAAATGGCACACTGAGGTTAAACATCTTCGTTGATTCTAAACCTCTGAAAGTTCCGAAAGCATTTTAAGTGAGAAAGTGACCAAGTAGAATATCAACATGTGCTCATTTGATCGATAAAACTTGCAGAAACACATTTCATGTTGATATTTTGGAGATTTTCGGAGAACCACCATTGTGCTACTGACAAAACTTCCGATTAACTTCAAAACAAGAGCCTTATTTACAAAGGAGTTAAAAAACTAATGTAAGACAGGAAGAGATGCTTTTTTTTATTTAAACGACTTTTAGCTTGAAGCTGGTCCCAGGGCGATTTTACGTTCCGCTCACAATGCATCATGGGGCAGCTGAGTATGACTCGTGTGCCCACAGTGCGTACTTCAAAAATGTCCCGATATAGTATATGTCCAGGAATTTCTCACATACTCAATTTTATCTAATGTGAATGCACTACATTTTGACGTCAGACTTTCTATGAGTAGTATGTTAGTATGCCATTGCGAATAGGCTTTACACGATCAGGATTTTTGGGCGGATCACCGTTCACCAAATTGGTCGCATATGAGAGTCATTTTTCAGTGTGTGCAAGTGAAAATTTCATCTGGTCGCATCTGTGCGAGTGCGGTGACTTTATTTTGAAAATCCAAAAGGAGGAAACGGGGAGTTACACGCTGAGTCGTCCAGGCACGCGTAGCAAAAGAGTGCATGAGGGGCGCGCCTAGTGGACGTGGGGCGGGGCTGATGGGGAAGAACGCGCCAAGCAGATGGACACACGCAGCGAGGGCCAGTCTTCATACTGATATTGTGGATGACCTCATCAGAATCAGAACTGATGGACTATGATGCCAGGCCAGATGTTCAGCTGTGGTTCTCCCAGGGGAAGAGGGTTAGGAGACCCCCTCTGATTTGAATTCCATGGGGTAAATCAATGCAGATGCTAAGTTGGTTATGCTACTGTTAAGGTAATTCAAGTACAGCATTTCTGCAAATTAAAAAAAAACAGAATACATGTAACCTGTTGTTATGCTTTTCTGTTATTTAAAACATTTTTGTTACGTCTTCTTTTAAAACCAGTGCCACCACTGAAAAAGTTTGTGTAGAGCCCTGCGATGGTGTCCTGAATACCCCTGCACTAGAGAGAAACCCTCTGGATGGGATGTTTGTAGTAAAACATGTAGTTCCATTAAACTTTTAAAGACTGACAGGTACAACCACTCACAGAAGAAACCTTACAATTTAGATCGTAAAGAATTATGTGAACATCCACACCGGAGTGTACCCTTTACAATGTAATGTTGGATGTGTGTTTGATGCACACACTCTAAGCTGTGATATGGATTATTCTGTGACTGTGTGTAAATCACAGACTGAGCTGGAGTGTGTCTTTACTCGTCGGGGCGTGGATGTGGCTGAAATACTCACATTTGTATCTGTGATCAAATATTTGTTTCAGCGTTTTAAAACTCATTGTTTTACAAATATTGCGCTGGATCCTCGGCTCCTTGGGGCTTTCTCGGGTGTGTGTGTGGGGAGCGCTGGCTGCCTCTTGGCTTGGGATCTCGGGGGCATCTGAGGGGCTGCTCGGTCGTGGAGGGGGTGGCCTGGGGCTCCTTGGCCCCCGCTCTTTCTGCTGGCCTGGCTGCATCTTAGGGCCCGGGGCGGCGCTTGGGTTTGCAGAAGTGGTGTGTGTGCGTGGTCCTTTAACTGCGAATGAATGCCCTAGTCGCTTGACCATGTGCGGAGTGAGGGAGCGTCTGTGACCGGAGCAGATCGATTAGAAGCTGTATGCCGTGTTGAATGATTAGAAAAATAAAAGTTGCAGCTGTTGAATTAAACCGGAGTCCCATGTCATACTCAATAACTGTTGTGAAACAAGGGAGTTAACGCCGAAGCTGAGAATAGCTTCGGCCCCCGGAGCGAAGTTAGACTCCCAGGTGTACAGCGGAGGTGAAGCCACTCTCCATTTTAACAAGTGTGCACACATATACAAACAAACACACACACTAACAGCAGATGCTGCTCCAGCTTTCAGAGTCGGTAGACTGGGGTAGAAGTCCGACGCTCAGCCGCTTCGCTCCAACCAAGAGATATTTTTGCCGTTTGTTTTCACTTTTGTGCACAAATTTGAGTGAAATAAAGCCGTGTCACGTAAAGCAAACAACTCTTCGATGTAAATGACAAGATATAACAATGCAATGGCAGCATCTATAGAATGTGTCATCACAACAATGATGTCATTGATTGGATCGGCAAGTTAAGACGTTACAGCCGATCACATTAATGGCATAAAATGCAAAATATCGGCCGATCCAATACAGCCGATCAGATCGGTGTAAAGCCTAATTTCGAACCCAGCCACATCCATATGTACTTTTACTTATTTCTCAAAAGATTTGTTAACGTCGCACTGCAGTTCAGTTTTATGACCAGCAGAGGTCAGCATCAGATCAGTTCAACAAGAAAAATTGAGATTTATTTCTTCATATGAGAAATTGGCTGGACCTCTGTAACTGTGACACTCTCCTTCAATTTCATTGCATTTGCATGGTTTATATTTGATATCCTGCACTTGAATTTCTGATGTGGGGAAACCAATTTATTCACAAGTAATGTATCCCTCTGACTGTCATGTCTCCCTCAGGGCGTCATGTGACTGCTGCTGAGGCACTGCAGCTTGGAATCGTGGATCACGTCACTGATCAAAATACTGTAGATGTGGCTCTGAAGTTTGCCTCTTCTGTTGCCGGTGAGATTTAATAAGAAATGAGAAAATTGTGACAGTTATACATGCTTCATGACTGTGTGAGATTTGCTCCGATGCCTTCACTGCTTTTTCTTCATTATTGAAAAGAGTAAAACGGGACATATGTCCTAAGAATAGGCCTTCAGCAGACATTGCAGGCTCTCGTTCCTGTCTATTAGTTTAATTCTTCCCATTTAGACTCCATCCCGCTAACAGTTACAGTATGTCATCAAACTCCCAGCAGGGAATCAAAGAAGCATTCAATAAATGCTGCTGTAATTTTTTATTCATTGGACTTGTTAGAAGTGTAGCAGCCATTTTATTATTGTTGACTAATCCACACAACACCACCCACTCTGCCGTTTGCTTTTCTGTGTCGGAATGTTCGATGGAAAGGTTCCTTCAGCAGTGACTGAATTGTCCAAGAGCTTTTCAGTTCTCTGCATGAAACAAACACAATGGGGGACTGCGTTTGTTATTATTTTTTTCCCCTAGTTTGTTATTGTGAGCTCGATGGTGCAACGATTTCCTGAACTCCATATGTGTACAGAGAACTTAAGCCTCGGGTGTAAAACGCGGTAAATGCAAACAGTTATGTCTCCAAAACTGCACTAAAAGCTAAAGATTTTACAACTGAAATATGTGTGCACTCTTCTTGTGCAAGAGCCTTTATCCCTCACTACTTTGCCAAGATGAATTTGAGTGGGTGAGAAAGTGAGTGTTGTTTGTAAAGCCGAGGCTTAGAGTGAGTCAGATAGAAAGAACCAACAGCACACAAGAGAGCCTGTTCAGATCAACTGATCAACAGTTCAGTCAACATAGGGTCATTTCATGTCATTTCACAAATGGCCCCAATTCTGAAATTTTTACCAATTATTCCCCAATTACTCGATTGGCACACTGTACATTTTTAGTTTGATCGGATCAATACTTTTTGAGATACGGCTAATTTAGTGAGGGGATGTGTTGATTTTCGCTCACCCTTTTTTTTTTTTTTTTCCATTTTCAGCTTCTAATATCTCAGGAACTACATCACATAGGAAACTAAAGTTTGGTATAGTAATTTAGATCTACCTACTCTCTCAGAATATACAAAAATATATGCTTTACATCCTATCTGGTGGACCTACCAACCCCTCAAATTGGGATAAACGTTTGTCCGGTTTTCAGGCTGGAACATGTTTGGACCTTCAGTAAACATCTTTGCATATGTCTCAGCTCCCTGTAATTTGATGAGCTTTTGAGCTATGTACATAGACTGTTAAAATCACTAATGATTAGTCACATACATGCATTGGTTCTTGGGTGACAGTCTATTGAAATCCAATTTTTTTTTTTTTTACTATATTAATTGGCTCATAACTGCATGTGGGAATGTTTTAATTTATAGTATGAAGGTTTCTCTTTCTTGAGATATAAAACAATTTGGTAAGATTTTACTTGAAGTTTATACATAAGGCTGACATTATGCTGTCATTAGCATGAATGAGGTGTCATGAAGGCTGTCATTAAGTGTTGTTCGCTAAATTATGACACTGTTGGAACTGTGTTGGTGTTTTTTTGGGTTAGGGTAATGAACAACACTTAATGACAGCCTTCATGACACCTTATTAATGCTAATAACAGGTGTCATGTCATAATAATGACAGTGTAATGTCAGCCTTATGTATTAAACTTCAAGTAAAGTGTTACCAACAATTTTTCTTTATGCAACTTCTTCAGTTGTATTCTGGACTCCAACTTTGGGGCTGATTTACTACTCGCTGTTATTGAAAATCCTTTACATGAGGTCATTGTAGCTTGTCTCTGTGTCTTGTAATCATTTATTTTTTGCTCGTAACATAAAGTGCGTGGGATAGCCTGAAAATGTGTTGAAAAGACATGGAATTACCCTATACGTTTCTAAAAGTGTGATAAACTGTTGATTCCAGTTCTGTCATTAAGGGATGTCCTACTTTGTGGTTCTGTGCAGGCTACAGCTGACTGGGGCGGAGTCGAGCGAGTGATCAAACACAAGCTCATTTTTGCAGAAAAAAAGCCTTGGTGCATGTGTGGCATTTTACTTGCACTCACGCAGACTCGCACTCGGGAATCTCTCGCTTGTGACAAGATTAAGGGTTTTTTTTTTTCACCCCACCCCGGCGGTTGCAACATCTGCCTGCTACATCTGTCTGTACAGCCAGGATTCCCCCCTTTGCTGCACAGAAAATCCACAGCTAAACCATTTACAGATTAACGGCTGCCATAATACTCAGCTAAATTACACAGGGATCACATCACTCTTCCACTTCCCAACAAATTCACTTCATATTGTTGACGGTGTATGCATCCGACTGGTACACGGTAAACACCACACCTGCCTTTTTATTCACTCCACTGGATAAAAGAGTTTGTTATGGGGGCTGGTGTGGGTAACGTTAATCAGATGTGGCTGCTTCGCCTTAAAGCATCGCCATGGTGACCCAGTTTGGTCCGTATTCATGGTCCGTGTGTAATTCAGTGGAGCTGTGAACGGTTCTGTCTACTGTCCCAAGTAATAATGTCAGGAAAGGGAATAGAGTAGCTTTTTACGGAGTCTCTATACTCTCATTGCTCTGGGAAGTACTTCCATCTAAAGTTTGAGATAAAAGAATCTGAGGAGAATTTAATGTTGGATTCTCAAATATATTTTGCTAATGTGTCATAGCACACAAGCCTGAAAAAGAGCAATAAATGACAATTTTAGGAGATTTTACTCGGTAGCAAAATAAAAAAAGAAACTATTTGCTACGACGTATGAAATTCAAGGTGACGTGCACAGTTTCAACTCAACAAAAGTAAAAAAACAAACAAACCATAACAATCTGGTGTGTAGTAAAGCTTGTAGATCTTTTTTTACTTCTTGAATTTATTTTTTCTTTTGTTTTATCGGCTTTATTTTATATATTTTTTACCTTAACCCTAGAACACTATCGCTAAAATTCATCATCAACAACCCCCGCCAAAAAAACCCAAAAAAAAAAAACGTACAAGGGCAATAACACCGGAAAAAATTATTGCGCACTTCTCATTTTCGAACTCCATCAAGGTATTGATACCCTGAAGCCACACACTGAATTTGGCTATTCTGAGAAAAGCTGTTCCCATTAACACGGACGGACAGATGGACGGAGATCAAACCTATATCCCCCTTCCACACTTTGTGTCGGAGGATAATAATATAGCTTTTCTAAGGTGAAAATCACCCACCATTAGTGTTCTATGGAAAGCACGTTGAAATGTGTAGCTTTTGTTCGGGTCTCTTTTTCAATGGAAAGAGTGTTTACTTGATATTTGTAAGCATGGCTAGAAAGTTTAATCTAACTTTATTGATTTGTTTTGTTTCTATTCATCATTTGCAAAAAGGAACATGAAAGTCATTGATACAACTCAATAAAGTAATAAAAAAGATGGGGTGAATTTATGTCTCTCTAACTTCTACTTTTCTGTTTCAGGAAAGCCCCTCGATGCACGCCGCATAAGTCTGTACCCATGCCCACCCTCTGATGATACAGACGCCCTGTTTGAGGAAGCGATGCAGAGGGTGCGTCGGAGTGCCCGTGGAGCCATCGCCCCGGTTGCATGTGTCCAGGCCGTGCGTGCAGCAGCCACCCTGCCTTACGCTCAGGGTCTAGAGCGGGAGAAGGAGCTGATGGCCACTCTTTTTACCTCCGGCCAGGCCCGAGCTCTGCAGTACAGCTTCTTTGCACAGAGAGCAGTGGGAAGGTGGAGCATGCCCAGTGGAGCTCAATGGGACACCGTCGAACCTCTGCCCGTGCAGAAAACTGCTGTGATAGGTAAGGGTTAGAGAGTTATTGGATTCAGTTTTGTACGTTTCAGACTTTTGTTTTTTAATTTTGTGTAATAACTTATTTACAGTTCACATTAGTTAATGGCTTAAAACAGTGGTTCTCAAACTTTTTTGGCTCAAGTACCCCCTTTCTCTTATTTCTGAATCCAAGCAAACTATTTAAAAACAACTATAGAACATAGTGATTGAATGAATGAGTGATGACACACATTTTAAAGAATCTCATTAGTTAAATAAGTGAAAAGAAACAGTTATTATTGCTGTGGTTCCCAACCTTTTTTTTGGATCGTGACCTCATTTATATATCAAGAATTTCTGTAGACCTCAAAGACAAAATTATTTTTGGATTATTTTTTAGCTCAGATTTATTTATTTTTTGACTAAATTTTAGTTGAACTAGATTTATTTTTCAAAAAGTGAAAGTAACTAACTATATTAAATATTATTGTTCAACTGTATGTTATCACATGTTCATCTGTGGATGAAATTGGGCTATTGTGCTAACTCCGGCATATTTATGTTGATGCTTTTTGTGGTATTGAAATGGATTAAGAGTAGCTGGGTTTTTACTACCTTTGGAAATGCGCAAAAATTAAATTGCGCAGTAAAAACTGGTAATGGAAATACCTGAATTTCGATATTGAAATGTGTCACAAAAGCACGATGGAAACACTATTTCAGCAAGTACACGTCATAGAATGTGACGTACCTGGTCACATGAAAAAACATGGCGCGGTCCTTTTAGACAGAAGAGGAGACCGAGACATTTGTTAGCATTGTATTTTAAAATGATTAGTGTCACATTAGACGTGAAACAACAAAGGAACACGAAGTGTTATAAGGAGGTTCTGAGCGTCCGTCTTCCTGCAGCGAAGTCTCACAAGATGAGATTTCACAGGAGTTACGAGGCTCCTGCCCATAACAACGTTCAATGGAAACACGTTCAAAGCGCGATTATACTTTTTCGACATTTAGAAATATTGCTTTTATTTTGTGAACATCTGTAATGGAAACCCAGTTAGTGTTTTCCCTGCATGAAGGACTGGATCATGATATTTTATGTGGTTATAAAAAGCTGACATCACAAACATTTTGTGAATATTATATATATTCATTCCTGTAGGTCTCGGCACCATGGGAAGAGGCATCGTCGTGGCCCTCACCCAGGCAGGCTTTTCTGTGGTTGCTGTGGAGACGCATGAGAAGCAACTAACGCAGGCAAAGCAGGCCATTGAAGAGATGTTAATCCGAGGAGCCAAGAGACGCGGGGTCACTCCTGAGCATGATACAATCACTTACAGTCACAGCATGGAGCCCGTAGCAAACGTAGACCTGGTTATTGAAGCTGTGTTTGAAGATATGGTTCTGAAGGAGAAGGTGTTTCAGCAGCTGTCGGCGGTGTGCAAACCCGGCACTTTGCTGTGCACCAATACATCTGGACTAGACATTGATCACCTGGCCTCCAAAACCCCAAATCCAGAGCTTGTCGTTGGAATGCATTTTTTTGCTCCTGCTCATGTTATGAAGCTACTGGAGGTGGTTTATGGACGACAGTCATCTCCCCGAGCTGTAGCCACTGCCATGCAGCTGGGAAAGAAGATGGGAAAAGTCAGCGTGGCGGTGGGTAATTGCCTGGGCTTTGTGGGGAATCGCATGCTGAAGCCATACATGAATCAGGCGTTTTTCCTGTTAGAGGAAGGAGCCAGTCCTGAGCTGGTGGATCAAGCCTTAGAGGAGTTTGGATTCATCATGGGTCCCTTCAGAATGTCTGATCTCTCCGGGATTGATGTGGGCTGGAGGATAAGGAAGGAGGAGGGGCTGGCGGTGCCTGATCAAAGGACGGGGCAAATACCTCGGATGCAGAAGGGTTGCAGGTACAGTCCTGTGGGAGATCTGATCTGTGAGCAAGGCAGGTTTGGACAAAAAACGGGCCAAGGATGGTATCGGTACGACAAACCTGGCGGTAGAGTTGCTAGGCCTGACCCTTGGATGCAGACATTCTTGAATCAGTACCGAGCCACTCATGGTTTGGTGCCGCGCCGCATTGACCCCAAAGAGGTGCTGGAGCGGTGCCTGTACGCCCTGATCAATGAGGGTTTCCAGACCCTGGAGGAGGGAATAGCTGCAGCACCCGAAGACATAGACGTCATCTATGTGTTTGGCTACAGCTGGCCGCAGCACAGAGGAGGCCCCATGTTCTACGCTGACATGGTCGGGTTGGAGAAGATCATGGACAGGCTGGAGCACTACCACCAGGCTCACCCTGATGTGCCCAGCCTGCAGCCATGCAACCTCCTGAGGAAGCTGGTGGCCATTGGTAGCCCTCCAATCCACAAGTGGAGCCAAGTCATGAAGACACTGCGCAGCCAGCTTTAAAATCCTTTCAAATTTACATGAATATGCTAATGAATGTAAAATATACCTGCACTTTTCTACTGCAAACATGTTAATAGATACAGCTGTTGATTTGCAGCCTAAAAACAAACAAAGAAAAATCATATTAAACCTAATAACCTGTAATCCACACAGTTATGTATACTGTAAGTGATTTTTGGTGGCTACAGATTAGTCATCCTTTCTGAATCATTGACACTACATCTCTGTGAACCGCATATGTGTTATTTTTGTCAGATGTTGAACAAATGTGCATTAAAACACATACAAGCAAACTGTTACAATGTTTTCATTAATAATCTTTGGATTAGGGAGAAATACCAGTATCAGTTATCAGTCAAATGAGTTGTAAAATATTGGATATCGGCCAAAAATCTAATATTGTGCATAAAAGCTGCTCTGCTGATGGTGATCTCCAGTGTGTTGAGTTGCTGTCTTCTGCTGACTCAGCCCTGTATGCTTTTATATGAACAGCTTTTATATAAATCAATGGCTTCTTTTTCAAGGTAATGCACTACAGCACTGAGCAGATGTTTGTGTTTCCTGCCTAGAGAAGTGGCTGAAGAATGTTCCCTGAGATGTGCATTGTGCAGAATGATGGGTCTATTTGCCTGAGGCACAATGTTATGTGGAACATTTATATGAGACTCAGACATATTGGGTGGGAGGAATCATTTAAGATTATGTTCCATGGTATTAAAAAAAAAAAAAAAAAAAAAAAAAGTGTCTGCAGCTGCCCCTGTTTGTGTTTTGAGGAATTTCCTCAGATGTTTATCTTTGGAAGTCAAATCCTGTGTGTGTGTGTGTGTGTGTGTGTGTGTGTGTGTGTGTGTGTGTGTGTGTATAACAGCTGGCTTTGTGCTCGCGCAGACTCCTCCCGCTGTGTGATGAAGTTCAGATGCGCGTCGTTGTTCCGTTGGCGCGTCATAGCGCACAGAGGAGCTTCCCGACGCCACGGGAGGAGGATGGAGAGATGCGTGGATCACGAAAACGGAAGCCTGTGAATTAGATTTTCACATTTCATCTCATCCACTAAGGCTCCTTCTACTTTTTATTGGAGTACATTGACGTCTTTTGTCCGAACCGAGCGGGGCTGCTGTGGATTTTGTGTGTGTTTTTTTTAAACGTCGCCTCAGCAGCTGTGCGTTCATGTTGTAGGTTTTTTTTTTTTTTAATTCAGAAGCGCCTGTGGTTGTGGTTTTTTTTTTCCATCTTCTAATCCGGGAGATGTTGGCATGGCCGCCTCTGGAGCGCATAAGTGTCCGAAGAATGAGAAGTTGGACGAAGCGCAGGCTTTGGCTAAAAGCTGCGCGGGCAGACCAGACTTCCTGCCGTGTGATGGACTCTCCATCTGCGCTACGCACAGCCACGGGAAATGCTTCAAGCTGCACTGGTGCTGCCACTTAGGCTGGTGCCACTGTAAGTTATAGTTACACACACACACACACACACACACACACACACACACACTGAGTCACTGACTAACATGCCAACATTTATAAGACGCCTCTTTATTTAGATTATCGGCCGATGCAGATACCGATACTAGGGATTAAAAAAACCGATACATCTGTCGATATATCCGATAAAAAACATTCCATTAAGTTCATTTTGTATTATTTTTAAATAATATGTCGAGGTTTCATTTATTCAGACAATGTTTTTGGAAATTTCCTTCGATCTCCTGTTTTGACTGTCAACTGCCAGTCTACTTCAGAGGCGTTTGCAGATCGTTGACTGAATAATGAAACCTTAACATGAAGCTGCACAATTAATAGAATTTTAATCATGATCACAATTTTGGTTGCCACGATTAAATTAATCTAATCGTCAGCAATATTTACATTTAAAATACGGGCTCTGTACTCTGTAATAATGTATTACTTTTGTTAGTCTTTGTTGCCATTTAAATTCTTTGGTTGATTTTTTTAAATTTTTTTTTATTTTAGTTTCATTCTTATTTTTTTTGCACCTTAAACTGTACACATTGTTTAAAAGTAGTGTATTAAAAACACAGATTTCTTTTTCTAAACATGATAAATAATTGTGATTATGCGTAAGTCAAAGACACGTCAAAGCTATTGTTAGACGCCTCTGAAGAAGACTGGCAGTTGACAGTCGAAACATGTTAGGAGGAGATCAAAGTATGTTTCCTAAAAATGTGTCTGAATAAATGAAACCTTAACATATTACATAATAATAACATTGATATACACACGATATATACTGTAGCCTATACATGAATACATATTTTTTTGTAATATCCAAAATGTGATTTAAGGAACTTTAACACTGTTAACATAAGGAAATGCAAACTTGTTTTCCACAATACTGTGGAATATACTTGTAATCATTACTGCTGATTTAAAAGTGGTAGCTTATAATGCAGAAAGCAAAGCACAGAACCACAGAATTACCATTCGGCAAAAGGTGAATATATCAGTTACACATTATAGCCTCACCGGGCTATTGACTGATGTATATTAACAAGTAATAGCTAAAATCAGCCCAAATAATCAGCTGCACCGATTAATCGGTCGGGATCTATTTTAGCTGTGTCGTCCTCTGGTGTAATGAGACAATAATGTCCAAGGTTGAACACAGTGAGGTAAAATCTGACAATTTAAACATATTTTTATAGTCCATTTATTCATTGTTTTGTCACCCTTTTGTGAATAGTTTGTGTTCTCTTTCACAATGGAAGCAGAGCAGCTGGTGAGTAATTCATGTTCAAGGTTTAATATCAACCTTCACTCCACAAACCGTATTGTCATGTGTTTTTCAACCTGTGCTGTATATTGAATTAAAGGCGTCACACAGTGCGGCGGCGCACCACCACGCTCCTGGATCGTTGCTTCTATTTCTGTGTGTCAGGACAACACATGATGATGTTCATCATTTTATTATCTGCCATAATACTAATAATAACAATGGTTGATGTAAAACCACCAACGGATGAACTAAGAAATGACTTAGAAGCTGAAATCAGATGCAGAATTATTCAAAAGGCAATTTTATTGAGCACGTTTGGGTTCTTTAAATGATTAAAAGGTCTGAAAGGTGCAGCGATACAACATAGGAGACGGCGTCCTACAATTCCAGATAAATGAAATAATTATACAGATAAAATAATGAAGTAAATACAAATAAGGAATACAATGCATACAAAAAGCAGTTACAAATTGCTAAATTACACCAAGGTCCATAACTAAACTATGAAGATGGGGTTTCAGCCTGTGTTTAAAAATATCAACATTTACAGATTTTCAAAAAGCATCTGGCAAACTCTTCCAGACTTTTCCCGCATAGTGACTGAAAGCAGAAAAGTCTTTATAGTCGGCGACGGGTAAAAGAGAGGATCTCAGTTTAGTTTTACGATTCAAGTCTATTTTGTTATGCTTTTATGTAACCAACATTTTTAAATGGTTTTGCAAGTGTATTAATAAAGTCAATTAAGGCAAGATAAATTCATTTGTAAAGCATATTTAATGCACAAGGCTATTCAGTGTGCTTTTAAAGTGCTATTAAGTATCTAATATTGTAGGCTAAGTGCTGCAGACTGAGAAAAAGCATCACGTCTCTGTTTCTGCAACACTTTCTGGCCATTTAGATGCATCACGACCTGACACCTCCCTCCACCTCTGACAGGATGTCCATCTCTTCGTGCTGCACTGTTTCATCCCCATCCGCGGCTGCCCTGAAAATCCTCTGATCAGTGTAGAACACAATCGTCATCTACTCGGCACAACTCACTCGTGGCTTATGGTGTGCCAGTAGAAAGAAGTCACATAGTAATCTTTTTGCTGTGTAATCTTGGATTTAGATGCCCAAAAGAGCCAAGTAATTTGAAATATTAGATGTAGCAGAAAAAAAAAAAGATGAATTCCTTCCAGTCTTCATTTCAAGCCAAATTTGATATTTTAGGATCCCATGCAAAAGCCCCTTCGGTGTTACATCATTTGTAAACATTTAGACTCGCTCCTCCTCGAGGCTTTCAAATATTCATTACTCTGACTGAAAATGTGCCACAAAAGTGACTCGGTTGCTCGTGTGCTGAATGAATCCAGCTTTGTTGTATAGTATACAGTAGGATTAAAGAAGCAGCCTAGCACGTCGCACTGACGCGTTGCACTTTCTCATCCCTCCCCATTGCAATTTGTAAGATCCTCCCACAGGACAGTCAGGCACCACCGTGAAAATAAAGCAGCTCCAGACTGCTGAATCAGGCAGAAGCTGGGGCACCCAGTGAGAAAAGCACACCAGCGATGCCTCCCAGCTCGGCTTAGCTCAGCTCACACCCTTCTTTCCAGAGATTTATAATTGTGATAGATGCAGAGGAGGGAAGTGTTTAAACGGTGCCGTGACATCACGATCTTATTTTGAGCATGTCCCCTAACTGTTGCCTGGAGTGAAAACTTGTTCTGGAGCTGATAATTGTGTATTCACCACAGGGAGCTTTGCTGGATTTCCTTTTTAATTACATTTTTAATACGGGTAAACAAATGCAAAGGGTCAGTCAGTGGTGAAGCACTTTTTAAAATCATCCAACGTTTCCTTTACTAATTGAGCAGAGTCAGATGAATACCTGGAACTTGTGTTTTCTCTCTCTTGATTCTTTCTCACAGCAGTATGTTGCTGGTTCAAACTTAAAGAGATCCTGTCGTGACTTTCATTTGCAAGCTCTATCAAAAGATCATGTATAACACTAGAGGTTTTGTTGGGTTATTTTAAGTCCTTTTAGAGAAGCCAAATTAAACCTGCCATTTCGTCAGACATGCTTGCTGCCATGTTGCGTTTTGGAGTCGTAGGAGCAGGAGTTGTGACCAAATCAATGACCCAACTACATGGTGGTTTCAGTTGATTCTGTGGAGCCAGCGTCACCTGCCAGTTTCAGTGTCTGATTCTAGTGCTCACACTCTACTTGAAGTTTAATACATACGGCTGACATTACGTTGTCATTATTATGACATGACATCTTTCATTAGCAAGAATAAGGTGTCATGAAGGCTGTCATTAAGTGTCGTTCGTTACCCTAACACCGAACCGTAACCTTAACCCTACCTAACCCCACTGGATCCCTCCACCTAGCCCAAAAAATGCCAACATAGCTCCAAAGGTGTCATAATTTAGCGAATGACACCTTATTCATGCTAATGACAGCGTTATGTCAGCCTTATGTATGAAACTTTAAGTTAAGTGTAACCACTCTAGCTAATGCAAGGTGGCCGAAGTTTACCACCTTTGTGTTGTGACCAGTGTTTGGAATAACGGCTTTTAAAATAACGGCCTCAGGTAACAACTTTTTTTTTTCAGTAACGGGGTAATCTAACTATTTACTTTTTACGCCGTTACAACGCCGTTAACGTTACTGAACGTTAAATGCGGTGCGTCACATGCATTGATTGAATAAACTGTTATCAGAAAGCACCCCTGGCTTCATACGCAGCTGTAGTGAGGAGGTGGGTTAAAAACAAGGTGAGCGATTGTGATTGGCTAAGGCGGTGGCCAATCAGAGCCAGTGTTTTTACACATGTGCCAGCACACGCGCCACATACACAACCACTACAGTATTATTGAAGCAGCAGAGATGGCGAGCGTGGAGCAGGCCAATGAAAAGTTGGCATTTTTAAGGTGGCGATACAAAACGCTACTTTAAATTAATTGTGGTCAAAGACAAGAACGTGCATGTGAAGTGTTCATTATATCCAGGAGCGAAGTAACAGTAACACAAATAGTTACTTTCCTTGGTAATGAGTTACTCTTATTATAGTGTAATTCAATTACTAACTCAGTTACTTTTTGGATCAAGTAGTGAGTAACTATAACTAATTACAACGATGGAGAGGAGGAATGAAAAAAGACAACACTGACTACAGATGAGAATAAATCCTACATAAAAAAGGACAAAAAAAGGACCAAAAAAAAAAAAAAAATGAAATTGTGTACAGACTGTTTGACCAGAGAGACAAGCTTTGATGTAAATTTTCTGTGTACAAAACAGGGGACGGGACTTGGATAAGCAAACTGCTTCTCTCGTCACCTTTTTCGGCATGTACAAAAGAAAAAAAAGAATAACAAAACTTCTGTGAATGCAACCATGTCGGAAATAAACTGAATAAATCAATCAATAAATAAATAAAGTAACATTCTCAACACTGGTTGTATCACAGGATTTATCACAACACCCACTAAGGTGGTAGCGACACCCAGGGACCCAACACGATGGCGGTTGCAGTGACCGGAATCACAATGTATTGGCGTGTCATAGATTGTGTCACAACTCAAGTACCCAAAGTAAACACACAAAAATGACTCCCGAAAAAAAATTACAGAAAAATACACAATGAGAATACAGTAACTGTAACAAATACAGATTTAGAAAATTAACCAAATGGAAAGACCATTAACCACAACACCCGCTATGGCGATAGTGGCAAATCCTGTCACCCAACACGACAGTGGTTCCGGAATTAAATTCAATTCAACTTTATTTGTATAGTGCAAATTACAACAAAGTCATCTCAATGCGCTTATCAAAATATAAAATTCATAATAAGAGAAAAAACCCAACAAGATCCACATGAACAAGCAAGTGACCAGAATCACAATGTATTGGCGTGTCATGGATTGTGTCACAACTCTATCAGTTCCCCAAACTTTCAAAAATGACAGATTTAGAGAATTAACAAAACGGAACCACCATCGTGTTGTGTCACATGATTAACCACAACAACTACGGTGGTAGTGGCAGATCCTGTGACAACTCCATGGTGTTCTAGAAGCGACTAGAATCACAATAGAGGAGTTGTGAAACAATCCGTGACACAACTCTGACACGTAACATGGGGTCGAGCATGTCTGAGGAAATGGCAGCAGGTTTGAATAACTACCGGCTGCTATAAAAGGACTAGAGAACAAAACCTTTAGTATTTACTGTACATGATCTTTTACCAGAGCTTGCAATTGAAATTCACTACAGTTTCAGTTATGAAATTCAGTATTCTCCCAGTTTAGCCTTTGACACTGTATTTACACTTCATCAAATGATACCTAAATTAACAATGCTAATGTAAGTATGTTGTATTTTGGCTGCTCAATTAATCAAAATTTAATTACGATTTTTATTATTACACGCAACGATTACAAAAATAACATAATCGAGAAAAGCTGTACTGTATATATATTATTATTTTTTACATATGTTTTATTCGCTAAATAAAACAAACCCACTATTTCGGACATCTACAAATAATAAAGCTTGGCGGACACATATTAATCCTGAGTTGTTTAATCCACGCACATGCAAGCTCCTCCCCTATGCCCCGCCCCTCTCAAAGCCAAAGCTAGCCTGCAGGCCAACACGAGGAAAGTTGTTGCTATTGGTCTGAAACATGGCAGGAGAAACGCAGCAAAAACGCTTGGTAAACAAGTGGCAATTCAAATTCTCTAATATGGGAACACTTTGGGTTTGATGACGAAGACGTAGAGCAAAGACACGTCACCCGCAACAAGTGTTTTGTTTTGTGCAAAAGTGAACATACTTGATTTTAGTGTTTGAAGGATTTTATTTATGTTTAAAGAATATATGTTGTGTTTTTTTGTAGAAAAAATAAATAACATTTTGATTGACAGATAATCGTTTGAATAATCGTGATTTGAATTATGACTAAAATAATCGT
The DNA here is from genome assembly GCF_900634775.1 of Gouania willdenowi. Lineage (NCBI taxonomy): Eukaryota > Metazoa > Chordata > Actinopteri > Blenniiformes > Gobiesocidae > Gouania > Gouania willdenowi. The sequence continues at coordinate 10,778,366 of NC_041064.1, read as the reverse complement.
GACTATCATTTTTTCTATAATCGAGCAGCCCTATGTTGTGTGGAGGATCATTGTAAAACTGGAGCTATAGACATTGGTCGTGACTGTATTTATTTTCCTGGTAGTGACTCCAGTCCAGCTGTAACTGGCTGTGTTTTGTTCGTCTTTATCTCATCCTAGCACTGTGTGGACACCTGGTCTGTCTGATTATTTCTCTCCCTTTATCCTCCTCTAACTGATTACAATTACGAAGCAGAGCAATGAAGTCCTCATTAAGAATGTCGAGCAGGCCATAATTAGTCCTGGACGTTTTCGTCAGTCTATATCTTTCTCAGCACTAATTTGGATTAGTGGACCTCTCACTTCTCACGTAGATGTTAGAAAGTGGGATCACTGTGACACGCCTCATCCAAAGTCTCATCTGTCCTATCTCCCAGCAGCAGTGACCAATTATTTCTAAAGGGAACGCTGAAGGTTTATTGGATAAAGTGTTGCTGCCGAGTATTGATGGATCTGGCGACTACTTCAAAATGCACTGTGGTGCCAAATCATAAAAAAGCTTCACCTATTATTAAAGGATCAATACATTGTCTGTGCGGGCCAGAGGGAGGCCTTTGATTGATCATCCGTGTTTGAAAACTGCAGCGCTTCAATCATTTTAGCTGCTGACCTGTCAGTGATGGAAGCAGAGCAGCAATAGCACTTAACTCCAGCATGTTTGGCCTTTTCTTTGCGGTTTAGTGAGAAAACATCAGGTTGTTTTCAAAACTTTAGACGTGACCCAGTCCTTTGTAAACACAACAACAAACATATTGGATTTTAGGACTGTTGCTACTGCGCTTTCCACTGTTTCTGCAAAGACAAGCACAAAATAACAGGTTTGGGTTTCACCAGTTCCAGAGGAGATAGATCATCAGACATGAGCCATATGTGGCCCTCAGTCAAATTTTGTGTGCCCCCCCCCCAATGTAAACGTACAAAAATGACTCAGAGAAACCTAGAAAATTACAGAAAAATACACTAAAGGACAACAGAAATAGACAAGAAGAATATTAAAAAAAGCAAAAAAAAAACAAAACATTAAATGTCTCTAAAACCCCACAAAATGATAGAATAATGCACTAAATGAGTCAAAAAAAAATACACAAATACAGTAATTGTCTCTGAAAACACACAAAAGGGTACAAAAATACACTAAAAGAGAGAAAAATACAAAAAATGAAAACAAAAGCAACAACAAAACTATAGAAAACAAGAAAAACACAACCCTTCTTTCTTTAGTTCATGGCTGTATTAATGCTCGGATTGATCAATATGCTAAATACTGATATCAGACCCTCGCTGTGATAAAAGTCTCTGCCTTACATTTAAGCAGCCTTCCTCTCATTCTCTAATGAATGCCTTAAACAGAACACAGCCATCATAATACAATTAGTGACATCTGCTGTTACTGCTATGACGGGAACGTTTGTTTACTCCTACGTCAAACACGGGTCGTTTCTCATGAATTACACTGACAGGACAGTAACACATTTGTAGGATTTCTTCTTGGTCAGTGTTTAAATGATATAAATTAATCTTTGGATGTATACAAATTAGGGATGTAACGATTAATCGTAAGGCAGTTAAAAATCGATTCATAGGTATCACGATTGACATCGATACTTTGAAAATTGAATCGCAGCACTTTTTTAAACAGCAGAGGGCGCTATATATTTATCCCTTCTCTTGTCCAGCAGTGTACGTGGCAGGTGGAATCTGCTACTACTTTCTTTCTGGCCGCCTTCTACTCTTAAACATGTTAATAAATGATTCCTTATCCCTTTAGCACCGAAAGAATATCTGTAATATTACGAGAATGTAAAAGTCACGTTTTTCTATTAGCTCTGTCTGCTAGCATAGCATCTCTTCACTGCAAGAATTTCTGCATGCCAACCAACCACTGGGGTACCAGCGCCCTCTGCTGGTCCAAACAAATATCTGACATAAATCAGTCAATGACTATTTTTTATTTTTTTTAAGTCAAATTGTTAAGCCACAAAATACATTTTCAGTTGCACTTTTAAAAAGAAAAATAACAATTATGCAGTTTTGCATTGTTTACTATCGAACCAGAATTTAAATTAATAGGGTTCTTCTTCATTTGTATTATTTCTTTATTTATTTCATTCAAGATTTATTTTTAGTTAAATTGCACGGTTTTTAATAGTTTATCAAGGGATTCTTTTGACAATGAAAAATAAAAATAAAATACAGTATTTTCTAGTTTTTTTTCCCAAAAAAAAATAAAAGAATATTTTTCAATCATCATTTGTCTACAGTCCCATTTTGGAAAATAAATCGTGAGAGAATCATATCGTGAGTTGAGTGAATCGTTACATCCCTAATAGAATTGATACGACCATGTGGGGGCCGCTAGAACATCCAATTTCTGCCTGCAGAAGAAACCAAAAACTACAGAGAAAACAATGAATCATAGTGTGAATTACCAACTCATTCAGTTGTAAATATCTAAATGCACAAATGTAATGAAATGCCACAATATCTGCAGGGCTCACAGTTTTCCTGTGTTTACATCACATGACAGCAGTAATTATCTTAAACTGTTGCAAAAACTCCCTTTTTTTTTTTTTGGAAAATCCTGTAATTCTTTTTAAATTATTCCACTGAATTTCCTAAAATAAATCAAAAATTGGTTACAAAATCAAGAAAATTTAAGTAATGATCCTGCAGGGACTTATTGTTTCAATATTGTCTGTGCTTTACATACTTTACATATCATTTTTTCAATAAATTGCAAACTAGGGCACATTAATGTTTTCTTCACCTATAATCTGCTTTCCTTATAACCTCAAACTAGTCCGTATTTGGCCCCCAAACTTAAATTGAGTTTGACTTGTGTTGTGGATTATGTGCATAATGTAATTTAAGGAAGAATTGACTGCCAGTTAACCTGATTTTATTGGATTTCATTTTGATATTTTGTCAATAATCTATGTGTATTATTCTTTCATTGTAAAGACATTTAAACAACAGTATCATATATATCTCACAGTTTAGATAGTAGGGTGTCCCGATCCGATATTAATATTGGATATCGGTCCAATATCAGCTAGCAAAAGAATATCAGATTTTATTGCACTTTCTAACATTCCACACTACAAAATAAATATTAAAAGTATGTTTGATTCGTGCTGATATCGGATCGATATCGGTATCGGCCAATACTCAAGGCTACAATGTCGGTATCATATCGGAAGTGAAAAAGTTGTATCGGGACATCCCTATCAGATAGTCATGGTTTTATTGGCTTTGTAAGTAAAAAAGATGTTGAACTAGAAATAGCTCCACCAAAAATCTAAGAAGATGTTTATTTTCTTACTGTGTAAAAAAAAACAACTAAACACCAGGGTTTGGCTCCACCTTTGCAGGAAGACTTTTTTGGATAGAATTATGATGGTTGTGCCCCCCTTGGATCTCACAGTTTAGATAGTCATGGTTTTAAAGCTGTCGACTGGAAAAACAGTCCATAAGGCTTTGGGTTTTGTGAAAGTGCTGTTGCTGAAAATGTTGTGTAAATCAGGAACAGCCTCTCCCTCTGCAGGCATGAAACAGGAAACAGGAAACAAGTTTCACATGACGCGAGGTCAGGCCGTCCTCGCGGGTGAAACACGAGACTTGTGGTGTTGTCCCTGCACTGTAGACTCTCTTTGTGAGGCAGAAACACACAAATGCAGCAGAGAGATGTGTGAGCATGTCTTAGTGACATGCCAAATGGCTCCCACAGCTGCCGTGAGGAATGTCAGGCATCTGCAAACATAGCTGTGAACTGATCTGTTTCCTTTTGTGGAACACAAAATATCTAAGCGAGTGAAATCTTCACTTTCAACTGGAGCTTTGATTGAAAACCAACAGTGTAATCTACATAAGTCAGAAGCAGTTATTCGTTTTAACAACACGTCAAGCAGTTTTGACAGAGGAGAGGGAATCTAAGCGTGTTTTGAAGCTGTGTGAAAGCAAGTTAGGGAGTGATGTGGGGCATGCAGAGCTTTCCACTGAGTCTACCTCCCGTATTAAAGCAGAGACTAGTGTGCAGCCCTCGGCCAGCTACAGGCCCAGGAGACAGCACAGCAGACATGAAAGATGGAGACGCCTGCACTCCCTTCTCCATAGAGCAGCCTGTGCTTCCTGGCAGCGAGCAGCGAGCGAGTCCTCCTCCTTCCTTATTAACCCTTTGAACTTTGCTTTTCTTTCTCAAAGCTCTGTTTGATTACTCCGAGTCCTACTTATCCGTTACCTTAAAACTTTAATTTTACACACATACACACTCCCAATTCACCACTATTTTTTGTACATGAAGCACAATTCAGGGTTGGGGGTCAATTACAATTTTTTGATGTCTTCAGTTATCCATGTTCAATTACAACTCAATAGCTGGGTTTCCATTACAGATTTTTGCAAAGTAAAAGCGATAGTTCCAAATGTCGACAAATTATAATGAAAGTGTCCATTTGTACGGTTGCCATACGGACAACCCCTGGTGCTATTGGTACGGTTACTGAAGTACACGTACGTTGTGTCTTAGGGTTAGGTTTGCGGTTAGGGTTAGGGTATAACCCAATATCGCAACAATTTTTAGGGTTAGGTTTAGTGTAAGGTTTAGTCTTAGTCACGTGACCTAAACTGGCCAAATAGGGGCGCTGCGTACGGATAGAATGTCGGTATATTGATACGGCAACCATACGAATAGCCACTGCCAAGTATAATTGCACTGGAGCCTCGCAAGTTGCGCAACTGTCGTGAAATCTCATCCCGCGAGACTTTGGCGCAGAGACTCACGCTCAGAACCTCCTTATAACAGTCTGTATTCCACCGTCTAATGTGGCAGTAATAATTATATATTTTTATATGATTATAATGCTAAGAAATGTAGCGGTCTCTTCTTCTGTCCACACGTACCATGTCATGTTTACTCCAAGAGAAGTGGTCATGTGACCAGGTACGTCACGTCCTGTGACGTGTATTTGCGGAAAAAGTGTTTCCATGGTGCTTTTGCGACACATTTCAATATCGAACAACTGAAACACCTCCTCATAAAAGCGTAAAAATGTTTTTGCGATATTTGAGGTTCTTTTTTCGAAATTTGGTTGATTCCATTACCAATTTTTACTGCGCCATTTAGATTTTACGCATTTCCAGGGTAATGGAAATGCAGCTAATTATTGACTATGATGACTGGCGTTTTTTCCAATTAGAATTTAAATTACAATTATTATTTTTCCCTGAAAGTCAATTACAGTTACATTCTCAATTAATAAAGTACAATTACCTAGCCTTTAATATATAAGCCAATAAAACCCAACCTCTTTCTGTTCGCATCTCTTATAATGACGAGTCAGTTTTGACCAATGTCTTAAATCAGCTGTAAAATACCCTAAAAACATTATCTACCATCTAATTAGTTTCTCATCTCTTGGTTACCTTGTTAGATTTCATCATCAATGAAAATATTGGTATCAATGTTTTTGGTGTGGGCGTCTGAGCCTCTTTTTTCTGTCACTATACCGCTAGAATTATATGTTTTTTTTATATGATAAAATTATTATGACGAGAACTGACAGGTAAACTTGATCTAAAACATTTTAATGATTGTTTACTATGTATGTGTAAGCCATAGAACTGTAACATGATTCCCCAGGTTTGCGTTTAATGAAATTACAATTATACAGTTTTGGGAAAAATCACGATGAAATGTACAATCTGGATCCCCTGTGGATAAAACTCAGTGGGATAATTGAGGAACCAACCCAACATAACCAAGTCAAATTTCACAAAGATTCATCAATTGCAAACCGAGATATGATTTGTTGAAATTTGGCCAATGATGAGCCAAAGGGATTTTTTAATTTTTTTAAAAATTGATCTAATTTAAAAAAATGAAATTAATCCAGATTCTGTATATTGATCCAGATTGTCTCTAAAATGTAAATGGATCTTCCATGTTCTAAGGTTAACCTTTGGTTAAATTCTGTAAAGTACTTTTGGTGTAATCCTGCTAACAAACAAGCAGATATATTTAGAATATTACATCCTTGGCATTGGTAATAAAGTGGAAAACTAAAAAAAATCATTCTGTGCACAAAATAACTCCTGTGTGTTACGAGAACTAACAGCAAATAAAAATAGGGCTGCTCATTCAGTAGATTGATAACAGTGGATGACAAAGCTAAGAAGAAAATAACTGGCCTTGTTTACGTTAATAATCCTAAATCCTGTCCATCTCCCATAATGCCTTTCATTAACGCTGGCTTAATTGCAGCATGTTTTAATTGCATTCTGATTAAAGGTTTTTCAAATGGCTCTTTGCGCCCGGTCTTAGTGCTCGATGTTGTTTAACTCGTCAATTAAGGGGATTTTCAATGTGTGCGTGCTTGTACAGAACAGTTGTTTTACTATTTGTATGTGACTATCTTGCAGTATTATAAGGCAATAACAATATACCATAAGCAGAGTATTAATTTATTTAGTCATGGGGTATTGGTGCGAATGCAATGCAAATGTTTTCAATCCAACTGCTTTTTTATGATTATGGTATTTGATAATATCGTACACACAGAAGGCATTAAGCTGTGCGAACATATTATAGCGTCCCATTTGCAGCTGATAGAGAAAGACTTTCAATAAGTTTTAAAGTGACAGTTTATGTACCCAATTTCCCTTGCAGTACCTTAAAGTGCTTTTTCATTCAGAAGAATATAAAAATGGTTATGAATGGCAGATTTACAACTTTAACAAAACAAAAGAATAAAAAAAAACATTAAATGTCTCTAAAACCACACCAAATGATAAAATAATACACTAAATGCGTCAAAAAAGAATACACAAATACAGTAAATGTCTCTAAAAACACACAAAAGGGTACAAAAATACACTAAAAGAGAGAAAAATACACAAAATGAAAACAAAAGCAACAACAAAACTATAGAAAACAAGAAAAACACAACCCTTCTTTCTTTAGTTCATGGCTGTATTAATGCTTGGATTGATCAATATGCTAAACACTGATATCAGACCCTCGCTGTGATAAAAGTCTCTGCCTTACATTTAAGCAGCCTTCCTCTCATTCTCTAATGGATGCCTTAAACAGAACACAGCCATCATAATACAATTAGTGACATCTGCTGTTACTGCTATGACGGGAACGTTTGTTTACTCCTACGTCAAACACGGGTCGTTTCTCATGAATTACACTGACAGGACAGTTACACATTTGGTTAGTGTTTAAATTATATGAATTAATCTTTGGATGTATACAAATGATACAACCATGTGGGGGCCGCTAGAACATCCAATTTCTGCCTGCAGAAGAAACCAAAAACTACAGAATCATTGTGTGAATTACCAACTCATTCAGATGTAAATATCTAAATGCACAAATGTAATGAAATGCCACAATATCTGCAGGGCTCACAGTTTTCCTGTGTTTACATCACATGACAGCAGTAATTATCTTAAACTGTTGCAAAAACTCCCTTTTTTTTTTTTTTTTTGAAAATCCTGTAATTCTTCTTAAATTATTCCACTGAATTTCCTCAAATAAATCAAAAATTGGTTACAAAATCAAGGAAATTTAAGTAATGATCCTGCAGGGACTTATTGTTTCAATATTGTCTGTGCTTTACATACTTTACATATCATTTTTTCAAAAAATTGCAAACTAGGGCACATTAATGTTTTCTTCACCTATAATCTGCTTTCCTTATAACCTCAAACTAGTCCGTATTTAGACCACGAACTTAAATTGAGTTTGACGTGTGTTGTGTGTAATGTGCATAATGTAATTTAAGGAAGAATTGACTGCCAGTTAACCTGGTTTTATTGGATTTCATTTTGATATTTAGTCAATAATCTATGTGTATTATTATTTTATTGTAAAGACATTTAAACATATATATCTCACAGTTTAGATAGATCTTTTTTATGCTTATGGTATTAGATAATATCGTACACATATTACATATTATAGCGTCCCAGCCAGTTTCCATTTGCAGCTGATAGAGAAAGACGTTCCATAAGTTTTAAAGTGACAGTTGAAGATGCTGCAAAGGAAATTGGGTACATAAAGGGCTTTTTCATTTCTGCCTCCACTGCCTTACGTTTATATTTCATATTCACTGACATTAGCAGCAAAGGCCAAAGTGTTTGCAGGGTTGCATTATGGCACATGGCCATAATGCAACATCAGGGAGATGTGACCTTCTAATGTGTGGAGAATATTGCATTTTGCATAAACAAGGTTAATACTTAGATTGTATGCATTATTAAATTATTATTTAATATTTTGAATATTCATGAACATAGACACAGAGACAGATACTGTATTTACATCCTCATTTACTGCTATTGGCAATTTAGAGACTCTAATTAATGCAGCCGACTTATTTTTGAACTCTGGGTGCTGGAATACACTTAGGAACCCCACTTAAAAAGGGATTTACAAGTGCTAAACACTACACCATTATATATATATATATATATATATATATATTTGCATATAATGAGGTTTGACCTTTTTTCTGCCGGAAGGCAATAACAATGCGTCTCCAGCCTTTTCCCGCCTGCTTGTGTCGCTGAGGGTTGAACAATGAAACACACTGTTGTCAAGTGACATTTTGTGACAAAAAGGAAACTGTTGAGTGGGTAATTTTTATTTTGCTGTCCAAAGGAAATACTGCTTAACATTTCCATTTTAGCGCGACACAATAGAACAAATAAGTGTTAACAATAATGGTGCAACAATGTGTCAATGTTTTTGCATGAAACCTATGCAATGAAAAAACAACATCCTCGAATTAACCAACCTGACAACTCAGATTATATGGATATATATATATATATATATATATATATGGATATATATATATATATATATATATATATATATATAGAGTACATTTATAAGTGTTTTTTAAAATACTTAGTTGCAGTGATTACCAGAAAATTAATTGTAGCAGACAATTGTCATCAAGAGTACGCAGCATTTTATATTTTTAAATAATATGTTAATTAAATAATGCAAAAACAAAACAAAAAGAACAATACACACCACCCGCATACAAAAGAGAAAGAAAAGGGCATAAAAAATGCTTAATAGGAAATGAGGGATAAATAAAGAGGCTTTGTCGCACATCGTCTATTTTCAGGATAAATGTTTTAATCTTTTTGCGAGTTATCTCTAATTTTTCACCAACTAAAGTTTGTTCTACTGTACTCAACCAAAGATTTATTTTGGGAGAGATTTGTTGTTTCCATGTCCTTGCCACCTTCTTCATAGCTGCTGCAACACACAAAACATTAAAAGCCTTTTCTCTCCACACCCTCTCCAACAATTGGTGCCTTGAGCAGAGTATTTCTCACATTGGGATAGTGTAATAAATTATCTTGCGCTCACCCTAAAAATGTATCTTTAGATTTCCATGCAGGAGCTTTTTCCATTCATCTACGTCTCCATTTCATCTGACCTTATTTTCTATTAAACATTGCTTTTGTGTTATTGGAGAGATGTCCTTTAGCCTTCTTTCCATTTTAAATGAAATATCTTTAATAATTAATTTGTTTCAGTTGCCACTCTGTTGCAATCTTGTTTTTTTTTTTTATTTAAACACTCAATATCAGTTTTATTTATTGACATAAAGGACTGTTTCTATTCTTGTATTGTCTTTTTTAATCATGTATCTTGCTGGAGTGGCTCCACTTAACTTAGGATGTTTCATTTTTGTAATGACTGTAGACCATTTAACTGCTAATGTGTAACAGATTGTAGCAGCTTGTGGGGTATTTAATCAATCAATCAAATCACTATTTGTCATCGCACATGTTTTAGAGCACCAGAGCAATGAAATGTCATTTCAGTTTTATTCCGTGCAAGAAACATGAATAGAGAATCACATGTAACATGGGAGGACAAGGGCGGGAGAACTGTGGGGCGCCACAAGGGCGGCGCCCTGTATTTAGATGAAGAGTAGGAAAACAGGAGGAAAGGGAGAGGGGAAAAGGCAGGTCCTAAACTGAGTAGCCTATTGGGGAGCACAGTGTAAAACTAGGAGAAAAAAAAAAAAAACTTCTCAGCGTACATGCGCAAAAACAAAACAGTCAATACATTGGGAATCTCTCCTTGTAGTTAAGTGATCTCAGGACCACACACACACACACACACACACACACGCACACGCGCGCACACACGCACAAGTCTGCCCCAAAGGCTGTTTTATTTGTGGATCTGAAAAACACTTGTTTTAATGTTCCATACAATTACACAGGTTTTACTTCCTTCAGGGAAAAAAAAACTGTAAGCTGACTTTAGAGTTAAGGCAGGGGTATCAAACTCATTTTATCTCAGGGGCCAAATACGGAGCAGTTTAATCTCAAGTGGGCCACAGATTTTATGTGGGAAAACAAGTAATTGTAACATTATTGTGCCCTAGTTTGCACTTCTACCTATACATACAAATAAATATCAGTCCCAACAGGATCTTCAGTTTAAATTTCCTAGATGTTGATCGAATTTGTATTTAATGAAAGGAAGTAATATGTCATAATTTGAGGAAAATTGAAGGATTTTTGTTTTATTAACTGTGTAACTTTAAACACGTCTGTAATCATGCTACATACAGTAAGCACTAGGAAAACTGTGAGCCCCTAAAAATATTAGAAAACATAAATCCCTGTGTAAATGAAACTGTCATTTTTACTTGGGGATGACTTGGATGCTCCAAAGGGCCAGATTTGGCCCCTGGGCCATGAGTTTGACAGATATGAGTTAAGGAATGTATTGTCAATACACAGAATCAATATATTTACACCTTAATCAATTTAAAAAAAAAAAAAAAAAATGCATGCTCATGGAGAACATGAACCAGTGAGCTTGTTATGAGTCACCAATGCACCCACAGCTTGAGTATAAACATCTGTAGAAAGAGAAATATTTATGCTAAAGTGAAGGGCTGTAAAGAAACCATTTAGCTCAGTCACTACCTACAGTAAATAACTGAATGTACCTTCATTGCTGTACTTTATATATCACTTATGTAGCCTTGCTGTGCATCTGTTTAGTATTTGAAACTCCAGATGGATGAACACAGTTAGATGTAATATGCAAAAGTATAAATGTCAACACATTGCCTTCTCTAGCTTTAGCGCTCGCTCGTCGTCACTTGCATCTAAATGGGCTGCTCTCAGTCTGAACATGGACCATTGAGTTTGTCTCATTAAACAGAAAATTAAAACAACTGCTGCTTTGGTTTCCCCCTCCTCGTCTGCATCAACATGAGCTCCAAATGATCTAGTCACACCCTTTTTTTTTTTTTTTTCCCCAACTGTTTACATTTGTGGACGACGGCGTTCTGTCGTTTAACTGTGAGGCAGTCACAGGATTCTTATTCAGTCCATTTCTGCCTGTTCAGCATTGGAAACTGACTTTGTCCATTCAGCAACACAAAGAGGAGCAGCATTCTCCCACTTGGAAGTATGTTTGATGTTTTCCTTGCAACCAGGGAAAAGACGCTGATGAATAGGACCCCCCCCACCCCCCACCCATGCCAGAAGCTAGTGAAACAAAAGAGAAGGACACAGTGAGAGGAAGAAGTGATGCGTAGGTCTGTCATCATCTGCCCCCACATTTTTACGTCCTCCTGGGAGTCCGTTAAATACACATCCTAGCTTTTCTACTCCGACACAGCGCTGCAAACATTTGGGAGCAGTTATTATTATAACTCATCAGTGCAGACGTCGGTGAGATTGGAGGTTTCCTTGTAAGGAGAGAGGGTTCGCTCAAGATAATGGCTGTTTTTCCTGTGAGATATTGTGGCAATATAAGACACAGCTCTGTCTGTGATCCAAATAAATGCCACACAGTCATTCTTTGAATATTATTGGATGATCTTTATCTTGTGTGAAATTAAATCACATTTGAAAAAGATGTGCTCTCTGGCCTGGAGGAAAGGTCATGATTTCTTTTTTTTTTTTTCTAACAGAATAAAATGTGACTCAGCGTGACTCAGGGCAGAAGTTCTATGATGTTTTTTGATCAATATTGTAATCACGATTATAATCACAATAATTATTTATCATATTAGGGAAAAATCGGTTTTTATTGCACTACTTTTAACAAAATGTGTACAGTTTACAGTGCAATGTTAAACTTTAAAATGGAATTATAATAAAAAAAAAATCAAATTAACCCAATAATTTACTGCGATGGACAGGCGCCCTGTCCAGGGTGTACCCCCTGCCTAACGCCCAATGATAGCTGGAGATGGATGGAACCCAATAATTTAAACTGTACCAAAGGCTAACTGAATAAATACACTATTACAGTGCAGAGCCCATATTTTGAATTTTTGTGTCCAGCACGTTAAACATGCGTTTGAGACTTGTTTTTGTAAAGGGACCATATACAATTAAACAGGAAAATCGATTTTCCGATTTGGTTTTCTAAAAATCCCCCTCAATAAATAATCAAATTCCAATTTTATAGCGATTAATCGTGCAGCCTTACTATGTTGTACTAAATATTCTGTAAATTCAGGAACCAAAATAAAGTATTTGCAGTTGTCACTTGGTTTCTATTTATCCAAGCTTACCTATTAAACTTTGAAGCTGGACTAGAATCATAATGATCAAACACGAGTGTATTATTAGATTCAGCCGTCAACGTTCATAGCAGCGTCGCCTTTGGGTCTTCTGATGTCGACTCTTCCTATAATTGTTCCAGCAGAATTTCTCATCATTCATCATTAAACGGGGAATGTGGGATTGGTTTGGATGGTCAGAATAGTGTTTAGTTTGGCCCTCTGTATTTATTGTTTTAGAATTTTGTAATTTAGGTTTTTTTTTGTCAATATACAGAATCATCAACTGACACATTTTTATTTATTTAGCATTTTTATTCATACGACAGGTGAATGAATTCAATAAGAGGATAAAGCACTTTGGTTCATTGTGAGGATTCTGTTAATGGTGTGTACTATCATGCTTTATTTCTTACAAAGTGATATCTGCAGCTAATTAGTGCAACACCTTGTATTCATTAGGTTCATTATTAATATATTAGGTTTATTATTTGACAAACTCAATACTGCTACTATCAAGATTTATAATGACAGGTTTATTGTCTCTTTGTAAAAATAGTAAGTGAGCTTTCTCCGTTATTGGTATTTCTTTATTATGGGATAAGCTTCACACAAAATATATACACACTATAATCTTTCTTGTGTTTTACAACAGGTCCAAGATTTGTTCAGTTCAATAAACGGAGTGGTTGTGACCTTTCACTCTTGTGCTTGGCCTCCATTTTGCAATTTAACATCTGCTGTCATGACTGGAGGTTACAATCAATGATGAAATTTCAGAATCAGCCACAGCCATGCTGCAGTCCATCGATAAAGTCAGTTATTCTCCAGCCCTACTTGTATTGTGAGGTTCTTTCTCAACACAAAGACAAAACAAAGTGAGTGTAAAAAAAAAAAAAATAGTCTTTTGATTATTATAAAAAGCTAAACAAAAGCACAAATAGCTTAGATACTTATTAATAATAATAATGCATCAATTTTATATAGCGCTTTATCATAGACACTCAAAGACGCTTTATAGAATTAAGGCATCATTCTTTCACTCCACACTTAGTGGTGGCAAACTACTGTTGTAGCCACAGCTGCCCTGGGGCAGACTGACGGAAGCGAGGCTGCCATAGTGCGCCATCGGACCCTCCGACCACCACCAACACTTACTTACACACTACGTTCATACTAGGCAATGTAGGTGAAGTGCCTTGCCCAAGGACACAATGACAGATACCACTGCAGCGACTGCCACCCCACTGTGGCTTCTTTAAAGCAAATTTGATTAAAGGTACATATTGCATTTATTGCGTCATTGGGGTTTTTGTTGTCTTGGGGAAAACATAATTTTGCTGCACTTTAAAATAAAACAAAAAAACAAAATCTGTTGTTTTCCACTCTCCATTGAAGATGGTAAATCATTTGATTTATAATGTAAATGGGCAATTATTATTATCTAATTATTTTTTTACATTATTTCTCAGTCATTGTACACGAAAGAACAATATGTAAACAGGAAATTGCTCTACCTTTTTTTTTTTTTTTTTTTTTTTTTACAGTACACTCTTACCAAAATAATAAAATAATTCATTCCATTTTTTTATCTTGTGAAAGTATCATCATTGATTATTTGAGAATAGAATAATAATATTTATTTTTGTCTTTCCCTCTTATAGGCAAGTATGTGTACCAGCCTATGACCAACGTGTGTCTTCTGCCCAGTACGACGGTGCCAGCGGTGGAGTCAGAGTGCACTAACACCATCGACCTGTCTGCGTCTCTGGCTGAACGCTTCCTGAAACTCGCCCCCTGCTTCCAGTCCCCTCCTCACCTGGAGTCGCCCAAGTACTGCGTGATTGCAGACCTGTTTGTGGACGACTACGTGGTCAAACGCATCAACGGGAAGATGTGCTACGTTCAACGCCCTCCGCCTCCTTTACCCGAGCCACCGCAACCGCTTACCCCTCCCCCATCGGCACCTGCTAGGTCTGAGAACCCCAGCGTGGCTCGGGCCCCGCTGAAGGTGGCGCCGCCAGCTCAGCACACACCTGCACCGCTGAAGCCGACTCAGCAGATTCAGCAGGTTTCGAGTGAACACAAACACCTTTCCCCTGTAGAGAAGGTGAAAGGCCACAAAATGGACCACTGTTCCTCTCCGTCCAGCTCTGAGGACTCTGGGATCAACGCTCTGGGTCTGCACTACATGGAGTCCTGTGAGGAGGAGAGCGAGGAGGGGGAGGAGGACGGGTTGAGCACAGATGGAAACTCCAGTCCTGGCAGCCTCTGGGAACAAGATGACTGCACTCTGCTCTCTCCTTCTAAGTCTATGATAGAGATCATTGAAAAGATTGAAACGACTGTATAACTTAACTGAGCTTTTGACGGTTGATGATGCCATCTGTGAGGATGAGCCACACTGGAGGATTTATTTTACTTGGGCTCACAAGGAAAACTAACACGAGTGTTGGCAGCGACGGATGCTTCGCTGAGCTACGTTTCTTTTCTGCAGGTACCCGAGGACTGAAGCCTTCAGATCTCTGGCAGACTTTTCCTTCTTTTCACATCCCCTGCATGGAGTCAACTTTTACAAGTTATTCCAAACAAGAACAAAGCACAAACACATTAAACACATGCACAGTGGACCAAAAGTCATCGAAAAAATAAGAGATGAAAGTAGGAAATGTTTAATCTCATCTTCCTTCGGATGTGTATAACTGGAGTTAGATTATGTATGAGTAGGTTACTGCTTTTTAAAAGTCCTCTCCTGGTGTCAATCTATCAAACTTTAGCCTGATTCAGCATTCGAGCGGCAAAGGATCGCGTCCTTGTTCTCTAGATATTTTGACACTTCATCATAATGACTACAAGGCCAGCTCCTGCTCACCGTCGTCCTTTTAACTCATTAATCACCCCGCTCCGATCTGCAACGACCCACCTACGTTTTATTTAGATGAACGATATCCGTACCGTACTTTGTCTGCACTTTAAAAAAAACACCTCCACAGGCAGCAGTCGGTGTTTGACAATCAAGGATTTACACAAAGCACATTTATTTACCGAAACCTGCCAATGAGGACAGAGGATACTCCCTCATAGACCATTGATAATTTGATATTGGCATATTCTGACCAACTTTTCTAATCGTGCTGAACTGAGATTCAGACACAACCCCAGTAATGCAAGTTTAGCACAAAATGCAGGGTGTTTCAAATTTATTAATATGATCCTATATAAGTAACCGCCAATGCTGTTTGCTGTTGGGAGATTAAAAGAGGGGGATTCAGGGTAGGATAGACTAGTATATCACACGTTTTTGTGCTGTGTGGCAGAAAAATTCACCAAACGCACCTTTTTTTAAAAGGGGATTATAGAGTTTGAGTTATAGATGCCGATAATGTGTTGTGACGTTGTGAGTGACATGATTTCAGTAGAAATGGGACAGCCTGATTGATATAAATCTATTGAATTAGTACTGGGCTGGATTTTTTTGTTATATCAAGACGTTCCCAAGCAAGTTATTTACAAATATCACATAATCTTTCACAATTAAGAAAAACGCACTAGATGTTACAAAGAGGAATTCTGCATGACTGCATTATACTTGGTAATGTTCCTGATTTCCAAATGAAATTGATGAAATGTTGAGAATGAGAAATGTCGGAGGTGTTTTTAAAAAATGACTTCTTTTTTCCAATTCAGGGAAGGTCTTTATCACACTATCACAGACGTCAGCAGTTAAAGACATGGATTATGTTCTTGTTATATTATTTTCATATGAATAAAACTTGATAAATTTAACTTTTTGTTTTTTTAACTCTTGTTTGTGTGTTGTGATATTTTTCAGAGTAAAGAAAACCCAATAAGAGTGCAAACCTCCGCCAAGCACCAAATATTCTCTTTGCCATATTGGCAAAGGCTTGTAAAAGAGAAAACTTTAAAGGCTTGTAAAGAAAAAAGTTTGGTAACACAAGTTTTATACATAAGGCTGACATTACACTGTCGTTATTATGAAATGATACTTGTCATTAGCATGAATAAGTTGTGATGAAGGCTGTCATTAAGTGTTACCCTAACCCTTACCCTACCTAACCCCACTAGATCCCTCCACCTAACCCAAAAAATGCCAACATAGCTCCAAAGGTGTCATAATTTAGCCAACGACACTAAATGGCAGTTCATGACACCTTATTCATGAACCTTATTCAATGACAGATAATGACAGCACAAGGGGCGACCATGACTCAGTGGTAGAGTGGGTTGTCCAATAACCAAAGGGTTGGGGGTTCGAATCTCGCTCTATCCAAGTTGTTGTTGTGTCCTCTGGCAAGGCACTTTACCCACATTGCCTCATATGAATGTAGTGTGTTGGTGGTGGTCGGAGGGGCCTTGCTTCAGGGCAGCTGTAGCTACAATAGTAGCTCATCACCACCGTGTGTGGAGTAAAAGTGTAATGCACATCAATGTAAAGTGCTTTGTGTCTATGAAAAAGCACTATATAAGATCCAATGCATATTAAAACTTCAATGGAAGTGTTACCAACATTTATATCCCCATTAATAACAATACAAAAGGTCCAAATGTATAAGCACCCCATTTAAAAACAAAAAAAATTAAAAATAAAAATGAAATGCAAAATTTAGATCCGATCCGGATAAAACTCAGTGGGTTAATTAAGGAGCCAACCTGACATAACTGAGTCACATTTCAGAGAGATCGTCAATTGCAAACCGAGGTGGGGATTTTTGAAATTTGGCAATTTTGAGAGACAGAGATTTTGGTAACACTTGAAGTTTTATACATAAAAGCTCACACTATGCTGTCATTATTATGACATGACACCTGTTATTAGCAAGAATAAGGTGTGATGAAGGCTGTCATTCCCCTAACCCCGAACCCTACCTAACCCCACTAGATCCCTCCACCTAACCCAAAATATGCCAACATACAGGTGCTGGTTATAATTAGAATATCATGAAAAAGTTGATTTCAGTAATTCTATTTAAAAAGTGAAACTTGTACATTATATTCATTCATTACACAGACTGATATTGGAATTACTGAAATAAATCAACTTTTTCATGATATTCTAATTATATAACCAGCACCTAATGACAGCGAAAGACACCTAATGACAGCCTTTATGTCACTTTATTCATGCTAATGACAGATAATTTCAGCCTTATGTGTTAAATTTCAAGTAAAGTGTTGCCAAGATTTTTTATCCTTCAAACTAATCCAGAATCAGTAAATTGATCCAGATATCTCCAAAATCTAATGGAATCATCCATGGTGTTTATCTTTGGTTAAAACTTTGTCAAAATCTGTTTAGACAAACAAATGCTGGTGAAAATATTTCCTCCTGAGCAGAGGTAAAAATCATTTTATGCAAATAGAAGACTTAGATGTAAAATAGGATTCAAATCAGCCAGTCATCCACACCAACGCTAGGATGCGCTTTTCTAAACCAGCCCTTTTCAAAGTCCTTTGTATAATCTGTGCAGTGGTTGATTTTTCTATGAGATATGCAGCAGCCTTCGTCACCTTGACAGTAGGCCAAGATTGATTTCGCAATGCTTTTGCTTTTCTCCTTGTATTGTTTCTATCGATTTTTTGTTCTCTACTGCAGAGGGAAAACCATGGGTTGAAATGCTAATCAGATCTTGTATAGATGTTTGTTCAGTTCACTATCTTGGTTGCAATGAAGAGGAGTATATGTATGAGATGGCTGGAAAGGAAACAATACAACTGGGGGGTTTTGGGGGTGGATAAGGCAGGGGAAGAGGAACCGAAGGAGAGGAAAAGCAGGGACAAGATGATGATGCAAGCACATGCAAAGTCTTAGTATGGACTCTGTGTGTGTGTGTGTGCTCTACCATCTGTGGAAGCTCATATTGGCTTTGTGTAGTTCATCATTTTAAAATCATTTCCGTTCCTTTCCACGGGCTAAAGAGAGATTCCACAAAGAAATCAGTGTTACTGTTAATCCCTGCGAGCAAAGTCTTTACATCTGCTGGCACCTTGAGCCGCATGAGTACAAAGGAAAGAAAAAACACACAGAAAATCATAAGGTGCCCTTGTTCAAGGACTGCTTCACAGACAGGGTTTAGCACAGCTTGAGTCACAAAAGCTGTTGAGAGATGTTGTCAGTTTCGCTTCATCTCATTTTGAAGGAACATACAAGCATGTTAACCTCCTGTTGAGATTTCCTTTTAATTTTACACAATTGCCTTTTCTCTCCTGATGAACAACAAGCGACAAGCAAAACTTAAATGCACTCAAGAGATTCTAGACTGCCAAATGAGACAAAATGGAGTATCAACATGGCCTTACGTAGAGTAAAAGAAGCAGTGTAGGTGTTCAGATGGGTAGTTCAAGAAAAACAACTCTTTGTGAGGATGAAACAAGAGATGCTAAAGTAGCTGCACAGTGGAGTTATGCCAGTAATTAAGACAGAAGCTTTACTCAGAGCAGAATATCACCACAGCCTTACACATGAACCTGGTATGAACACTGTTACTGTTTAGAGGTGGACAAAGTACTCACATTCATTACTTGAGTATATTTTTTCAAAAACTACTCCAAGTAAATGTAGCTCAGTCAAATTATTACTTAAAGCTGCTGTCCAGAGTTTCTGAAAGAACGTATCTATGTCCTGCCCTCAACAGCTCCACTTCCTTCGCTGCCTCTGCCAATCTACCAGAAGCCACGCCTCCACGTTTGTTCATGCGTATCGCGGAACATAACAAGGCATACATATTGATGTATATGAATGACCACGGCAGTAAGCCATAGTAAAAGACTAGTTAGGTATTTTTTCACATTTCAAAAGAATGATATATAAACATAGATTTCCCAGAAAGCAATGTTCAGTACATGTCTTGTTTAGCTAACCAGACATTACTTTGCGATTTTTATTATACGAATCACATTTGGTTTCAAAAATCTTAAACGTGGGCCTAAGATACGGCCATAGATGGTCAGACAGTATCTTCATCGTTCTCAGGGTCAACCTCTGCCAAAGCGAGTGTCAACTCACTCTCTCTCATTTGCTCTGCCATTGATAAACATGACATAAAAGATGAGAATGAACAGAAACCATTTTATACCTGATTTGTAACAATGAAAAAAATGAAAAAAAAAAACCTAAAATGACATAAGAGAGAAAGTACTGAGTATTGATGACATCCATAGAATGGAATGGAGTAAAAAGGACAATATTTGTCTTTCAGATGTAGTAAAATAAACAACTATCCTCCCAAAAATAATACTCAACTAAAATACAGATACTCAAAAATACTACTTAAGTAAACATTACTTTTTTTATGCCTTTCGCTGATTACTGTTTAGTGATGGATGTGCAAACCGCAAATACACATGACATCACCCCAACAATAATGTGTTCAATCGTGACAAAAACACATCCTTGCTGCATGTTCATCTCAGTCGGAGGTAGAGTTTTCCTTTGAGAAGATGTTTGTGCATTTTATCCAAAACACAGAATTGTGATGTTACATGGAAATTTATTTAAATTAGTCTTAAAGGTATAGAGGAAGATTTTCCCAAAGTTTAGAAAAGAAACGCCCTCTCCACTTTTTGGAAAAAATTCACATGCGCAACAAGAGGGAATGGCTATTAAACGTGTGCGAGAGAGCGTACACAAGCTCGGTGCGTGACTTGTGACAGGGCTCGCATCGCTAACAATAGCTTACATTAGGATAAACTTCTCTGCTAATAACTACTAGGTTGAATATTGTCAAATCTGAATCAAAAGCATACCACTACGATCCTCTTCCAGGTAGTGATTCGCCCTCTTTTAAACACTTGAAAGTGTGCATGCGCAGCAAGGGAAAACTAGCTAGGGACGAGTACGTACAACGGCCTTACGTCAGAATGATTGACAATTAGGAGAACCAATAGTCTAGATGATCCACCCGAAATTTGAAGCCAAAATAACATCCTCCACAATACCTTTAAAGGTCCCATGTCATGCTATTTTTCACCCATCTCCAGTGTTTGAGGTTTATTTTCCCAAACTCGCCTGTTTTCACCTCTGAAAAATCACTTTCTGAGCAACGCTACACAAACAGGTTGATTTTCGGCCTACTTATGCATATTCATGAGTGGACGTGTCTATAGACGAGACTCCTCCCTGCGCGGTGACGTAGGGCCAGAGGACGGCCCACCCTACTCCCACCCACCCCGTAGCCGAGCTCATGCTGCTTTATAAACACGAGACAGAGCGTGGGGGCGGGGCGTTTGCCGGTACATACATAGACTGTAGAAAATACATGCATAGCACTGCGCGAAGGATGCTGAAATGCTTGTCTTCATGGGCGTGAGCATCCTGGAGGCGTGGCTTCTGCTGCTCAGTGCCGCGTCAAATTCTTCATCAAAGTGGGAACGCGTCATCAAATTGGAGCGAGGTGTTTGGGCTCACCCTGCAGTAAGAAAGGAGCAAATCACCCTCTAACTAACGATTGAGGGAATTCATGAAAAAAACCCACTTTGGGCATGTGTATGAAGCCCTAATAGCACTTTTATAATGTTTAAAACACAGAAGTTGATGTAGCGTAACATGGGCCCTTTAATAAATTGTACAGCATTAATGAACTCAAAAAGTAGAGGATTGCTTTAATACATTTTTTAATCATAAAAATAATGTAAAATGGCTGCACAGCATTGCATGGCACTTGTTAGTTTGAGCATAAACCAGGGAGTGATGGTGGCTGTGTGTGAAATTGAGGAGGCACGATAATCCGGCCTGCATGGCTCATTGATAAATATTGGTTTTACAGCAGTCTGTTTTGTCCAGGTCATTAAACAAATATGAAACCCAGAGCTATGTGTGCAGTCACATGTACTGTAGCTTGAATTCAGCAGCGGTAACTCATTATATTTGAGAAAGTTCATTAATGTAGGGTTAACTACACACTGTTTCCTGAGATTGGAACAGTGAACAGTTTGAAGTCAACAGTGGTCTGAGGATAAACAATCAAACATGCCTGGTTGTGCTCTCAGGGTGATAGGTTTCTGATAAGCTCTACAAACAAGTTGGAGTCACACAGAGAGCAGCTTTACTTTCTTTGCTTTAAAATAAAAAAAAGTTTCCCCCTTGAAGCTCTTTTCCTTTTAGACTCAAAAGTTACCAATTCTGTGATGGGGGAAAAGCTCCTTACTAAGAATAAACACACAGATGCCCTTCACGTAAGGTCAGCCCAGCTAAAACCACCTGGAGCACTCACTAAAAGCAGGGGACCTGAATTTTTAGAGGCAGTTAACAATCAGTCACGCTCAGATAACAAGCACAAAGTAACGTTTCAAATCCCATCATAGTGAATTACGGAGACGTTCCACATGTGACATTAAGAGGTTGGAGCATCATAAAAGTCCATTTCCTGTCTGACTGAACCGTTGGAGGGCTGATTAGTATCGCAGTGTGCATCACATGATTGATGTGATGGCAGTCCTCTTCTCTCCTGTAGCACTTTGCGCAAATGGAGCTCTCATCTGTGAGAGCATTTTGTAATACTACCACTCAAAATATGACATTGTTCTCCTCTCCTAATTCTTTCTAAAGGGTTGCTTAAAATAGTGGGATAGAACTAGGCCAGTGCTGGATACAGATTGCAGCTCACAAATATGACAACAAACGAGGAAGCATTTTAAACCTAAACACCTGTCAACCATTCATGGGTTTGGAGCATTATATTTTAGACCTTAGGTTCCCAAAGTGGGGTACTGGTACCCCCATGGGTACGCAAATGGTCATTGAGGGTACATAAATAAATTTAAAAAAATGTAAACTAGAAAATAAAGAGCAGTAGTCAGAAGCCTTCATGCATTGCCACAAATTACACATTAGCTGATGTAAAACTACCCATGGTGACAGAGAAACCATGTCATCAAAAAAAGCGCAAATATGAAGAGAGCTATATTGCATTACCAATTTACATTCCTTACAGATTATTATTCTTTTTTATATTACCATTAAACATTATTCTTTAACAGAATAAGTAAAATTCAGCAACACATTTCACTGTAGGGCAACATTGTAAGTGACATTACATCAGTGATTCCCAACCTTTTTTGGGTCATGACCCCATTTTAATATCACATTTTTGGCGTCTCAAGAGACTTTATTTTCTTTCCAAAATTAGCTTTTGATAATGTTTGTTGTTGTCAGGATTAGTGCCCAAAGTGACAAGATGGATTTTATTTGAACTAGATATATATTTGAGAAGGGATACTGTTTTTAAGATTGTTTTGTGTGTGGTGTTACAATTAGAAAAAGAATAATGTTTAAAACATTTAAAAAAATTCATTTTTTAAATGTTCATTCATTTTTATAAATTATTAGATATTTCAGGGGACGTCATTTGAATTCCAGGTGACCCCAATGTTGAAAAACACTGAATTACATTATTATGTTTTTATAGTGTGCAGCGGTAAGGGGTACAGGACTGTGGAAAGTTTGGGAACCACTGTTTTAGACCATTGTGTCATTAGAGGACACATTTCTTGGATACTGTTATGTGTGCTGGGCACGTGAGGGGAAAGTGCAGCCCTCGGCAGCACATAGCCATTGAACTGAAACACAAAAAGCAGAAGGAAGCTCAAAATGTTGTCAGACAGGGTTATTCCTGACGTAGAATTTCAGAAATGTCACCGAGCTTTGCTTTTCTAGCCAAGCACAAATGATAATGTTTCACAGGCGATCATGTTATTACCAAATACTTCCCTTCCCATGGCTCCTCAGCTATTCTTGGACTTTAGCTATTCCTTTCTACCGTAGCTAAGTTACAGGCTAGCACACCCACACTAACCTCTGAATTGCATCTAAAACGAGGACATAACACCTCCACAACACAGAGTGAGGCAGGAAAATACACAATAATTGACGTATCATATATATATATATATATATATATATATATATATATCACATACTGTATTTGTCAGCAGGCAATTACGTCTGCTCCAGATTGCTGACTGTGGACAGACATAACCTTCAAACGATAAAATATTTAATGCCACCCAAGAGTAGGAGCGTTCAAGTCAGAGCTCTGCAGAAGGAAATACAGATTCATTTGTTTCTGATAAGGGGGAGGCAGGGTGAGTGTGTCGAAAAGCAGGACGATGAAGAAGAGGAAGAGGAGGAAGACAGGCCAACAGACACATCTAGAAAAGCAGTGTTTACATGGATCTGCAGACAAGGCTGCAGCTGCAGGGTTGGATTCTCTGTATGCCACCCAAACCATCTCAACCAACCCCTGTTCTGGCCCCAATCTCATCTTTTTACCACCAACATCATTAGCATGCAAATGATAGCTCAAACACCCCCACCACACACACACCCCTAGCTTCTCGGTGCATTAGTGATTTTCTTCATTGTTGGTGGATTATGGGTGGGGAGAGTGGATGGATGCTGGGTGCAGTGAGGTCACGTATTGGATTCAGGTTGAATATTATTGAGATTGACACTACGTCTAAAGGGATAAAGAGAGGAAATCAGAGCCATTCAATCAACAATAACAGCTTACATAGACTTACAAGCTTTAACCTTCATTTAAAACGCTCACTGTGTTGTCTACAAAGCTGTTACAGACCAAAGATAACTCAGTATACGAAACAAATTATTTTTATCCCCATTCTGCTATATTTCTACTTGGCAAAGGACACAAATAAAGACGTTTATTACCAAGCAAGTCAAAGTTATACACCTCATAAAAACTGTAATCAAATGAACGTTTTAGTCGAGCACAGAGATGCTTTATACAAACATAAGGTCTGGCATTAAATAGTTTCATATTTATCAACACTAAACTGAAATGTTTTTGCTCAAGTAACACCTTGCATGTAAAGTTCCTTGAGCTTCAACCTGCTTCAATCCAGAAAAATGAAATGTCCCACTTTTCAGCCTTGAATTAAAGGCTCTCTGTTGCATCTAAGTATGAAGAACCAAGAAGAAGGAACAGAAGGTCAGTGGGTTTAGCATACTGTGCTGGCAGATACAGTAGCTTCCCTAAGTTTCGCTCAGAAAATGCCTCCATGTCCTTCCTCGCTCTTAGCTCTGCGTGGCTGCAATAAATTATTAAGCACACAGCAGTCATCTCCGGGAAAACCTAGCAGACACTCCTCAAGTTCTGATAATCAAGAGAGGCAATGGGCAGCGAGGGAACTAAATCATCTGAGGGAGATGTGATGGCATTAAATGATAATCTGTCACAAAGAGACTTCAGACTTGTCACAGTTCTTAGTAATGTGATGAAGAAAAAACTCATTCTTGTCTTTGGTGGAGCTGACATCACCAGGTCAGAAACTTCCTCTCTGCAGGATACGAAAGTCAAGTTCAACTTCTTCACAGGCATAACCAATCAACCCTGAGGAAACTAGATGACCAATGACGTTTCATACCCAAGCTTCAAGTGGAGAATGCAACTTTTTGTTAGCAATGATCTGTAATACAGAAACAAAGTGTCTGCTTATATATGCAGTACCTTGATGACAAAATACCAAAGTATAAAGTACAGTAGAAATTATTGATAAACTGATAAATGTAAAAGACAAATTTTGAGAAATAATTTCACAACCTCTTCCAAGGAGGTCATATTTTAACTGGCGTTGATCTATTTATTTGTTTGATTATTCGCAAAATTACAACAATAGCACGCAACTGATTTTGACAACATTTTTACCAAAAATAGACTTTACACCATGAATTGTCCCATTAAATTTTGAGGACGATCTGGATCAATATACTGATTCTGGATTCTTTTGGAAAGTCAAAAAATCCATATCTCAGTTCGTAATTGACTAATCTTTATAAAATTTGACTCAGTTTTGTCGGGTTGGTTCCTCAATTATTTCACCAAAGTTCATCCAGATCAGATCAGATCGCATGCTTCTTTGCAGTTTTAAAAAAAAAAAAAAAAAATGGACCTGTATCGTTATTAATGGAGATAAACCTTATGAGCCTTAAGGTGTGAATGATCATAGTACCATGATCAGGAACACTGATCATTTGGATCTGTTGGGTTTTTTCTTTTTTCCTAAGACCGTTATATTTGGATAGTGCTTTGAGATGACTATTGTAGTAATTTGTGCTATGTAAATAAAGTTGAATGAATTGAAAACTGATCCAGATACCAATATCTGGTACTTGGCAGAGGTTTGCGCTCCGAGTGCTCTTGTTCTTCTGTCTTCATCTCTTGCATGAAGCAAACATAAACATGTATCTGATGTGGTCTGATATGCATACGAATGCAAAATGAAAGCACACTAAGTATTACTCACTGCCACATTTTCACATGCATATATTTGGTGATCACAGTACGTTCCTTCAAACCTGACAGTCAAGTCAGGAGATGTTTGCCAACCGTCTGGGGCTCCGTACGCTATACTATCATCACTCCTCATCATCTCCCTCTCAATTTGATATCACCATGTCCAAACATCGATCTGTATTTCTGTCACTTACGCCGGCTCACCTCATCTCAGGCTGCACAAGAGGAGCAAAGGTGGCTGTGAGCAATAATGTTAGGCAGCACATATTGACTGTGAATCGCCTCTGGCTGAAAATGAATGTAATGAAGACTAAATTGTTACTATCGGTGCGCTTAGAATATGGGTGATATTTTCACATCTTCCTCATCTGTTTCCTAAATATCACACAATGCATCGGTAAGGAGTAGAGAAAAATGATATGTAAAACGTGCTTTTTAACTTCACATATCTGACGACGGCTAAAGCAGCAGGACTATTCTTTCCACTTGGAAGTCAGGCACATTTGGATTTGCGGATGGCTGCTGTTCATCGTGGAAAACGGGCACATGGGGCCATTGTTAGAGGCTGTCTCAGTTTGTCTCTGAAACCATTAAAGTCTAGCTGGGGCTCAAAGCATAAATAAAGGCTCACAGGAAAGAAAAGCAGACACCTACACAAAAAAAAAATAGCCTCATAGTAGCCTCGATATTGCGTGATCAGATTTAGAAAATGATGTTTCAATGATGATATGAGGGCATCGATCTAAACCCACAGATTAATTTGAACTTCTCAGTATCTCTGCCTGTGAATACTTTCCCTCTTATATAAAAATACTGATTTTCAACAGCACCTTAAATGAATGCATCTTTATTTGTCTGCTAGTTCAATGGAGGAGGCCTGATAGTTGCAAGGAGAACAGAGAGGTGCTATTCTGTTCTCAGAATGGCTTACATTTGAGAACCATTGAACTAGAGCATGATGTACTCGTGTGCTAAAGGTAGAAACAAGTTGCAGTATTCAATTTTTGTTGTAAATTTAATTTTCATGTGGGATGAAACCATGTGACTGTTAGGATTTCCCTTATATGTGGCTCTGGTCGCGGAGGGTCTACACTGCCGACCGAAGCTGGAATCCCGCCCGTTTTTTAATGCTCATTACACTTTTAATGAAATTGCAGTCGAGGAATATAGTTGAAGCCATTTATTAAAAACGTTTTACAAGTGAGTACAAGACCATTCAGCGCTGGCTCAATTGTGTTCCTTTCACAACGGCAATCAAAAGAGGCCGACCTCAAGGTAGTATCCTGCTTTTCCTTCTTCGGCCCTCCTCGTTTGTTGGGCCCCCCGCCCCTTGACCTAACCTGTGTCAGTGACCAATGTGATATGAAGCGGCGTATAAACTAAATTACCCTAAAAAATGCATTATGCAGAGTTTAATGGATAGTGGAGTCTTTTCTCTTTATATGAGTTGGGCTTGGATCGATGTTTCACTGATAATCTGTGACCGCTTCAGCAAACCAACACATTTTAGATGACTTTGTGGTTCTAACTTTGTGGCAACTATTGGGAAGGACGTTTGAGTTCTAACGTTAGTAAACACCAACGCAGATGCACAGGTACCCAAAAGAGATGAGCAAGTTTAATGAAGACTAAATACAATGGTAAGAAATCAACCTCAGAATATCTTTTAAATGGGATAAAGTGGGCTTGGCTTTATTTATTAAAGCTGAACAGTGAACCATTTGGGTTTCTCATCACAGAAAATTCCTGGTATTGGAATGGTAGTTTTTAAGATTTAGATGGTTCTTTTACAGAAAGTAGCCAAGATGCTCGATGACAAGAGATAAAGAAAACTGATGAACATAAGATAAACAGTGTTTCCCCTTTACAAGCAATAGGGAAACCAACGCGAATGCACATACACAGCCCCTGAAATAGACAATGGACTAACCCATTAATCCATGGGTGGGTGAGTTCCACATTTAGCCCATTTCAACATCCACATTAAATATTTACAGATTGAACAAAAAACATTTACACAAGCAGGTATTTGTTTATTTATCATTAGTATTTCCAAATATGTATTATTGATACTGTACCCTTTTAATTAAAGCTTTCTACTCCTGAAACTCCCCTCCCACTGGGCCACATGGTTCAGTCCAATTAAACTGATCGTTTGCACCTGACTTGCACTTCCATGCAAGTGCCAATGGCCTCAAAGAAAGAGAAGTCAAGGATCACAATTAAAACCCATTAATAAAGTTATTTAAAACAATGAATTAGTGAGATCAAAGTATGAAAATACCAAATTATATATATTTAAATGTAGGTGAGGTGGAGTGCGTAAACCTGTACAGTGAGGGAGGGGTCACTACAGCTCAAGTTTTAACGCTCTAACCCACATGGTCAAACTCAAGGCCTGAGGACCAAATTCAGCCCTATAGAGCATCTAATTAGGCCTGCAAGAAAAAGTAAAAATGTCAGAGAAAACATGAATCATTGTGTAAATAAAACTCAGCAATATTTGCAAGGGCTCACAGTTTTCCTGGTGCTAATATTGCATGATTTCAGTCATTTTTAATGTTAAAGTTCCAGTAATATGCTATTTTTCACCCATCTTCATTTGTTCTAAGAACAACAACATAGTATTTGAGGTTTATTTTCCCAAACTCACTTGTTTTCCAGAGTTTTAGCCTCTGAAAAGTGACTTTCTGAACAGTTCTTAAAACAGGCTGTTTTGGGGCCTACTTATGCATATTCATGAGTAGGCGTGTCTGTAGATACTGACTCCACACAACAGCTGATCACTAGCGATTTTCTTTTGCTATCCACACACTTATTATTGTTTTCAGCCAAAGAACTGCACATTACAGTTAAAAAAAAAAAAATCTATTTAAGCGGCTATTGTGATTATTAGTCAGACAAACAAAGATTTTAGGGTGTGTGTGTGGCAGCAGCAGAGGAGTCAATCAGCTGAGTCAGCTGCTTCAAACACTCATCGGAGCTGCTACATCACTTTCTTGTTATCCTCTCCACTACGTATTACAGGAATAGTCCATTCAAGGTGATAGTCCACTGTTTTGTCCAACCCGATGCATTGCATTGAGTCACAATCACGTCAGATCATGTCAAAGGAGATACGAGGCAAGATAACAGGTACTAAAAATGGAACTGCTCCGAGATCTACACTGCTCCTTGGGGAGGGGTTAAATGCAGAGAACACATTTTTTGTGTATGTTGCTTTACATATATGACAAAGTATAATGATTGTCAGGAGGAGGAGTTTCCGGTTATTGTATCTGAGTTTTTGGTTATTGTGAGATAATAAAGTATACAAAATCCAAAAAAAAAATATATATTACTGTAGCAAAGCCATGATAAAGTGAATTTTTCACAACACTGCCCCTTTAAACTTTTGAAAAAACTCAAAATCTATAAATTTTCCTAACATTATTACATAATATTTCCCATAATTTTATAGAAATTGGTAAATTTTCTTACATATTTTGCATTTTCTGTATACGTAGAAGCGTATACTAGGGCAAAATAATGTTGAAATTACTCTTTTTGCTGCATAAAATCTGTGGCACACTTGAGATCATACTGCTCCGTATTTGGCCCCTGAACTAAAATGAGTTTGACACCCCTGCACTCACCTTTGTAATTCCTCAGATTTGGAGTTGTAAATGTGCATGTTATTATAGCTTAGGTGTCAGGTAAGAGGTTCAGTCCTCTCGGTTTCGAAAAATCCAAGCTTAAAAGGCTGCGGTCATGGGCAAACTTTTCCTGGTCTGAAGAATTTTTCCTTTTTTTTCACCCAGCTTCTCCTAAAGTTGTCTAATCTCCTTTTTTTTTTTTTTTTTTTTTTTGAAGAAAGTGACACTTTAAAGGTCTTAGTTCATTCCACTGACTTTTCCTGCCGAGTTCCAATATTGCTGCTTCATCATATTCCCTGTAGAGAAAATAACTTAAGTATTGTACTTGTTCTTGCACAGCAGCGCTCCGCCGCAAGGAACAGAGTCTGAGTCATGGCTTAGTACAAGCCTTTGAAGAGAATATTAGATGCAGTAAATGCCACACCAATGCAAATAAAAACTGATGTTATGGGGGGTTATGTATTCAAGTTACAGCAAAATAATTCAAGTTTAGTTATTTAACCTCATGCTCTAGGATTTACCTAACCATCACGCATTTACCTGATACTTTCATTAAATATACAAACACAGAAGTATGTTAGGTGGAAGAGGAATAAGTGCAAAGGGCAACAGATGAACAAGCTATGGAAGTAAAATACGCAGAGGAACAGCAGGTCCCCTCCACCCCAGTCTGCTCAGCTGGCTTTGTTCCTGCATCTTCTTTGCAACGATTCAAAAGCAGCTTGCACAAATTAGGCCCAAGGGAAGAGAGAGAACAGACCAACATGGTGCGAACTACTGTCACTCAGAGAAGCTTCTGCTGGGGAGAAAGGAGAGGACAGTGTATAGGCAAGGTGCTCAAGCAGACGAATTAGTCACCGGGGAGCAGATGTTTCTCCACTCTGGAGCTTTCTCTTACTAAGAAAAGCTCTTGGTGTTTGAGGAGAAGCATTAGCGCCCATATATCTTCTCATCTTTGTCTGAGCCCTGATTTATTTCAAGATGTGTGATTTATTTTATGAGCCTTATAACCCTTCTTGCGAAGGTTTCCAACCACATGCAGCAATGTAACATGGTTGCCTTGTGTCACACAGAGGAAGGAGCAGAGGTTTAAAGAGTACTGATGTATCCTACTCAAGTAGAAGTACTGTTAATTGATATAAATTTTGTACTTAATTACAAGTACAAGTAAGTCATACATAAAATACTCAAGTACATGTAAAAAGTAGCTCAATTAAATAGTACTCAAATTAAAAGTTACTAGTTACTTTCACCCCCCATGTTTATATTTGGAAATAAATCTTGCCACGGTTCCCATGCATACAGTAAACATCTCACGTATAAACTTAAAAAGGAAGAGACCAAATCTTGCACAATTGGAGCTTAAATTGTTTTCCACAAAGGCATGTGCATAAAATAAAACATTTGTCAAAATATACAATTATTTTTTTAAATAAAATAACACCAATGCGCTCAATTTAAATTAATAAAATTATCAGGCTCTATAAGTATAGATTCATGTATGAACTCTAAAACTGAGAAAATAACCTCCATTCAATGCTGTTTTGGCACCTTTTTATTTAATCTGGTTGGTCGGCTATGATGTGATGCATTTGATTGTTGTCTGGTCATTTCATTTTTTTGTAGTTTCACAATGTATGTTGATCATTTTAAAACAGAAAATAATAATTTACTCTGTAACGTTTGGGTGTAGGAATGTAATGAATTACTGTACTTCTTTTAAAATGTACTTAAGCACAAGTAAAATGACTGATTTAGAAATATACTCAAAAAAGTACAGGTACCTATAAACGCAACTTCATTACAGTAACGTGAGTACTTGTAATCTATTACTTTCACTTCTGGAAAGGAGAGAAAACACATCTTACTACAGGGAAAACGTGGCGGCTTTTTTCAGTTGCAGAGATCTCAGGTGCCGTTCTCATGATTGTGATGGAGCTGGGAATGCATCACACCACTGCAGGATGGCAGGAAGTCCTGGCAGGTGTTGTTTGCTGGAAGTCATGCTGCCAAGAATAAGGTGTCACATGTGAAGTGACTTAGAGAATCACAGCAAACCCTTTTACAGGGGTATTGGGTCAACGCTCTGTCTGTGATAATCATCACGGTGAAGTTCATGCATCTAAAAATCTACAAGAGGAACTACACCATTTATAACAGCAAGGGCTCCGTACGTTTTTCGTTGGTTTACCCCATGAACATGTTTGACAATATAATGAGTAGGTATGTAATTTAATGCTGTACACTACACTCTAAGGGGTTCTGTATAAAAGGTTGTAAAGATGTGAAAAATGGTCAAACTAGAATACATTAATGTGGAAATTGCACCTAATCTCTCTCTCAAAAAAAAAAGTAAATATATTTGTTGTCAGCCAATTTGATATTACAGCAAACTGGCCTTATTTTATTGTTCGGTGCAGTGGTTCTCAAACTTTTTTGGCTCAAGAACCCCTTTTGCTCTAATTTATGAATCCAGGTCACAGCTTTGTCTGACAACAGTATTTTGTTCAGAATACTATGAAATTAACCACTATAGAGCCTAATGATGGAATGAATAGTATTTAGTGCAGTTGTTCCCAACCTTTTTTGAATCGTGACCACATTTTTGTTCAAAAAAAATTAAGGCGACCCAAGTTAAATTCCAGAAACACTGATTAAGTTTTTATTTTTTTTTTATCATTCCGGTAATCTCCCACCTGGTGTGGGACTAGGACTGACTCTTGTATTTTCACTTCATGTTCTAATCAAGGTTATTTCCATCATCATTATTATGATTATTATTTTAAACTAAAAGATAAACAATATAAAACTGTTTGTAATGCTTTCATTAGTTAACTTTCCACTCTTTCTCTCTCAAGTATCCCCTGTAGTGTCATTGCGTACCCCTTGGAGTACACAAACCCCTATTGGAGAAACACTGGCTTAGAGCAAGACCAACCAGATACTAGTATGGCATGTTACCTTTGCTCTGGTTTGCTCTGGTTGAAAAATTGCTAAGAGCAAGTTTAAATAATTCAAATTGCTTTGAAACTACCTGGCTTTTTTTTTTTTTTTTTTAAATCTTGGAAATAAATTAGATATCTTAGTGGTACACACAGCACTGAAAGTGAATTTGTGCACTGAGCAGTGTAGCATTTCAGCGCATCCCTGTTCAAAATGGATTCTCCACACGTATTAGTTACACACAGTATTTTCCCCCCACTGAAGGGAATTAGACAAATTTAATACTCTGGTTACCAAAGCCATTATTATATAAGGTCCTGGAAGTACATAAACCATCAGCTTAAAAAACAGGCTTTTAGAAAGAGGAAGAACAGCATTTTTTACAATATATATAGTTCAGAGGACAATTATAACCCTAGTTCTTACAAAAATTATTAAGCCCAAAGCTAATCTTTAGTACTGAGCTCACACTAGTTATTAACAGAGGCATCTCATAGCTCTGATGATGCATCTGTTATATTTGTGAAATCCCAGGCGGAGGGACGGTCCCTGAGGTGGCAACCGAGGGGAAAAAGGCAGACTGGCAAACAGGCAGAGGTGAAAGTAACCGATTACAAGTACTCACGTTACTCTAATTGAGTTGCTTGTATTGGTACTTGTAATTTTTGGGTGTGTTTCTAAAACAGTAATTTTACCTGTACAGGCACATCATGGACTTTGTGACCTTAAAGAGTTGACCCTGATGAGTTATTTTAAATGATTCCTCAAGCCAATATACAGTGCTTGACAGTATCAATGCTCCGAGTGGGGCTTCCCTCTTTAAATACCGACTATGTAAGCTTGGAGGAGATGGACCGTCTTTCACCAGGTCATGTGACCTGGTGAATGCCTGGAGAATGTTTCACTTTACGGTAGTCACGTGACCACAGGTTCGGATATATATAGTTCCCACGTGACGTCACAACATACAGGCATTTCCCGACCCGGCGCCATTGCTGTGGGCAGCTGAAACGAGTTAGCCTCTGTTTACAGCCAAAAGAGCACAATAAGGTGGTTTTGTGTTGGGTTAATGGTGCACCAATTGCCGCGATAGTTCAGTTAAACGTGGATTCTTTAGTAAGGGAAGTCAGCAAGTCAGATCCGTAACTTTGGGATAAGGATTGGCTCTCAGGCGTGACCCCGGCCACCGCGCCGACCCTCGGCGAAGATGGCCGAAGACTGTGGCGAGGCCAGGGAGTGGGGGGGAGCGCCACCGACGAGGCGAGGATGGCCGAGCACCGGGTTTGCAGCGGTGTGGAGAGGATGGCGGCGGTGGCATCTGCTGATCCAGCCCATAGACTGTAAAAGCGGTGCGAGCCCAGCCCTGCTTTGCACCCCAGCCCTAGAGCCAATTATTATCCCGAAGTTACAGGTCAACTACTGTCTGCATGTATCAAAAGACAAAGGGAGGCTGGCCCGACTGACTGTTTGTTGATTTTTGCGACAGCGCTGCGGTGCTTGTAGCCACCAGGGGCACTTGCGTGAAAGTCACCGGTCTAGCGCCCCTTGTGGCCAAATGTTACACAGTGTCCCTTTAAGTACATTTTAAAAGAAGTAAAGTAATTTGTTACGTTTCTACACCCAACCATTACTGAGTAAATTAATATTTTTTTGTTTTAAAATGATCAGTGGACATTGTGAAACTACAAACAAATGAAATGACCAGACAACAATCAATTGCATCACATCATAGCCGACCAACCAGATTAAATGCAACGCACGGCACCAAAACAACATTGAATGGAGGCTATTTATTTGATATTATTTTAGAGTTCATAAATGTAGCTATACTTAGAATCTGATTTTTTTTATTTTTTTATTTATTTTGTATGATTTTATTATATGTGATTTTATTTTAAAAAGAATTGTACATTTTGACAAACCTTGTATTATATATGGACGTCTTTGTGCAAAGTAAATTGAGTTCCAATTTTGCAAGATTTGGTCTGTTCCTTTTTAAGTTTATACATGAGATGTTAAGTGTTTAACTTGTACTTGAGTATTTTATGTATGAATTACTTGTATTTGAGTACAATTTCAATTAAGTAACAGTGCTTCTACTTGAGTAGGATACTGTATCAGTACTGTTTACATCTGGTTATTAGGCACAAGCGTTCACAAATGTTCTATATCAGCCAATGGTGAAGATACTGGAGGAAAGTGTAAGAACATCTCTTCTTGTTACTGCCTTATATTGTCATGGATGGAGCTCTATTTCTAATGGCAACCAATTACAGAGCTCTTTCATCCACGAGGCATCAGACACTTCCACTGTCAGCCTTTGTAGATGTGGCCGTCCGTGAAGGCAGTGTAAGGAAAGACCTGGGGTTCATCTTTCATCCTTACTGAATGTCCATCTTCACACACTGAGAAACGTTTTTTTGTGCTAAGCTAAGCTCCATCGGCCATCAGGATGTTTTTAGGTAAAACTGCGGGTTAATCCTTTCTCTTCATCTGAACAAACCTTTCACCTATACAGCTTCTGTTAATCATGGAGGTGTTTCCTGAACCCTGGGGTCTACAACCTTTACTCTCAAAGGAGCCATTTTGTTTAATCTCACCTGGATTAAATTTGACAAGTTAATGGATTTGAAGGGCTACAAAAAATACCTTGAATTTGATAACACAATCATGTGATAATTGTTAATTTCTTGCTACATTTCAAGCATGCATATTAAACTGACATGTTGGCAATTAAATAAATCTTTCCCCACACAAATAAAGTCTCTATTTTCTTCCAGATTAGTGTTTTAGTTTGTTTAGTTATTTGACCAGGGATTTATAATAATAATAATAATAATAATAATAATAATAATAATAATAATAATAGTAATGGCTTGAATTTATATAGCGCTTTTTTCAAGGAGACTCAAAGCGAGTTACAGACACCATTAGTCACTCACACAGTCAAACCAGTGATGGTAAGTTACAATGGAGCCACAGCTGCCCTGGGGCAGACTGACAGAAGCTTGGCTGCCATTTCGCGCCTACGGCCCCTCTAACCGCCACCAACATTCATGCACAATTCATATTCACTCGTACAAGGCAATGTGGGTAAAGTGACTTGCCCAAGGACACTACGACAATGACTCAGATAGAGCGGGATTCGAACCCACAATCCTTTGGTGGCTGAGTTATTGCACAATGTGATTTATTTTTAGGTTAACCAATTGTTTTATCTGAATTGTATTTGAAATTAATGTCATTAATCATCAATACCCTTTGTAAGAAATAACTATTCGATATATCCTACTCACGTAGAAGTACTGTTACTTGATTGAAATTGTACTCAAGCGCAAGTAAGTCATACATAAAATACTCACATACAAGTAAAAAGCAGCGCAGTAAAAGTTACTAGTTACTTTCACCCCCCATGTTTATTTTGGTGATAAATCTTGCCACAGTTTTCTTGCATACAGTAAACATCTCATGTATAAACTTAAAAAGGAAGAGACACAATTTTGCACAATTGGAACTTAATTTATTTTCGACAAAGGCATCTGTACAAAATAAAAGGTTTGTCAAAAAATAATAATTTACTCAGTAACGGTTGGGTGTCGAAATGTAATAAATCACTTTGCTTCTTTTAAAACGTAATTTAGGTACAAGTTAAATGACTGATTTAGAGTCAAGTACAAGTAACCATACAAGCAACTCAGTTACAGTAACTTGTAATCGGTTACTTTCACCTCTGCTTGTTTGTCAGTCTGCCTTTTTCCCCTCGGTCGCCACCTCAGGGACCGTCCCTCCGCCTGGGATTTGACAAATATAACAGATGCATCATCAGAGCTATGAGATGCCGTCAGCTCTCTCTATTTCACACACACTCATAAACACACTGCCTCTGTCCACTGAGAAAGCACAGATGTAAATGCAGCGAAGGACAAACGGTTCTTGACGAGGAGGGGGGTATATTTAGAGCCTTGCGTAATGTGCTTTTAACACAACACAGAGTGGATGAATTTTTAATGCCAGGCCACAGAGAGAGAGAGAGAGAGAGAGAGAGAGAGAGAGAGGAAAAGGGAGGGGAAAAATGAATAAAGTTGGGTATTTAAGCAGTGCTCTTGCTTGGGGGGGTTGAGAGAGATCTGAAAAATGTGGGCAAGGCATCACATATGTATCAGCCATGGATGAATGGGTCCACATGAACGGATGTGAAGCTTAAGTGTGTGAGCAATAGAGAGAGGCCCACTTAGAAATATTGGAAGATTTGTGAGGAAAAAGGAAAAAAGAGAGAGGAAGATGGAGTCTATACATGAATGAGCAAGTGGGAATAACAATGAGCCATGTTAGTGCTGGGGTGGCTTTCTCTGGGGAGTCAAAGTAGTGCACTAGTGTTCTAGTTTCATCTGCAAATCCCCTTCACACCAATGTGAGCATTACAAAGCCACATATGGCTCATCTTGTGAATGGTCATGATTATGTTTATTAGCTTAAAAGAAACTACCAGTTTAAATCTTTTCTTTGATCTAATAGCTTTGAAAACCTTTAAAGGGAAAAAACATGTTTAAAAATATGTAACCCAGCTAAAATTTACCTTTGTATATATTTCTGAACTATAATATTCATTAATATTTATAGTATATAACAGGTAGAAGTCACCTTTTAAATAAATATATTTCTACATAATGTATTTATTTATTTACTGTCCTCAACAACCTCAACTAATGCATCAACACATGATCTCTTTAAACTACCGTATGTTAAGTAGAAATGGTCATGTGACCACGCTCAGCCAATGGTAACATCAGGGCAGCCATTTTACCTGCAACTTCCTAGTCACACCTAGGGGTGTGAAAGAAAATCAATTTCACGATATATCGTGATTTTTTGGGTGCTGATTTTATATGGATTTAAAAATATATATATATATATATGTGTGTGTGTTTTCTACTGCTGGAGACATTGTCACTTCTCAGCGGAGCAGCCTAACTACTGGGCATGTTGACCAGCTCCTGTTCCTACATAAAAACCCTGAAAATTGTGTCGCTTTTGCACCTCCACTCCAGTAGATGGTGCCGTAGAGACACTTTGCTGTGCGGCGCAGCGCCATTTCTGTAGTAGAGGCAGTCACAGTGGCAGAAGCGGACTGACTCAAATCCTAAACAATATGGCTAACAAACTCCACAGTACAAAGCTGACGTTTGGAAGTACTTTGGCTTCCAACTTAAAGGGAGTAAAAACAAACTTGATGAGGACAACGCCATCTGCAAGATTTGCCTCGCTCCCGTGAAATAATGTGGGAACACGACTAACTTACGAGCTCACCTAGCAAGACATCATGCCGAGGTGTTAGCAGAGAAACAGCTGCATCTCTACGTTTAATTTTGATATTAACTGGGTAGAATATCGAAACATATCGTGATATTGCATGCGCAATATTGTGATAATATTGTATCGTGATATGTATTGTATTGCAACATCCTTACAAATACTCACCTCCAGTCACACCTGTGTTGGGAGGAAGCTTCCAACAGCCCTGAGCAGTGTACTACCGGTCTGTTGCTACCGTCACATGCAGCATCAATGGAGGAATTGACCAGGTGCCTGTTAAAAACTGGACTATTGTAATGGTCTTCTGACAGGAATCCCCCAAAAAGAGCATCAAACAGCTACAGCTGGTTCAGAACGCTGCAGCTCGGGTCTTAACCAGAACAAAGAGGTCAGAGCACATTACTCCAGTTTTAAAGTCTTTACACTGGCTCCCAGTCAGCCTCAGAATAGACTTTAAAGTTCTGCTGCTGGTGTGTAAATCTGTGAATGGGTTTGGTCCAGAATACATCAGCGAGATGTTAGTCAGGTATGAACCCAGCAGGTCTCTCAGATTTATGGACACAGGTCAGATAGTGGAGCCCAGAGCTCATAGTAAACATGGTGATGCTGCTTTTAGTTGTTATGCTGCAAAGAAGTGGAACAAACTGCCAGCAGAGCTGAAGTCTGCATCCAATGTGAACATTTTTAAATCACAGTTAAAGGCACTTTTTTTCTCTCCTGCATATGATTGAGAGACTGTTGTTGATGTTTGTTGATGATTAAATGTTCTTATTGATTTTAAGCTGTTGAATGTTTTCTGTTGCACTTTTTGATCATGTAAAGCACATTGAGTTGCCTTGTGTATGAAATGCGTTATACAAATAAATTTGCCTTGCCCTTGCCTTAAAGAGACTGATGGTGGCCGAGATGACCACTACAACTACAACTACTGGAGTAGTGCAACAATCAACCATCACACTGCGGGTCTGGTAGGAGACTGCCATAGCCTGCCTCCCACTTTGCTGCCTTTCCACAAGGGTCGCCTCATATGGATCTCAACTACTGATCCTTCTAATATACATTCACCGTGGGTTGCCACATTCACTGTGAAAAGGAACGGAAACCTGGATGTCATTATTTTGAACTCTGCTAACTGCTGGGTTTCCTCATTCACTAAACTCAATGAACTGATAAAATGGAATACTGCAGTATTTGTAAATATGGTTTGGGTTGTCATTGTGAACTTTTACGTCTTTTGTTTTTTGTAAATATACTTTTGTTAATCACTATAATGCAATGTACCATCACCATTTGTGCCTCCGTCTCTTAAATACTTACACCAGCTCCAGAAGCCGTGCCAAGTTATCGATTTTAGCCGATACTATTGCCACTGCTTTATAAATAACACAAATAAGCACCAGGCTCGTGTTACAAATACATCAAATGTTTTCATCAAGGAGCCCCGCTAGGTTGCTGCCTTTTTGTATTAGCATGCAATGAAACACATAAAAGATGCCGGGTGGTGTTTTGCAACTGTAAAAACATTGAATGTTGCACTATTGATTAGGGAAAACAGTCACGCCTGCTGCACGGCAAGCCAATTTAAATCAGATTCATTAGTCTTAGGATTTTTGTTCCCAGGGGTTGTGTTTCATTGAGCTCCAGCTGTGTTTCATATCTTCTCATATATATTTGATCCGCTCACATTGTTATTTTTTACGAGGAAACGTTAATGGACACGATTCAAGGACACATTCGAAAATTGAATAATGCTTTGAATAGCACAATACATAATATGCAGTATATGTTAGTAATATTCATAGGATTTCAGCTAAATATGATAGATAGATAGATTTCATTTGATTAGATGTATTTATTTCAAACAAGTAAACAGAATATCATAAGAAACAAAAAGAAAACCAAAAAGATTCTCAACACAATTTCACAATTCAGTTTACATTTTCAAAAGGAAAAAACAGAAATTTTCAAAAAAAGAAGTACATACTTATCTAATCCCACACCCCTATCCATAAATCCCTTTTTTGTTAATTAACTAGCTTCTAAATAATAATTAACATCATAAACTCTTCTATTCACCTCATAAAATCTTACCAGTGATTTAAAAAACACAAATTTACAGTCAACAGATACCAAAATATAATTTTACAAATATAGCAAACAAACAGCACCATAAAAAAACAAATAGAAATTATTACTGCTAAGGATTGTATATATATATATATATATATATATATATATATATATATATATATATATATATATATATATATATATATATGCATGTATGTGTGTAGATGGATATATGTAAAATGTTGTACATAGCCTATTCCCCTTTTAGAACACTTATAACTTAATTGTAAATTTTATTCTACATATACAAGTAGTAAAACCGTATTTTTATTTTTATTTTATTTCAGTCTTTTGCACAATATTTATACTTTTTGTGTGTATGTCATTCTATGTCAAACTTGCTTTGGCAATGTAAACTGGTTTCACATGCCAATAAAGCTGTTTTGATTTGAAATTGAATAGCTAGACAGACAGACAGACAGATACCAAATACTCCAGCATTCACTTTTCTCTGTTTTCTGTCTTGACTCAAACATTTAAATCAGGAGCGATGAAGTCCACAGATGTGGGAACTTCCATCCAGGGCTCATCTGGCCTGTGACCACCCCCAGGCAGCAGCTGTCACCAGCAGAGCAGACCTCCTGCTCCTCACTGCGTTTGCACTCAGGCTAAGGCCAACTAATGAGGATATTATCAGATCTGTGTCTTCAGCGTAACCCAAGCCTAGCCGCCAGCAAGACAGATTCGACCTTTTCTCTTCCTGTAGTCAAGATAAACGACCTACAGCTTCCCACAATGTATTCAAAGGGGGAGGAGGGTGTCATGGATTTTTCATATTGTTTGCAGAAAATGAATAACTGTAGAAATTGAATTGGAAGCCGATGTTATTTCTGAGTTGATGAAAAATTCTGTTTTTTTTTGGTATTTAATCACCCTCATAGATCACTTCACATCTACTTATATTGGTTAAAATTTTTAAAATGCATATAGGAAGATAAGCAGCTTGATTCTCATCTTACGTTTTATAAATTCTCATTTTAGTTGCACTGGTTGTAAATGCTCACTTCGGAAAATTCTAAGATAGATAAATAAATAAATACTAAAGAAAGAAAGAAAGCAATATGATGCTTGTTCACCTGTTACAAGTGATTTAGTAATATTGCTCTAATGTGGGAGAGTGGCTGCAAGCACAAAATTAAATTGCAAGCTGTTAAATTGGAGGCATTCACGGGAAAGGAGAATAGGCCTATTCTTAATAGCAAACACATCTTAATACCAGGAGAAACACAAACACAATATGGGAGAAAATGTCAATTCTGTGGGGAAAACAAATAGAACAGCAAGGGAAGTTTTTAGCTATTCATTTAAAAAATGTTGACTGGACCAAAAAAACAGCTCTGTTCTGCCTACATCTGCTCCTTGAACAATAGCTGCAGCCATCTGTGAGTAAAGCTGTGACAGTTAAAACCTGGCTGCCAAAAGAACTAAGTAAATACACAAAGACAGCCTGTGTAATCAGTTATACCTTTGGTAAATCACATTGTATCTTCTAAACTAATCTATTTGTATCGTTAATATTTTGCCGAGAAACACATGTTGCAAAGCATTACTGTATTTAATATGCTCGATCATACGCGGGGACTTTAGTTGTGTATTTATCATGCGATATTGCAAGTAGCATTTATTAAGTGGTTGATAAGCAATCTGCAGCTAATTAAAGAAATAATCAGGTTAGTGACACCAATCATTTACATTAGGCATGATGTGTATAATCATGAAATTATTCTAATTAAGGATACATGGTCTGATACTAAAGGGTGAATCATATCACAGAGCACCTCATTATATTACTACAGCTCTGACGAAAGGAATTTCAACTCTTAAATGTGAAGAGCTATCAGCAGTGTGGAGGTAAATCCAAAACTTAGGGCAGACTGATTTATTACATAACTTAATATTCATTTACTATGCATACTTTGCATAGTGTAAAATTTGGGTCATAGTCTTGCTGCATGCTACAGTCAAGCTATTTCCAATGCATTTGGATGGGATGCTTCAAATGTGGGGCATTTAAGAAAGTGCAATCAATGTTGTGCTTAGGAATAATGCCCAAAATATGAATGATAGCTACTGCAGCTTCTTTTTATCAATACTCTATTCATAATAGAAACTCTGAATCGTGAGGTATAAGATTCAAAGTAAATCATGAATATGATGTAAATTTGAATTGAACTGATACGGTATCAATTATGATTATTCAATAGGCTGTAATCACCAGAGGTGAAAGTAATGGATTGCAAGTACTCACGTTACTGTAACTGAGTTGCTTTTATGGGTACTTTTACTTTTTTGAGTATATTTCTAAATCACAAATTTTACTTGTACCTAAGTGCATTTTAAAAGAAGTAATTAG
Organism: Gouania willdenowi; assembly: GCF_900634775.1. Classification (NCBI taxonomy): domain Eukaryota; kingdom Metazoa; phylum Chordata; class Actinopteri; order Blenniiformes; family Gobiesocidae; genus Gouania; species Gouania willdenowi. The sequence continues at coordinate 10,736,113 of NC_041064.1, read as the reverse complement.
TTACATTTCTACACTCAACCATTACTAAGCAAATAATTAGTTTTTGTTTTAAAATTATCGTAATGCACGGCGCCAAAACAACATTGAATGGAAGTTATTTTTGCAGTTTTGAACTTCATAAATGTCGCTATACTTAGAGCCTGATCATTTATTTATTTTGAATTGAATTAATTGGTGTTATTTTATTTTTAAAAAAATTGTACATTTTGACAAATCTTTTATTTTATACAGACTTTGTGGGACAGAAATTACGTTCCAATTGTTTAAAATGAAGTTTATACATGAGATGTTTACTGTATGCAAGGGAACCATAGCAAGAGTTATTAACTTTGAGGTTTTGGCTGATGTGTGTTGAGGCTGAAAATTTAAAAATTGCTTTGATTGTGGGCGGAGCTCCTGGGCCAGTTAAGACACGCCCAGTCTATACTATGAAATCTCCAAAGAACAATCTATGCTTTTCTAACTACTTACCGTACTCAATACTTACTATAGCTCTCTATTCCAAATGATCTCATTCCAACCGACCCACCACAGGTGCGACTTTTTATTGAAGGGGCGGGGCCAACAGTGATGGATGGTGATGTAAGAAGCCACCAAAATGTCACAAACCACCATATCAGCCAATTGCAAAATTCCATTGTAATAGCAGGGTTTTACCCATAGAGGGCTGTCACTCTTACATTTTTACAAGAAAATACGACAAATTGAAATTCTTTGACTGAAATGTCAAGAGTTGGACTAGGATCAAACAACAATGCTAGTTCGTACCAAAATACATTTGTTTTAAACAGAAAAAAAAGTTTTTTAGAGTTTCGTTACACTGGTAATCTGGCATCATCATCAGACTGTTATCCAGTCTGATTAAATTATTACACAATTTATTTGAATAACAGATTATGAGGGTTTTGAGATGCATATGAATTAGTGCTTTTTTCCTCCTTTTTTAAAAAGAGTAACTAAGCCCCAAAACCACTTTTTACTGCTGAATACAAATGTATTTGGGTATGAAGTAGTGCTGTTGATTGATCCTGATCCAAATCTCTAGCCTGGCCAAGCCACACCCACCTCCTTACTTGTTGTAAGAAAGGTGTATATGGTAATGCGGCCATTTCTGCTCACTTCCTCGCCCAAGAGTTGGTTGAGCCAATGAGAGCCGAATCGGAAAAAACATCATATCCCCTACGCAAAGCAGTATCAAAACATACATGACAAGACCTTTGCAGCTGCACTCTGCTTTGTTTCAAAAGACCTGGATATATTGTTGAAACCACAACAAGAAGAAGCTTTAAAACCGTAACTCTGTATTGTACTACACAGTTTTTGTCTGCTGGCTCCGATTTAAGGAAAAAAAAACTACCCTTGTCGCGCTATTGTCATCAGGTTCGCTCATCGTTTGATTGGTTTCTTGTGTTTGTCTCGCCCCGTTCAGCCACTAGAACTCAAAAACCTGGTGAGCATTTCCAAACTAATCGCCTGCATTAAACATTGAATAATACAAGGAGATTAGGATGGATTCCAGGCTACCAAATCTCAACATTTTATACTAAATTTGGCATATTTTGTTGTAAAATGTCAGTGATTGCCCTCTATAGGTTATTATTAGTGGCCATACCAGCCTGTCATTGCCCGATCCCATTAGATCTTGGAAGCTAAGCAGGTCTGGGCTACTACTGGGTTAGTAGGTGGATGGGAGACCACTGAGAATTTCAGGTGCCACAGTGGGGTGGCAGTCACCCTAGTGGTATCTGTCATTGTGTACTTTACCCACATTGCCTAGTATGAATGTAGTGTGTGAGTGAGTGTTGGTGGTGGTCGGAGGGGCCGATGGCGCACTATGGCAGCTTCGCTTTCGTCAGTCTGCCCCAGGGCAGCTGTGGCTACAATAGTAGTTTACCACCACTAAGTGTGGAGTGAAAGAATGATTCCTTAATTCTGTGAAGCGACTTTGAGTGTCCAAAAAGCTATATAAAATTGATGCATTATTATTATTACAATTGATTTTTTCTACTGGCAAAAGGCACATGTGACGTTTTGGGACCATCTTGCATCACAAACAAGCACTGTTAGCCCCGCCCACTTTATAAAAACTAGCACCTGTGTTCTCTACAATCTGTTGTAAGTAGATTGGATTGAGAGAAGAGTGAATAGAGAGGTATATTGAGTAATAAGTTGCTAGTTTACATAGCATAGATTGTTCATTGGAGATCTTATAGTATAGACTGGGCGTGTCTTAACTTCTCCAGGAGCTCCGCCCATTATCAAGGGATTTTTTTAAATTTCCCTCCTAGTGGCAGGTCAGGAGAAATTTATTTTAAGTTCATATTTGCATGTCATGAACATCCTTTTTTCTTGAATGATTTGCCAGAGGTAGATTTTTTTGTGTCATTTTTTTAAATTCAGAGCACAATGTTCACTGCATGTTATAAAACCCTTTGGTATAATAACAAAATGTCACACGTTAGTTTCCTTGGTGGCAGGTCAATCAATAACCTGTAGAGAACATCACATCTTTAAACTGTTAAACCATGTAGATAAATTCTGTCCAAAGCCCAATTCATAAAATAAATCAGATTTTGTTTGTAAATTTAATAAAAAAAATCTGACAAGCTAAAAATGTTTCAATATTTTTTCTCTGCTATCCTTGAAGCAGCCTTCGACACGGGCTCCTCTGCTGGCCCAGAGGTAATAAAAAAAGGGGTTACAGAGAGGTAATTGTACATGTTTGTATCGCACCGTGTGCCTCGACAGGTTGAGTGTCTGTCTCATTTATCAGCTCCTCACACAAAGCCCTCTGTCATTTCTGCCTCAGCTGGGATTAACTGGCCGTATGAAGCAGAGCAAAGGCTTCTGGAATGTTCTGAAAGGAGAAATACAGAAAGGAAACTGTTGTTTGAAGATAGAAACAAAACAAATCAGCAAAGAGTCTGAAGGTGAGGTTTATTAATTGGTTCCTTTGGTGATTTGACGAAGCCTCATTATTCTAGCTGTTTGGATTTGTCATTCTTATCTGCATCAGACTTCTATTTTAGTATTAAAGGGATGAGTTTGATCATGTGTTGGACATACAAACAAAAAACAAAAAAAGAAAGATTTGGCAGTGAGTCAGTGCATAATTAAGAGGGTGGCTGCACATTTATTACCTGTGCCAAGGAGGTAATGCAGTATTTTCACTGTTTGTTTGTTTTACTGTTAGCAGTATTACGTCAAAAGTACTAAACAGATTTTGACCAAATTATCACCAAAAATAGACCATGGTTGCCCTGGAAGATTCCTTTAAATGTTGGAGGGGATCTGGATTAATTGACAGATTCTGTATCAGTTTGAGAATTTGAAAAATCCCTTTTTCTTATCATTGGCAAAATTTTCAATTGTTATTGACCAATCTTTATGAAATTTCACCCAGTTATGTCGGGTTGGTTCCTCAATTACCACACCAAATGTCATCCTGACCAGATCCGGATTGTGCATTTCACCTTAATATTTTAATAAAATGGGGGTGTCCAATCCTTTTGACCTACCCTATAGTTATTACTGTAAGAAAATGAGAAAATATAATTGTGAAGGATCTTTGCATTTTTGTTGACACTGAATATTTGTATGGGGAAAGAATTTAACTGACAGAGACTTGAGCTTTTTTCAAGTAAACTCTTTTGCCAAATGATGTTTTGAGAATGTTATTTCTGTTCCAAGAAATGAGCCAAACCTACGGAGAAAAACTGTAATGGGGATATGAATTTCTTACAAGCCTTTAAAGTGTGAATGATCATGGTACCATGATCCAGATCACTGATCCAGATAACTGTGAATATCTGGCAAAGAGGATATTTAGCGCTTGGCGGAGGTTTTGTGCTCCGAGTGCTCTTGCTAGTGTTCCTGATTGTGAGCAGATGGTGGGAGAAGAAATCCCTGCACTAGGATTGGCTGCTCTCATCTTTTCCATGTCACTGTCAATCAAAACCCAGGCTTCCAGGAAGTGATTATATTGATTGCATTAGTGATTTTCCCAATAGCCACGCTGTTGCATCAGGAGCAGAGTCTGCATCCCTGCAAGGAGACGCACAATACCATTCAACTGTCACACCTGTAATACATATTAAACGTATATTTACACGTCAACAAAGGTGTTAAAGGCAGGGACACCTACAGCAGCAAGACATGCTAAATACTGGCTTGGCAGAAATAAATATTATTACACACACACACACAACTATAATTGAGCTGCTTTTATGGGTACTTGTAAAATTACTTAATATTGTTTATGTGGATCTTGTTGGGTTTTTTCTTTCTTATTAGGAATTTTATATTTTGATAAGCGCACTGAGATGACTTTGTTGTAATTTGAGCTATACAAATAAAGTTGAATTGAATTGAATTGAAATATACTCAAAAAAGTACTTGTTCTTGTTGTTTCCAATTTGGCTCGATGGTCAATGACACATGTTTATGTGGTGTGACAAATATACATGAGATATTTACTGTATGCCAGGGAACAGTGGCAAGATTAATTACCAAAAATAAACATGGAGGTTGAAAGTAACTAGTAACTTTGAGTACTATTCAATTGAGATATTTTTTACTTGTACTTGAGTGTTTTATGTATGACTTACTTGTACTTGAGTACAATTTCAATCAAGTAACAGTACTTCTACTTGAGTAGACTATACTCTTTACACATCTGCACACACACAGCTGTGTATATCCTGTTGGATAACGCACCATGTGCACGTATAGGGTCTTCACTTCAGGTAATCTGTTTCCAGCTGTCCTAACCCTACAGGAGACTGTGTGCTTTACCCTCATTAAGACCCCGATTTCACTGGGTGGCCTCATTATTTGGCTCCTCACACTGTTGACTTAGAATAGCATCATCTTTCATGTTCCACTGATTAATTATCAAGATTTGCCATTTATTAATCAGCCCTTCTAATGCCATATGAAACAATTATAGATGCATGAATAATTATAGACGTTCATCATTTATGAATGCCTGTATTTTCAGTGAGAACTTCAAAGTGCTAAAAGTAATGTGTGGAAAAAGACAAAAGCACTGAACAATTGTTACAATCATTTTTTTTACATTTTTTTTTTAAATGTGATGTCATCGATCCTATTCTTACTGACCTAGTTCAGTGTCATGTTGAAGTCAAATAGAGTTGACTTCATTTTATCGAAATGTATCAACATTTTAGAGATGTCGGGTACATTTTTTACAGTCTTGTGGCTTTGGAAGTGTTTACTCAGCTAAAGTCAAGGGTGTAAATATGAAAACTTTACAGTATAACAGCATTAATTAATGAATTCCTTCTTTAATGGCAGAAAAGAAGCCATTAAAGAAGCACTTCACAATACAATTATACAAGTAATTGTATAGTGAATATTTGTAATTTAATTTTAAATGCAATTGTTATAGCTAAGAATTTTTACGAAAGTAAAGACACACATTGGATAGTTTATTTTCATATTTCAAAACTTAGTTTTTCATTTTTTATGTATATGTGTGTGTGTGTGTGTGTGTGTGTGTGTGTGTGTGTGTGTGTGTGTGTGTGTGTGTTTCAGGGTTGGGGTCAATTATAATTGTATTCACGCAATTGATAATGTATTACAATTATGGCGTAATTAAAATCTGTTGCTGTCGTAATTGTAATTAAATTGTAATTGAGTTAAAAAAAAATGTACTTTGTAATTGTAATTACCATGAACAATCTATAAAAATCGTCAATTATAATTTAACGCACCACTGGGGAACCGTGTTACAGTTCTATGTACAGTTCTACACATACTGTATGTAGTCAATTATTAAAATATGTTTCATATCAAGCTTTCTCACATTTTACCATTTAAAAAAAAATGAAATCGAGGGGTAAACTGACTCAAAAAAAGGCTCTGATGTGCACACCAAAAATATTAAAACCTATACTTTCATTGATTAGATAGGAAATAAATCAGATAATAGATATAGATTTGTTTTTAGTGTATTTTACAGCTGATTTAGGAACCGTTATCATAACAGATGCTAACAGAAGGTTAACACAAGAGAAAGGTTGACGTTTATGAGGTTATTTATTTCAGGAATTGTGAATCATTGTAATTGAACTTTAGTAATTGAGAACATAATTGTCATTGATTTTCTGAGGATAAAAAATAATTGTCATTGGAAAAAAATGCTGGTCACTGTCATCAGAATTGGAATTGGAATTGAACATGGATAATTGAAGATGTAATTATAACTGAAAAATGTAATTGACCCGAACCCTGGTGTGTCTTTATTTGTCACCTTAGGCTGATGATGCTTTGGTGACCTTTTTATAACATGTAGAAGTCGCTCTGCCAGTGCAGTGACATATTTATTCAGAGCGATTGACCCAGAGAAATGTCTCTCTGCTCATTTATAATGAAGGAGTCTTGGTAGATTGATAAATTACTCATTTCTGACTACTTAAAGATTAAGAGTTTAAGTTCAATTTGGAATAAAAAGACATAATGTAAATGTTAGTTTGGAATTAAGCATTTTTCTTTGACATTGAGTGATAAATAAGAATAACATTTGGATAAACATGTTTTTTTTTTTAGGTTTCTGCATACCAAAGGGGTTACAAACAGAGACAAGCGTACGTTATGTACAGCCAACAATTACCCTACACTATGTCTGTAAACAGCTGGTGTGACATGCCCTGAGGTTAAACTTGTAGAGGGAAGAAAAGTAGCTCCAGAGTCGACCACCGGGGAACCACAGCAACTTCATTGTGAATAATCACGTCTTATACTACAACTACTGTATGTCACACAGGAAGGATATAAGTGGATCCAAAGAAAACAGAGATATCATCTGCAATAACTTTGTTAAATTATTCATGAAGTTTAGGATATAGCATCACAAGAGATTTCCTTACAGAAACATAGCTCCTCTTTCTCATCATGGTTCTTTAATGTCATAGTATAATTTTTATTATTTTTTTTTAACAAATCCCATTCTAACTACAGGCAGAAAAACGTATTTTTCCAAATTAAAAATGTATGATTTTTCTTTTCTTTTCTTTTCTTTGTTGCCTCTCATCCAGGAGGCTCCTTCAGTTCATTAGTGAATGGAAAACTAACATTTAATAAAGTTGTTCAGACATCTCACTAAACACTTGCTTCTTTCTCAGGTTCCCCAAAGTAATTAAATTCTACATTAGTGCAATAAAGGCAAAAAATGGTTGGCAAAGGCAAGGAGGCGTAAATCCTGGAAAGGGCTTCCGGTTCAGAGTGAACTCTTGGAAATGCAATTACTGACAAATACATGTTCAGTCTTGAAGTCAATTTGTAGGCTCCATTGAACCTTGAAATACATATTTTTTGGACTGATAATCATGCACTATTAGTATAAAAACCAGCAAACTACATAGAAACCCCTTCGGCCCACCCATGCTTTTTTTTCTTCTTGTTTTTAATGAAAATCCTGAAGCGCTCTGTATTTGGAGGACTTTTTCTTCTTCTTCTTTTTTTTTTTTTTTTTTTTTTTTTACCAACCAGTCCTACTTTTAAGGCCTTTTATCCTTTAAATGTATTAAACTTCATAAGTGGATTTTAAAGTACTCCTAAGAATTTAAATTCCTTATCCACTCTTCTTTATCTTGACTTTAATTTGGGTTTAACATACAGAACTCTTTATTTACTTTGAAATTTTGATGAAAGTGTTCAACCACTTTCAGATCTTATAGTAACACGGTTACATGATGTTTTTTTTGTTGTTTTTTTTAATTCGGAATTAGTTATTCCGAATTTAATTATTTGGAATGAAAGGGTTCTGCTTCCTGTTTACCTGGAAATAGTAATTCCGAATTGAAGTTTACATGGAAAATAGGTTTATTAGGCTTTATTTAATTCCACTTTAGGTCTGGGGATTGGGAAGGGTCAGGGACAAGGGGCGTAAATGACGTGTTCACGTCTCTCGGAATAAGGGTGTCATCGCGAGGGGTCGAGCATGCGCAGAACGACGGGAATTAGCTTAAAGCGGAATTAAGTGTTTACAAGATCAAAGAATTATCGAATTTGGAATTAAAATTGGAATAAACCCGCTAGCTAATTTGAATTTAAGTTTAATTCAGAATTAAGTGTTTACAAGGTCATTTTCAAGAGGATTTAACTTTTATTCTGAATGGAAGGGGAATTAAAGCTCCCATGTAAACGTGGCCACTGTATTCTATCTATTCAAAACAGTAAGCCAGCTATTGTAAAAGACGTAGATACTGTAAATGGGCTAAAAATTGGCAAGATCTACTGTTTAAAAAGCCTTTTTTTACTTGTTTAACATTTACAGTAGTTTCTTCTCTGCTTTGAAGAGATGGGGTGATGGCCAAAGACTGAATCAATATCACCCGCTCAGCATTTTCCAGCTGTGTGGGATAGATTTACTTACATGATAAATGTATCAAATGATCAATGATCTTAACAAATACTGTGCTGACGTCTTGCTACATAAAGTTTCTAAGTTACAAATTTATTTTTGCTTTGACAGAGTTCTAATTACTTCCAGAATTTTTTGCTTCATTTACTTGTTTAATGAGAAGTACATTACATGCTTTAGTAACCACATCAGCTACAGTTGGACATAGAAATAATTTGTTCCTCTTGTGATTTTTTAAGACATCTAAAGTTCACAGTGGGCTCTTTAGCCTGGCAGTAATGTCAAAAAGATGTTCACTTCTGAAAGAAAGCGTGGAAATGTGTACATGGGAGTATGAGAATGGTGAATCCATTTTTAATTTCAATTAATGTTGTCAAAGCAATGGTTCCCACACAAAATCAAGAAATCCAAGATGGCCAACAGTGATATTGCCAATTTGGATATTTCGTCATACATTTTGGTTCTATTTGACATATAAGCATGATCTCAGTGGCAAATTCTAGGATTTCAGGGTCAAGGAATTCAATAATATATCTTAAAATACCGTAAATTGTGCTCAGAACAAGATCCAAATGGCCACCATCCGTATTGTGAATTTCAATCTTACCAACATTTTGGTTCTAAGACGTAGAAACATAACCTTTGTGGCGAAATGTGGGTTTTTGGGGACAAGGATTGTCATGAAATACTGTAAATTGCATCCAGAGCAAGAGATAAAATGGCCACCACAAGGCTTTACACATTGAAAGAGTGAAATTGTGATTTCTTTTCAGCTGTGCAGGACAAAGATGCCTTTAAAAGGGTGAACAATATGATTTAAATCCCCATCAAAACATGAATTAATACATCCATTGTCATTTATTTTTCAGGTAGATTATATCCATTGTGATTCTGGTGCGTGCATGCATACTCATTAATCTGATAATGTGTTTCTTTTGCAGCACTTGCCAACATGTACGATGATTAATCTCAAACTTTTGATGTTGATATCTGATTAATATTTAAATTTACGTAAACAAATGTTTCAATTATTTTTGGTTTCGTTTGTTTGCCAGCGTGGATCCCATTAAGAAAGAAAGAAAAAACTGTTATTTGAAGGCGGTGTCTATCTGTACGGTTGCCAGTTTAGGTCACGTGATAGGTCAGTCATTGGCCAGTTTAAGTCACGTGACCAAGACTAAACCTTACCCTAAACCTAACCCTAAAATTTGTTGCGATATTAGGTTATACCCTAACCCTAAACCTAATCCTAACCCTAAAACACTACGTACGTGTTCTTTGGTAGAGCGGGAGTTGTCCGTACAAAATACAACCGTACAAATAGACACTTTCTTAATTAAATAAAGATTAAATACAAGTGTACACATTTCAGTAGAGAAAAATAAAAAAAAGGTAAATATTGACAATAATACAAATATAATACCGATATATATTAGGGTTGGGAACCTCTGGGTACCTCACGCTATGATACGATACGCGATAGAAAGCTCGCGATAACAATTATCTTGCAATACGACGATACTGCGATTATCGATATATTGGTTAGAAATCAATCTACAATAATCTATGAGATATCAAGAAAAAAAAAGATTAAGTGAAAAAATACAATTTTTATTTTATATCTCTGAAAGACAATACATTGAAAAAGTGTCCTATGAACAGTGACACTATTTTAGTGCAACATTTCTGTAAATAAGTGTCAACATACCATGTAAACGAATAAGTATCTCCAAGTGCTTTCTGTAAACAAAATATAAAGTCTTTCTTACCAGTGACACCATTATAGTGCAATATTCCAGTAAACAATATATTGGTTCCTTCAATAGTGACAAAATTTCTGTGAAGACGTGCCTGCACATTTTAGTGAAAAAGCAGGAAAGGTTTTGAAAATAAATAAATAAATAAATAAATAAATAAATAAATAAATAAATTGATACTTAGCGCGAGCATATTGATAATCGATTGTGCGAAAAAATATTGCAAATATCACCGTATCGAGATATCGTCACACTCCTAATATATACAACAATCAAAGCTCAAAGCAGCATGATGGATGGATGGATGATGGATGATGGATCATCCCTAAACTATCCAACTGTTGCTTTCCCTTTTCCATTACTGTTGTATAAGACACTATTGAGGCCCATCTTCAGTGAGAATAAAATACATCATCTTCTTAATGCTGCTTGTTTTACAACTGAAAGCCCTATTTTCAAGATTATAGGCCGACTGTCACAGAGAATTACAATCAGGCCTTTTCAAAAGATAGTGGACTGATTGTATGAACTTGTATTGACTGAAGGGCTCAACCTCCTTGAGCCCTTCACGCATCCATCCATCCATCCATCCTATTGTTCCTCCTCTCCTCTCACAGCCGCCTCCAACGCTCTGAACTCTGCGTCCCTGAAAGTTCAAGGGAAAAATCAGCCGCCATCAATCACTAATGCTAATGTGAGCAGCAGTTCTCTCTCTGGAGCTGCTTTAGCCTGTTGAACACCACAGAGCACAATTAAAACCTTTACATGCAAATCATGTTCAGAGGATTACTGGATGACAGGATTCCTTTTAAGAGCGCTCGATAGCGGCAAACGCATTTGCACCCGAGTGCTACTTTTAATTCTGAAAGTCAGGGGAGTACTGCATGTGATAGAAGGATCTTTTCTAGCTCTACTTTTAAAGAACATGATGTGTCAAAACTGTATTTTTCCATTAAATATATATACAGCTCTGCCTCACAGGGACTTTGTGATTCTGATGTTTTAATTGCATGAAACTCTTCAAGTGTTTGACCTTTCTGCGTTCGCTGCAAAGTTTGGGCTCGAGGTACAGCCTTCATCCCAGGACTCTGGCTGGAACTAAGTCATTAGAATGGCTCCCATAATGCTCTAACCTTGATTTTTTTTTTTTTTTTTCCACCCAGGAGAAATGCCCTCAGATGCTTTAAAGCACTTTGTAGTGGCTCGGGTTAGACGCCTACCAAGAAGTGAGCGGTCAGAATAAATTATACCTTGCTCTGCACAACGTTTAGAAAGCTAAAATTAATTCTTGATTAAAGTGCATTACCCTTGCAGAAGGGTTGCTTAAATTGCAGTTTTATGTTCTGAGTCAAAACCACATGATGTACAGGACACAGTGACTGTTGAAACCATGTTTAAAAACACTGAAAAATGAAAACACAATATTCATTAAATCTGTTCTATTCCAACCCTCCTTTTTCCCATGTCTGCATATGTTGTCAAAGCAATCTTTCTCTGACAACTATGCATGTTTTGTTCTCGCAAAAATAAAGTAATAATACGTTTATTATTTTTGCTTGGGTAAACCAGACATTATTCAGTGTTAGGCCCAAATGATGGGGGGAGGGGATACAAGGGTAAAGGAGTTTGGGAGGACATCATTAGTAGAATGAGATGCTGCAATTGTTTGAATGTGGGAAGACACACAGTAGAAACCCACACATTATCCTGGGGAAATATGCAACTAAAGTGTTTATTGTCATAATTACGAGTGAGATGTTTTAGTAGAAACAGTTTTATAATCGACTTTAAAGCAATAACGACTAATATTTAGTGCCGACAAATGTATTTTTAATATGACTAAGGTGTCTCAACACCATCTGTCATTGGTTCAAAAAGCTCTCACTGTACGTTGTTTCATTATGAAACACAAAAGTTACAGCTGTTTTCTGTAAAAGGCACTGATAAATAATACACTGCCTTTTCTCCTATGTGGAACACTAGAGGAAACTAATAATACATTAAAGATATATAAGATGTGAAAGGTCAAAATGCTTCAGCAAATATGGGTTCAATAAACAGTTATTGCGTTGTGCTCACTGCTACTTCCTCCTACTCAACTTCATGGAGTAGGATTGTGCTTTTCAGGGCTGAACACACTTTATTGTAGAAAACAACACTGAACTTGTTCTAAATCAATAGCTTCCTCGGAAATATTACTGATTCCATTACCAGACAAGTCCACTGTCCCTTAAAGCAACGCCTCTCATCGGACTGTTGGAGTAGCTGGAGTTCTGATGCTGAAGCAAAGGAGGTTCAGAAACAATAAACAGGTACCATACAGAAAGGTTTTCATATGATAAATGACCCATACAACAGGAATACAACCTGAACAAAGGCATCCTATCAGTCCTCAGGGAATAAAATGTAAAAATACCCCATGAGCAGCTGAGCCTACCCTCATTAGTGGCCTTCTTTACACTCTGGATTAGATTTACATGACAGTCCGTGCACATAATACAGCCACAATCCTTTTTTAGAATAATTACTTAGCTTTACAGCTTGTAGTAGCAGCTTGACCATAATACGGTTAAGAAATAATATGCTTTAAAGCTACTGAATAAAGAACAAGAGAATTTTCTTTGAACCTTTTGATTAGGACTATATATTTATGTTGGAACGGCAAGCTAATTATGAACTTTATTCTATTTCAATTCCAGCAAGTTCTTTTTGTCTTCTTTTTTAATAATATGTTGTAATTTAGGGAATATTAATGTGGAAGTCAAGGACACATCAAAGCGATCAGCAGACAAAGCTGAGAAAGACTGGCAGTTGATAGTCGAAACATGTCAGGACATCAAAGTACATTTTCTGAAAAAATGTTGCCTGAATAAATGAAACCTTAACATATTTTGTTTCTCTATCGCGTGACGCGTGCCTTTGCACCTTGCATGGTTTGCTGGATTTTGAGTATTTTATGCCTTGCGCTTTCGCTGACACCTCGTTTGACCAGATCCGAGCATTTTGGGGTTTTTCCCAAGTTTTTTGAGGCGATTGAGTGTTTTGCCTTTAGTGGACACAGTCTTGACTCTACCTGGCAGGGACACACATATTCAGGCTTGGGCAGACCAGACCTTTCTGCTGACACCTTGTTTGGCCCGATCTGAGCAGTTTTTGGTTGTATAATAACCACTGAATAGCAATGGTGGCCATCTTGAAAAATGGCTGCCATATTGAATTTTTGAGTGGCCAATGCGTTTTTCCAAAATAGTGGCCAAATGTTACGCTTTCATACCAAAGTGAATGATTCTCTTGAAACATGCAAGTAATCTGTGTCATACTACCTAATAAACTGAGCTGGGACAATTATTTGCCTCCTCACTGATGGATTTGTATTAATAGTGATTTTTCTCTCTTTTGTTTTTTAATGTTTGGAAAAAGAAATCCTCCCAAAACATAATAACTGGTTACGAGCAACAACTGCAATCAGGCTTTTGTTTTGGTGAGAATTTCAATCAAAGCAATTTCAGGTATTTCTGGGCTTTGATGAGGATTTTCCAAAAAGATTTCATGTGTGCCAAAAACGGAAAAATCTGAAACCATGGCAGATAAAAATGATTTTATGCATCTTTACTATTGGATAATCATTCCGTTATTTGGTGCCAATGTTGTCATTATATACGGAATAGGCTACTACCATATGGGCAGCCTGGCAGAACTTTTAGGGTGGCCGCGCCCAGTAACAACTTATAATATTAACAATATACGTATATAACAATACGGACACATCAAAGCAAACAGCAGATGCCTCTGAGAAAGACTGCAGCTCAGCAGTCAAAACATGTCAGGAGATCAAAGTAAACTCCCTGAAAAAAAGTTGTCTGAATAAATGAAAGGTGAATATATTGTTCAAAAAGAAGACAAAATGAATTTTCTGAAATTACTACAACGTGAGTGCAGTGATCAGTGGTTGTAGAATTAGAAATGTCACAAATTACTTTACTTCTTTTAAAACGTAGTGAAGTACAAGTAAAGCTACTGATTTCGAAATATACTCAAAAAAGTTCACGTACCCATAAAAGCAACTCAATTAAAGTAATGTGAGTACTTGTAATCTGTTACTTTCACCTCTGAATACCAGCATTGCTAAATATGATTGCGATTTACACCCTTAGAGAATACACAGTCTATGGTCACACACACACACACACACATGCACACACACACACACACACAAATACTTGAAATGAAATCTTTCCTTCACTGATGAGAGAACACATCTGCTGAGGGAAATGGGATGATATAAGCTCATGGTGGCAGTCCATCCTTTGCTGTGAGTCAAACACATCATCTTTACTGCATTCACTCATTGAATAATGCATGCCAGCTAGCCACATGCATCAGCAGCCTCTGTGGCATTTTTTCCCCACTCACAGCTAAATTGCACACAGCACAGCACATCTGCAATTATCAACAGACATTTAAAAAAAAAAAAAGCAGCCAGAGGAAGAGGTGTTAAAGGAGCAGATGGCCCTCGTGCGTGAAGTAAACCCCAGAGTTCAAACAGCTTTTGTTTTGAGAAGATTTCTTTTACTTGGTTTGATGTTTTTTTCCTCATAGTGCCCACCCGTGCACTGCTCACTCCCCGTTACAGCAGAGAGGTGTAAGATGTGAGAGATGAAAGAGTGAGGCAGAGTATCAGTGCATTTCAGCTCCTACTGCATTTGAATTTCAACCATTACAGCTCCACGCTCTATCGGTTCATTCTGTGCCATCTGCAGCTCTCTGAGGACTCGGCGCTCACGTGAGAAGCCGTGCCACCAGGTTGCACAACCATCCAAAAACAAAAAAAAGAGATCCCTTTGAATTTCTACTTCTGCATGTTAGTCAAAGGAAATCTGTTCCAACATTCTCCGACTCTGCTATTCTCTCAAAATCTCTGATCGTATTTTTGTTTTGATTTTGACAAAAGCAGTTTTCACCTTTGTTTTCTTTTTTACTACCAGTGTAACTCAGTTTTAAAGCAACTGTCGCCTTGAAAGACAAGGACAACATCAGAAATCATAGCATTTGGCTGAGACTTGACAGTGTTTGAACTGTTTTGTCTGTATGAATGAGCCGTAATTTTTCACATCAGAACTTCAGAAATGAATCGCAGGGCGAGACAAAATTTTTGCAAAAGAGGTCGGTCTGAGGAAAGTAAGAGAAGTCAAAAAGAATGGTAGCTGCGTGTGTTGCTTGATGAGTCACACTTAATTCAGATATATTCTCCAAGGATGCAATGCAGACTGTGAATGAGCTGTGAAGAGAACCAATGAAACACAGCAAATAAACTCCTATCTTATGAATGAAGCTAATTATTACAATCACATTGGCTTCAAAATCTCATAAGACTTAAGGGCAGAGAGGAATGCAATCAGTGGGAAACTAGCAGGGGAATAACATCTGAGAGCTCCAAGCTCTTGGAGAAGCAGCATATTATCTGTAATCATCAGGGAGACTATCCAAAACAAGACCTTTAAGCCTCAGCTCAACCCGCTGTGGATTTTCTACCCAACTAATAACTTGACTTTTCAATTAGCACCTATCTGTCGTTCCGACGATAACACAAACCCAATTACATGCTGTGCAGAAGATAACTCCTAATCCACTTAATGGGTCTGATTTGACTTCCTATCTTCACCTCTCCCCATCCACCACAGCGGCTCCAGGGCATTCTGCTATAAATCCTGGACGAGGTATCACTATGAATTATCAGTGTTGAAGATAACAGGTCAACCAATCTCCTGGAGGTGCTGAGAGGATTTCTGTCTGTGTTGAGGTGTTGATGACAGCTTTAAAGGTGACGTGGACAAAGTTTTAAGTCTGTTGCCCCGGGTGCTAACACTTGGATTCAGAGTTCACACATGAATGATTGTTAAAGGTTGTGTTGTTTTTGTCACTGGGAGCATGATTGTTTATCAGCCTTGACATTGACATCACTTCCTGATGCCTGCATTGGGAGGACTTGGTGCACGCACAATACAAAGAGTTTATATCTACAGCAGTTTCCTTTTGATTTAAATAAACTGGCCAAAATATTAACGTCATCACTGTGGGAGGAGAAAAAAAAAAAAAATTTTAATATTCAAATTAAGATTTGCCAGCAGTGTCATCTCGGATTGAGTTAAAGTGTCCTAAAGCACTTTATGAGTTATTAATTAAAGCTGCACTACCTGATTGTTGAACCATGACAGAGGGGCATGGCTGAATTTAAACCATAAATCCCGTCCCCCACTCTGATAATCCCTCCCAGTCTCCTCCTCTCACGGAAGTGCGCAAAATCGCGCACGAGAGCTGAACGTGCACTACCGGTAAAACACTTCGCCACGCAAAAGGATGCACACACAATATAGGAAAATGGAACATTAGATTAGCTGTCTAGAAGGAAAACTGCCACTTGCGCGTCCAAAGTTAGTCCAAGACTGAAAACAAGTTTGCACCGTGCACACGCTTCACCGTGCACCGTGAAGTGCGTGCACTGTGCACCATTTTTTCAGAAATTATTACTTTTATGATATACTATATGATGCTAATAAGAATTGTTTTTTTTTTTATTTAAGAAAATAAATTGAGTACCTCAGCTTTAATAGCTTGACCTTCAGGGTGTGAATTTTTGTCAAACTATCTACTCTTCTATAGCAAATCTATATTGTTACATGAACCAAAGACAAATAGTTAAGTTTAACCATTTATTTATCAAACAAGGTAATATTTACACAAACGACGCTAAAGTGCGCTATGCTCACTAAACTAGTTACGAGGCTCGTGCACATTAAATAAAAGGAGAACGCTTAATGGAAAAAAGAAAGACAAATAAAATGAATATACCATGATGTGTTTTATATATATGTGTGCGTGTGTGTGTGTGTGTGTGTGTGTGTGTGTGTTACTACTCAAATGTAATCATTTAACGACAAGATCACAATGCACAATCCTGGTCCTATTAGGATGAAACTCTGTGGGGTAGTTGAGGATGTCATAAGGATCGGTCAATTACTGAACTGAAATACAATTTTTTTTTTTTTTTTTTCGCCAATGATGGGAGACAGGAATTTAGGAACAGTATTTTGATCACCTACAAAATTTTATGGACTCTTCCATGGCGTAAGGTCTATCTTGGTTGAGAGCCACCACGAAGAATATGTGCAGACATGATCGAGGTAAAATACACCACTAAAAATAAGTTGTCTCTTTAAAAAATAAAGAAATAAACCATTTTCCAAAAGACTTTTGTAGGAATGCTTCTTGTTCCCCCTGGAGAGCCTTCATAGGTCCATGTGCCCTTATCAAAGAACCACTACTGTGCAAGATGGTCAGTCTGATGGATAGAGTGAGATATTTTGTATTAAAAGAACATAAAAACCCTAATAAAAATAAAGACTGCTATTCTGACGTTCTATTGATCTGAACAGAACAGAGTGGACTGATTATGTTGAGATTTGAGAAAACTGTGCTTTTCAAAACTGGAAACTACTCCAAAGCTGGAGTAAATTGATTCACTGTAGCTTTTGACCTGGAGCTGATTCAGTTTTGACTGATGAAACATACCTGTCCAAAATTATGCCCATAATCCAGCACCATCACTGAGAGAAAATAGGAACGGGAGCTTGAGTTGGTAATTGTACCAATTAGCTCTTGAGTGTGCCAAAACAAAGAGAAATATTTTTAAATATTCAAAAAAAGAAAGAATTATTATTATTTGAATCCCACTTCCATGCAGAGGCGATGATGAATTTTCAAATAATAAAGTGAAATAGGCCTGGAGCGATTTTTATTCAGTGCACACCTGGTCTGGGGCAACTCATCTCATGCATCATACAATAAACAAATCAATCATAATCTGCATCACAATTATGTTTGGATGCATTTTTTTTTTTTCTTCTTCCCACATCTCACAGCGTCTGTCTCTGCTCTCTCTGAGAAAGCAATGGCTTCAGGCTTTGCACAAATGGGTGGGACAAAAAAAATGGTTGATGGATTCATCAAATGTAGCAATTTGCTTAATGGGCTCCAACAAAGCCATTGGCAGTCTTTATTTAGATGCAGATGACTTCTTACATTGTATTTTTCTCAAATGTTTTTTTTTTTTTTTAACAAAAATACAGATAGTTTTTACTGAAAAACTGATTGACTTAGTGTCCAAAAAAAATCTGTACTTATGAAATGTATTCAATAAGAAGCGAAGGAGCTTTTTCAAAAAAAGTATTTATTCATTTTTCTTTTTCTATTCTGTAATCAAACAAATCTTCACAACATCACTTAAAGGTGCAGTCCGCAACTTTCAGATCTCTCTCTCCCCCTCCCTCCCCGCTGCTCTCTTGCCCTGCCTCCAAACTTTCCAAAGTCCCTCCCTCAGAGGAGCTAACAAGCTAACGTTAGCCCAACAGCAACATCACAGTAATATAACATGCAATGTTAAAAGCATATTACTGCAGCGCTTCTCTCTCTCGATGTGCACACATCTCAGCAACAGCAGCAGCAACAACTCAGTGCCGCTTACAGCAGCCCATATGGAGGCTGCTGCGCACACATGAACAAACACATGCACTGCAGAGTTCTAGTGTAACAATTACAAATCAAACATAATGTAAATCAAGCAGCAGTAATTACCTTTCAAGCAGAAAAGTCACCAATTCTATCTTCTACTCCTCCAGAACATACACTGTAAAAAAGATGGCGCGACAGCTCCGGGAAAGGGGCGGGGCCTGTGAGAAACAGCTGTCAGACAGCCCATCATACACAATCCTGGCACTGATTGGGTCTTTTTGCTAGGTCGCCGGTGCATTCTGGCAATCTGCCAAAGGCTGCAGGAGCAGCAGGGGGGCTCAATGAGTGTTTTTTTCACACAAACTACTAGTTTGATGTAAAGCTGTCCTTACATAGTGACAGCTTTCGCAAATATGACAAAAGTCACTTTTAGAAGAGTTGCAGACTGCACCTTTAACTATGTAACAGTTGTAGCCCCACAAGAATGAAACAAAACAGAAACCAAAATAAGTGAAGAGGTTTTTCTGTTTTGCTTTAAACCAGGAGTTCCAGAAACCAAGTGGGATTTTGAACATTTGTTATTATGTCTTAATGATTAGACACAAACCCTGTGAGAACCCTATGATGAAGCTTTCCATGGAAAACAAACATAACTCCTAGTCTTTACCATTAACTATGACTTCTGTGATTAAAATGTACTAATGGAGATTAAATTGTCAGCACCTGGACAGCTTTCACATCTGCTGCTTTTACCACAGAGATTAACAGCAGACCACACGGGACAGTGATAAGTGTCTTTTTCTTTCCTCAAAGTCACTTGGGTACCTTGGGTCTTCAGAGGGATGAGTGAATGGTGTGCACTGTACAAAGAAAGCCTGCTCTAACATTAGTATGTTAACCAGCTCCAGGCAGAGACCTTCAAAGTCCATCATATATATGACCTTTGACAGAGTCTTACATCAGGCAGTGGGGGGGGGTTCTTTGGGTCAGTGATAAAGAACAATTGGAGGTCTTTTGATTTAAGCTTCTATGATGCTTATGAAAGACAATGTTCTAGTTCCAAGACATGAGGAAGTCACTTAATAAATACTTGGAATAGAAAACTATGCTCGGACCAATTTAAAAAGTGTGTGTATTTTAATTTGTGGGGTGGTTTTGTGGAACGATCTTGATGATATGAATAATCAAAGTATGAATATAATGCAGTACAATACACAAAATGTATATTTTTGAAAAGTACAGAAATGAGGAAGAAGAATATAAATCTCACAGATGTTGAAGGCGCATGTTCATTTTGTTTTTTGTTTGCTGTGCTTTTTTTTATAGCTCGATTGGAGCATTTATTATTATTATCCATTTAGTTTATTTTATTGGATTCTGTATTTGTTAATGGTGAAGAATGGGGGTTGGACTTGACCAGTGTGTATTATATTGAAATTGCCTTTTTCCTTTTTAAGTTTTATAGAGATTTCTGTTGAGATTTGTTTATTCATTTTTGTGTGTTTTTTTATTCATTTGTTCAAGTAAATAAAATATAAAACAAAACGTTTAATAGCGACAAATTAACACTTTTTTCTTAATATTAATTCGATCTGTGTGTAATCCATAGTTTTTTGTAAATTTTGTACATTATATATGGGTTTTTTTAGCAATATTGTAGGAACGCTACGTTTCTTCTTGTTGCTATGGTGGTAGCTACGTACGCTATTGTTGCTTTAGCTTTGTTTTGATCACACTCTAGAGACAAATGTACACTTTTTTTTTTGTTGTTCAGCCACGTTCATAAAGAAGCATTTGCCATCCTTCTTAGACCGATAAATAAAGTGATGCATCAAGTCAATTTTACTTTTATATATATATATATATATATATTCCCCTAGCTTTTAACCCCCCAATTATTAAAATGCTGGCCCAAGTATGAGTTAATCAGCTTTCCTGCAAATAAATATTGGTTTCTTTTGGAAAAACTATTTTTACATAACTATTGGCTGATAATACATTACGCCTCACAGACAATTGTCATGAGTTTGGGTCTTTAGATCAATATTTTCAATTATTTGGGATCCTTAGACTTTAAAGACACCATGTGGTGTATTATTCCCAGGGGTGCTACTTTGATTCCCCGTCGATTTTGTTTCCACAAATTACCCTATTGAGTTTTGTATTTAAACCATCAGTACTTATTCGAAGATTTATATGGTTAGGTAAAAATGCATACAACATGGGTAAGTGAGTATAAACGCTGATTTAACTTAATATTATATTCCCGTACACACACATTCTCCGTCCTCCATTAATGTTACAGAACAAAGGCTTTTTGAATCCTGTTTCCATAGTGCTAGCGTGCGCCACAGGTGATGTGGTTCCCATCTGGTCAAATAATGAGTGGTGAGCGAGACACAGGGGTTTCTAATGGTAATATGTAATCACTGGAAAATACAGCACAGCAGGAGGTAAACAAACATCACAGCTGCCTGTGAACACAAGAGCATCAGTACTTCTACCTGCACGTGTCTTTTATTTTGATAGTCCATCCCACTTACTGTCACGGTATATATGTCGTAATAGGTCTTTTTTTCCCCCCCTGCCCACCCTGTGATGTTGAAGGCTGTGGAGCTGAACTGCTTAAGTGCTGTAGTTCATTGAAATTCATGTGAGAAGAGCTCACAGAAGTGGTCAGATGTCTATGGAAAAGCCATTTCACTTTCAAATAATACACTGCAGTTGAAGTATAACCACTGTGAGCTGTCAGGATGCTGCGAGGTATCTATAATGGCTACTAGGCTAGTATCGTATCTTAAACACGTTGAAAAACACACCTGTACTTAAAAAAGAAGGAAAGAAAGGAAGACATGGACCCAAGTTGGTCATTTTAAACTGTATGTACCGGTAATTGTATAGCTCGTGTTATACAGGACAGATGTGCTGTGACATACACTGCTATACTTAAGTAGGACATTTTAAGATCGTCCCACAAGGGGAAATTTGTTTCAGCAGCAGATAAATATATATAAACATGGGTCTGAACACAGTACAGATAGAGGGAGAGAAAAACATGTTGCAAGAAAGGAAATTGCACAGAAAAAAACAAAATATATACTCAAATATACTATATATTTACTGGAACATGGACAGATTACATTTATTATGTTTTTGGACCTATTTAGACCAGTGTTTTTCAAATGGCTGTACGCAATGATACAAGAAAGAGAGTAGAAACTTCAATGAAAACATTTAAAATTTGAGCTCTTGTAAATGTTTATTTTCAGTTTAAAATTACAATCATAAGAATGATGATGAAAATGATCTTGATAGAGCATAAACTGTAAATGAAAGGGTCAGTCTTGGTCCCACACCAGGAAGGAGATGAGCAGAATTTATAAAAACGATTGAAATGAAATGTATTCAGGAGGCACTAAATACTGTTTTATTACATTTACTGTATTTACAAAATGAGATTCTTTAAAATTTGTGTTTTCACTCACTCAGAATGTCGGGGTACTTGGTTTCAGAAAAAAGCGAAAGAGGGTACTTGAGCCAAAAAAGTTGGAGAACCACCAATTTAGACCATTGTTATTTATAAAAGCTGTGTTGGTTTGATTGAATTGGATTTATTGCACTTGTGGTTTTATCATATTGTCCTAATTGTACTTTATTTACTTTGTCAATGGTTTTGTCCTGTTTTCCTATCTTGTATTTCTCATTTGTTTACCATGACTGCAGATGTAAATTTGCTGTCAGCCAACTCTGGTAGTTGTGTGGTTGCACAATGGACTTCACCTTGTAGGTGTATGCACTCAAACGGAGAAAATGCTAAAACTGAACGTGTGAAAGTGAGTTGGATTAAGTCCCAGTGTATCAGTAAAGCTCTAAAGCTGAGTCTAATTATGCAACTGCAGTATCTGTTGATCGCTCCATCTTGACTGGTTATAAGACACACGTTATTTCATTTTGAACCAGATCCTTTTCTGTAATAAATTTGTTGCGAGGATTTGTTAAAATAGCCATAATTGCTAAACCTCTTATTGCACCACACCATAAATACAACCTCTTATTAGTCATGCTTGGCAGGACAACCCATCCTCTTTAGGGAATAGATTTCTAAATAGTATGACTAGTACAGTGCCCGTTGGAAGTATGTATTCATATACTGAGAGCGTAAGAAGAGTTAGCAATTATGGCCAAATTAGTGTGTGTTTGAAGGTTGGATGTACAAAGAGGTGTACATACTCTGTACTCTGTAGTGTTATAAAGGGGTTTCATTTGCGGGTGCAAAGTAAAATAGCGAGTGCAATTTTTATTTATTCCAATATTTATTTGCAGTGAATTTAATTCTATGGGACATGCGCATGATAAATTGGTACATAAAGTTTGCTCCAATGTTCGCTGGACTTAAGCAAATAGATAATTAATGTCCCAGAGCATCCCCTGTCCTTAGACCCTCCTTTGGCAAGGAAAAACTCAGAAAAGACAGTGGGAAAATTAATTACCGGTACACACAAACATGTCATGTACATCCAACATACTACCATAGAGAAAAGACACCAAAGGTGCCCCTCTGCAGATTCTTCTCATATTCTGCCTGTGGTGCCAATGGAGCGCGGAATGTAACGGCCTCACGCGCTTCCCCACATGCTTTTGTTTTGCTTTTCCTTATTTACGTAAGGTGTGCATTAGGTTATAAACACGCAGTGAAAATATCAGCCCTGTGTATTATAGTAGTAGTAGTACTAGTAGTGGTCCAGGGGTCTCAAGTTTTGAACTCAGTTCAGAGTGAGACTTTGGCTGCAGCGGCAATTTAGGTAGAATCTGATAAAAGACAAATTCGTACAAAAACCTATTTAGTTTGAATTTAACATTTCTTAGTGCAGGGGTGCTTATCGCCACACACACAAATATTAAAATTCTACACAAAGGGTCGCACTCTATTGGCTGATGAGAGTGCCTTTCACACTGACATCATCAGTTGGAACATTCTAATTGGAACTCTATTTAGAGTTCCACAGTGTAGATTGGTCAATACAAGATGGTTTTGAAATTGGTTTTGGAATAACCAAATTACTCCAAATTGGCGGATGCACACACTCGGGGTATTTGGAAGCCATTTACAAAGTTTCGGGTGGAACAGATACCGTGTCAGGGAGATATTCGCCACACACACACACACACACACAAGCACACACACAAGCACACATTTGCAAAAAATGACTATAATGTGTATATTGTATTTTGTGGGTCTATGTGTGGGCTTTTCTGTGAACTTTGCAAAGTGTTAATCAAAAAATTAGAAATACATTAATTTAAAAATGTATAAATATAGATAATAAAAATATTAAAGAGCATTTTTTAATGGTTTTTATCCATGAAGATATATAGATAGAATGAACTTCACTGACTGTTAATTACCTGTGCAAGGACATTTTTTAACAAAATCCACAGGTTTCAAATTTAACAGAACGATCAATGTAATGCAGAACAGAGTCTGAAAGCATCATGTAGAAAGTAAATAAGGATTATAAAGTAGTACAAAAAATAAAATAGAATTAAATCATACAAAAACCCTGTAATGTATTGATTTCCTAATGTACAGACATAGATGAGAAATGCACATTTTGTGGTAATGAAACAATTCTACATCTGTTTTACCACTTAATAGAATTTAACAATTAAATGACCACTTTAAGCTTTATGAAAAACAAAACACACAAACTCGGATAAATATTATGTAAAATTGTATGCACTTTTCTCATTTTATTTGAAAAACAAAATTGAAAAGTGCATAATCAAACTTTCTTCCACCATATATTATTTATTATTATTATTATTATTATATAAATTAGTGTCACACCTTTTAACTTTAAACAAGGAAATTCAGCATTGACTTTTTTACTGTACTTACTTGACTCACTTTAAGTCATTTAATTAGTTAAATTGTACCTAAAGGTTTAGCCTAGTCAGCGATTAGTCTGCGCATAGGAACAATGGCGGTGTAAACAAAGAAAGTGACGTCACTGAGAGCACTTGGTTACTGGAAAACAGCGTTACTTAGCAACCAAAAGGCAAAACAAGCCTTGGTTGGTCGTTTTTACGCCGTAGAACCTCAGCGTATTTTCATGACTAATATTAATTTGTTTTGTTTGTTTTTTTACAGGCATTTGCCTGTTCGACCTTTGTGATAATTATTTTTTATATATACGCCTACTGTAAATTATAAATAAGCGCTAAATGGCAAGCAAGAAGAAAGAGGCAAGCTTACAGGTTGGTCGAATATTTTACACTTTTTGTGAGGAAAAATAAGAGATTACATTTTTGTGTTTTTGTCACATACAAAAAATATGGAAATTAATCTTTTCCAGACATCAGTAACAACCCAGGAACAGTGGGAGGAAATGTTGGCCACCAAAGGGTTAACAGGTAAAAAAAACCTCAGTAGAAAAAAAAAATTACATTCACAGCAACAGTGAATAAATTAATGTTTGTCCTCGTGACATTTTCACATGTGATTTTAATGAGTGAACGACGTTTAATAAATAGTTTCATTGTGTTGTGCTGCCCCTCTCTGTTCAAATGCTGTACTGCAGAATAACTGTGTGTCTGCGCACACACACACACACACACACACACACACACACACACACACACACACACACACACACTGTGTGTCTGTCCCCCTGTAGTGGTGGATGTGTACCAACAGTGGTGTGGACCTTGCAGAGCTGTGGTCAGCCTTCTGAAAAAAATTAAGAATGAACTGGGTGATGATTTCCTGCATTTTGCCACAGTAAGTCCCTTAAAATCATTTAAAATATTGAGTACACACTAAACATTGATCTCCTTCTAATGCACGTGTCAAACTCAAGGCCCAGGCGCCAAATCTGGCCCTCGAGCGCAGGGGTCACCAACACGGTACCTGCGGTGCCCCGGGTAGCCCGCATGGACCATATGAGGGGCCCTCGTGAGCTCTAGTCACCAATGAGCTTCATCTAAAAATCTGATTTACTTTACAGAGTTAAACCTCACAAAGATAAATACATATGAGAGATAAATACTGCCGATAAAGTTGTATTATTAATCATTAAATTAACCATCTTTAAATGTCTATTTTCACTGAAACATTGTGACAAATGTTTTTAGGTGTTGCAGATCTGGTGTATGGTCAGTGGTATGTTATATATAATATGATATATATATATATATATATATATATATATAAGATATATTTTATAAAACACAAGGTGCTTTTCCTATAAAACTTAATGAAAATGAAACGATTGCACAAATTAGGAGAAATAAAGTGTTTCAAGTTGAAACCTCAACATTTCCTATCTTTATTATGTTATGGTTTCATTTATTCAAGAAATATACTTTGATCTCCTTACATGTTTTGACTGTCAACTGCCAGTCTTCTTCAGATGCATTTGCTTTGATGTGAAAAACAGTAATCTGAATCAATGAAACTATAACTATTATGGTTTCATTTAATTAGCGTCCCTGGCGCTACCCCCGGTGTGTAATATATTATTCAAAAATAACATTTCTGGAATTATTACGGGGAAGTCAAGGAAACATCAAAGCGATCAGCAGACGCCTCTGAAGAAGACTGGCAGTTGACTGTCAAAACATGTCAGGAGATCAAAGTAACTTTCCTAAAAAACTGTTTGAATAAATGAAACGTTAACATTATTTAAAAAGTTACATCTTACCCTCTAATTAAGGTGAAACTGTGAAAATGTAGTATTAAAGAAGTGCTTTTCTAAGTGGTAGCCCTCTAAACAGTACCTATGAAGTAGCTCATAGTTTCAGAAAGATTGGTGACCCCTGCTCTACAGCATCAAATTCGGCCCGCTTGAGAACGTAAAAATGATGGAAAAAAAAACATGAAACATTTAGTAAATTACCAACTAATTCAGTTGTAGATATATCAGTTCCTCCAAACACAAAAAGTCATTGAAAATCCACAATATTTGCAGAGCTCAGTTTTCCACTTCTTATATCACATGTCGGCAATTATTACAAGAATTTTACCCAAATTCCCCAAAATCAAGGAAATGAAAAGTGAAGATCCTGCTGGAACTGATATACTCACAAACTAAAAAAAAACTTTTAAAAAATCATTTATACGAGGTAGTGCTAACCCATCCTTCCATTTTTTGACCCGCTTGCTCCTTCTTTCAGGGTCACGGTGGGAAGTGCAAACCAGGGCACATTAATGTTGAATTTGCTATTTTTCCCACCAAAAATGTGTGGCCCACATAAGCTTAAACTGGCCCCTGTGTGTGTGTGTGTGTGTGTGTGTGTGTGTGTGTGTGTGTGTGTGTGTGTGTTTTAAAGGCTGAGGCAGACAGCATTGACGCTCTGGAACGGTATCGAGGAAAATGTGAGCCCACCTTCCTTTTCTATGGGGTAAGTGTTGCACACCACCGTTGTGCTAGTTCTCAAACTGGGGTACGAGGACCGACAGGACCACAACCCACAGTTCACAAAATATATATATATATATATAAAAAAAAAAAACTATTATACATGTTGTTCAATAAACAGTTGCATTATGGAGTGCTGCATGGGTTTTTTTCTTAAGTTTAAAGATGCTTGAAAAACTGTTGTATCTCTGGTGGTTTCCAGTTTGGGGATCCAACTTAAAAGCCGAAACATGTTGGCACATTTTTTTATAAGTTTGTAGCCCTCGTGAAAAAAAGCCTCAGATCTTCTCAAAACATATTCATCTCATATCAAATATCATTGATGTGTATAATTACATATGGGGACCAATGCAGCATGTGATATTTTGGGGCAACCGTAGCTCAGTGGTTTTATGTTATACAGTATATGAAACTAGTACAGGTATAGTTCATTTCTGCTACAAAGATCTTTAAAATTTAAGTTGAAATGTTCAGGGCTACAAGGGACCTGAATTCTAATTAGGAGGTGGAAGCCACAAAACTAGAAGGGAGGTGTTCACCATAAACATCTAATAAGCTCAACCATTCACATGTTGACAGTCAAATTCAGTTTTTAAAGAAGACCCACATATGGTGCAGAACCTTCTGAGTCCCATTCCCCACAGTGTCTGAACTGGGCGTGAACACCCTCTTTTCCAGTCCAGCTGATTGCTAATTGCTCACAGCCATGCTCAACAACTCTACAGGTGCGTAGCAGATCTCCATGATGGGCAGGATGAGCTGAGACCTGGCTGTAACATGAGCACTTTGACACTATGTATTCAATTCAATACAACTTTATTTATATAGCGCAAATAACAACAAAGTCATCTCTTCTAAATTGTTAAAGGACACTTTTCCCACTTTTACTGTAGCTCATACATGTGACAAAGTCAAGTCTCAGGGGCCAAATCTAACCCATCGGAGCAACTAAAAATGTACGTTAATTACGTAACCCCAACCATATTCCTTCATTTGTCATGTGCAGTGTTTTAATGCTGTTATTGTTGTTTTGTTTTTTAAGCTTCATTTTATTTTAATTTTTTTTCCTAATTTATGTCCATCCCACAGTCATATATTTGCACTATTATCATATGTTGGTATTTATTTTGTTCTTACTGTCTTCTATTCTATTTTGTTGTTGCTATATGTGAATTTCCCCTCTGTGGGAATCAATAAAGATCTATTCTCTTTTATAACTCAGTATGAAGTTGCAAATAACCAAGCTATTCCAAATTCACCTATTCTATACAATTTCACAATATTTGGAGAGGCTGCAGCAATTTTCCTGTTCTTTTATCACATTTTTAGTCAAAAATTGTGGAAGACCACAAAATCTTGAAGAGTTCCCTTAAAATTGCAAAAACTTGATCACAAAATCAAGGAATTTAGAAGTGAAGATCCCTTAAATACTGCACATATTATTTACCTGTATATTATTTATTCAGCAGGAACACTAATATTGTTACTGACATTTAGCGATTAATCTGTATAAGCATTTGTATATACATATATATATATATATATATATATATATATATTACCACGCTTGTGATTTTCATTTCCAGTCATATTCTAAATCACTATTGCAAAGTTCTAAATGCCACCACTTTCTAATTGTACTAAGGTGAGTAAAATTTACTTCTCAGGTGATTATCTTGGCATTATTTTGATTATTTCAGGGCGGGGAGCTTGTGGCTGTTCTGCGTGGGGCGAATGCCCCCATGTTGCAGAGGTTGATTGTAGATGAGTTGGGGAAAGAGAAGATGGTCCTGGAGCAAGGTGGTGAACGCAAAAGGGTGAGCAGCAAAAAAAATTAGCTATTTTTGTAATAAAAAATAAAATAAAAGTTATGTTTAGTTGAGGTTTTGTTAATTCAGACAAGGTTTTTCAGGAAATGTTTATCTCCTGACATGTTTCGACTGCTGCGATGGACTGGCTCCCTGTCCTGGCGCCCAGTGTGAGCGGGAGATAGGCACCGGCAGACCCCCGTGACCCTGAAAACAGGAACAAGCGTGTTTTGAAAATGGATGGATGGATTTTTCGACTGTCAATTGCCAGTCTTTGTCAGAGGAGTTCTGCTGATCGCCTTTGATGATTCCTTTGAAGTTTCACTTGACTTCCATGTTAGTTCCAGCGAGATTCATTTGGTCTTCTTATTGAACCGTATGTTCATTTGAGGTTTTGTTTACTTAGACAAGGTTTTTGGATTTTTTTTAACTCCTGACAGTCTACACTGTAGAATCTCACAGGAACTTATACATGAAAGTCAAGTTGAACTTCAAAGGAACCATCAAAGCCAATCAATCGAACTCCTCGGACGAAGACTGGCAGTTGACAGTCGGAAAATGTCAGGACATTAAAATTTCCTGAAAAACCTTGTCTGAATAAACAAAACCTCAACTTACCATACTGTTCAATAAGAAGTCAAAATTAATCTTGCTGGAACTAATCCATATGTTGTTACTTTTACTTTGTTGTCTCAATTAGTTTAAGGATGATGATTTGGTAGAGGATGAGAACAGCGAGGAGGAGGAGCCTTCTCAGCAGTCTGAGAGTGAAGAAAACATCAATGGTACAGAAAACAACAACAACAATTTATTTAAATATTAATTTAGGTATATGTATGCTTGGAGCATTAATTGCATTATTGTGGTACAAAACAATGTTAGGGTTAGTTTTGGGCCAATTATTTAAATTATTAATCATGGACTGTAATTTTCTTACTTCAACAGTCTCTACCACTAAATCCTACACGATTGCTATCATAAAACCAGATGCTGTTGCTCATGGGAAAACAAGTGACATCATTATGAAGGTACAAAACATGAATTCTGCTCACATACTAGGAAGGGCATCTCAAGGTTTTCCATTGCCATTATTTTCATTGTGTTTGGATCTCTCCCTCTCTCTTAGATTCAAGATGCTGGTTTTGAGATCATGGCTCATGAGGAACGCACGTTGACAGAGACTGAAGCCAGACACTTTTACCAACATAAAGAAACTGAGGTATATCATATTAGTTCAGTTAAAATGAGTTGAAAAGAAGAGCTTTAAAGACACAAACTGTTGTGGTCAGAGGTGAAAGTAACGGATTACAAGTAAGTACTCACGTTATTATAATTGAGCTGCTTTTATAGGTACTTGCAGTTTTTTGAGTATATTTCTAAAATCAGTAATCTTAGTTGTACTTCAGTACGTTTTAAAAGAAGTAAAGAAATGTGTTAGATTTTGACAACCAACCGTTCCTATGTAAATTACTTTCCATTTTAAAATAATCAACAGATATTGTGAAACTACATAAAATGAAATGACCAGACAACAATCTAATGCATCACATCACAGCCGACCAACTACATTAAATGCAATGCACCGCTCCAAAACAGCAGTGAATGTCGGTTATTTTCTCAGTTTTAGGGTTCATAAATGTAGCTATACTGTTTTTTTTTCATTTATAATTGAATTCTTTGGTGTGATTTTATTTTAAAAAGAATTGTACTTTTTAAAAAAAACTTTTATTTTATACAGATGCCTTTGTGAAAAATACATGACTGCATGCAAGGGAACCGTGGCAAGATTTATTACTAAAAATAAATGTGGGGAAATAAAAACAACTAATAATGTTTTACTTCAATTAACCTGCTTTTTACTTGTACTTGAGTATTTTATGTATGTAGGATATATCAGTACTCTTTGCTCCTCTGGTCGTGGTGATGGTGGTGTGTGTTCGTAAGGTTAGTTGAGGTTATTGACATTATGAGTCAACATACTACAAGAATAAAATCCCAACAAATGCAAAAATCATTTCTGTAATTCCTCACATCTAACTGCAATTCCTTCACTGACTCTGCTCAAAATAGAAGTGCTGCGTAAGCAGCTTTTTTGCCCGCTGTGCTGTTTGTGATCAGACCAACTAGCCAGAAATTCAGACTTCTATGTTTATTTTGTGCCTTGAAAATGTAAAAGGATTTAAACTCCACTATTCTAAATAAAGCTACAATTGATTAAGAATGTAGTGTTTTAGATTTTACATTCTCATTATTTAAAAAATACAATAAGTTTTGCTTTTGTCACTTTCTGTGATCTATCTTCAAAGGCACACTTTGATGACTTGGTGCAGTTCATGTCCAGCGGTCCCTCCTATATTCTAGTGCTCTCCCAGGTAGATGGATCAGATAATGTTGTGCCAGCATGGCGTGAGTTCATTGGCCCGGCAGACACTGAAGAAGCCAGGAGAGAAAAACCAGAGAGGTTAGTTCCTCGAGATCATCAAACCTTTGGAGCCACAGAGCCACTCGTGGCTGCTTTCATAGTTCCAGCAAGATTCACTTTTACATAATGCATTCAAGTTTTAAGTTGACATTAATGTCATTTTTGAATCCACATAAAAGTAAATATGAACGTAAAAACGTTGAATATAAATAGAACCTTTTTTAAAGTACATTTTTAAAACAATTCTAAAAATGTTCTTCATTGGGACACTCATATATCTCATTTGTATGAAACAAGGTGCATCATTCTGAGTGTAAAATGTGGGAAACGATATTGAGCAGCAGATTTTCCCTCGTTCCATCAGATACACCCAAACATTATGTTTTGCTCTGATTTAGCACCAGCCGAGCAACCATCTGCTCTCCTCTTCTTTCTCCCCCCACCCTTGCTTCCTGCAGCTTGCGGGCACAATATGGAACAAAGGCACTGTTCAACGCTGTGCACGGCAGTGAAGACAGCGACCAGGCCAGCAGGGAGCTCGCCTTCTTCTTCCCCAACTTTGGGACGGCCACAGCATTAAAGCAGGATGGTGAGGAAGTGCATGTGGAGAGGACACTGGCTCTGATCCGGCCTGACGTTGCCAGAGAGAACAGAGGTGGGTCTTCATCCAAATACACAAACACACACTCGCGTGTACTCAAACAGTGAGGTTTCAGAACAACATGGTGGAAGCAGATCTAGCATGCACACATTTACATTCCAACAATCTTCACTCTAACCCTAACCAAAGTATTCATTCTTCATATCTTCAGAACCCATGACTGCAATACCCAGAGGTGTGGACTCGAGTTAAATGACTTGGAATCGTGTCACAAATTTGATGTCTTTAAACTTACTCGACAAAATCACAAAGGACTTGCAACTTGACTTAGAGTTGAAAACAAATGACTCGTGACTTAATCCAGACTTGAGCTTGACTCGGGAAGACTTCTCTGACCTGCTGCTCCATTAACGCGACCAATGGCGACACAATTGCAACGACAGAATTCGGTTTTCTGTGCAACTGTGGAACAAGTTGATATATTAAACTTTTCCCAAATCCATTTGGAAGCACAGCACAAACATCCTTCTGTAATATGAATGGTTTTAAAGCCTCTTCTTGTTGAGGTTTCAACGACATATTGAGATCTTTTAAAACAGAGCAGAGCGCAGCTGCGAAGGTCTTCTCGGTGTTGGCCGCCATGTTTGTTTTGATACTGCTTGGTGCAGAAAGATTATTAGGAGAGGTTATTTCTGTATGGCAGAAACGGCTGTATTACCACACCCACTTTCGGTAACTTACTTGCAAGAAGTAAGAAAGTGGGTGTGACTTACCGCCAGGCTATGACTTCCTCTACTTCCATGATTAAGGATTTTATAAAATGCAATTCTTTGTAATGAGCAATAAGTTTGCTCAAACTCCCGCAGAACTGCACTCTGCCATCAGAAGGCAAACTGGACTTTGATTGACAGGTCCACCTTTAAACAAACTGACCGCTGATAACATCAAGCTAGGCTGACACGTGTGCACGCCAGCAGGAAAAAATGATTCCGAGAGTGATATCCTTTGGATTGAAATATTATACAGTGATTAATAATTGATTTAGAAAAAAAACATACCTCATTTACTTACCAATATGATTATTATTTGTTTGGTTAACAGAATAACTGTAAAAATAGATGCTGGGTTATTTTGTTTATAAAAGCATTATGTCAGATTTAATCACTATTGTTAGACAAATATGTTCTCTATTCAAGTAATTAATCGTTTATATCAGTTGAATAAACTTGCTCTGTAAAATTAGCCTAGCTGTAGTATATTCTGTACTTATGACTTGTTAAAGATGAGGACTTTTGTCTTGACTTGGACTTGAAAGGCCTTGACTTGAGACTTGAGAAGCAGTGACTTGTTCCCACCTCTGGCAATACCTTTGCTAAGTATTTAATTTAAATATGTTTTGTTCCATAGAGGAGATTCTAGCCCAGATTCACAAATCTGGCTTCACAGTAGCTCTCCAGAGAGAAGTGACGTTATCAGAGGAGCAGGTCAGACAGTTTTACTCCCAACATGTTGATGCAGAATATTTCCCTGCACTGCTTCAAAGTATGACCAGGTAACTCAACTGTACCTTATATTACTATCTGCACATGCAGATGTTTAGTTTACTCAGGTGCGTGCATGCTCATCCACAGTGGGCCCGTGCTAGCTTTAGCTCTAGCCAGAACTGGGGCCGTTCAACACTGGAGGAACATCCTCGGTCCTGCTGACATTAAAAAAGCCAACGAGGAGAATCCTGAATGGTGAGCGAAGTCATCTTCATGATCTTAATTAAAAAATATTGCTGTGGAGTAATTATCATTAGAACCACAATGGAGTCCTTGCAACTAATCAATGTGACAGCTTGTTTCAAAGAAGCTTGCTGTGCCTCTTTTGACCTCATTGGGAATGATTAATGAGATCCTACAAGTGCGCTGTAATGCAGACGTCTGCATCTCTCGTACTCAGTCTACGGGCACAGTTTACTGTGCAGGACAAGCCTATCAACCAGATTCATGGGAGTGCAAGTCTCCAAGAAGCAGAACAAGAGATCAACTTTTTCTTCCCAAAACAACAAACCCTGGCTGTGATCAAACCGGATGCAATGGAGGAACATAAAGGTTTTGACTGTTTATCATAGTTATTTCTTAATGCATTACTTTAAAGTTTAAAATGCTTGATTTTTACAATATTTCTGGTTGTTATCCTGGCAGAGGAGATTTTGGAAGCAATACGAGGCAGAGGTTTCTCTGTAACGCAACTCAAGGAGACGGAGCTGTCAAGGGAAATCGCTGAAGAGTTTTACAAAGAACATAAAGGAAAGCCTTTCTTCAGCCAGCTGGTGGATTTCATGTGTCGGTTCGTCTGTCCACAGACATAGTCACACAAGTCAAAAAAAAAAGGATGCACACACACCCTGATTTCTGTTATGTCATGCTTTATCAACATCTTAAGATATTTCTATGCCTCTGGCAAACAAAGATGAAGTCCAATCTTAGACTCATCTTCGGCTCCAATTACAACCTTGACTTAAGGAGGTCATAGTTTTAATTAATTGTCTGTTTAGCAGGATAACATCAAAAGTACCTATCGGATTTTAACTTAATTTGACCAAAAGTCAGACCTTACGCTGGGGTGTCAAACTCATTTTCGTTCAAGGGCCTAATACGGACCAGTTTAATCACAAGTGGGCTTTTTAGGCAGAAAAACTATCAATTTTAATATTAATGTGTCCAAGTTTGCACTTCCAGTTATAAATTAGACATACAGTAAGGAAGGCATCAACAATGTCTGAGCAATAAGTGTTTTGACCAATTTTTAGTTAATCTGGGGAGATTTTGTGGACCCCACGATTATGAAAAACAGGAACAAGCGGTTCCTTTAACAACAACTGAATTATTTGGTCATTTACACAATGATTCATGATTTCTCTGTCAGTTTTACTTTGTCCAGCTGGCCGAATCGGATGCTCTTCAGTGCAGGTTTTGACCCCAGGGCCTTGAGTTTGACACATTTACCTTACACCATGGAAGATTCTATTACATTTTGGAGAGGATCTGGATCAATATACTCACAAGATCAGTTTCAAAAATGGAAGTCCCTATCTTTCATCATTGGCGAAATTTCAAGAATGAATCTCTCATTTCGTAATAGACCGATCTCTATGAAATTTGTCAGATTGGTTCCTCAAATATCCCACCATATTAATCCGTATCGGATCCAGATTGTGAATTATATCATGATTCTTTGAAATAATGGGGGTTCCCATACATTTGGACCTACTTTATTGTTATTAATGAGGATATAAATGTCCTACAAGCCTGTAAATACCAGGATCATTTATCCAGATAACTGCCAACATCTGGCAAAGATATTGGTGAAAATAATTAACCAAAGGAGTGTGTTTGCCTTTGTCCCTGAGTGATAAACTGGGTGTACTCTGCCTTTTACCCTCAATAAACTGGGATCAGGAGAATCTTTCTCCATTTACACTAAAATACTAATTCATAATTAGTATTTTTTTTAAATTCTTTATAATTCACTTTTAAAACACAAACGTCTGAATAATGGGAATAAAAAATAAAATGTAGTTAATACAAAGACATGTTTGTGACCCTGAAATAGGACAAAACGGGTCAGAAAATGGATGGATGGATAGATTTGCTGTTTAAAATCCCTGTCATTTCTCCAGGGGACCTTGTGCAATGCTAGTCCTGACTAAGGAAAATGCAGTGGAGGAGTGGAGGACCATGATGGGCCCCACGGACCCTGAGAAGGCAAAGGAAACATCTCCACAGTCTCTAAGGGCCCGCTTTGCTGCAGACATCCTTCATAACTCAGTTCACGGCTCGTCCAATGAGCAGCACGCACGAGAGAAAATCTATTTCATCTTTGGGGACATCGGAACACCCACAGAGCTCAACAGTTGCAAAGAGACGGACCAAAGCACTTCAGGTAATCGTTAGACATTTTCTGCCTGCTTTGATCTCAACAATGTTAAGGCCAGGTTGTGTCATAATCATTCTTTTGAAACAAGTTTTAGAAACAAGGCAAGACAATTCAGCAAATGAAACCTCTGAAATGTCAAGATCATCAACAGAGAGCATGGCTAATGATCCCCTGAATAAAGGTACGCACTAACACGTTTTCTCTAGCATGATAGTGTCTATAAATCTATCAAAAAAACCCTCAATCAATTAACAGTCGACAGCTAATCCCACAAATTCCAAGAACAATATCAATACTTTTATAATCACTGTACATGTCATTGTAAATATCATTACACATCGACAAGTGCAGTAGTTTTTTGAATTCACATATCCATTACATTTTACATAGTATATATTTTTATCTGAATCAATATAAATTATGACTGTCCGTGTACAGTTGACTACATCGCTTTCAAACCATTATTTTTTACTTGTCAATATTTAAATAATCTTGAGCCAATGCAACAATAAAAGAGCGTCTATGTCTATAACACAAGTACTAATTATGATACCCAGTGTTTTCGTCACAGGAAATACTTTGTGTCGAACAACAGTGAAATTAAAAATAAAAAAGAAATAATATATATTTTAAAAGCATATTTATGTCTGTATTTGGAATCATGTAATCACATTTTAATAAGATTTTAAGGCCCACATGGCATTTCAGAATACCAACATGTAACATGTAACTTAAGTAAGAAGCTAATGTGATTTTCAGTTTTTTTTTTGATGATGAACACAAATACACAGCTCTCATTTTATTTGGCAGTTTAAAGGGTCAGTATTATGAAATAAATCACTTTATAATGGTTTTGCTACAGTGCTATACATCCCTTTAGTCTCATTCAGAGGGTCAAAGTGGAAAAAGTTCTGTTTCCTCCCTCCCTTGCAATTGCACATTTTGTAAAAAGGCAGCTCCAAACTTTTCTCGCGTTGTGATGTCACATCGCAGAAACTCCTCCTTCTGACAATCCTGGCTCCTCCTACCCTATAAGGATGTGAGCTCCTCCCTCTCAAACTACCTCACAGGTCAAACAAATACTGCTGTTTAATATAGGATGTACGTTTTAATTTATTGTTGTAAAGCTACATACACAAAATGTGTTCTCTGCCCATGGAGCAGTTCCACTTTTAGTATCTGTTACACCACCTCGTATAGCCATTGACATGATCTGACGTGTTTGTGACCTTGTGCGACGCAGTGGTTGGACAGAACAAATGACTATCACTTTAAATGAGCTATTCCTGTGGTTAGAAGAGAAGAAAGTGGCTTAGCAGCTTAACAGCTTAACACTCCGGTGAGTGTTTGAAACAGCTGACTGACGCCGCTGCTGCTGCTGCCACGCACGCAGATACACACACACCCCAAAGCAGCGCTGAGATGGACTCACATTCACAATAGCTGCTTCAATAGCCATGTGTTTTACTGTAATGTGTATTTTTTTTTGGCTGAAAACAATAACAGTGTGTGGATAGAAAAAGAAAATCGCTTTGGTGATCACTGATCTCCTCGCAACAGCGAGGCATGTAGTCTGCGTCTACAGACACGCCCACTCATACTTATGCATGAAGGCCCCAAAACAGCCTTTTTTTTTTTTTTAGAAGCGTCATTAAAGTGAGGG
Source organism: Gouania willdenowi (assembly GCF_900634775.1). Taxonomy (NCBI): domain Eukaryota; kingdom Metazoa; phylum Chordata; class Actinopteri; order Blenniiformes; family Gobiesocidae; genus Gouania; species Gouania willdenowi. Next base: position 10,698,624 of record NC_041064.1, on the reverse strand, counting down.
CTAAAATTCCAGAAAACAGGCGAGTTTGGGAAAATAAACCTCAAATACTATGTTTTTAAAAATGGAGATGGGTGAAAAATAACATAATACTGGAGCTTCAAGCATCAGTTTCTGTGCAGTGGTCAGGATGAGCTGCATATTTTTAGAATCACATCTAAAGTGAGACACAGTAGTTAGCACGGTAAGTTATATGACCACAAGACTCCCGACCAAGTAGGTTGTTTTGTCCGGAGTAGCATTTCAGAAAGCTTCCATGAACTGGAAGAGACAATTGTCTGAGATTAAGGAAAATTGCTGCCATTCATCCCTAACACAGTAACTCAGCTCTTACAACTTTAAACAGGCTCATATTATCAGGGCAGCAGTTTTAAGTGCTAATAGCAGCTCAAATGTGCAATAATTGTACACTGGTCAATTTGTTTGCGTCAAAATGGTCCGCCTCGTAGCTTTACTACTTAGTATTTTCCCCCCTAGGTCCAGACCATTGGATGTTTAATAACTGACTGCTCTTTTATATTACAGATGACCAACAGTCCATTTCCAGCATTCAACCAACAGAAGATGTTTGTGATCCAGAGGTTTCCAAATAACTCATTACACATCTTCACAACCACACAAAGCAGCAGCAGATTTCTGCTTGAATTCGCAGAGCCTGAACAGGACGATGAATGAATGTCAGATGAGAACATTTTTGATATTTTAGAAAAAATCTTAATCTACCAATTGGTACAAAGCAGAATAGTCTGATTTGTCTGAACAGAATAATAGGTGTGGTGAAATTGAGGGCAGCGTTTTGGCAAAGTTATGCAATTGTGATTAAAAATTTGTTCCTTGTTTTTTTTTTTTACCATTTTAAATTAAAAACAATAAATCACACTGCAGTTTGTGTAATGCTTGCATTGACTATGTGCTCCCCCCAAAAAAGGCTGATTATACATGAGGGGAATATTTATTCTATTATATATGTATTGACAGTCTTCGCTTAAAATGGTAAAACAAATGGCAGATTTTAAACTGAGCTGAAAGTGAAAGGATGTTTCCTTCAGCTTTGAAAATGAACAATGAAACCAGTTAATTTGTGGTACATGTATTGAGCTTTTTCTGCTTCTTATTGACGGTTGCTATAGCAACCAACAAACAGCAATTCCATCAGGGTTAAAGTACTCTCTGCTTCTTGACTATAAATGAAGAGTCTGAAGTAACAGATTAAAGAAAATGCTAATACTGCACACAAGGGACACCAATAATAACTGATCTGTAATAATAACCGATCATCAAGTGATTCCACATGCTTTATTAAAGATACTGTAGGTACTTCAGCATTTTATCACATTGAACATCTTCCTCAGGTTTTAATACTGATATTTATTTTTCAAGGTCAACAAAATGCTTTTAATAAAAAATGATTTCAAAATTATACTAAGGCACTTCAATCCATCATGATGTTTCTAAAAAGAACACAAACTAAAGCAGTCCTAAATGCTCCTTTTTGCTTGAACGTGGCGTGGATGTGTTCACCAGTGCTGACCACTAGTGCTGACCACTGGTGTCCTCAGGTGGAAAATCCTCCCAGTCGTTTGCAGCCGCCATGAGGACGGCTTCGTCCATGTCATCATCTGCAGAGAAGGAACTCTGGAACATTTCCATGATGCTTCTTTGTTTGGAATCCTAAAAAAAAAAACAGAGATGACTTAAATTGGAATTCTCGACAGGTGTCCTGTAAGTAAAACATGTTTTAGGGACACCAAACCGCTCTGGGGGAGATGAACAGACTTGTTTACCTTGGAGTGGAAGTTAGAATTCACTGCGTTGTCGGAGAGGTTGGACTCTGACAAACCCACTTGCTCCAGGACGTTCATTTTTGACTGAATCATTGGCCTGGGATCAAATCACAAATGAGCTTTTACATCAGAGTTGATACAGTTAAATAGTTTTTGTTGTATGTACAGGTACATCTAAAAAAAAAAAAAAGAAATCATGTAAAAGATTAATATTTTTGGTCACTCAGTTCAGAAAGTCAAACCCTTATATGATATAGGCTCATGACACAGAGTTAAATATTTCAAGCCTTCATCACAGACAGCGGAAACTTCACACTGGACTGTCTGTGATGATTTGGGCTGTCATGTCATCTACTGGTGTTGGTCCACAGTCAACGCAGCCATCTACCAGGATATCGTAGAGCACTTCACGCTTCCTTCTGCTGACAAGCTTTATGGAGATGCTGATTTCATTTTCCAGCAGGACTTGAGACCTGCCCACACTGCCAAATACTGGTTCAATGACCATGGTGTTACTGTACTTGATTGACCTGAACCCCATAGAGAATATATGGGCTATTGTCAAGAGGAAGGTGAGAGACACCAGACCCAACAATGAAGATGACCTGAAGGCTGCTATCAAAACAACCTGGGCTTCCATTACACCTGAGCAGTGCCTCAACCTCCTGCTGTTTGAGCTCTGACTCAGTTGATGACAAATCCACGAAAATGAGAAAAACATTAAGGAAATTGTCACAATATTCTGCGACACAAACACATACCACAGGTAATCATCAGCCGTTCCCTTGGCAACCAGGTAATGAATGTTCACATTGCTGGTTTGTCCAATACGGTGAACTCTGTCCTCTGCCTGAATAAGAATCTAGCAAAAACACAGAAAACAATTCCCTTTAGTTTAAAGCATTCTGACCAAAGAAAGGAAGCCATTAGTGCTCCCACTTAGCACAGAAATGTTGTCTTGTTTTCAATCAGCAGCAGCGGCGACTGGTAAAAGGTCAAAGACTTCTTTACAAAAACATCATTAAAACACCATTACTCAAGCATATATTGAGTTATTTCATCTAAACTTGTCAATGGAAAGTGTATTCACTGTCACCAGAAGAAGATTCACCTTTTTTTTCAAAAAAAAAATATATTGGCCACGTTTACGCGAGAGCTTTAATTCCCTTTTAATTCAGAGTAAAAATTAAATCCTCTTTAAACTAATCTTGTAAACACCTAAATCTGAATGAAAATGACCATTCCGAAATAAACAAATCTGATTTAATTTACTGGTTTATTCTGATTTTAATTCCAAATAGAACAATTATTCGATCTTGTTAACGCTTAATTCCACTTAAAATTAATTCTGGTCGCTCTGCACGCGCTCATCCTTGTGACGACATAATCCAGGATGGCCACCAGGACCAGAACCGAGACTATTTATTTATCAAGAGCCTTAGAAGATATGGATAAAAATAAAAGACTGGATGGACAAAAGCATAAACATACGGACATTCACACGGACATCAGCAAACGAAACAACCCCCAGACATAAAGCGAAATTGAATATTTTATTTTCCATGTAAACCTCAGTTCGGAATTCTATTTCCATGTCAATACGAAGCAGAACACGTTGATTCCGAACCATTTAATTCGTAATAATTAATTCAGAATTAAAACATCATGTTACTGTGGCCATTGTGAATGAGACTCACTTACCCCGGGGTTCCAGAAAAGCTCTGCAAAGATCACCAGGTCTGCAGAATGTAGGGTGATACCCATGTTAGCTGCAGTAATCGACAGAACAGCCACACAGGTGTTGGTTGAGAACTGGAACTTTTCACAAAGCTGCTGCCGCTCAGCCGACGGCGTAGACCCGTCAATTCGGATCAAACCGATATTCTGTCAGGGAAGAGGAAAAGCAATGAATAGTTACTGTCTTTAAATTCTTGTTTAATCAAATGCTGCACTGGTCCAAGCTGGTTTTAACCTCCAGCGCCATTCAAATGACCCTCTCTCACAGCATCAGTGGTGACTCCTAACTCACCTTTTTTCTCAGATCAGTTGTGATGTGATCTAGAACCAACTTGTGATGGGCAAACACGAGAAACTTCTCCCGTCCACACTCCAGCATGTCTGTGATGTACTCCCTGCACACACAGAGAAACGTCATCTCAAATACACAGCATTTAAAGACTTGGTTTCATCTTTCATTTCCCTGTCAGTTCTAGCCTCCCATGCCTGGGCTGCACTTACATAATGGACTGTAGCTTGGCCTCTGCTGTGTGGTTGTAAAACACAAGGAGGGCCTCCTTCTCCTCCATTTTCTGCAACAGAAACATAAAGGAGCACAAAATAAAGTACTGACGGGAAACTGATGATTTGATAAGACAGCCATTTATCTAAGGAGCGGTGTGATTATGCACAATCAAGCTCAAAAGCTCATTGCCATCAGGGAAAATATGGCTGCACTGAAGTATTCTGGATCAAGTACTCAATTACATCTGATTAATTTGAGCTAGACACAGAGATCAGATTAACCGTTTCTTTTCTTGCTACAATCAAATATCTTTTACATATACCCATAACAAGTACACAGCCCATTCAAGCAGTGGTTCTCAACCTTTTCAGCCCGCAACCCCCAAAATAAAGGTGCCAGAAACAGGGATCCCCACTGTACCTGAAGGTGGTTGAACACAGACATTGAAGAACTGTCATGTGGAGAGTCAGCAAAATGATGGTCCATTGATCTATGAATCTGTGATAACCACATTTATTTATTGATCTGAATAATATCCACTGTTATTAAAGGAAGTTTATTATTAAAGATGGAAATCCTTGCTTTATCAGAAATTAAGTGGGTTAAAAGTGACAAAAAAATGGTGGGAAAGGTGGTGAAACGGGATTTTAAAAACCACAGAAATTAAGGTTAAAAGTTTCACATTGGAGTGGCCAAATAGTTTAGTTTAAACTGGCAAATATTGGGCATGACAAATCGTGAATGTGGTTAAATTGGCAAAAATAAGAATGATATATGATGAAAAGAGTTTAAAAGTGACAATAATGGGTCAACATATGCAACATTAGGTGGGAAAAGTGGTGGATGGTTTATAAGTGACAAAAATGTGTTGAAAGTGGAAAAAATGTGCAGAAAAGGCATTTGAATTTAATAAAGAAGTGGCTGAAATGGGAGTAATGCAGCAAAAATGCTTTAAAAGGAGCAAAATATGGCAAGAAAAAGTGAAAATAGGTTAAAATATGGCAAGTTTGGTGTAGTGGCAGGAGAAAATTGTGAAAAAAAATATTCTTAGTTTTTTTAAGGCATCTGGACCCCTCCCAGTGTCTCACGATCCCAAATGGGGTCCTGACCCCAAGGTTGAGAACCCCTGCATTAAAAGGATATAAATCGACGTTTTCTGCCAGTACTGTAGTATGAAACAAAGCTGAATACATTTCTAGGTTGTGATTGGTGGCATGATTTCTTCTATTTTCATAAGGTTATATATTCTTATTTAATGTGTTTAACAGGTCAAGGTACAATGCTGAGTGGGTGAGTCAGCATGTTTTTTCCTAAACAATCAAATCAAACATGGATAAAAATAGAACAATAAATCTATTTACAATAAACAAAATGTATTATAGCACATGTGAGGACTTATCTGGGCTTCTTCTGGTTATTTATGAGTTTAAAAGGTCTTACGCTGCGATGTCCCCGAGCCAGCTCCTGAGCTGCAGCAGAAAGGGCAGCTTTGGTGCGAGTGTTGATCCCGTCTATTGTCACAGTGACCACTTTACGTTGCTTGGCAGGCAGCTGGGAGAGGACGTCCGACTTGAGGCGACGCAACATGAGACATTCCTCCAGCAAAAGCCTCAACTCGCCAAGATTGGAGGAGCCCGAATAGTCCCAGCCCCACGTCCCCTGCAGGTGAGGTGAGGTTACCCCCCAAAAAGGGCAAAATGCGGCAATTATTGGACAGTAATTGTAAAAACATTTTATTTAAAATACAATTTTAGGGATTGTTTTGATTTTGTCATGTGCGGCTTAATTTAATGTAGTCAAAAAGACTAATGAAGTAACTAATAAATACATACTTTGATCTCCTGACATGTTTCTGTCAGCTATCAGGGGGCGTGGCCAGCCTGACAAAACTGTCAAGTTGGCCACGCCCAGAAAAAACTCCTAAGGGCACATCAAAGCAATCAGAAGATGACTCTGAGGAAGACTGACAGTCGAAACATGTCAGGAGATCAAAGTAAATTTCCTGAAAAAAGTTGTCTGAATAAATGAAAACTTAACATATTATTAAAAAAGACAAAATTAACTTTGGAATTAATAGATTGTACTAGCTCAAGTTATTTTGTGCATCTGAAGTGTATCTTCAGGTTGATGTAATTGCATCCGGCCCCAGTGGACTAAATTGTGAGATCGGTCGCTTTTTTTTCTTGACTGAAAAAAAAATAATCACAAATTCCTCAGATTTATATTTCATTTTAAATCGATGGCTCGGATGAAGAAGCTCCAGAGGACAATCCCAGAGGAAGGAGACTCAGTGCGGATTAACACACATCAAACAATGCTTCTTCTGAAACACAATACCTGTCTGGCATCGCAGTACCGGACCCCGAATTCATGCATGCGAGGGAAGAGTGTCGGTCTGACAGCCAGAATCTGTGTGTACAGCTCCGAGGGTCTGGACATGGCAGGCGTCCCAGACAGGAGGATCACTCTTTTTGCTGCCTGAGGACAGAAAACAACTTAGAATAGTGCACTGACTCATGAGTAACACTGCTGCATAACCCTGATACTGTACCAAACTAAAGTTAGAATTGACCCGCAAAGTTTTAAAAATTAACTTAAAAATATATATTTACTCAACCAAATGACACAAATGAATTTTGTTAATAAACCTTAAAACTTTATCTGACTTGGGTCGTCGTAAATGCTGAAATTCCACAGGTGTTCTCAATCTTGGGGTCAGGACCCCATTTGGGGTCACGAGACACTGGGAGGGAGTCACCAGATACCTTCAAGAAACTAAGAATATTTGAGCCCAATTTTGCGTTACTCCCATTTCTGCCACTTCTCCATCAAATTTTAATCCCTTTTCTGCACCTTTTTTTCCAACCATGACATTTTCTGATTAACCTCTTTTCACCATATTTCATGCTTATTTTTTGGCCAATTTAACCACATTCACAATTTGTCATACCCAATATTTGCCAGTTTAAACTGATTGTTCCAATATTGACACTCTGAACCCTTTTTAACACTTTTTCTGTCAGTTTTTGGCCACTCTAACTTGCAACTTTTAACCAATTTCTGTGCTTTTGAAAATCCCATTTCACAACCTTTTCCACATGACTGCGGTTCATTGTAACTTCATTTCTGTGTTCAACAAACTTCAAGTATAGTGGGGGTCCCTGGTCCCTGCCACCTTTATTTTGGGGGTCGTGGGCTGAAAAGGTTGAGAATGACTGTACTTAAGTGTGCATTGCAAATAGTAATGTGTACCTTTAACAAAGGCAAAGCTGCTTTACAACGAGCGGTCTTCATGTTCTTCAGGAAGTGAGACTCATCCTGTGTAGAAGAACAGGAGTGTATTTTTATTCCTGCATTTCCAGGTAAAAAAACGATCAACTATAGTGGAAGTCAATGGTTTTATCAGCTGACCATGATGAGAACATTGAAGGGGTTTCCTCCTTGCTGCTGTTTCTCCATCCTGCTCAGCAGGTCATAGCTGATGATGCTGACCAACCCAGACCGAAGCTCGTCTTTGGCCTTCACCACCACATTGATGCTGTCTGGATTCAGAGAGGGGAGCCAGCGCCTGAAGGCCTGCAGACAGAACTGATGATTCATACAGGAGCCGCAAGCAAAAAAGTACACAACGAAACTGAAAAAGGAATCTGTATCTTATTCTTTCTTATTATGATTAAGAAATAGATTCTGTGTGACTTCTGTTTGCTGGAAACGCTGATATAGAGTTTTTTTTAACTGTCTGTGAGATGCTTGATTTGAGCGTAATATCCATGACCATAATAATCAGTAGCTGAACCAATAACTCCTTTAAAAATATAGATTAAAGAGCCAGGAAAATACAATGTATTACAGCAATCACTCCAAATCAGTGCTTCACTGGTCAAATGATCAAATCTACTGGCGTGTCAGTGAAATAAATCCATTAACTTTACTTTACTGCTGGCATCGTTCACGTTGAAGAAAAAATATCAGAGAGTACAAGCGGTCCTCAGGGAACAGCTTTAGCATTCCTCAAACGCAGAGTGCCACATGCAGAAATCAGCATTATAATGTGAAAGGAAGAGCTTTAGTCCAAAAGACACTATGAGATGTGAAATAACCAGATGTGTAAATAGTACTGATATATTCTACTCAAGTAGAAGTAATGTTACTTGATAGAAATTGTACTCAAGTACAAGTAAATCGTACATAAAATGCTCAAGTACAAGTAAAAAGCAGCTCAATTAAATAGTACTCAAAGTAAAAGTTACTAGTTACTTTCACCCCTCATGTTTATTTTTGGTAATAAATCTTGCCACGGTTCCCTTGCATACTGTAAACATCTCATGTATGTTTTGATGGCACTTCGGGATTACTATTGTTGAAATTTGCGCTACATAAATAAAGTTGAATTTAATTTAATGTATAAACCTAAAAAGGAAGAGACGAAATCTTGCACAATTGGAGCTTAATTTATTTTCTACAAAGGCATCTGTATAAAATGAAAAGTTTGTCAAAATTAGAGGTGTCCCGATCTGATATTGACATCGGTCCGATATCAGCCAGAAAACAAATATTGGATTTTATCAAACTGCATCTAAAATAGAATACTGTAGATATTATGTTGAAGGTTAAAATGTATGTAACCAATTGGTTAATAATAAATGAGTCAGTTTTTCTCATACCTACCGTTGCTGACTATTGTTCTCTGTCACAAAATAAGTCATAAAAGTATGTATGATTCGTGCTGATATCGTATAGGATCAATATCGGTATCAACCAACACGCAAGGCTGCAATATCGATATCTTATCGGAAGTGAAAAAGTTGTATCGGGACAGCCCTAGTCAAAATGTATAATGATGTTTTTTTTTGTATATAAAATAACACCAATTAATTAAATTCAAAATAAAAATAAAAAACTTCTCAATCTCTAAGTATAGCTACATTTTATTTATTTATTTATTTATTCAGTGCTGTTTTGGTGCTGTGCATCAAATTTAATGTGGTTGGTTGGCTATGATGTGATGCATTTGATTGTTGTCTGGTCAATTAATTTTTAGTAGTTTCACAATGTCCGTTGATCTAATTAAAGAAAAAAAATTATAATAATTTACTCAGTAACGGTTTAGTGTAGAAATGTAACGAATTACTTTACTTCTCTTAAAACGTACTTAAGTAAAAGTAAAATTACTGATTTAGAAATATACTCAAAAAAGTACAAGTACCCATAAAACCAACTAAAATACAGTAATGTGAGTACTTGTAATCCATTACTTTCACCTCTGCAGATAACCCCCTAACTGAAAACAGAACGCAAGAAATAACAGGAAACACTATCCAAGAAAATAAGTGTTTTTTAGTTTTTTTAATTGAAAGCATAAATAATTGATTTTTCTCTTTTACCTCAGCCCAGGTGAATCTCACTGAGGAAGGGGCCACCACCAACAAAGGCCATTCCTTCCTGTAGTACGCTGCAATGCAGATCGCCTGCACCGTCTTCCCCAGGCCCATGTCATCAGCCAGGAGGAGGCGGCCCTGCTTTGAAACTGCAAAGCTGCAAGGTCAAATGGAAAACTCAAATGAAAGACTTTAAAATCAGCCAACACAGCCCACAGCCAAGACGAAACATGCAAATATTGACTGATTGCGACAAGAGGAAAATTGCATTTGAATATTTGTCCCCTGGTGTTAGGGTTCTTGGCAGCAGCTTGCAGAAACAGAAAAAAGCACTAATGGCTACCCAAAGGCACCTACTTAACTCCTTCCCTCTGGAAGGGCATGAGGCTGAGGGTAATTGTGGAGTCGATGGCGGAGAGGTCGGCTTCTGGGACGTCTGAAGAGCTGGCCTCTCTCCCATCGAACCTGGCAGAGAAGGCCAGGATTACTGCCCTGGGAAGAGGCTCCACCTCCACTGCTGCTATCCCACCGAGGAGATCCACTGGGTGTGGAGCAAAGTACACGTCTCAACATCATGGGAACAAACAATATACTGTATGACAGTATAGTAGAGAAGCTAAACAGAGCCTAGGCCAGGGCTTCCCACCTTTTTTGGATTGTGACCCCTCTTTGATATCAAGAATTTCTTGTGACCCTAAAGACATTTTTTTTCAAGAGCTACTTTTTGATCATGTTCTTTTAAAGGTTTCCTACAGCGTCAGTCAAATGAAATTCAAGACTTTTTATTATTGCCAATATAAATTAAATCGAAGATCAACTTCACAGTAAACACAATTGGGGAAAAAGAACGCCACATTAATTACATAATGTTAGGGTACATTTTTTCCAATGTCTAGTGCAGACGTGCAACTGGACACCCCCAAAGTAAAAAAAAAAACAAAATTACACAAAAAGATGGTAAAATACACTAAAAAAAAAAGACAAAATTAATCAAATTCATTCCAAAAACACACAAGATGACTACAAAAATAACCAGAAATCTATAAAACAACAACCAAAACAGAAAAAATAAAAACCATTAAGAAAAATCTTTGTTGGACAAGCAATTTTCGCAAAATTTATATTTCCCCATGTTGTTGAAAGTTGCTACAAGCATAAAGCACACCTGGACATAGTCACGCTGTTTTGTAATTGGTTCCACTGTCGTGATTGCACAATGTTAAGGTAATATATACTTTTTTTAAAAAACAAATTTTACCATTTATTTTAAAACGTGAGACTAATTACAATCAGAACATCATACTTATGTGTTAAAATTTAAGACTTTTTAATGACAATTAAGGCCTTATTTTCATGAATTTAAAGACTTTTTTAAAGATAAGCAGGAACCCTGTTTCAGATAAGAAATGTTTAAATGCATAAAAAGATTTTAAATATGTAGTAACGTACGTGCTCACTTAGATTTTTTTTTTTAAATGTTACTTACTAAATTACTTCTGTAATTTATTTTGTTATTCTAAGTGTCAAAAATATCATGTGGTGCAACTATCTGGCCATGACTGCTGTTTTGAAAAAAAATCTTCAAAATTACTCTAAATGGCTTATTTTAGTTCTATTATAGTCTTGTATACGATTTCAAAGTATTTCTATTTTAATTTCCATCACAATATTCATGCAAACCTTGCCCGATGATGCCCATTTTATGAAATATCAGCAGTGAAATCCTTATACGTCATCGACCAAATACAGAGTAGCCAGGATTAGTGTACAAGTTGTGTCAGCTCTGATATTTTTTTAACTGCATTTTATTATTATTATTATTATTATTATTATTAATAATAACTAGATCGATATTTGTGAAAGTATATAATAAAGTTGTTTAAGAATGTGCATTTTTTTATTTAAAAAGAATACCTAAAAAAGTTCAAAAATGTCTTCTAATCAATTTTATTTCTTAATTATTATCAAATACTTGACATTTTGTGTGACCCCAAGATTGAAAAGCCCTGGCCTATGCTGAATGACACTCACTGAGCATCTTGTAATCCTCCAGAGAGAAGCTCCACTTTCTTGTTTTCATGTCTACAACACAAGTTTTACGTCAAACTGAAACAGACTACAACAAAAGTGTTACGTGTTCTCATTGAGGAGATGACACTGTTACCGTAGTTCTTTGTGGGCATTTGTTTAAACGCTGTAATGACATCAACATGGTAACCAACGTCGACCTCGAACTTGGTCCGAGACACCAGGACACACTGGCCCTGCAGAACAGCCCCAGGTTTCTGCCAGCCTTTACACAATTTCAGCACGGCTGACAGCGTCACGCTGTCCCGAGCTCGACTCACGGCTGCCGTGAGGTCAAGAGCTTCCTTTCCCTCCAAAGGCTTCAAATACACAGAGGGAATACCAGCAGCTTCTTCCACTGCACCACAGGCATGAGAGGATAAAACAGAGGAATGCAAGCTGTTAAAATTGTTTTTTTTTTTGTTTTTTTTTATGATACCAGCTGGAATATTTTTTATGTCCATACTCAGCTGCCGATAGTCCTCATGGCTGAAGTTCCACATCTTTGTTGAGGGGTCTAAGAAAAAAAACAAAAAACTACTTAATTACATGATGACTACATACTATACAATTAGGGCAAAAGCATACAGTAACTGTATATTATATTAAACTAGGGTTGCAAAGGGGCAAAAAATGTCCAGTACATTTCTACGGGATCTTTAGCTCTGGAATTTTGTGAATATTCAAAATCATAAACTTTTCATAGAAATGATTCATTGGAATTAACCAGAAATTGGAGGCAACTTTTATTTTGTTCTATATTTAAGGTCCATGTTAAAGGACAACCTTCAATTTTGAAAATATACCATTCATTCTCATGGAAAGCTTCCAACTTTTAAAATTCCCGGGATTTTGCAACCCTAGTTATAATGTTGTGTTTTATAAATTGTAATATTTTGAATGGATGTCATTATTTATGTTTGGACATGATACAGTTTAAAATAGCTTCCAATTTCCGGTAAATTCCAATAAATACGGCAATCCTCATGAAAAGTTTTTATTTTGAATATTCCCAAAAATGCAAATATTGAGTTCCCATGAAATCCTACATTGGACTTGTCATTAGTTTGCATTCAATGCATGCAAAAATTAAATCTAAATTTTACCCCTTGAGCCTTTTTGTCATACCATGAGTACCCCCTCACTCACACGTGTTCATGATTCTTCAAAAGTCTCCCACAACTGAATATTCAACGCCAGTCATTTTATTTCATCTTCATAATTCGAACAATTAATATTCAAGCATTGTCTTCTTATTTAACTCAAATTAAACAAAATGATGTTGCCTTCGAGGCAATGAATATAAGAAATAATTTTACAGTAAACTTTTGTTTTATTAATACTGTATGATTGATAATATATTATGATTACATTGTTATTAAAGAAAAATAATGAAGTTGAAATTAGAAAAGAAATAAATAAATAGAAATAAGTAATATAAAGAAATAAATACAAATAATTCACCTGCCTGTGTATATATAACTTTGATGACATTTACCACAAAATGAGCTTCTTTGAATATGCCCCCTTTAAACAGGCATTTAAATTTTAAAATCAAGTCATAGCGCACACGTATGATTTTATTGAAGGACTTATGAAATGACTGAGAATGTTTTTATTATCTTGAAAATAAATTCCTAAATTGTCCACGTACCCCCTGCAATGTGCTCACGTACCCCTGGTTGGGGACCACTGATTTACATAACTGAAAAAACTTGGTTGTTTTAATGTAAATATTAGTAGTGGGGAAATAGCAGTGACAACAGGTACAGAAATATAAGTTCATTTTCAATAAGAAGCAGGAAGTGTAAACTTCATCCTGCTCCTTTTTCAGGCACAGTTACAGACAGATTTTGTTGTTGTCATAGCTTTCTTAATTGTTTCATTTCTTGTTTATTTTCTTTTTCTTTTTGGAATTAAAATTGCTTATGTCTGAAATGAACATAACACAAAACATGTGCAAACAAAACCTACGGATATGCAGGTGAATTACACTGATATTCACTTACCATAGTTTTTGGAGGGGATGGACTTGAAAACGTTGATAAGCTGTGCATGGTACCTCACTTCCACTCTGAAGCGTCCCTCTGTGTGAGACACACACTTCCCTCTCACGGACACACACGGCTTTTTGGCAGACGCAGCTTTTGGTGTGAAAGTGTTGGACGGTAGCTGAGCCACAGCAGCCTGGGCAGGTTGGATGCTCCGATTGTAGAAGGAGCTGCTGGATGTACACGCGGTGGCATCGGAGGTGGGATTAGGTGTGGCCTGAACAGGTTTAACACCAGTGCTTAGTCCACTAGGGTTGTTTAGATGCTGGTTGGAGAAAGGGAGAGGGTCCACGAGTTGTGTCTGATAAGGAGAGGGAAAAACAGGATTATAATAGAGTATTTTAACATTGAATGGCAACAGACAGGCCCTAGGCCAGGGATGAGCAACTCACCACGGGGGCCACAAAAATGTGATCGCATCTGATCCGAGGGCCACATTATCACCATTCATGTTAGCATTTAGAATAATGATTGATCTGACCAATTCTGTCATTTTCTGCATTTATGTTGTTGATTTGTCAGTTTCTGGGGTCACTCTGTATTTTTGTTGTTTTCTGTGTTTTCCTGTAATTTTGTTGACAGATTTGGAGCTATTCTGTAACGTGTTGTTGTTTTTTGTGTTTTCGTAGTTATTTTGCTTGTTTAAGCGGTTTTTGTGTCCGTCTTTGTTGTTATTTTGTGTTTTATGAGTCATTTTGTGTATTTTTGGAATTTCTTGTGTACTTTATGCATTTTGCTGTGGGTTTATTTTGTGTATTATGTTTAGGGATGTCCCAATACAACATTTTCACTTCCGATATGATACTGATATTGCAGCCTTGCATATCGGCCGATACCGATATTGATCCGATATGATATCAGCACAAATCATGCATACTTTTATTACTTATTTTGTAGTGTGGAATGTTAGAAAAGGCTTGATCAAGTGATATTACTCAAACAGAGAACAATAGTCAGTAACAGTAGGTTACTTTGTTGGAGTGTGAACCACAGTCACCTATGGACAGAAGTGCTGGAGCGGAAAATTTTATCGGAGAGCTTGTATCGGTGATTTTAAATGCAGGCCGATGAAATCCGATATTAGTTTTCTGGCTGATATCGGATCGGGACGCCTCGACTTATGTTAGCTTTTATAATCCTTCCAACTTCTTGAAATATAATTTTTGGGGATTTGTTTTGGGGGCCGCACAAAATTAGACCAAGGGCAACATGTGGCCCCCGGGCCACCAGTTGTATTTACAAAGTAAATTACATTAATCACTTTGTAAATGGATGAATTTGTATAAATAAACATCTGATGGTATTGCGACACACTGTAATTATTATGTTGAATGATGTTCTTCTATTTCACTTGATGTTTAATAGGTGAAAGATTTCAGTTGTTTTTAATTTTATTTTATGAAGGACATTGTTTCATTTTGTTGTGATTTTTGTTGGGACCCCAGGAAGAATATTTTTCACTAATGGGGGATTTTATTTCAATAAAACAATTGTTGAACATTGTAACAAAGATCTCACCTGTTTTATTGAGGTGCCTGTGATCAGTTGACTGGTTTGGTTTCCTGACGTAAAAGGCTTCTGGTGGCTTGGATGTTGAGTTTGGTTACTCACACTCTGTGGATCTTTCTTAAAAGGTGGCACAAAAACCTTTTTTCGTGGTGCTTCAGTTCCTGTGACATGATGAATAGCAGTAACGTTTTGTACTGGGATGGAGGAGTTGCTGGTGCTGCTTGGACTATGTCTCTGTTGTGTACTTGTGGTTTGTCCAAGTCTCTGAGCTCTTCTCTCTAAAGCCTTCCTTCTGTTCTCCTCAATCTTTCGCTGCTGCTCCTCAGTGAGCTGAGCAGACATTTTTCTAAACCTCAAGGACGAGGCCCACCAACACAGTTAAAGCTGCCATTTGGATTTCCTTCACCTGCGGCCAAATCGCTTCACAATCAACCACGGCTAACGGTAGCTGCTAAAGCTAATCTGCAAGAGAGTTAACCTGCGAAGAAAAAGCACTAATGAAAACACTGCATAAAATGAGGCGGGTTTGGCAATACGTACAGTGATTAAATTCAATTAATGACTAAAGTTAGTGATAAAGACGCTAAAAGGCGGGTCGGACTGTTGACAACTCACTCACTACTGTTGCTGCTTGCCACGCAGGAAGTGACGTCAGAAAACCGGAACTTATATTCCAGTTCGCTGTTGCCTAGCGACAACGATAAACTATAAACATATTTTTTTCAATAAAGTACTTTGTTTTACTGTCATTCTAAACCCGATTTAAACTTTCATGCCCTTGTACCTTTCATAATACAAGGCTAATTAAGCTAATATTAATTTTTTTATAACGTTTATTTATACAGGTATAGTCCCATAGAGCCAAGAAGGCCTCATTTAAGAGGGCACTAATTTGGATAATACATTAATAACTTAAAACATACAATTTGAGTTACAGACAGACATGTTAAGTGCAGCAAAAAAAAATTATTAAAAAAAAATCATACAAAGTTATTATAAATACTAATTGACCATGCTCAATGTTACAGACTGATTTACAGATCTATTGATATATTTTCAAGAAAAGTAATGGATGTATTAAATTCTTTATCAGATTCCAAATAAAAAAATGTATATAACATTATTTATAATTATATTGAATGTTTTATAATAAAAAATCAATAGCAAAATGTTGAAAAGAACAACTGCATTTCAAATGAAATGCACAGAACATACACACCAGAGTGTTATTATTGTTTTTATTTTTTATATTCATGCTGAGTTGAAAAGGTCAAGTAAGTATATGTCCAGAGTTCAAGTCAAATAAAAGCATGTTTATTGTTGTTCAAACTGCATTTTTTTTTGGTCTTTTTTCCTTTCTAAAAAATATTGTATCGTATTCTTATCACAAACCTATTGTCATCTATTGTTGTGCCGCATGGTATTTCCTGAACTCAGTGTATTGTCCCATGCCGAGTTAGGTCTGTGTGTACCCGACCAATGTGTTTCATGTACCTTTTTTCTTGGGGTGTTGGGTAAATGAAACTGGCTCCTTATACCTTCAGTGCAAAAAACTTTTTGATGATTTCATACATTTTGTAACCTATCTTTCTCCTCACTTTGGGTAACTGTTTATGTTTTAAGACTTCAAGTAAAGATAGAAAATGCATGTTTGATGTGAGAGAATACAGATTTCTGAAATCTACTTGAAAATGGTTAAAATTCAGATGCAATAATTTTATGAAAAATGTCTTCAAATAATTTTCAATTTGCTTGGCAGTTCATTAATATTCATATTTAATGTTTAGCAATGGGCAAAGTGGTGGAAAAGATTTAAAAGTACCAAAATTGTCTCGAAAGTGGAAAAAATGTTGCCGGCCTGGCTGCACCTTCGAGCACGGGGGTGCGCCTGGGTTTGCGGAAGTGGTTCTTGCACAAACATTGGTCGTGGATGCACTGGCATGCCTTGGGCTGTGGGATAAGCTCCTACTGGGCTTAACCTTTGATACGTTGATCTCAAATACCAGTTTTCTCTCCACACTCTTCCATGGACAATATTTTGATTCGACGCTCTGACCTTTACCTCACTTTCCCATGAACACCTGGGATCTTGTCTCTCGAGGTCATCACTACGGCAACTCCATCCCACGTCATCATCATTGGAGACAAACTGTGAGAGACTGCAGCAGAGTCTCAGTAAACAGGCTTATGCTCACACTGTCACTCCCACATCACACACACAACCCCCGTTTTTTCACCGTCTCCTCTGGCCCAAACCCCTCCTCCTTTCATACAGATGGTAGCAAGAGGCGAGGCTGTAAGGGCAGCGCCACCCTGTGGCTGACCTGAAAACTACCCATCCTAAAGACACATCCCCTGTGCTAACGTGGTGTTTTATTGAATTGAATGTTGTGTTTGTTGGTTTTTGTCGCAATGTTTGCTGAGGAGTTTTTTATTGATCCCAAACTCCGCCCCTCTATACGAGGGCCAAGTTTGGTTTTGTCCTTTTTTTTACCTCTTCTTTTTACCCATTGTTCCATATTTCTTATCTAAGAAATAGAGCGCTGCCCTGCTGCTGGATGCTCCACAGTTCTCCCGTTCCTGTTCCCCCATGTTATATGTGATGTAACTGAAACTGAATTTAACCTCGGGGATCAATAAAGTATAATTAATCAATCACTCCTTCCCTCTGTTCACGGCCACCACCAATATACTTAAGCTGGGTGCTGTGTCACCCGCTTCAATTTCTCCACACTTGTCACCAGAGTGGCTGAACTGATAACACAACACATAAGCACAATATGTACAACTATAACATCACATTTCACTCTCACCTGAAAACAATAAACTCTTCTCCTACCCTGAGTCCCTCTTCCCTTCACCTATAGGCGTAACAATGCCCTCTATTTTAATATTCTCCCTTTAATTGTTTCTTACCCTTCCTTAGGAGGGTGATGATCACAATTATGCAATAAAATTATTCATTTATTTAATTGCAATAACAAAACATGCATCGCTGTCGTAAAAAGATTGCACTTCATGTAGTGTTGACCTTTGACAGCATGTGCAGACGAAGTGAAAAAAGAAAAAAGAAAGTGGGAAAAAAATGTGCATAAAAGGCATTGAAATTTGATGAAGAAATGACAGAAATTGGAGTAATGTAGTGAAAATGCATTAAAAGGAGCAGAAATATGGCAAGAAAAAAGTGATGAAAATAGGTTAATATGTGACAATTTTGGTGTGGTGGCAGAAAAAGGGTAAAAATAAGCTAACATGGTCCAATTGCTGAAAATTTTTTCTTTTTTTTTGAAGGCATCTGACGATCCCCTTCCATTGTCTTGCGACCTCAAATGGGGTGCTGACCCCAAGGTTGAGAACCCCTGCACTAAGGGATAAACTGACTCTGAGGGGTCCAGCTTGTTCTCTCTCTCTCTCTCTCTCTCTCTCTCTCTCTCTCTCTCTCTCTCTCTCTCTCTCTCTCTAACTAGAATGCACAAACACCCACCTTTAGAAATAAAAACACAATCACTGCAAGGCACGTTTGCACAGCAATCATTTTCCGTGACGTCCCTGCATTAGTGTCGGTCGGTGCTAGGTCGGAATGACTTGTCGCTTGCATCACTGACTGTGCGTTGGTGACGTGCGTGTCTGGGAGCTGTCCCAGGTATCATGGTGCTGAAGCTGCTGCTCCCATCACAGGAGGATGCAGGGCTGAGGATGCCTTCACTCGGTGCAGGACAGTCCGGCACGCGTGTTGGATTCTAACGGATTCGCTTCTGCATCGGAAACGCGCTTATTGGGAATGTAAAGCTTCAGGGACGGGTAGTGGTCGTGGACCTGCAGTATAAGTGAAATCATCGAAGGAGGGGTAAAAATGAATGTGGAACGGGTGGAAATATGTGAGACTGAGCAGGTAAGAAGACAGATTCTGCTTCCTATAGCATGCACTTACACAGCATTGCTTAATAGTTTGATTCTAAAGCCTATGCTTTACTGGTTAATAACAGTTCCCAGTTAGGTGATGTTTGAATAAATGAATTTTAAGCCTGGGGGCTGACATTTTGTTTTTTCAGTGTTTTCTACAAAAGGCATATTTTAAGCTTCTTTTTTTTCCTCTCTTCTCTGCAATGAATTTGATGTGGATTTGTTGGGGTTTTTCTTTTTTCTTAAGAATTTTCTATTTTGATAGCGATTCAGAAAGGCTGTTGTTGTAATTTGCACTATACAAATAAAGTTGACTTGAATTGAATTGGACCAGGGAAGCATGTCTTAGATGTTGATAGGAGCAGACTGGTAGGGCCATGAAATAACAGCACACTGAACCATGGGCTGACTCCAATAAGTCTAACATTGACTTTCCTCTTTTAGCATCCTTCATCCATTGAACTTAATGGCTTCAGACACTTGTTTGCATCACTTGTTTGCATTTACATCTTCATTGAAGGAAGAAAATAAAAGAAATAATCTGAAGATACAAACATCCTAATAAAAGACTTAAAAAGGCTGATTCAAACCCTGGCAACAACACTGAAGAACCGCTGATAACCAATCCCATCCTTCTACATGAGAACAAGTGTCCGCCTATGACGGGGACACGCACCGTTGTTTCCCACCACCTCAGTCCGGACACACTGGGGGCATGCTGAAGAGCCGCTGCTGCGTCCTGCTCGGTGAGCTGCGGGTGCTGCTGCTCGGGCACCCCCCCACACCGCTGCCTCCTCCGGTCCCCCCCATGAGCGGCCAGGCTCCGGAGAACCCCGAGACAGGCGTGACTGTCCCCGACAACAATAACACGTTAACGCGGAGCCATCAGCAGCAACCACCCGCAGGGGACCGGAGCGCTCCACCTGCAGCGGCTGCCGGCGGCGGGCCACCGTGCGGGGAGAGGTCGGCGGAGAGGTGGGTGGATGCCGGGGAACTGTCGGCGGCCCTGCGCGGCTGCAGCAGCTCCTCGGATGAGTGCTCTAAGGGCAAACTGGAGGAAAGGTTCTCCCTCACCAGCTTCTCAGAGAGCGGCTTAAGGACGCCTTTGTGCAGGATCTGCTTCCAGGGACCAGAGCATGTAAGTCCACAGAGCTGTCAGATTTGTGTCATTTCTTTGTTGTGCTCACACTTCATGTGTCAACAATCCACTTCATGTGTGGAAGCATTCCTATGGATAGAATTTGTCATTTCAATCAAGCTGCTGAGCTGAGCCACTCCACTGCTCTCTCAGCTCTAACTCTTTTTATTGATACCTCTAATTTTATCATTTCAAAATAATGCAGTGATGTTTGTGTAATTTTAAGCATAACCTATATATGTTGAGGATGTGCTGGATAATTTGGTAGCCTATAAACAATATTTGAATCATTGGCATTTATGCCCCAATATACTGTATATCAAACAATGGTAAGTTTGTTTTATAAGGCTGACATTACGCTGTCATTATTATGACATGACACCTGTCATTAGCATGAATAAGGTGTCATAAAGGCTGTCATGAATTGTCGTTTGTTACCCTAACCCCTATCTAACCCCTACCCCTACCTAACCCCACTAAACTCCTCCACCGAACCCAAAAATTGCCAACATACTGTAGCTTCAAAGGTGTCATAATTTTGCAAATGACACTTAATAACAGCCTTCATGACACATTATTCATGACACATTATTCATGACACATTATTCATGCTATGACAGATAATGACAGCGTAATGACAGCCCGTATAAAATTCAAGTAAAGTGTTACCAAAAAATGTTGACATTTAACTATTAGAGTATGAGGGATATAGTGAGATACCAATACCAACTTGGGTTTAAAAAACCTGATATCGGATGTATCGGCCGATAAATCTGTTTTGGCCGATGGCCCGATAACATGGAAATCGGCCAATATATGATAATAATGTGGTGGCCTAGTGGTTAAGGAAGTGGGCTTGTAATCGGAGGGTCACCGGCTCAAATCTTACCCGGGCCATCACTGTGGGATGATGAGCAAGTCCCTAAACGCCTCCTCAGGGATGGGTCAAATGCAGAGAACAACTTTCATATATGTGCAAAACATGTATGACGATAAATAAAGGCAAAAGCCCAGATTTAATCATGCTTTTCGTACAGACACTCAAAGCGCTTTACATTGTATTGCATTATTCTTTCACTCCATACACAGTGGTGGTAAGCTACTATAGTAGCCAGAGCTGCCCTGGGGTATAGACTGATGAAAGCTAGGCTGCTTAAGTGCGCAATCGGTCCCTCTGACCCTCACCAACACTCACGCACACAAACGAGACTTGGAAGTGTCTTCCCTAAGAACATAATGACAGATACCATGAAATAAAAATAATGATATACACAGGATATATACAGCACATGGACACAAATTATTATAATACACAAAATCTATGACAAAGAAGCAAATTGCTACTAACTTAAGTAACTTTAAGTAGTAAAACGTTCAACATAAGGACTGTACAGCCACTGATAATTAAGAAAAAGCAAACTTCTGTAAACCATATTTCTGGAAATATAATGTAAATTCATATTTGAAAATAAAGTTGCTCAAACAGTAAACATGGATACATTAAAAAAGGCGAAATGGAACTGTAGACAATAAACTAAAGTTCTCCCAGTGTTGTCGCTTTGCAGTTATCATCACTGTGGATTCAGAAGTGCAAAATAAATAATTTCATTTCATTTCAATTGATTTCTGCTGACTCATGGTGGAGGTTGGGGTGTATACGCTTTGGACAGGTCACCATGTCATCACTTTTCCTACCAACATACACCCAGGCCAGGGAGAACATGCAATCTATTCAACAATGATACGATACAACACTGAAATCCATCTGATTACACATTAGAAGTGTAGCTATCGTGCACGTATACACATCCACAGCTGAAGTTGTCCAATTGCGCACATTCTATCCTGAAACATCAGCTCATCTACAGCAGACATTGACACCTGAAGGAAGCTGGTTCTTAGGTGAAAAGACATTCCCAGTGTCTTTTTTTTTTAAAATCAGCCACACAGTTAGAGAAGCCCATAAATGGAAACCCCACTGCCTTCTGCTCTCATCTGCCAATTACATTGCTTTAAAGCTCCAGTCAGTGTGGAGATAATGAAATACCTTGTCCCTGTGGCTGACAGGTGAAAAGGATTCACCAAGTTAAAGTAACTATGTATTAAATCACTGGGGATGCACGTCATATATAGCATAATGTTTGGAAAATTACAGTTGTGAAACATGGCCAGATGGATGGATCTATGTGCTATTCAGACACCTGGAGTACAGCTTATAAATAAACAAATTATTTTGCAGCAGAACTGAAGCCAAGAGCATTCAGGTTATTTATACTGTCAGCTGTTGCCTTTGGGGCCATATTGATGATCCTGTCACACATTAATCAGTCCAAAAAAAGCAAAGAGAGATGTCTTCAATACACTGGTAATTTTGAAAGAACATTTTTACACAATTGTTGGTCAAAATCTAATTTCGTCATCTAAATTATTTTAAGATGTTACAGATATAGTTGACAAAATGATAATAGTCAGTAGTATAATAGAGTTTAATCATAAGATTCTATTACCATTGATCAACCTGATATGGGATGGTATTAATGTTTGTAAATATGCACAGGCAGATTTGATGTGATCAATGCGTAAGACCACATGAGCCGTCTTATCTCTGCAAACACAATCAGCTTACATCCTATTGGATCACTTACCGGCTTATCCTGCCTTACACGGAGCAAAAATAGTTGTGATTGGATACGTTCCAAAAAAAGAAACTTAGTTCTGATTGAGAACCAGAGCCTTTTAAGGCTCTGATGAGAACATTATAGTTTTGTTAATATAGAAAAAATCAAAATGAAAATAAAAAAATAAAATGATTTTAATAAAATAAATAAAATACAAGTTTTAGATAAGTTAATTAAAATATCAACGTATTTTTTTTTATAGAAAGTGTCTATTTGTACGGTTGCTGTACGGACAACCCCCGGTGCTCTTGGTACAGATACCAAAGTACACATACGTAGCGTCATAGGGTTAGGGTTGGAATTAGGTTTAGGGTTAGGTTGTAACTCAATATCGCAACAATTTTTAGGGTTAGGGTTAGATTTAGGGTAAGGTTTAGTCTTAGTCACGTGACCTAAACTGGCCAAATAGGGACGCTGCGTACAGATTGAATGTCGGTATATTGATACGGCAACCATACGAATAGCCACTGCCTTTTTTATACAGTTCTCATTCATATGTAATTTTTTCTAGTTAGTCATAGTCTTGTTATGGTCACTTAAAAATTTAGTTGACGAAATGTTTTGGTGAACAAAATTACCACTGCTTTTTTTTTTTTTTTGGAATTTGAAGTGACCTTATTTACCCTTCATGACGGAGCATTTGAGAGCACACGCACTGATGTCACACCACTGGACCAATTGACAGAGGATAAAATGATGATTACAACAAGCAAGATAACTGATGCAGAACAAACTTTTTCATGTTACTCTTCTTTACCACCCCAGCAGCAGCAACAGAGCTGTATTATTTCATGGCCTATAATCTGTCTTTGTTTCATCAACGAATTACTCCAACAGCAATTTTGTGCATCGTTCTACCTCCGAGCCTAGACTTTGTAATTATTACTGACACAAGACCTCGTTATGAACTTAGAAGACAAGGCCTCATTGCTTTTTTTTTTTTTTAAAAAAAAACCAAAAAAAAACCAGTCTGCGCTGCATATAAATTACAGCCTTCAAGTTATGCTACGTTTCCCATGACCACTTTCAACACGTCCCTTTAGTTCTTTCTTGAGACATTGCAGCCAGTCAATAGCACTTGAATTCATATCATGTCTTATCATTGTGCAAGCTTTTATCTTTCATCCTTTTTGCTCCATTTTCTTATACCGTCTGAGTAGTTGGTCAGGGTGTCGTTCAGATATGGATCTGCTGAGGTGTAAACGGACACAACGGAGAACGAGTTTCATTTAAGAAAAGAGATGAGTGGTCCGCCTGCGTGTCACTTTGTGATACAGCCAGTGCATTGGGGACATTAGTTATCCTCTATTCTCTCTTATAGCTTCCAGGATGTCACATAGACCAATGCAGCCACTATTTGATTTGACAATCCACCTCCAAAACACTTCCATCCCTAAGGCTAGAGACTGAGTAAAGAAAAGAGCGAGAGACAGAGCTTTCCTCAAGCATCCCAGTAGAAAACGGCCTCGGGTGTCAGGGAGGCATCGACCAAAAAAAAACACGATTGGACTGGGTGATTCAATTGGACAAATAATGTAGTATGTCTGTCACTCTGCTGCCACTGTTGGTGCTGTTTTAATTTGAATTATATAATAAAGGTTTGCATTTAACAGCATTTCAAGATGATAAAACCATAGCATGACTCATTTAAAAACCTGTAACATAAGAATTTGAATATTAGGGTGTTTATAGATAGTTATCAGCAGAGGTGAAAATAACGAATTACAAGTACTCAAGTTAGGGCGCACGGTGGCTTAGCACGTCCGCCTCACAGCAAGAAGGTCCTGGGTTCAAGCCCTGGGGTGGACTTGGGTCCTTTCTGTGTGGAGTTTGCATGTTCTCTCCCCGTGCTGCGTGGGTTTCCTCCGGGTACTCCAGCTTCCTCCCACAATCCAAAAACATGACTGTAAGGTTGATTGGAGTCTCTAAATTGCCCATAGGAGTGAATGAGAGAGTGAATGGTTGTCTGTGTCTGTGTTGCCCTGTGATGGACTGGCGCCCTGTCCAGGGTGTACCCCCGCCAAGCGCCCTATGAGAGCCGGAAATTGGCACCGGCAGACCCCCGCGACCCTGTTAAACGGGAATAAGCGGGTATGAAAATGGATGGATGGATGGAAGTACTCAAGTTAATACAACTGAGTTGCTTTTCTGGGTATTTTTTCAAGTATATTTCTGAATCAGTAATTTTACTGGTACTGGTACATTTTAAAAGAAGAAAAGTAATTTGTTACATTCCTACACTCAACTGTTACTGAGTAAATTATTATTTTCTGTTTGAAAAAGATTAACGGACATTGTGAAACTACAAAGAAATGAAATGACCAGACAACAATCAGATGCATCATATCATAGCCGACCAATCAGATTAAACATAATGCACGACGCCAAAACAGCATTGAATGTTGGTTTTTTTCTCAATTTTAGAGGTAATAAATGTATATATACTTAGAGCCTGATAATTTTGAATTTTGAATTGAATTCATTTGTTTTATTTTATTCTTAAAATAATTGTATAATATGACAAATAATAATAATTTGACTGTATGCAAGGGAACCGTTGCAAGATTTATTACCAAAAATAAACGTGGGGAGTGAAAGTAACGAGTAACTTTGACTTTGAGTACTATTTAATTGAGCTACTTTTTACTTGTACTTGAGTATTTTTTATTTTATGACTTACTTGAGTACAATTTCAATCAAGTAACTGTACTTCTACTTGAGTAGGATTTATCAGTACAGAGGCAAAATGACAGTTCTGAAGTCTGAAGCTAATCTTTTGCGGTAGATTATTTTTATTACAATGAACAGACGCCAAATTTCTGAAATGTCTTCCCTTCTTTTACCGCAACACCTCCGTCTCCTCACAGATAGCCAAGTCAGGACATATTTTAATCTATTTTAAAGCCAGACAGCATTGGCTCACTTTCACAATGAATTTGTATTATTCGTGTTTGTGCTGTCAGAGCACCATTCTATTCTCCACCCTGATGCTCAGAAACTAATCATTTTCTTTGCTGTATTGAGAGATCCCGGAGATTCGCAGACACATTCATCACAGTGTGCAGACTGATACTAGAGCGGTAGAATAGAAGTGATCTACAAATATCTACATGTATGAGAGGATGATGGATTCTGCTTCTTTTGTCTCACATTCACCGTCCACTTGAATGCACTGGAACTAGAGTTGCACTCCTAACCTTTATACATTTACATATACAGTAAATGAAAGCAAGCCATGAATTTAAAAGGCCGTGTTTGTTAAGGACACATCCAGACGCCTGCAGGGCTTCTTGATGTGATAGTTGGCACTTTCTATATGTCGATATAGTATACAGAGGAGTTGTTCAGTGTATGTCATGGCTGCTCATCATGTTTCAAGGACTGAATGTGGGTGCCATCATCTCTTGCTGCGAGATCCCAATGCAAAATGTCATATTTTTAATTATGCGTGCAACTATGCATGTTTTTTTTTTTTTGATTTTTTTTTTTTTTAAATTGATTTATTATATTGCATAATTGTGACCGGATGTGAGAGCTTACTTTTCCATCTCTGCTACATCTGTCAAAAGTGAGTGTGTCTTTACAACTGCAGGGAACATAGTCAATGTCCAAAGGTGTTTATTGTGGCCAGAAAAAGTAGATATAAAAAGTAGACACAAATATTGTTCAAAAAGTACATGACAATATCTTAAATCTGGGCTTTTCTAGTTTGATGTTTTAATTTTTTTCACGATGATGACATGTTTTGGTTTTCATTTTAGACTGCCATGAATTGTTAGTATCTGTTTTCACGTTCTATTTGCAGAGTGGCACAAATAGGAAAAAAAATTTTTTTGTTTTTTTTATATTCACTTCAGTTTTTGTGTGAAAAACAGATCTGCGCACTTGGATGAATGCAAGTAAAAACATTGCATTTCTCAAGCTTTCAGTCAGAAAGGGTAACCAGGGTTACCCTGATGAAGGTCCTCTGAACAAAAGCTTGGGAAATTAAATGTTTTTACTTGCATTCATCCAAGTGTGCAGATCTATTTTTCACAGCAATATTCTTTAAGCTCTGGCACCTTGGCAGATTTGGTCGTGAGTGCGGTGATTCTACTTCCGATATTCACTTGGGTTGAAATGATTTTACCCAGCCTTTTTGAAAGCATGGCCAGTGTTAAGTCAAGTAAAAACATTATGCATTTGTTGGTCTTTTTCCTTTCTAAATATATTGTCTGGTATCATTATCATTTCTTTTTTTTTTTGTCTCTTTAGTTTTTTATCATTATCATGAGCCCCTGCAGTGTCATATGTAATCCCACCCGTAGTTGCTATTGTGGAATTAAATCTGCATTGCCAGTGTAGTGACGTATGGAGAATATTTAGGGCATACATTCCCTGGGATCCTCACAAGTTTTTTTTTTTTTTGTCAATAGGAAGAATTGACGACTTTGACCACCTGATAAGTATAATCAGAGATTTGAATAATTATTTATTAGATGAAATACTCATTGTGAGCATTAGAACTCTTCTTAATTAAAGTAAAATATCATCTGCATATAGATTCATTTTGTGTTTTGAGACTGATTAATTCAGGGTGAAGCTTTGAGATGTTATTTTATTTGTAGTTACTGTAGCCTTAGGTTTGCTATTATTTAGGGTGGACATGAATCCCCACATCCAAATTTACCAAGGATGGCAATTAACTTTTTCTGCATCAGGTGACAGAGTTACTGTTTTCCCTTTTTTAAGGTCAGTGCAATGTTAATTAAATTAAAGAACCTTCCAACATTATTTGTGGATGTGGAGTCTCTGTTTTTAATTAATCCGGTTTGGTCCAGGAAGAATATTGACTGAACTACTTGTTCTAATCTGGAAGAAAGTGCTTTGGATATAGTTTTTATGTCTGTGTTAATAATTAAGACAGGTCAGTAACTAGAGCAGAGCATGGGATTTTTGTCTGGTTTTACTAGTAATTTAATGTTTGCTGTATTTGTGTGTCACGCAGTGCAGCCTTTATTTTTAAACTCTGTTACTACAGAAGTGTTTTAAAAAGTCAACTTTGAATCCATGTAAACTGGGTGCATTGCCTGTTGGTATGTAGTCTAAAGCCCTATGTTGTTCATGTAAAGTCAATGAAGAGTTTCTGGTAGTTTTCTGTTGTAAAGTCAACTATTGGGGATTTAAGGAATGTCTTAATATAACATCTATTGGGTTAGGGTTTATAACTGTCAAGTATAGGTTTAGGGAATATTCCTGTGATTCATTATTAATCTCCTGAGGTGAATGTGAGGATTAACCCGGTTTATCTAACATTGCTGCTATAAATGAGTTTGGTTTTTTTGTTCAGTTTGTTTATTTTAAGTATTTTCCTGATTTGCTACTGTAGTCAAGAAAAATATATTGGAATTGCTGCAAAAATGAAACCTGTTTTTTCTGTTTTCTGTTCCATTTTCTTCTCGTAAGAATAGAATTTTGCCTCCGACTACAGCCCGTTCACTTTCCCCGAATAAGGATGGAGATACGTGTGGATAGTCATTCGTTTTCAAAAAGTCCTCCCATGCTTTCCGTATAATTTGATCAAATTTACTGTCATTAAGTAAAAAAGCTTTGACGCACCATATTGAGGATAATTTCTGGTTGGAGTCACATTGCAGGGACATTATTACCGATAATAACAGGATTTTGTATAATTTTGTATGATATAACTTATGGACTTGTGTACAGGGCATAAAAAGTCTTCATTTTCACCTTCCAAAGTCTTCCATATAATCCAATGTGGTGGACGCTGGGGTGGGTGCGTGCGCCTCACCTCTGCCATGCACCCGTTATTGATTACATTTACAGTCAGTGGTCATGTTTTCGGCCTGAGTACAAAATTGCAACATTGAACTAAAGCACTTTGATTTGTTTGACTCTGATCAATACATTCAGTGATGGTTTTTTTCTTCTGCTGAATCAGGTGTGTAAATAAAAGAGACAAGACAAATATAATAAAAAGTGGTAAAAAGTTTTTTTTTTGTTTTTTTTTCTTTGTTTATGTATTGTGATATAATCACAATTTCATTTCTTATCAATAAAATTTTATAACAGATTTATTTTAATTTGAAATTGGGTGAAAATGTATCAGTTTTTAATAGTTTTAGAGTTGAAAAAAATATTGTCAGCACTAGATTACCCCATGGTCACAGCCAATAATAATAAACTTATTATAAACTTATAATAAACTAATAATTAAGGTGAGTTAATGTGAGTGTACCAACATAAATGAACTGAATATTATTAAATATTGATATACTTTGGTAGTTTTTGATGGTAAAACAAAACACATTCTTTTGTTTCTTTCAGAGGTTTCTTTTCTTTTTTTTAAGCTCTATTATCTGTTAAAGAGAACTCCAAATTGACCTTCAGATCCTTGACTTCCTGGTGCAACATGCCAAGCACGTCCATATTTTTATTGATAGATTCCAGCACAGAAACCTGCATGTCCGTTGTTTTTAGGTCTCAGGTCCACTTGATTGGCTTCGATCTGACAGTAGAAATGAAATATACAGCGTTTTTGTACATGTGAATCTCATAGTATCTCACTTGATGACGTCTTTCTCATTGAAACCTCACATACTTGGTTTTTACTCAAAACATGCAAACTCTCTTTAAGACGACTGATCTCTGAGCCCACAACCTCCAAGCAGAGTAAAACCACATATGTGCTATGTGTTTGATAGCTTTTGCTTTTTAGGAGCGACCAAACATCTTCTTTTACAAGATCAAAACAACGTATATTGTATATTGTATTGTTTTTCAGAATACTGCTGCTTTCTGCTGATATTTGTTGCAGAGAAGCTTGCAAAGAGAATTGTTGCAGGCTGTCATACTAAAAAAAAAAAAACACCTCATTTGGTTTTTATTGTGAACAGCTTTATTGTAGAACAATTTCCCTTTGCTCAGAGTTAATTGAGTTCTCTTATTTTTACCGCCTTAAGAAATACACAAGCAATCTCAATTTATTTTAATGTCATTTTACACATCAGGGTTGGATCCAATTTCACAAAGAGGCAATCCACTGGGATGTTTAGGAAATGTATGAAAATGTTGTCTGACATAGCTTTTTGTCGGGTTTCTGAACTGGGTTGTTTTTGTGTGTGCATGCTTTTCGTCAACAAAAGGACATTTATTCTGTGTTCGAACTCGCATACTAACGTACTACACACTCAATGAGTACATACTGTCTACTATGTACTGTAAGTATGGTTAGGATGGACCGTTCCCACGGAAGTATACTTCCAAGTTATTACGTCCAGTAAGTTAATTTTGTCTTCTTTTTAGAAATATATGCTAAAGTTTTGTTTATTCAGACAAGGTTTTTCTGAATTTTTATCTCGTGACGTGTCGACTGTCAACTGCCAGTCTTTCTCAGAGGTGATCTGCCTTGATGTGTCCCTACGAGCCCAGAAAGAACACATAGGGACACATGAAACCCCTCAGAAAATGCTTTGATACTTTCTTTATGAGATAACTCGTAGAGACACATCAAGGCATATCACCTCTGAGGAAGACTGGCAGTTGACAGTCAAAACACGTCAGGAGATAAAATTGTCCTGAAAAACCTTGTCTAAATAAACAAAACATTAACATATACTGTACTTCTAAGTTTCTTAAAGCTGATATCTGGAGTTTCTGAGAAAAAACTCAATGTCCCACCCTAATCAGCCTCACTTCCTCCCACTTGCTCTCTGCCCATCTACCAGAAGCCACGCCTCTACTTTTCTGCACGCGCATCGCGGAACATAACAAGGTCGCATTGGGTCACATTGATATAGGTCTATGGGTCAGGTAAGAGCCAAAATTATATTTACCTGTTTACTGTTGTGACACGCGGCCTTGTTTCCGTGCACAGTTCTGCATTTACTTTGATTGACAGTCTCAAAAACAGGAGGTCGAAGCCTATTGGCTGGGCACAATCGGCGATTGTTTCCATTTATATAAGGGTCTATAGGACGAACGAGGGACTTAGCAAAAGACTAGTTAGGTATTTTTCCGCATTTCAAAAAAACTCATACATTAACATAGATTTCTCAGAAACTCCGATTATTAGCTTTGAGATGCATTTCAAACCGACAACAACAAAAACCTGAAGCACACTGAGGCTAAATATCTCAGTTGATTCTCCACCTTTGAAAGTTGCGAAAGCATTTTAAGCAAGAAAGTGACCAAGTAGAATATCAACGTCTGGTCATTTGATCCATAAAACTCTCAGAAACACATTTCCATGCCGACAATTTTGAGCTACTGAACTTTAAGAGCCCTATTTACAAAAGCATTACAAACTAATGGAAGACAAGAAGAGATGCTTTTATTTTGAAAAGGGGATGTTTGCCTTTTAGCTTGAAGCCGTCTTAGGACGATTTTACATTCTGCTCGCAATGCATCATGGGGCGATTGAGTATGTCTAGTGTGCCTACTCTGCATATTTCAAAAATGTCCCGATATCGTATACATCCGGGTATTTCTCACGTATTTAATCATTCCATACAATCGAATTTGTTCCAATTCGATAGTATGGAAGTACGTTTGTTATGAGTCTTCCTTGCTCTCTCACCAGCCAGAGTTGTATCAGAATGGGGGTTTCACCTCTTGACTGCAGTCAGGCCAGTCACAGTGAGCGGCCCTGAGTCCCACTGGACACGACAGAAGTGTTCTGCAGCTCCTGCCAATACACTCCCACCCTGGCCATCTGTAGATGGGCCTTTTCGCCTTCAACTTGCAGCTTTTCCCTCTCTTCTCTACAGCAACGGTGCTCTTCCGTCTGTTAACAACAGTAACAGGGAGAAATACTCAACTATAAATCACCTTTTTTCACAGTGCTTTCTCCCAGAATGAAATTGCTGTTAATAGAGAAAAAAGAGGGAATGCTGATTAAACAGATTTCACAGATTGGGATGCTTTGGCTTTGAGAAGAAAAGGGCTTGTTTCCAGCAGCAGTGGTGCTCGGCTAGTTTGTTTGCTCATTCACTCCAGGCTTGCTGTTCGGTCTCATTAAGATTAAAGCATCTACACAAGAGTGCCTTGGTAATAAATTTCATCAGGCCAATGGGTTTTGTTTTAAATGCAGGCCAGAACCTGGAATCAGTGGCAGCCGGACTACATCTTCAGAGCCATCAACAATATTCAGTTTGACAAAATGACCAATATACTTTAATGAGCATGGGACCCAAGGCGAGAGATTATAAAAGTGTCATCTGTTCCTCAGGCTTGAGAGGAATGACTGTTTCAGAACATAATCAAACAGCAATTACTGTTAAGTGAAGCTACTTTCAGTGCACTATCATCCATCCATGTGATATTTAAGAGTGTTACGATAAATGTGTGTTAAATTTCATCAAATTCACTGTCAATAAATAAAAAAGTGTTGAGGAGCCATATTGAGGATGATTTCTGGTCGGAGTCACACTAGGGCAGGGGTCTGCAACCTTTACTCTCAAAAGAGCCATTTTGCCTAATCTCGCCTGGATTAAAGTCCTCCTGGAGCCAAAAAAAAAAAAAAAAAAACATTCTCAATAAAGACAATACAGTGTTAAGATTCTATACAGTTAAAATAATATCAAATAATTTAATGAGTTAATGGAGTTGAAGGGCTACAAAAAATAAGTTGAATTTGATGACATGAGTGATCATGTCGGTCAACACATGCTAATAGCTAATTTCTTGCAACAAATCAAGCATGCATTATGCATATTAAGCCGACATGTTGGCAATTAAATAAATCTTTTCCCACACAATTAAAATCTCTATTTTCTTCCAAAATAGCGTTTTCGTTGGTTTAATTATCTTACCAGGGATTTAAAACTTAAGGTTAGCCACAGGAAAGTGCAGGAAAGTTGATGATCTGTAGATGTTGCAGGAGATGAAGTAGGATGGTGGCAAAGTTATTGCACAATGTGATTCATTTTTAGGGTAACCAATTCTTTTATCATAATTTTATTTTAAGTTATTGTCATTAATCATCAATACCATATTTTTTTAAACGCTACAAGGAGCCATTGCAAAAGAGTCAAAGAGCCACATGTGGCTCCAGAGCTGCAGGTTGCAGACCCCTGCACTAGGGTGAGGGACACAGGGACATGATCACTGATGTATTCTAGCAGAACTTTGATGTGGATTGAATTGTGTGATTTAACTTAGGGATGACTTATGTAAGGCTGGGCGATATGGACCAAAACTCATATCTCAATAGTTTTTCTCAAAATTACTATATACAATATTAATCTCGATATTTTTAACTAAATAAAGTCACACAAAAAAGACAATTCTGGGTCTTTCTGGGTTTTTCTGATGAAAAATGTCACACAAGCCCATTTATTAACAGCTGCACAATATGTGCCACTTTAGTATTTTTCTTCTCTAAGGGACAGCACGTGTGAGTGAGTTCTGTAGTGTGGCTTGTTTAGATGAAGGTCTGGGTTAAGACGCACTCAGCAATTCATCTAACTGTGGTTTTCATGCTGTTCTGAGAAGTACCGAAAGCAGCGGCTCCTAAAGCGAGTATTTTACTACAAAATAAGCTATAAACATATATATCTCAGAACAATGATAAAATTGTAAAGAAGGACACTGTTTGACTGTACTGTATGAGTAATATTAAATACTTGTATGATGTTATTTGCACTGTGTGATTGTATAAATAAAAACAAAATATAGATATATCTCCATATAGGCGATATTGTCATTATCTATATCGCCAAAATAGAAAACTTTAATCACAATATATTGCCCAGCCCTAGACTTATGTACAGGGGAGAAAAAAGTCTTCTTACTTTACCTTCCAAAGTTTTCCATATAATCAATTTTGGTGAACGCTGGATGGGATGCCTATGAAGAAAATAGACAAGACATGTATCATAAATGGGAAAAAGTATTATTTTTACAGTTGTTTGTTTATGGATTTTAATATAATCACAATTTCATTCCTGATAAAGAGAACTTTTGGAATAGATTTGCTTTGATTTGAAATGTTTAATGGTTTTAGAGTTTAACCTGGAATCTGTAGCAGCCGAACTACATCTTCATAGCAACCAACAATTTTCAGTTTGTCAAAGTTACCAATATATGGGACCCAAGGCTATTATAAAAGTGTCATTTGTTCCTCAGGTTTTAGAGAAATGACTGTTTCAGAACAAAATCAATCAGCAATTACTGTTAAGTGAAGCTACTTTCAGTGCATTATCATCCACCCATGTGATATTTAAGAGTGTTGTGATAAATGTGTGTTTGAGAAGATGATTTACATTTAGAAAACCTTTTCAATTCTGACAGGACAGGTTGGGAAAACAGCTCAGAAAATAGAACTGCTCTTTTTTTCCTCCCCCGGCAGCATTTTGTTTCTGTTATTTCCATGTGATTTCCGAGTTATTTTGTGAACTGCACAAAAACAAACAGAAGGGTTGAAATAAAGGTCACGTTGCAGCTACTTAAAATGCCAGACGCAGGTAAAGCTGCAGAGGTAATCCTGGAAAAAAAATACAATCATTATTTCTCCTTTTGCTGCATAATCTTTAATCAAGATGTGATGATTGTATTTTCCTGCTTCACAATTAAAACAAAGCAGTAGTGTTTATGCATGTGTGAATGCTTTTTTTATGTGAGGAACTTGAGAGTCTCTGTGTGACTCTTGCTTTGTTTGGGTTTGCTGTTTTGCAGGAGCTTTAGTGACTAATCCTCTGTTACACATTCAAGTAATCAAGTATTTTTTCCCATCGCGAGGTGTAAGGCCATGCTTTCATTTCACTCCTGAACTGTTTCTTTGCTCTGATAGGGTGTGTGTGTGTGCGTGCACGTGTACGTGCGTGTATGAGTGTGAGACAGTCAATAAGCCAGAAGGAGCAGCAGCAAAGAAATATAAATACATGTATAACGTAAGAGAGAGTGAGTGAATGTAAAGAGGAAAGCGCAGAGGGTAAATATTGTCGGACTGTCAGCAGGTCAATGATGGCTGTGGGCAAACAGTTCTTCTGAAATCTCACTTTTAGGCTCCAGCGAAGCAAAGGAAAAACTGGAAATATCTCAATAAGTTAAATCCTAAGACCACGGCATGCTTTGAACAAACTGAGCTCATCTTACAATAACGTATAGCAGACATGGGCAAATGGCCGGTGGGGCCACATGCAGCCCTCAATCTAACTTTGTGTGGCCCCCAAAGGAAATGCACACAATAAATCCAAATGAATACTAAAAAAGACAACAAAACGGTACAAAATGACTTTAAACTCATACAAAAATGCACAAAATGAGTCTAAGAACACACAAAATGACAGAAAATCTTCACTAAATTACTCCTATAAAAAACTACACTAGGAATACATAAAATGACTCCAAAAAATACACAAAATATCAATAAAAAAGGAAAAAAATCACAAAATACACACATGACAAAATCCTGTATTAATGCTCAGATTGGTCATGATTCTAAATGCTGACAGAAAGTTTGATAATGTGGCCCATATCGGCTGTATAACTTCAAAAGTGGAGCTATCCAACACTCAAACTTACATTTCTGGAGGACTGTGGACTAATTCTGAGTATTTCTTGCAGGGAGAGCTTCTGAGCCCGTGTCGCTGCAGTGGGTCAGTGCGCTGTACTCACCAGCCCTGCCTGATTAAATGGATCAGTGAGAGAGGCTCCTGGGCCTGTGAGCTTTGCTACTACAAATATCAGGTCATCGCCATCAGCACCAAAAACCCACTACAGGTGAGCCATGGCTATCCAGTGAGAGGCCAGTGTTTGCATCATGAGGTGTGCATAACATTTACGGCACAAAGCAGGAGATACAAGAAGGAATAGCAAGTATAGCTGATATACCATTGGAAAGCGGGAGGGAACACTTCATATGTTTTCAGTTGAGTTTTTATCACTCTGGGTCCAGGGGAAAGTGCTTTTCTCTAATGTTACTGTAAAAAAGCCCTTCTAGGGACGGACGTTGCAAATTAGCCGTAGCTATAAATGTTGCAGTGTGGTACATGTTGATTGTTCACACTTGTCTCTATCAAATAAATGAATAAATAAATAAAGTGCATAATAAATATCCCATTGCTTAATTAAGGGGCCAGGCAGCCAAATCTGCTGGGAACTTATTGTTATCCTCTCCTGCATGTTCGACTTCTTCAAAAGGAAATCATATTTCCCATGCACGAACAATGTGCACAAATGTCCAGTCCCATGTCAGATTGCCTGAGCTGCGAAAACAGTCCAAATAGTCCGAAAGGTGGCGCTACAGTAAACCTCTAAAATCCAAAATTTTGAAAATTCACAACAAATCAACCATATGTGCTACATATTTGCCACTTCACCAAAATGTAGCCCTAACACTGTGTTATTTTTAAACCATATGGCAATTTATGAAGTCTATCACTGTTTTTTTTTTCTCCAAGAACTGTAAAACTAAAACCTACTTCCTCCCACATTGTTTGCTCAATCAACACCAAACTTGCTACATCTTGTCTTCAGACTGTCCTGCACAAACGATCTGCAGACTTTTAATTTATCAAAACTCGAGCCTGCAGTGCATCAATATGTATGACTGTAAATGGTATTGTAAACATGTACCTGCAAATTGTTGCTCAATACATTTTCAATGTTCATTTCAAAAATGTTTAAAAATTGTTTGGAGTCATTGTAGATGAAGTTTAGAAAATGATGATGTAAAAAAAAAAAGTACCGCATTTTTAATTTTGCTCTCATGCCAATAATTGGAATCATTGTGAAAATGTGATTTTTAAACATCAGTTTTTCACACATGGAGCCAATAAATCATTGTTAAAACTCAAATTACCAACATTTCAATGCTTTTTAGATTCAATACCTGAACATTTCTGTCTTAATAACTGAATTCTTGACAGCCTTTTGAAATTTGTCTTTAAATGCTAACAGCTACTGTTTTGCCTGAAATTGCCTGGCCCCGACCAATGCTGCGCATCAGCTATAATTAATTTCTGCTATAAATTCTGTACCATACTGTGTAATTTTTTGGTCTTCTTGTCTGTATTGTTTGTATTACATGATTAACTTGAATCTAATATACATATAAATATAATTTCTACTGTCTCACATTGCAGTGGCAAGCCATTTCCCTCACAGTGATAGAGAAAGTCCAAATTGCAGCCGCTATCTTGGGCTCTCTGTTCCTGATGGCCAGCATCTCGTGGCTGGTGTGGTCTTCTTTCAGTCCTTCAGCCCGCTGGCAGCGCCAAGATCTGCTTTTTCAGATCTGCTACGGCATGTACGGCTTCATGGACGTCGTCTGCATCGGTGAGAGGCCTCCAGGACACACACATTCATACATTACTTACATTTTCTAATATCAATTTTTAGGTTTTTGTAGCCAGCCTGATAATACCTGATGTGGAACAAACAACTAGTGTGCACACAAGTTGTTTTTTGCACCCTTGTCAAGCAGCTCAGTTAAACGCATGATGCAGTTAGCAGGATCAAATCAATACCGTGTGTGTGTGGAGTCAAAAACAACTTTGGATCACATGCACAATCCTGAAGCTGTTTCTCTAATACTGCTGCAATGCTGCATCAAAGCTTCATTGATAAATAAAACATGAATGTTCCAAAACTACTACTTCTTCTGCAGAACTAGAATGATTTTCATTGAACGCAGTAAAAAAAAAAAAAAAAAAAACATTTTAATGATAGTTCTTAAAAAGCAATAGAAATCACATTTTATTCAGCCAGGTTTAAGCTGCTGCTGCTGCTGCTGCTGCTGCTTCAGGGCCCACATGTTTTCAATGGCTGCGTGATAAAAGTCTATACCATTCAGGAAACTTCCAAACTTTAACTGCCACTGCAGCAGACGGGGTGGGGGGGGGGGGGGGTGGGGATTGATTGTCTCCCATTTGGTGGTGAGCATCAACTGTATAATGGGTACTGTGCACTTTGCAGAGATTAGGTTGTCACCTGGTAGACACAAAAGAACAAAGCCTTGACTTCTACGGATTCAGAGTTAAATAGAGGCATAAGCAGAGTTATGGAGAGGGGACGAGATGCGATCAATGAAGCTTGATTGCATTTATGCATTTATGCTAATTATCTCCACTAATGAGGTCATATTTTTACTGGCCTCAATTTATTTACTTGTCTGTTGGCAGGATCACGTCAAAAACATCTCTCTCCTAGTATTGGTGGAATTTCAAAATGTTTTGTCTCAGAGTTTCATTCAGATCGAATCCAAATTGTGCATTTCATCACGTATATTTGGGGGAAAAAAATAGAGGTGAGCACACATTTGGACCAACTGCATCATTATTAATGGAGATTTTTCTTCCGAGCCTTTAAAACAGGGTTGTGTCAAACTCATCTTAGTTCAGGGACCAGATACGGACCCGTTGGATTGCAAGTGGGCCA
The DNA here is from genome assembly GCF_900634775.1 of Gouania willdenowi. Taxonomy (NCBI): domain Eukaryota; kingdom Metazoa; phylum Chordata; class Actinopteri; order Blenniiformes; family Gobiesocidae; genus Gouania; species Gouania willdenowi. The sequence continues at coordinate 10,660,496 of NC_041064.1, read as the reverse complement.
CATGTTGTAGGCAGGAAAGCGAACAAATTCAATATTAATGTGCCCAAGTTTGCACTTCAATTTATAAATTAGACTTAAAGTATGGAAGGCATCAACAATATCTAAGTGACACATACTTCAATGTCCTGTGTTTTAGTTATTTTTTTTGACCAATTTTTATTTCATTTGGGGAGATTTTGTGGAATAATGAGAAAAAATTAAGGATTCTGGAAAAATTTAGAGTTCTTTCAACAACAATTTACAACTGTATTATTTGGTAATTTATGCAAATAATTAATTTTCACTTTCTCCTGCGGACCAAATCGGGTGCTCTGAAGGACCAGATTTGGCCCCCGGACCATGAGTTTGACACCAGTGCTTTAAAGTGTGAATGATCAATGGTACCATGATCAGGATCATTGATCCAGAAAACTGCCAGTTTGGGAAAAAGGAGATTTGGCACTTGGAGGAGGTTTGTTCTTTCTTGTGCTCCAGTTGTATTTTCATTCATAAAGACCAGGTTATTATTATATTATTTATATAATTTAAAATGCTTTATAACAGCACAATATAGTAAATTTACAACTTTTTTTTTTTTACCTATAACGCTTGTGGGCCCATCCCATGGTTTACACCAGGACACAATCCTGCACATACACACTTTCACACGCGTGTCAGCTTTGAACTTCCTGGGAACCTGACACACACACATGCACACACACTTTGGACTGGCCAATATAATCTACAATATGTGAAAAAGGATTCAAAACGTGTTGAATGTAAATCATGCACACTAGGTTAGGATGCTAAAATGAAGGCTGTTGCTGTAAATCTGAGAGCCGTTCCCTATGTGTTTTTGCTGACTAATTTGAATTTATCCAAGTCCAATAACCATGAATCAATAAGTAATCTGCAGTTGAGATAAGATGCAATCTAACCGCCCCAAAGAACAGTTGCAATCCAAATCTAATGCTGGGGAGTGTGGCTTTGTCACAACTCGCTCTGCCTTTATATCTACTCCAAGGAATAAAGATTGTATCAGTGGGATGGAGTGTGGTACTTAAAAGATAGTGATTTTATTTCTGCAGGCTTTAGTGAATCCACCTCTGCAGAGATATTAAATAATGTTTGGTGTCATTAAGACTGCTGTCACACACAGACACCAGGGTTTAGGTCAATTATACTCGTTATCACGTAATTGTTAATGAATTACAATTATTACATAAATATGATTGGAATGGTAACTGGGGGAAAATGTTACTGTTATAATCGTAATTGAATTGTAATTGAGTTCAGACAATTGACTTTGTAATTATGATTGAATTGGCATGAAAATTCTATTAAAAAAATGTCATTAACAATTTATTAAAAGGTTGGAGATCATGCAAATCAACTTTCTGGAGCTTTTAACCTTGTTACAATGTTAATTCCTAAACAAAAACACCCCCAAAGTATTACTGGCGTTACTTCCTGCATCTCTGAGAAATCCTCAATACACCATCTCGCGTGACGTCAGCACATGACCGAGCGACGCGCGCCGCCATTTCAAGAGGGGTATGCTTTTGCTTGAGGATCTAATTTATTCCTGACTGATTTTATGACATTGATTATGAATTAGCCTACATTTAAATTTTAATTTATTCAGTAATGACTGAAAGGTCTATGGCTAGTTAGCTAGCTCGTGCTAGGCCTAACTAGAGGGCTTTCATGCTGGGTTTACATCTAACTATGATGCTTTACGAAAATAGTTTTTGCCGTTCTTAACGTCATTGGGAATAGAGTTCTGAACAGAGCGTGTCGGTTGTTTGGCTTGGAAACTCACGTATTTTACCCCTCTTTCCCGCCAGCGTCCGTCTTCCTGCAGCAAAGTCTCGTAGGATGAGATTTCTCACGGGAGTTACGAGGCGCTTGCCCAAAACAACGTTCAATGTAAACACGTTCAAAGCGCGATTAGACTTTTCCGACATGTAGAAAATCTGTAAACCATGTTTCCATAGCGCTTTTGCGACACATTTCAATATTGAAACGTCTGAAACTCCTCCTCATGAAAGCGTAAAAACTTTTTAACAATATTTTAGTGTTTTTTTTAAAATTCAGGCATTCCATTACCTGTTTTTATTGCTCTATTTAGATTTTGCACTTTTCCAAGGGTAGTGCTACTGACTAACTGATGCTCTGATCTCTACAGCACTAATCGTCCACGAGGGACCCTCAGTGTTTCGCATCTTCCACCGCTGGCAGGCCGTGAACCAGCAGTGGAAGGTCCTGAACTACGACAAGTCAATGGACAGCGACGACCTAAAGGACTCCACTGTAAACAGGACTCAGCCTGGCCACGCCTACCAGACTGGGATAGGTGTGTCCACCTCCACCTCATCTCTGATGGTGGTGGCCTCCACGGCCGCCGGCTCCGCCTCTACAGCCGTGGTGGCGGCCGCAGGAGGCCCGGGGCCACACGTGGACCCCGACAACGGCGGCGCGGTGCCGGACCAACACTGTCCTTACAACCTCCTCCACCTGCTCAGCCACCTGAGGCAGCCGGAGGTTCGGAGCCCCCCCAGCAATAGCACAACGAGAGAGGTGGTCATGAGAGTCACAACAGTCTGAGGAGTCAGATGAGGCCTTAAACTCACATGAAGGAGTAAAGGTTTGTGAACCGGCCCACGGTTTGAAAAACTCTCATCTTTACTGCACTGGATTAAATTCATGTTCTTGTTTGTCTCTAAATGCATCTTTGATGTCTCGACATTGATTAAATAAAAGTCCAAAATGTTTGATTTGCAAAAAAAATGGTCGGGGAAACTTTTTTGAGTGCTGTGTGAAGATTGCTTGGGAATATTCTCAGAGGTATGTTTGTTCTGGGTTTTGAACAATTAATTGTTTTCTCCCATGTGGGGTCAGATGGAATTAAAATGGGGTCGCCTGAAATGTCTAGTAATTGGTCAAACTTCCTGGCTACTTTGTAATTGTTACACACTTTAATAAACATGATCAAAAACTAAATGTAGAAAAAGAAAATGTCTCTGGGGTCACGGGACATTTGCGAGGGTCAAGACCCAAAAAAGGGTGGGAACCTCTGGTTTACTCATTAGAAAATAAATCATTTTACACTTCACTTACAATATTTATAGAATTTGCAGCTGAAGAAGATGAGTAAACAGGCAAGCAAATGAACAAAGCATTGAGATGAGCATTTAGGAAGGAATCAATCATTAAATAGTCCTTTGAAATAATGAGTTGATTATTTATTGACGTATTCATAGGAATATATTTCAGGCAGTGGCTATCCGTACAGTTGCAGTATCAATATACTGACATTCTATCCGTACCTGCCCCTATTTGGCCAGTTCAGGTCACGTAATAGGTCAGTCATTGGCCAGTTTAGGTCACGTGACTAAGACTGAACCTTACCCTAAACCTAACCCTAAAAATTGTTGCGATATTGGGTTATAACCTAACCCTTACCCTAACCTTATGACACCACATATGTGTACTTTGGTAACCGTACCAATAGCACCAGGGGATGTCCGTAAGGCAACTGTACAAAGAGAGACTTTCTATATTTTATGTCCTGATGTCTTTTGAATTCAAAACATTTCTAAAAACAAATGCCATTTTTAAAGTGAAGGAGACGAACATTTAAAACACAAATTGAAAAAAACCAAAATTTTCTGTGAAGCTCCTGCTGAAAATCTTTCAAACATACAAATACTTGAAAATGATTGAGTTTACTGTGTCATTGCTCTCTGAAATGAAAGCATAGAACAAATAAGCAGTTTGAGTTGAAAAAGAAATCATGGAATCTAACAATACTGTTCACCTGATGCGCATGAGGGTCTGGTACCACAGTGTGTTCCAACACTGCTTTTATGCAGACAGAGGGGGTTGGAAGTAACCAAGAAAAGTTGGAACACCTGTAGGAATTAGTAGCACCAGCTTTAAAGGCTTTACATTTTCAACCCACTCTGTATTCCCTGAAAAAGGCCTACTTGTATGATTCTGAAATGTACATAATTTTTCAGTTTTGGGAAAACAAACCTTTCTTTTTTTTAACCTCTGGCTGTTCAGTACTTACCTTTGTAACATTTCAAGCTATCCATTGGATTTGCAAAACTTGAATTACAACAAATACCTGGAAAAATTAGGGTGTTCTAAAAAATTTGACTGGTAGTGTATCTACGTTTATATTGCTGTTCTACAGCCCCTCAATTTTGTTTTTACTAGACACAATTGTTAAATGTAATTTAAGATAAATATAAAACAAAAAAGTAGTTCAAAAGAACGACTTTGTAAAGTTGTTAAACGTAGCGTCATTGTCTTTTTCAATTAATCAAATCCCTAATTCAGGGATTCCCATAGTGTGGCTTACAGCCCCCTTTTGGGTTATGAAGGTACTGCAGGAAGACTGAGTCGTCATTTGCGATAACTACGTAAAATTTGCTGAGTGTTTGAGCTTGATAGAGTTACAGAAAGTTTAAACAAATGCTTGAATGATACTTCGGTTCAGACGGCTGTTTCAAAAGCAGTAATGCTTTCTGGGAGCCCCAAGTTTGCCAAGCTATATGGAGGGATTCCTAATCCATTAAATGGTCCACAACCTGCTATAATCTGTTACAATTTGCTAACTAAATTGACAGCTACACTCATGAGAACCTCTCATTAAAATTAAACATCTTTAATTCTTGTAGATCTGGTTATTTGGCTCTGATAGGACTCAGCTTTTGGGCCCCCAGTTGTTTATGGGGCCGTATGAATTTGCATTGTCTGCATGAAGCCAGAAACCGCTCCGGGCTCAGAAAACTAAAAACTTGTTTTGAGTTTTTAAAGGTCTTTGCTTCTTATGTTCATATCACTGTAAATCTATGATGTTCCTGCAAAAGAAAAATCTTCTCTCTGATATGAACATATTCACAAATACAAGGTTCAATATAATAAAAACTAAAAACATAACAGTTTCCATAGACGCTAGGAACTCAAAATTGTTCTCTTTCATAACATTCGCTTCGTAGTCTCACTATGGGATATACGCCTCCGCGTCATTCCTTAGAAGCCCAATCTCATTACGCTAATCCTGATTGGCTGGTGAAATGTATTCATCCGCCACATGTAGTCCCACCTACTATAGGTTGAGGGGGCGTAGAATACCACGCTATTCAAAAACCTCTTCTCACTCGGAGCAATCTCGGGTCTTCAGCAGTTTAACCCTTTTTTGGATTCCGTCGCCGGACGTTGCTGGTGGATGCTTTTGCTCTCGACCACACCAGGTCGACCAGTGCTTCCTTGCTCTCCACGCTCAGTAGAGCACTGCTTCGACGCTTCACTACGGCCGTCGAGCGCCGCCGATCTCTGAGTTTAAACCCCTAAGCTGTCTGTGTCTCAGCCCGCCCAACCGACAGGCGCCTGACGCGCTCAATCACTCATATTTTCACCAAAAATAAAGTGTGCCCCGCTGTCGCACCCAAGCCAAAGACTAAGGGCGCAGCAAATAAAACTACAACAAAAAGCAGAATATATCACCATAAGTCCCCCTCTGTGAGTGGACTGTGCCCCCCCACCAGGCAGGGGGCAGTGGGGTCTTCACCTTTGCGCTGCCCCCCGGGGGTCTCACCAGACAACCCTTCTTGCCGGACGAGTGAGAAGAGGTTTGCTTATTTGGCGTGGTATTCTCCGCCCCCTCTACTTGAAGTAAGTGGGACTACCTGCGGCGGATGAATACATTTCACCAGCCATTCAGAATTGGCGGAATGAGATTTGGCTTCTGAGGAACGACGCGGAGGCTTATATCCCATAGTGAGACATTTCACTCATTACTCAGAGAACCAGGATTATGTAAATAACCTATAGTTCTCGTTTTATTTATCCAACATTTTACATGTGCAAACGAAGACATTAATAATTCAACATTATTCGTCCTCGTGTTGTAGTATAACCTTGTGCAACACTATTTCCTGCTAAAAATAACGATCATAGATAGAGGTGAAGGATTATCTTTTTTATTTTAATAAGCCAAAAATATAAAGTATGATGCAAATCACATGCAACATTTGGCACAGCAAACAGCCTAAATCTTTGTAAACATAATTTCCTGTTCCTGCTCAACATCAAAGCAGGTTTGATGTGCTGCTCTGAAGGAGATGCTGATTTTTGTTTGGATTGTCTTTGATGAGGCTTTTTTTATGCAGCATTTTCTTTCTATAAATAAAAAAAAAGTAAGTGTTGTGGCGAGAGTGGAAAGATTTGCGCATGAGGTCCATTTGCGTCTTGATTTTCGGGCGTTAAGACATCAAATTGAAAGAGCAGAATGTGGGTGTATTTCTCACATTTCTCACATCTTCAAAACTAAACAAAGCTTCAAAGCAAATTAAACAAAACCCAGAATATCTTAAGGCCCCTTTTCTTGTCGAATACTTTTGAAGGTTTTCCAAGACACACTGTATCCAACGCATTTGCTTGAATAGGCATTTATGTACTTTTTTTTTACTTCAAAGAAGAAGAAAGAGAAGAAATTGTCTCTGTGATGCTTGCCGTTAACAAAACTAGAATAACATTTTGACCTGAGCTTCTTCTTTTTCTTCCTCTTTATGCAACGTAAAGCAAATTTAATGTATTCTCCATGTCAAACTTTCATTTTCAAAGGTAAATTGATCAGGTACTTTACTTCTTCTACTCTGTTTGACCTTTAGCTTCATCTTTAATCGATCTGCACATCAGCAGGTGGATAGGGCTCCGTTTCATCCCCACCGGCCTGCGTCATAATCAAATGTCAGGAGTACAGTATGTCAGCGGAGAATCAGGCAGCTCTATAATTTTCTCCTGAATTATTTAAGTCTTGAATTGCTGATATCAACGGGTGGGAGATCTTATACTTTTCAAGGAGCTGGAGAGGTTGCAGAGAGTTCATCGTGAATCAGCTCAGTTCTTTTTACACCTTGTCTCTTTGAATACGCACACACACACACACACACACACACACACACACACACACACACATAAAAGCTCCACAAGATTGAGGAAAAACTGCAACTGAATGCACACGGACTCATATTTGCATTACTTTCAGATTAAAAGTATTCATGGGTTGATAATGGTGCTCACATGTATATAAGATCATACATGCAAACTGAGGCGTGTATTAATATTCAGCTTCTATCGCTGTTGCCGGGTGGATAGAGTGAGTTCACACGTTAACGCTGTCTTGTTTGATAAGAAGACGTTCTGTTTTGGATAAGCAGCAGCTTCTCCAAACGTCTGAGGTTTGTTTCATCTCGTATCAGGCTGAGATCCTGTGTGGCTGTATTATTTTTTTCTCTGTGTATTTTAGGAAATCACCCAAAACTGATTTAGTTTCTTTTTCTGGCTTAAAGAAATTAACATTTTATCAAAAAAAAAAAAAAAAAAAAAATTGCTAACCGGAGTCACATCAGACTGGTTTCCTGTTAAACTAGTGCATCGTAAATTATTTACGGAGGATTCATTTCGATGCAGAAAATAGTTTTGGGCAAATCAATAATAAATTTGAAATGTCAAGATTAAAGTTGAAATTTCGAGAACAAAGTTGAAATATAATGTTGAGAATAAAGTTGAAACTTCGACACAAAATACAGTATTGTGATAAAAGTTGAAGGTCTGCTAATGAAGTCAAAACTATGGAAACTGACGAGGGCCAATTCACCATATGTAAACAAATAGCAGACCGTGGTCATCCACAAAAGCCCTTGTATTGATGAATGCATTAAACTACACCTCAAAGTTGGGTTTAATAACAAAGAGATTCTTTCCTTTTTTAGCTCATGAATACAAAAGACTTTAAAGAAATATTGCCAAAAACGTAAATAGTAACTAAACCCCATTTGGGTATGAAGTAGTGCTGTTGATTATTATGTTGAAAATTTTAGTCAAAGTATTTCAATTTGACACATTTTCTTGTAAAATGTCAGAGTGGCTGCCCTCTATGGGTTGAAACCCAGCTATTACAATTGATTTTTGCTATTGGCTGAGGACAAGATCATGTGATGTTTTGGGACCATCTTGCTTCACAAACAAGCACTATTAGCCCCACCCCTTTTATAAAAACTTGCACCTGTGGGCTCTACAATCTGTGGTGAGTAGTCGTCGTATTGAGTAATGAGTAGACTTTAATCTCGACTTTATTCTTGATTTATCCCAAAATTATTTTCTCCATCAAAATTTTTATCTGCAGAAAAATGGACTGTACAAAATGTTTTACAGACAGAATATGATAAATGGCACCTTTGGAGTGGAATCAATTGCAAATGTGTAACGATGTGTCTGTGAAGATTGTCCCTTGTCACTCATAATCACCCACTTCAGTGTGTCTTCATGCTGAAATTTCTGAGTACATTAAAAAAAAAAAAACAAAAAAAAAACCTCCTCCTTTGATGGAGGATGAATTGACATAAAAACTAAAAAAAATGGATTGCGAGGAAAGAATTGCAGCTGAGGCAGGCTCATCATCACCTTTGAAAGCACAGCTATACCTATCCATCTGTCCTACTTTATACTCCCTTTCCTGCTCCAAGGGAGAACAAGCTGTTGGCTGATGAAGAATTCACCAGCCGTGTCCCTGTAAGACTGACATATGGGCAATAACGAGGGTTACGGATCAACCGTGGAAACACAATGGGAAGAAGAGAAGCTACACGTTTAGATAGACAGTACTATATGCCCCCAATAATGATGACCCTGATTTTTTCCATAGAATTTTCTCAGAGCTTTCAGACCTTTCTGCAGACTCGTCTCTAATCATCGGAGGTGACTTCAATCTGGCGCTCAACACATCATTGGACAGATCTAGTAAGTGCTCAAATACAAAACCATCTCGATCTGCTAAAGTATTAATGGATTACATGGAAGATCTTGGAATAGGAGATGTATGGAGACTGAATAACCCAACTAAAAAAGAATATACCTTCTTCTCCCCTGTGCATAAATCCTTCTCCCGAATTGACTTTTTTCTTTCAAATAATTCCATCGTACATAAGATGTCCTCTAAAATACATCCTATAATTATTAGCGATCATGCCCCAATATCCCTCACCCTGCAGTGTGACTCTAATCAGAAAGTATCCTCTCTATGGCGCTTTAACACTTCATTACTTAATGACAGTAAATTTGAAAAAATTATAAGAAAAGAATGGGAGGACTTTCTATTGACAAACGACTCCCCGGAAATATCACCGTCCTTACTCTGGGAAACTGGCAAGGCTGTCATTAGAGGGAAGATTATATCATACTCTTCTTTTAAGAAAAAACAGGAACAGATAGCAGAAAAAAACACTTGAAGAAAAGATCAAAAAACTTACGGAAGAATACGCAGCTAACCCTTCTGAACTTTTATGGGAAAAACTCCAAAATACAAAACTTAATCTGAATATCATCTTATCTAAAAAAACCGACTTCATTTTGCAACAATTACGATACAAAAACTTTGACTATAATAATAAATCAGGCAAATATTTAGCAAATCAGCTCAAACATAATAAAGAAAATTCATTTATAGCAGCAATTTCTGATAACGCAGGTCAAACTTTAAACTTACCTCAGGACATTAATAACATCTTTCATGATTATTATCAAAACTTATACTCATCAAATTTAAACCCTGACCCTGAAGATATTAAAACCTTTCTTAATAAACTAAACCTACCACAGCTCACTATAGATCAGAAAACCACCTTAGACTCACCATTAACCTTACAAGAATTACAAAATGCTTTAGATAGCATGTCAACAGGCAAAGCACCAGGTCCAGATGGGTTCCCTGCTGAATTCCTTAAACATTTCTGGTCAATGCTGGCTCCACTATTTTTCAGAGTAGTAACAGAGATCAAAAATAAAGGGCATGTAGGAGGGTCACATGAATACAGCGAACATTAAATTGTTACTTAAACCAGACAAAAACCCCATATTACCCTCAAGCTATCGTCCCATCTCACTTATTAACACAGACTTAAAAATTATTTCCAAAGCACTCACATCTAGGTTAGAGAAAGTAGTACAGTCAATTATACACCAAGACCAGACAGGTTTTATTAAAAATAGACACTCCACAGACAATGTGAGAAGACTGTTTAATGTGATCAACATGGCACAGAACTCTAAAAGAAAACAATAATCTTGTCACTCGATGCAGAAAAAGCATTTGATAGAGTAAACTGGTCATTCCTCCTAACTGTCCTTGGCAAATTTGGCTTCGGAGAATCATTCATACAATGGATCTCCACCCTGTACAATAAACCTAAGGCCTCAGTAACCACAAACAAAATAACATCCCAAAGCTTCACACTGCAGAGGGGAACCAGACAAGGCTGTCCACTCTCACCTTTGCTTTTTGCAATATTCGTTGAACCTCTCGCAGCAGCTGTACGTCAGAACTCTGTTATTAAAGGAATCCACTCATCCATCTCAGAACACAAAATTAATCTCTACGCGGATGACATTTTACTCTATTTGGAAGAACCGCAATCCTCTTTAGAGGAAGTATTTAATCTAATAAACAGCTTCTCTAAATTATCAGACTATTCCATTAACTGGACAAAATCATCAATCCTCCCTTTGACAAAAACTCTTGGAATCCTGCACACCAAAATCCACAACACCCCTCCACCACAAATACAATTAAATATCTAGGCTTAAATATATCACCAAACTTAAATGAATTAATTAAACTAAATCATGATCCGATGTTGGACAAAGTCACAGAAGATCTGCGGAGATGGAACAATCTCCCCATCTCACTACTTGGCAGGATAGCCTCAGTTAAAATGAAAATCTTACCAAAAATAAACTACTTGTTCTCAATGATACCACTGAAACCACCAAAACAATGGTTTCAAAGATTAGATTCTACAACTACAAAATTCTATACTAGAAATAAAAAACCTAAAATAAGCCTTTCTACCCTTCAAAAAAACAAAGACGAGGGTGGTTTAGAAGCCCCTAATTTCATGCATTATTACTTAGCAAACCAAATACTATATTTAACAGAATGGCTAAATCCAAAAGAATACTACAACACCTGGCTAGAAATAGAACAGTTAGACTGCAAACACATTAAACTCTCTGATCTCCCTTTTATCACTGCGACCCTCAAACATCACAACTGCTTTAAAAACCCACTAATTGCCTCCACACTGACTGCATGGTGGAAAGCCCTGGGCATCACAAATGGCCAATTAAAAACTAGTATACTCTCTCCAATCTGGCACAACCCCGACTTTAAAAATAAAAAAAACACCACTCTATCTGAAGACATGGGAAGAGAGTGGAATCACTCATCTCCAAGACCTTTTGAAAATGACAAGATCAGGTCATATAACAATCTAACCCAAGCATTCGATATAAATAAAAGTAACTTTCTACAGTACTTACAAGTAACAGAGACAATAAAGAAAACCACTCCACTAGACTTAACTACGTTACAACCTCCAGAACTGGCTATATATATGAAAAAAATCTCAACAAAATCAAAAAAACTCTCAAAAATATACAGAGCGCTTTCGAACACTAACTGTAATTACTTACCAATCGCGAAGTGGGAGGCCGAACTCTCAATCACCCCGAGCACTGATTTCTGGGCAGAAATTTGTTGTAATACTTTTAAGATGACAAAAAACACAAACCTTCAGCTAATTCAATACAAGGTCCTCCACAGATCCCACATTACCCAACAGAAAATGCATAAAATGGGCTTCTCAGCAACAGACATCTGCTCTCAGTGCACCCAGAATACAGCGGATTCCTATTTACATGCCTTATGGCTTTGCTCCCCAGTTCAACACTTTTGGATTCTAATCACTGAAAAACTGTCCTCCATTTTGGACTACAGAATTCCTTTATCTCCAAATCTCTGTTTGATTGGAGACCTGACAATGCTTCAACCTCCAGCAAACCAATCACAATCAATCCTTGCGGCACTAGCCATAGCAAAAAAAAGCAATATTACTAAATTGGAAAGACAAAAAATCCTTAAACATAAACCAATGGCAAAATCTCCTCACAGAATTTATTTCCATGGAAAAGATGTCTGCTCTCAGAAAACAAAAAAAATAACGTGCTTTGAGGAGCGTTGGACTCCTTTTTTAATTGCATTAAATCTAAATTTTAAAAGCCTGATGATCTAGCCTGCAAGCGACTGCCAGCACCACTCTTTACTAACGCACTAGCCCAACTGTAGGCCGGGGCCGCCTTGGGCCTCTGGGGCGGTCTTGGTCAGGATGGCTGGGGTGGGTTGCCGGGGGTGCCTTGTTGCCTCAGCACGGGTGTGCATTCCTTCTGGGTGTTCACGGGGTCCCGGGGCTGTTTGATTTGGCGCCGTTGCCCCTTGCATGCGCATCTGGTTGGTCTCTGGGGCTGGGGCCCTGCGTGCTCCCCTGCCGCTCCTTCCCCTTGCTCCCTGTCCCCCTGTCTCGTCCTCCCCCCCCTCCTCCTCCTTTGCTCTTGCGCCCGCCATCCTGTGGGGTTGGGTTTGGGGGGCTCCCGTTGGCCTGGGGCACTGGTGGGGGGGCTGTGGCTCCCGCCTGGGGGACGGGCGGTGCCGTGCCGGGTGGGTTGGCTGGGGGGTGGTCTCGTTGGGGGGCCTGGGGTGGTGGGGGTCCTTGGCTCCGGTCCGGGGGGATCCGGGGTGGGGGTAGCTTTGGGGGTGGCTGCTGCCCGGGGTCGGCGATTGCCTCCTGGGTTGCTGGGTGGCAGGGTGTGGCTGTGGGTTGCTCCGTCGGCCCTGCGGGTCCTTGGCTTGGCTCCCTGGGGCGCACCTTTGCTAGGGATGTCGCTTGCGCGACGAGCCAGGCGGGGCCCCCTCGGGGGCTTTTTGTACGACCGCAATGGCCGGGGTGTGGACGTTATGGCTAGGGGGTGGGGTGAGGGGTACTATGGGGCCTCCCCGGGGTCGTATTGGGCGGGTGTGCGGGGGGCGCGGCGCGTGGTTCCTCGCCCGGTGGATCCGCGTTGGGATTGGCTGGTCTGCTGGCTGGGTGCACCGGGCGCCGTGGGCGCGATTCCGGGGCGGGGGTGCCCCGGGGGCGGATCCTTGGGCTACGTGTCCGGGGAGGTGCTCTCCGGCAATCTGCCCGGGGACCGGCCGCGGCTCGTGGCGGCGCTGCGCAGCCTTGGGCGGGGCGGGGCTGGTGGCCTTGGGCCCGCTGTTGTTCGGGGTGTGCTGGCGTCGGGGGGGGGTCTCGTGCCGGTGCGTGGGTCGTCGGGGATTGCCTCCGTGGGGGGGGGGGGGCTCTATTGGCGCCGTTGGCGTGGGGGGGCGGTTCCGGGCTGGGGGTGCTTCGGTACTCTGGCTTGCCGGTCCGTGGCTGGCGGGATGGCCCTGCTTGGCGGTGGATGGCGTCCTCTCTCGTCGGGGGGGCCGGGGCCGCCTCCCGGTGGAGAGTGTTGTATCGTGGCGCCGGGTGGGCCTGTGCTGGCCCTGGTGCGGGCATGGGCCTCCCCCCTGCTCGGCCGCTCCCCTTGGTGGCGGGGTGGCGTTGCTCCGGGCCGGCGGGCGGCGGGGGTCGCCCCCTGGGGCGCCGGGGGATGTTGTTGGTGCCTGGCTGTGCCCGGGGGTGGGGGGTGTCGCCGTGCTCCGCGGGGCCGGCGCGGTCTGGGGGGGTGCCGTGGGGGGGGGTCTCCGGCTGTGCTGTTCCGGGGCCCGCAGTGCCACTTGCCCGTCTGCACCATCTACCCTCTCGCGTGGCCCGCCACGCGGACGGGCCCGGCTCACACTGGACAGGCCTCCTACATGTTCACTTCACCCCACTCCCAGCTGGTCTGGCTCACTCAGAAAATGCACCACACACCAATACCCAACCCTTGGGGGGCTGGATGGTGGGGCTGGGGGTGGACGAGGCCGCCACCTGTGTTACTATGTAGTGGCATGGGGGCGGCCCTCCCACCTCTAGTTGCCCTACTAATCCCTCCAATTTTAATCGCATCTCAACATGTCACCCCCCGGAGGGTGTATCATCATTTACACCCTCCGGCCTATTACACCACATACACATAAATCCACAGAGGCTGGAGGGGGAGCACCGCTCCCCTCCATCCCCCTTCTTTTAATTACACCCCATACATCCACCAAACACACACATTCACACAGGGGATCGGGAAGTGCCTCTCCATTGGGGAATGGAGAGGCACCATAACAGGGTGGTGGGTTGGCACACATATTTGGGCCTCTCCGGTGGGGGCCTGGCCCCTCTGTTGGTGGCTGGGCCACTGCATAGAGTAAAAGCACATCAAGATGGTGCGGTCGGGCGTGGCGGTGGGTCTCGGGGGGGCTTTGCCGGGGTCTCTCCTTGCGGGGTCTTTCCGGGCTGTGTCGGCCGGGTGGGGCGCGGGGGTGCCTCTCCCCCTTGGGTGTGGCTTGGTGCTTGCTTTGTCTCCTGGTGGCCTTGGGGGCGGGCCCCGCGGTGTGCGGGCCCAGGGCGGCCTGCCTCGCCGGTTTGGGGGGTGGGTGTGCTGGGGGGGTGCTGGTGTCCTCACCGGGGTTGGGGCAGGGTTGTTTGGCGCCTCGGGATGATGCTGTTTACTGGGGGGGCGGCGTTAGCTGTTCCGATGGTTGAGGTTGCTTTCGGCCGCCTGGTGGGTATGTCCTGCCATCTGCGGACTGGTGGGTGGGTCCGGGGCATCTTTGGCTGGGGGCTGCTGTCCCGCGCTGGATGTGTGCCGTTGGGGTGCCTCCGTCCCCGCGGTGGGGGTCGCCGGTTGCTCGCGGGCCGGCGGGGGGCGCTGCCCTGTGACTTGCGCTGTCCGGGGGGCGGCGGGCCCTGGGCTGCTGGCCTTGTGCCGTCTGGGGCTGTGCGGTCCTGCTGGGCTGTGGCCGGGACCTGGGCTGGGGTGGGGGCGCGTCCCGGGGGGCTTGGCCCGGGGGCTTGCCCTTGGGGGGTCCTGGTCCCTGGGGGTGCTCCTGGGGCCCGGGGTGCTTGGCCGGCTGGCCGGGCCGGTCCTGGCGGGGGTCTTCTGGGGCGGGTGGCGCGTGCCGCGCCCTTGCATACCTTCTGGTGCGGCCCCTGTTTGGGCAGTCCCCCGTGAGGCAGAGTGTCGGGGTTTAAATTAGGGGGCCACATCCCGGCGGGGCGGTCTGGCTTGGCCTCTGGAGGGGGGCCCTGGCTTTAAAGAACTGAAGCTCGTGGCGCGGGCGGCATCGGCATCTGGGGCGCCCGGGGGGGCTGGGTTGGGGTGCCTCGGGACCGGCGGGGGGACTCCCAGCGGCCCCCTGGTGCCTTATGCGGCTTGGGGTGTGGTCGTTCGCCCTGGGCGGGCTGCTCCTGGTGCTGCATCCGTTCCGGGTCCTCCTGGCCTGGGGTCGGGTCCTTGCTGGCTCTGGGCTCACCGGCGGGGGCCCGCCGGCTGCCCGTTCGGCGTGGCTCTGGTCGTCTGCTGGGCGTGGGCTTTGGCTCCTCCGCTGGGGTCTCGGGCGGGGGGCTCTCTGGGCCCTCCCCTCGGGGGGCTGGGCGCGGGGGTGTGGGTGGTGGTGGGGGGGTGGGGGGCTGGGGGGCCTGGGGGTTGGGGGTTGGAGTCGGTGGCGTGGTGCGCTGGGTCCTTGGCTCCTTGGGGGCTTTTCGGGTGTGTATGGGGGGGGCAATGGCAGCCTCTCGGCTTGGGACCTTGGGGGCGTTCGGGGGGCTGCTTGGCCGTGGGGTGGTCGCCGGGGGCCCCTAGATCTCTCGCTCTTTCTGCTGGCCCGACTGCTTCTTCGGGCCCGGGGGCGGCTTATGGGTTTTGCAGTAGCGGCTCTTGGAATCACATTTGTCATGGACGCACTGGCCTCGGGCTGTGGGATAACACTCATACTGGGCTCAACCATAGACACGTTGTTCCCAAATACCTGTTTTATGTAACTTCCACTCACTTCCTCCTCTGCTCACAGCCACCATCATTATTCCTAAGCCGCACACTGGTCACCAAACTGGCTTGATAACACAACAATAAGCACAATATACACAACCACAATTTCACATCACATCACTTGAAACTTATTGATTATTCCCCACCCATTCGTTTTCCTATCTTGTATCCCTCCTCCCTGTTAACTCCCCCCCCCCCACCCCCCTCACCCTGGTGTAACACTGCCCTCTCTCTTTTACATCCTCCCTTTAATAAAGTATTTACCCTTCCCTAGGGAGGGCTGGTGATGGTCACAATTATGCAATGAAATAAATTCATTTATTTAATTGCAATAATAAAATATGCATTGCTGTTAAAAGATTGCACTTCTTGTAGTGTTAACCTTCAATAGCATGTGCAAACAAGGTGAAAAAAAAAAAAAAAAAAAAAAAAAAAAAAATAGATAGACAGTACATGTACGACACATGAAGTCCAAAGATGATTTTCACATGTTGGACATGTTTTCGAATGAAAATCAGGCCAAAAGTTTCTTGTTTTGTATAAGTCTATGACAGAACAACGTTTAGATGAAAATAGCAACCAGGCTGGTTCAATAAATTGGTTTATTTTGGTGGAAATATATAACACAGTAAAGTATGTGTTTTTTTTTTTTTAATAATTTTTTTCTATCTCAGTTATTCCTGAATATCATCTGAAAATACTGTAGGGATGACTTTTTTTTTTTTTTTTTTTACATGACAATGAATGCACTTTGTCCCATATTTTGGTAAAAATAAAAATACCCTGCTAAAAGTCAGTGGGCTATTGATTTGCCCAGGTTTCCAACTGAAAGTGCACTTTAAATACCGTTTTCTCTGTCAGTATTTGCGCAAAAAGGAAAATTCTAACACTTTCTAAAAGCTAAGATGTACTTTGCAGCCGATATGTTACATACAGTAAGTATGTTTCATGATGATAATTTCATTGACACATGTGAGGGAATTATTTTGAACGTTTGTTTTGTTTGGTTGAGAAAAGCACGAGAGCAAAGAAAAAATAGCTAAGAAATTATAGCAAATAACACAGAGTTTTGTTTAAAAAATATCAGCAGAAACAACTTTTTGACTATATTGTATAATTCTATTAAAATAGAGGCAAAAAACAAAAAAAAAACAATCAAACCTAAACATCTTGTACTTTGAATTTATTTGGATTTTCTAAGTAAAAATTCCACTTTATATGAATCATTTTCAACACGTCCACAAATGATCCACAAATTAAACTTAGCAAAAGGCTGCCCTAAGGTTAACATTAGAAGGAACAGAAGTCTTGACAATATTGGAAAAACCGAGGACATGTAGCCAAACATGTAGATAAAAAAGTTTGCATTTAAACATGAAAGTTTTCAAATGTATTTCTCTTTTGATCTCTAAAAAGTTCAAAAGCAACTCCTTTGTGCAGTCTTTTCTAACTGTATAAATGCAATGACCTGGATGACTGACATGCTGTAATAAACTTACCTTTAATGTGTCATCATGTTTGAATAAAAGTGTCTCTGTCTAGATGAATGGAAGGCCTTGTTCTTTTCGCTCGTCAACAGAGCTCAGCAACAACACAAATGATCCTCCATGACAGTTTTTTAACATCTCTGTGTCCCCCCCTGGTGGTTTATCCGCAAACTGCAGTGCAAACAAAGGTCTGCAAGAAAAATAATAATAACAATAATCTGCTTGGCTTTTAAAATGAAGTGGGAAAAATATGAGATGAGTGATAGGAATTAAAGGTCTGCAACGGACAGATAAACTGTGTTGTTTCTGTCTTTACTTTGCGTAATCACTTGACGTTAATTATCCTGTGGGATTTGTTTGTACTTCTCATATTGATTTGGAGCTGGAGGATATTGTTTGTAAAATGTATTTTATTTATTTTATTATTATTATTTAACATATTTTGTTTCCAGCATTGCGGCTGTTCTACATCGTGTGGAGGTTTATGGTGAAGCTAGCTTGAGCCCGTTGACAGTTTTCTGTGCATAAATAGCATAGTTTATTTATTTTTGTGATTTGTTTTCCCCACAAGCCAGTACGATGACTAGTTGGAGAATCAAAACTGTAAAAATGACATTAAATATAACTGTGCCATGTCTTTTCTTTTTCCTTTTCCCCCTTGAGTTAGTTAGGGATGCACTAGAGCCTAGGTTCCCAAAGTGGGGTACGGGTACCCCCAGGGGTACGCAAATTGTCATTGGGGGTACTAGTACTCATGCTAGAGTAATGCCAATGCTACCAATGCTAAGCTCATGCTAGCTAATGGTAATATTAGGCTAATGCCATTTCCAGGCTAATTATATATTAATGCTAATGTTTTATTGATGCTAATGCTAATGCTAGCAAATGATAATGTTTGTGTTAGGCTAATGCTAATATTAACTCATGCTAGCTAATGCTAATGATAGGCTAATGCTGAAGGTAAGGTTAGGCTAATGCTTGGCCAATGCTAATGTTAATGCTCGGCTAATGCTAATGTTAACTCATGCTAGCTAATGCTAATGATAAGCTAATGCTAACGGTAAGGTTAGGCTAATGCTAGGCCAATGCTAATGTTAATGCTCGGCGAATGCTAATGTTGACTTATGCTAGCTAATGCTAATGATAAGCTAATGCTAATGATAAGCTAATGCTAACGGTAAGGTTAGGCTAATGCTAATGCTAATGTTAGGCTAATGCTAGGCCAATGCTAATGTTAATGTTAGGCTTATGCTATTGTTAACTCATGCTAGTTATAATGTTAATGATAGGCTAATGCTAATGATAATGTTAGGCTAATGCTAGGCCAATGCTAATGTTAATGCTAATGATAATGTTAGGCTAATGCTAGGCCAATGCTAATGTTAATGCTAATGTTAACTCATGATAGCTAATGCTAATGATAGGCTAATGCTAATGGTAATTTCTTGGATCGGACTTGAGCACCCCTGTTATAAGAGGAGAAATCAACATTTGTACAGTGCAGTTCAGTGTTTTTCTAACTTGGGGTCATGACCCCATGTGGGGTCGCCTGTAAAAAAAATGAAATAATAAAAAATATATTTTTTAATATTATTTTTAAGTATTTTAATTATTATTCTTTCTCAAATTATTACACCAGACAAACTTAAACCACAGTATTCTATAATTTAACTTTATAAAATATACATTTAGGTCAAATAAAATGTATAAGTAAAAGTATAACAAACATTATTAAAGGCTAAATTCGAGAAGAAAAAAATGTCTCTGGGGTCACCAGAAATTTGGGATATCAATACGGGGTAACGACCCAATAAAGGTTAGGAACCACTAGTGTAGTTAGTAGATGCAGATGGTAGACTATGTATATCTCTGTATATTGTAATTGTATATATATATTTTTTTTGTTATTTTACTGGAATGTGTGCACTTGTATTCAAATATTATTTAATTCACAGTCTCTTGATTAATTACGTATGTTTTATTTGTATTTTCTTTGTTTAATGGTTCTTCTTTTCATCTGTTATGTTTCCTGAGCCTCTGTAAATAAGTAAGGCAAGGCAAGGCAAGGCAAATTTATTTATATAGCGCATTTCATACTCAAGGCAACTCAATGTGCTTTACATGATAAAACATTCAATTGTTTAAAATCAATAAGAACATTTAAATCAATAAGAACATTTAAAATCATCAGTAAAATCAATTAAAATCATCAATAAAATCAATTAAAATCATCAGTAAAATCATCATTACATCAACAACATGACAAAAAATCTCTCTCTCAATCATATGCAGTAGAGAAAAAAAGTGCCTTTAACTTTGATTTAAAATGTTCACATTGGATGCTGACTTCAGCTCCGCTGGCAGTTTGTTCCACTTCTTTGCAGCATAACAACTAAAAGCAGCATCACCATGTTTACTGTGAACTCTGGGCTCCACTATCTGATCTGTGTCCATAGATCTGAGAGACCTGCTGGGTTCATACCTGACTAACATGTCACTGATGTATTCTGGACCAAACCCATTCACAGATTTATACACCAGCAGCAGAACTTTAAAGTCTATTCTGAGGCTGACTGGGAGCCAGTGTAAAGACTTTAAAACTGGAGTAATGTGCTCTGACCTCTTTGTTCTGGTTAAGACCCGAGCTGCAGCGTTCTGAACCAGCTGTAGCTGTTTGATGCTCTTTTGGGGGATTCCTGTCAGAAGACCATTACAATAGTCCAGTCTGCTGGAGATAAAAGCATGGACCAGTTTCTCCTGGTCTTTCTGAGCCATTAAACCTTTCACTCTGGAGATGTTCTTTAAGTGGTAGAAGGCTGTTTTTGTGATAGATTTGATCTGACTGCTGAATGTAAGATCTGAGTCAATCAGAACACCAAGGTTTTTGACTTGGTCTTTAGCTTTTAAAGATCGAGACTCAAGATACTTGCTGACAGCAGTCCTCTTTTCCTTGTTACCAAAGACAATCACCTCCGTCTTGTCATGGTTTAGTTGAAGGAAGTTTTCACTCATCCAGGTAATCAAGTAATTCCTCCCTGTGATCATGATTAAAGTATATCTGATTCTGATTTGTTGTCATTTTGGCAACATTTTTTCCTTTTTGTTTGTTTTATGTGCATGTTTATGTACTCATTGAATCTTCACTGTGTAACTGTGTGTATGTGACGCTCAGGTTAGGTGTAAATGTTGATGCTGCAGGCGTTCCAACGATCTCACCCAAGAGAAACGCTCATAGATTGCCAGCCTTTACTGTTAATCACTACCCTGCTCAGTCAGCATCCACTCAGCGTATGCACACACACACACACACAGACACACACACATACACACAGCTCCTGTTAAACAACAGTCAGTGTCAGTGAGCAGGTCAATGGCTGCACTGCTGTAATTGAGTCCCTGATGAGGGGACATCCTGAGCTCAGTGCTTTTTAAAATTCTTGATGGTCGTGCACGAGCTGCATTCCTGCTGACAGCCTGCAGCCACTGCACCTGTGACCAAATTAAAGGACATCTCCAAGGGCCTGTACTACAAAGCTGGATAAGTATATCCGAGATATCTCTCCATTAGCGGGTTTCACCTAACCAGACGTTCTCCATCAGAGAGCAGCTGTACTACAAAGCAGGATATAAATACGTTCACTTAAAGCTGATATCCGGAGTTTCTGAGAAATCTATGTGAAAAAAATACCTAACTAGTCTTTTACTATGGTCCACTGCCAGTGGTCATTCATATACAATAATGTATATAAGTCCCTTCTTCGTCCTATAGACCCCAATACAAATGGAAACAATCGCCGATTGCACTCAGGCAATAGGCTTTGACTTCCTGTTTTTGAGACTGTCAATCAAAGTGAATGCAGAACTGTGCACGGAAACAAGGCCGTACGTCACAACAGCAAACAGGTAAATATGATTTTGGCTCTTACCTGACCCATAAACCTATATCAATGTGAACCGATGCAACCTTTTTATGTTCCGCGATGCGTGTGCAGAAAAGTAGAGGCGTGGCTTCTGGTAGATTGGGAGAGGCAGTGGGAGGAAGTGAGGCTGTGTAGGGCGGGACATCGAGACGTGTCTCAGAAACTCCGAATAGCAGCTTTAAGCGAGTTGATTTAAGACAGGAATACATGCGCGCTCCAGTGACAGGGGAGGAGATTACAGCGACAGACCAATCACAAACACAGAGAAACTGCGTAGAGCAGCGATTCTCAACTGGTGGGTCACCTGACCTGTCCCGGGCCGGTCGCGGACAGCTGGTCAATAAAAATAAATACTCAATGTCTCTCATGTTGGACTTGTTTTTTTTTATTTTGAAAGAAACTTTTCTTTTGACAGGCATGCTGTGAAAGGCATGTTGCAAATGAAAATATATAGATTCATGCTTTTAAAAAGATTATAGATGTGTGTTTTCAACAGCTATTTTTGAAAAACTAAATTTGTTTTTTTGAATTCTAAAAAAAAAAAAAGTGGGTTGCAATTTAATAACCGTGGCAAAATGTGGGTTCCAGGGTCAAACCAGTGGAGAACCCATAGTGTAGAGCAACTTACGTCACAATTGAGGAATAACTCTTTAAAAATATGAAAAATTAAAATCCATAATTCAGACCAAAAATAACATTGTTACTACAGAAAAAAGCAGGAAGAACACAGGCAGGAAGCTGCCTACACTGTTAATGTGTAAAAGCGTGAGATTACACAATATTAATCCATCGGATGTAAATCTATACCTTTCCTAAAGGGTGTCATCGATAAATGAAAGAGTTGCATTTACCCATTGATAATCTTTTTTTCTTAAAGGTGCAGTCCGCAACTCTCACAACCGTCTTTCCCCCTCCCTCCCCGCTGCTCTCTTGCCCTGCCTCCAAACTTTCCAAAGTCCCTCCCTCAGAGGAGCTAACAAGCTAACATTAGTGCTACAGCAACATCACAGTAATATAACATGCTCTGTTAAAAGCGTATTACTGCAGCGCTTCTCTCTCTCAATGTGCACACACCTCAGCAGCAGCAACAACTCAGTGTCACTTACAGCATCCACACGGAGCCTGCTGTGTGCACATCAACAACACATGCACCACAGATTTCTAGTGTAACAATTACAAATCAAACATAATGTAAATCAAGCAGCAGTAATTACCTTTCAAGCAGAAAACTCACCAATTCCATCGTCTACTCCTCCAGACCATACAGTGTTAAAAAAAACGGCACTCAAGGGGCGGGGCCTGTGAGCAACAGCTGTCAGACAGCCCAACAAACACAATCCTGGCTCTGATTGGTTCTTTTTGCTTGGTTGCGGTGTATTCTGGCAATCTGCCAAAGGCTGCAGGAGCAGCAAGAAGGACTCAATGAGTCTGTTTTTTTTTTTTTTTTAACACAAACTACTAGTTTGATTTAAAGCTGTCTTTACATAGTGACAGCTTTAGCAAATATGACAAAAAGTCACTTTTATAAGAGTTGCAGACTGCACCTTTAAGTGCAGCTGTCAGATCTGCACAAACCAGCATCTTCTATCAATGGGCAGGTCATTTTCCAAGAGATTTGATTGGTCAGGAGGCAGGAATTTTGTACTCATTCAGATCTTATCCACTTCATAACCTGGTTGAGGTGTTCAGCCTAAGTTACCACGGTGATTTAGCTTCGTAGTACAGGACACACTGAATAAATCCCTGAAGTTAGCGCGATAAGAGGAAATCCTGCTTCATAGTACAGGCCCTTCTACGCAGCCATTGTTAATTTCTACTCAAACTTCTTTTGAACTTTTCTCTTCCCTAAAAACATCCGTGTAATGGTTATCTGTGTAGAATTTGATTTTAATTAAAGCTTTACTCAAGGACTTAGAGCTTACATCATTTTATAGATCATTCATCCCATAACTCTGGTAGCTTAAATTCTGAAGGTAATTGAGTGTGTAAGTGCTAATTATTTTCATAAAGGTCTAGTCAGGATAATCTCACTCATAATCCTGCTACTTTTTGAGAACTTAATTAAATAATCATCTGTTCTGATGTCTTGATTTTAGTGGAAAAGAAAATAAATATGAAAGTGCCGATGATGAAATTAGATAAAACAACCCCAAACGTTTTATATTGGATAAGATTTAGATGGTCATTATTGTAAACATCCCTAACAAATAGATTATTATACTTTGTATAACACTTTGAATAACCATGGGGACAGAAAGAGGCTTTACATGCACGTATGGCTTATTGCTCACCATTCTTCCCAGTTTAATTTTCTCTCCATTGTGGGTCAAAATAAAGAAGTTGCACCAAGTTCGTCCACAGCCAACTCATCCACTGACACACAGTCAGGCTCGGAACACGAAGAGGTCGTCCCAAAACTGTTCTAACGAAGGTAAGAGTGTGAAATTATGAAATATAGTATAAAATGTATATTAAATTAGAATGCATCAATGGTTAAAATACTTTCTACAAAAGTAAATGCCAGTTTGACACTAAAGTAGGACACTGAAAGATAAATCCCAAAAATCCAATGTACTCTTTAAATATAACTGCACAGTTTAAAGTAAAAAAAGCAACATATTACTAACTGTATTCTCCGTTATCTGTATATTAAGTTCACTATTTGTTTTTGACACAATCTGATCTCACAGTAAGAATAAATACAAGCTGGTTAAGAATAAAGTGTTCATGTAACATATACACAAAAAATATTTTTTTATTAACCAATTAGCTGGTGTATGAAGTATTTCATTCTACTATCACGTTATGAACAATCTCAATATATTCCCCTTGGCCTCTGTCATTGATTGACACATACCTGGGAGCTACAGAACGTTCTGTGCACATGCTTGAAGTGTGAAAAGCAGGAAAAATGATGGAGTTTGATGAGGGCAGAACAGCAGCAGCGAGAGGACTGTCAGCTGTCATAACGGGTCTAGAATGAAGGTAAAAGTCGTGTCCCAGTGACTCGGTCAGTGTGTTTACAGCTCAAACATGTGTGTGTGTGTATGTGTGTTTGACAGTAACAGTGTCTCTGCTTTGGGACGGTGAATCATGTCTTTATGGAGATGACACTTGACAGCGTTGGTTCATTCCTTTCAATGGAAAAAGCTTTATTTGACGACCGTGGAGGATGTGTGCACAGTGTAAAACAAGAGTCAAGTCATATATGTTTATTATCAGAGCAAAAAACCTCTGCCAAGCACCAAATATGGCAGTTATCTGGATCAATGAAACCTGATCATGGTGTCATGACTCAGCTTAAAAGGTCACAACAAGAAGAAAGAGAGACAATACCATGGCAACGTTCAATAAATGTGTTTAATCAAGCAAAATCAAACATTCAAGTTAAATCACCAAACCAAGTTGTCTGGATTAAATTCAATTCCATTAAAGTAAACCAAATTAAATCAAAGTAAACCAAATTAAACCAAATTCCACCAAAGTAAACCAAATTACACCAAATTCCATTAAAGTAAACCAAATTCCTTCAAAGTAAAGCAATTTAGGCCAAATTAAGCCAAATTCCATAAAAGTAAAGCAATTTAGGCCAAATTAAGCCAAATTCCATAAAAGTAAACCAAATTAGGCCAAATTAAACCAAATTAGGCCAAAATAAATCAAATTAGTTCAAAGTAAAGCAATTTAGGCCAAATTAAGCCAAATTCCATCAAAGTAAACCAAATTACACCAAATTCCATTAAAGTAAACCAAATTCCTTCAAAGTAAAGCAATTTAGGCCAAATTAAGCCAAATTCCATCAAAGTAAACCAAATTAGGCCAAATCAAGTCAAATATTATTAAAGTAAACAAAATTAGGCCAAATTAAACAAAATTCCACTAAAGTAAACCAAATTCCATCAAAGTAAACCAAATTAGGCCAAATTAAACAAAACTCCACCAAAGTGAACCAAATCAAACCAAATTCCATCAAAGTAAACCAAATTACACCAAATTCCATTAAAGTAAACCAAATTCCTTCAAAGTAAAGCAATTTAGGCCAAATTAAGCCAAATTCCATAAAAGTAAACCAAATTAGGCCAAATTAAACCAAATTAGGCCAAAATAAATCAAATTAGTTCAAAGTAAAGCAATTTAGGCCAAATTAAGCCAAATTCCATCAAAGTAAACCAAATTACACCAAATTCCATTAAAGTAAACCAAATTCCTTCAAAGTAAAGCAATTTAGGCCAAATTAAGCCAAATTCCATCAAAGTAAACCAAATTAGGCCCAAGTTAACCAAATTCCATCAAAGTAAACCAAATTAGGCCAAATCAAGTCAAATATTATTAAAGTAAACAAAATTAGGCCAAATTAAACAAAATTCCACTAAAGTAAACCAAATTCCATCAAAGTAAACCAAATTAGGCCAAATTAAACAAAACTCCACTAAAGTGAACCAAATCAAACCAAATTCCATCAAAGTAAACCAAATTACACCAAATTCCATTAAAGTAAACCAAATTCCTTCAAAGTAAAGCAATTTAGGCCAAATTAAGCCAAATTCCATTAAAGTAAACCAAATTAGGCCAAATTAAATCAAATTAGGCCAAATTAAACCAAATTCCTTCAAAGTAAAGCAATTTAGGCCAAATTAAGCCAAATTCCATCAAAGTAAACCAAATTACACCAAATTCCATTAAAGTAAACCAAATTCCTTCAAAGTAAAGCAATTTAGGCCAAATCAAGCCAAATTCCATCAAAGTAAACCAAATTAGGCCAAGTTAAACCAAATTCCATCAAAGTAAACCAAATTAGGCCAAATCAAGTCAAATATTATTAAAGTAAACAAAATTAGGCCAAATTAAACAAAATTCCACTAAAGTAAACCAAATTACATCAAAGTAACCAATTAGGCCAAATTAAACAAACTCCACTAAAGTGAACCAAATCAAACCAAATTCCATCAAAGTAAACCAAATTACACCAAATTCCATTAAAGTAAACCAAATTCCTTCAAAGTAAAGCAATTTAGGCCAAATTAAGCCAAATTCCATTAAAGTAAACCAAATTAGGCCAAATTAAATCAAATTAGGCCAAATTAAACCAAATTCCTTCAAAGTAAAGCAATTTAGGCCAAATTAAGCCAAATTCCATCAAAGTAAACCAAATTAAACCAAATTCCATTAAAGTAAACCAAATTCCTTCAAAGTAAAGCAATTTAGGCCAAATCAAGCCAAATTCCATCAAAGTAAACCAAATTAGGCCAAATTAAACCAAATTCCATCAAAGTAAACCAAATTAGGCCAAATCAAGTCAAATATTATTAAAGTAAACAAAATTAGGCCAAATTAAACAAAATTCCACTAAAGTAAACCAAATTCCATCAAAGTAAACCAAATTAGGCCAAATTAAACAAAACTCCACTAAAGTGAACCAAATCAAACCAAATTCCATCAAAGTAAACCAAATTACACCAAATTCCATTAAAGTAAACCAATTCCTCAAAGTAAAGCAATTTAGGCCAAATTAAGCCAAATTCCATTAAAGTAAACCAAATTAGGCCAAATTAAATCAAATTAGGCCAAATTAAATCAAATTAGGCCAAATTAAATCAAATTAGGCCAAATTAAACCAAATTCCTTCAAAGTAAAGCAATTTAGGCCAAATTCCATCAAAGTAAACCAAATTACACCAAATTCCATTAAAGTAAACCAAATTCCTTCAAAGTAAAGCAATTTAGGCCAAATTAAGCCAAATTCCATCACAGTAAACCAAATTAGGCCAAATAAGCAGAATTAGACCAAATTTGATATTTACAGTGGAGTGTGTATTTCAGTAAAGTCAGTAGTGTAAAATGTGCATGAGTGTTGTAAGGTGTGAACAAAGCTAAAACCTAATCTAAGCTAACATATCTAAGCTAACATATCTAAGCTAACATATCTAAGCTAACATATCTAAGCTAACATATCTAATGTGCATGAGTGTCGTAAGGTGTGAACAAAGCTAAAACCTAATCTAAGCTAACATATCTAAGCTAACATATCTAATGTGCATGAGTATCGTAAGGTGTGAACAAAGCTAAAACCTAATCTAAGCTAACATATCTAAGCTAACATATCTAAGCTAACATATCTAATGTGCATGAGTGTTGTAAGGTGTGAACAAAGCTAAAACCTAATCTAAGCTAACATATCTAAGCTAACATATCTAATGTGCATGAGTGTCGTAAGGTGTGAACAAAGCTAAAACCTAATCTAAGCTAACATATCTAAGCTAACATAACTAAGCTAACATATCTAATGTGCATGAGTGTTGTAAGGTGTGAACAAAGCTAAAACCTAATCTAAGCTAACATATCTAAGCTAACATAACTAAGCTAACATATCTAATGTGCATGAGTGTTGTAAGGTGTGAACAAAGCTAAAACCTAATCTAAGCTAACATATCTAAGCTAACATATCTAAGCTAACATATCTAAGCTAACATAACTAAGCTAACATATCTAAGCTAACATATGGTGTGGCGTTACCTGTGTGGAGGCCAGATGAGCACAGTAGGCCCAGATGTGTGACATTAACCAATCAGCAGCTGGAACACTGAGCAATCAGCATCACTATGGTTACATGATCATGCACATTTTAAAGCAATGTTTCATGACCCCATGTGAGGTCTCGTGGAATTCAAATGGTCACTTAAAATTTCTAGTCATTGATTAAAATAAAATTACTAATTAAAATGTATTTTTTATATTTCTTTCTCAAAATAAAAAAAACACACACAACCTTAAACAACTGCATTGTATAATTTCTCAAATATAACATAACTGTGTCAAATTTCATAAAGATCAGTTAATTAAGAACTGAGATATGAATTTTTGAAATTTCGCTACCGAAGCCGATTAGGGCCAATTTTGATGGAAAAAATGTTCTTGGGCAAATTAAGAATAAAATTAAAATTTTGAGAACAAAGTCGCAATTTCAAGATAGGAGTAAACATTTCCAATAAAGTCAAAATTTTGAGATTAAAGTCGAAAAAACAAAATTAAAGTAAAAAAAAAAATATTAAAGTCAAAATTTTGAAATTAACTCAAAATACAATTGTTTATCGTGATAAATTACGTATATTTGACTATTCACAACCCTTCAACTTTTATCACGATATTGTATTTTGAGTTTATTTTCAAAATTTTGACTTTAATCTTGTCTTTTCGACTTTATTCTCGACATTTCGCAAAAATAAAGAGAGATATGGATTTTAGACTAATATATTGATACAGATCTCCTCTAAAATGATATGGAATCTTCCATAGCGTACGGTCTTTCTTTGGTTAACATTTTGTCAAAAATCTGTAAATTTATCACATAATCCTGTCAACAGGCAACAAAACAAATGTGAATGAAAATATTACATTGACGGAGGTAAAAATGCCTCCACTAGTGCCAGATTCCACAGCATATCTTCAGTAATAGTTTCCCAACCTTTTTTGTCTCATGTACCCCCCGAGGCCTCTCCTCTGATTAGGAGAACCCCTTCGTCACTCCAACTTAGTAACCTTTCTTGTTTTATTTACATGTTATGAATAGCTTGAAAATGTCAACCTGTACGTTTAATGCACACTAAATATCAATTTTGTGCATTACAATTATTGTATAGCAGAAAATATATTTACCTCAACTTTAGTAATGTGCATAACACGTTAGTGACAATTTAGTAGGATATTAAGGCCACAGTATTGTTTCTTTTATTAATGCAGTTTATTGTCAAAGGGTGGAAAAGCTGTTGGACGAGCATGTACAGTGTCTGAAATAGCTTAAAAATGACTCCAGCATGTTGGAAATAGATTCATCAATGTTTTTAAGTACCCCCTACAATGTGGTTCAAGTACCCCTAGGGTACACGTACCCCTGGTGGGAACCACTGGTTTAAATAACTGACAGCTCAGAATTGTTGTATAACTGTGATTTCCTGGAGAGCTAATGCAGTGGAATTCCTGTCTGATGTGTGTCATGTTGAACTGCCATGACACATAAACAGGGAGTCTGAGCTGCTTCTCTCCATCTAAGGCTGTGGGAGTCGAGGCTGCTGCTGTGTTTGTGAGGAGACGTTCACTCTGGGACTCTGACATTTATTCTGTCGGCTCAGGTAGATAAAGTGTGTTTATTTTAACCTCCTCGCTCTGCACACTGGTGGTGTTGTCATCATACACAGCAGGAAACCATCTCAACTGTGCACACACACACACACACACACACTGCTAGATGGAGTCCTCTGATGTGGGAACTTTCTGATTGGGATGATTATCAGCAGTTAAGACATTTCCTGCATTTCTTTAATGTTTGAAGCAGCAGACAGACGCTTATTCTCTGCACTGTCTCCGAGGTGAGTAACCAGCACTTTTATTCTCACTTTATTTCATTTTAATCCTCAACTAAAGGTTGAAACAAATGTCATTCTTTGTGCAAACAGATCAAATAAAAATGCATCAACTGTTCAAGTAGTTTTAAAATACTTTCTATAATGACATAAAAAGGATAAGGATATGTTTTCATATTCATACTTAATCTGATTTATTTGAAGGTTTTATTCCTCTGCAGCCTCTCAAGTTATTTTGAATGTCTTTTGTATTTAACTTCAAGGAGTTTTAATGTTTATGGTTAGATTTTCTGTCGGATTTAAATTGAAACCCCAACTTTATATCATTTACAGTCAGCAGAAGGTCAAGGACCAGCGAATACAAACGGTGATTCACTGATGCATAAAAGGAAACAAATCATCCCCAAACCACAGTGATTTACCACAGGCCTGTCACACAGCTCAGCAGTTTGTTTACCATATAACCTGCAATAATACACAATCACTGCTAATAATAAACTGCCGTCATGGTCGGGTGTGCTGGAGTAGAGAGACGTCTAATTAGTGCAGTACTTAGCCTCTCGAGGACCGGAGATCTGCTTCAGGAAATAACAGTCGTTATTCAGGCATTTTAATTGTGTTTTTAGGTGAAAAACTCATTTTAGTTTAATTGGGTTTCTTTAATCATCTAATGGATCTAAATCAGACACGACAGCAATCAAATAGTTTTTCTATTGGTGTGTTTTGAGTTTTATGTGCATCACAAGTAGAAATGGACGATATTATTGGCCGATATTAGTCATAAAATGTGATACTGGTTGACATCGGTGTCTGTTTTTCCACCGATATCGAGAAAAAAAAAAAGATTATGCTGTCGTTTGAGATGATATATTAAAAATGAAAATGACACTTTTTCCGTGACTAAAGCTGGATATGTTTTCATATTTAGCACTGATGACGTTTATTTGTAGAATACATTCAGTGAGGCATCACACTGAAAGTAGCCTTAACCCAGTGGTTCCCAACCTTTTTCTTGTCGTGACCCCATTTTTATATCACAAATTTCTGGTGACCCCCAGAGACCCTTTTTCTCTGAAATTCATTTTTTGATCATGATTGTTATACTTATATGTTACAAATACAGAGTAGTAGCCAGTATTGTTTAATAAAGAGACAGTATTCGCCAACTCAGATATTTTTATACTGCATTTTATTTTATATATATATATATATATATATATATATTTGAGAGAGTGAAAGTATAGAAATACAATTGTTTTGAGATTACCTGTGGTGTTTTAATTTGAAAGAGAATAATAATTATTTCAGCTCTTTCTTCCTCTTCCTGTGCTGTACATCTATTTCTGTGATATTATGTATTGTTTTTTTAAATGTGCAAAATAGATGATCAAAAATTTAAAAAAATCTAAATCAAAAACTAATTTTAATGACTAATTTTTATTTTATTTTATTATATTAGACATTTCAGGCGACCCTACATGTGGTCACAACCCCAAGATTGAAAACCCCCACCTTAACCTGTTATTTCCATGGAAATGTATATATCATGTGACAAATATTAGGTTAGCGGGGAGGGAATCTGTTTATATATAGGTATCGATAAATATCAGAAATAAAAAATTCAGAGTTAGACATGATCTAAATATCGGATAACGGCAAAAATCTAGTATCAAACATTCTTAAAAACAGGTAAATTCGGTGAGTGAATGTGTTGTGCATGTATGTGGGGAAAGCATATAAACCTGCTACAAAATATAAATCTTAAAAATGTAAGAAATCAAGCATGGATTTAAGAAGCGAATCAGGCAGGGTTTTACATTATGATCATGTTTTTACTCTATATCCTAGGTTCCCAAAGAGGGGTACGGGTACCCCCAGGGCTACGCAAATTGTCATAGGGGGTACATGAATAAAAAAATAAAAATTAGAAACTACAATATAAATTAACCAGCAGTCAGGAGCCTCCATGCATTGCCACAAATTACACATTAGTAGATGTAAGACGACCCAGATTATTCTTTTTTTTTTATATGTCATTTCTCAACAGAGACATTTCACTGTAGGGCTACATTGTATGTGACATAACATACCCAACTTTGTTGGGTTGCGACCCCATTTTAATATCACACATTTGTGGCGACTTCCGAGACTTTTTTCTATTTTTTTATTCTAGAATTAGCTTGTGATAATGTTTGCTATTGTTGTTGCTATAGTGACAAGATGCGCCTGCTCAGATATTTTTACACTGCATTTTATTTGAACAAAATTTCTATTTGAGAAAGTGAAAGTATATATTACAGTTGTTTAAGATTATTTTGTGTGTGGTGTTATAATTTGAAAAAGAATAATAATTAAAACATTTTAAAAATACATTTTTAATCAGTGTTTTTTCATTATTATAGATTATTAGACATTTGAGGGGATCCCACATGGGGGTCACAAGTTACCCCAAGGTTAAAAAACACTTCACATTATTATGTTTAAGCGTGCAGCGTTAGGGGGTACGGGACTGTGAAAGTTGGGGAACCACTGCTCTGTATCATTAGTTAAAATTCATGCCTGATTAATGTTGAATTATGATTGACATAAAAGTGAAAGTTGAAATATTAAATTGTCTAATGTTGCCTGTGACTGATGTGTTGTTTATTATGAGATCACTTGAGTATCAGTGTAGCATCAGTGTGTAAACCGTACGTATGTCAGACGAGCCGCCGGAGACGAGCTTTGTTTATAAAGAACTTACTGCTTTTATAAACAGAGTTAGCAAATAAATCTGAGCGCTTGTCACACGATTAAAGCAGGAGTTTATGATTTTAGGGAGAGAAAAAGGAATAACTATGTTTGAGAGAACACAGCTGAGTATGTCGACCCAACGCCTCAAAATTAATCAAAAGCCACACCCTTCAAGACCACTAGTATACTGTATATACATTAGTGTATATACAGTATATTATACTAATACTGACAGTACAAGTACACTGTTAGCCCGGATTTCATTTCTACTCCAACAATCAATTTAAATATACATAGATAATTTAAGTTTCAATTCAATTCAACTTTATTTGTATAGCGCAATTTACAAACAAAGTCATCTCAATGCGCTTATAAAAATATAAAATTCATAATAAGAAAGAGAAAATCCAACAAGATCCACACGAACAAGCATTTAGCGACAGTGGGAATAAACAACTCCCTTTTAACAGGAAGAAATCTCCAGCAGAACCAGGTTCAGAGGTGGCAGCCATCTGCGTCGACTGGATGGGGTTAGTGGACAGAAGGACCAACAGAACAGGATAGAGAGATAGAACATCAGAGTATCCCAGACTAGTTGAGCTGTGAACCATTGATCAGGAAGTGCCATCATCAGCTTCACGACACCTGAAACAGAGCAGAGAGAGAGAAGGGCGAGGAGAAGGCACTGACTGCAGAAAAACATGATACAGTTTTATCAAGTCAGCCTGAAGTAGAATATACTTGCATTTGAAAGTATTGTCATGAATGAGTAACTTTAAGTTAAGTGGGATGGAATTTTTAAGTTTTGGTCATGACCACGCCTCTTAAATTACCGCTGCATTCAAGTAGCGTAGGAAGGTTCGATGTTCAGACGCTACAAAGAAGATGTTTTAATACTCAAAACATTTTAAAAGACATGGTTAGCCATTTCCTGTGATAAATCATGTTATCAACTATGCAGAAACACTTTTTAAGCTTTGCATCAGTGACTTTATCCCAGACTTGTTGTATTCTACTAGTAGACACTACAATACCTAAAATCACAAAAACATTTACTCTTCATGGGCAGAAATTTACTGTAGCCAATCAGTGTCCGTGTGATATTTCTTTCATTCGGAAAATCATTAAGTCTCTATAGAGACTTTATTGTATTTATTTCAAGCAATTTAATATAAACAGAAAAACTTTCATAGAACGTGTACATACATTTTTCCATTTGTAGCCAACATGCCTAATATACATGATATGTATTAACATAAATACTATAAATAAACATGAATACATTGCTCGAAAGGGAGTGGGATAATGAAGTTGCACTTATTATTTACCATTCAGTTTTCAAAACTTTTGTTCCTGACATTTTCATCATTACATACATGAATTAATATTATATACATACAGAAAGCTGATAGACATGCGTATCTCACTCTAAAACAGTCAGAAAATGCACAAACAACCCAAATATAATTACATTTTACACTTTTTCCCAAGCTTTAAATGTGATATTAGGATACTAAATAATGAGCACAAGCAAGTGTTTAATTTAGTTTAGGAGTTTATTTGGGAGGGACCATGAGAAAACATTAAACACTAAGTAAAGATGCTAAGATGATAGCGCTCTGGCTCATTTCCATCTACAGTCCCTGGCACATTTACTAAATAAATACTGGTACAAGGAATCACATTTTTAATCAAGTGTGTTGCTTTTAAACAGTTTTTCCAACATTAGCTTCTTTTTTTTCCCCTCTGATGAAATGCATCTGTCGCCAGGTCTATGGTGCAATATCATGTGAGGTGTTTTTTTAATTTTTTATACCTCCAATTCATCATGTTCAAACTGCGTAGAGTAGTTGTACTATTAAGCTATAAAAAGTGATAAATTTAAGTTATTTTACAGCCACTCTTACAAACTGCTGTTACATTTCTGTGTCTGTGTGTTTTGTCGCACTGTAGGACAGAGGTAGGCAACTTTTATCACCACAAAAATGTGTTTGTTTGATCGGAGGGCCACATGATCAACATTCCTGTCAGAATTAAGAATAATGACCAATCTGATCATTAATACAGGAAAGAACAGGGAGTATAGTTTGTTGTATCTTGGCATTTTTGTGCATTTCTGTAGTCCTTTTGTGTGTTTTTCCTGTAAAATATATGTTTTCTGGAGTCATATTGTGTATTTGTGCTGCAATTTTGCGTTTTTTGGAGTAATTTTGTGTAATTCTGTTGTTGTTTTGCTTTTTTGTTAGTACTGTGGGTTTGCGGAGTCATTTTTTGTATACTTTTGTAATTTTGTATATTTTCCTGAGTAATTTTGTGTGTTACTGTTGTCGTTTTGTTCATTTTTGTAGTAGTTTTATATGTTTCTGTGTTTTTCTCTTGTCTTTTACTGTATTTTTCTGCAATGTTGTATTGTAATACTTTGTATTTGTAATGTATTCTCGTATATTTACTTTGGGGGCCACATAAAATTAAACCGAGGGCCGCATGTGACCCCCGGGCTGCCAGTTGCCTACACTACCGGTCAAATTTTTCCAGTTATTTATTGCAATTCAAGTTGTGCAAGTCCAATAATTAGCTTGAAATGGTACAAAGGTAAGTACTGAGTAGCCGAAGGTAAAAAGAAAAAGGTTTGGTTACCCAAAACTGAAAAATAATGTACATTTCACAACATAATAAGCACAATATATTCTACAACTTCACATCTCACCCTCACTGTAAAACAATCTATTCTCCCCACCCTTTCTATTTCCTACCTTGAGTCTCTCCTCCCTGCTCCCTTTCCCCTCCCCCACCCTCTCCACTTAGGTGTAACACTGCTCTCCCTTTTTATATCCTCCCTCTAATAAAAGATATTAGATAAAAAAGATTAAAAAAATAAATAAATTTTGGTCTATAAATGGATTCCATGATTTCTTATTCAACTCAAATTGCTTATTTATTCTATGCTTTCATTTCAGAGTGCAACGACACAATAAACTGAAAAATCTTCAGTATAAAAACTGGAAAAAGTGTGGTGTTCTAAAACTTTTAACTGGCAGTGTACAGTATGTCTGCTGTAGGATTTTCCCACAACCTTCCCTTATAGGATCTTATCTATCACTGTAGCTCTTGAATTATGAGGTCTTTGTTTAATGCTTCATGTTGTTGGTTATAAATCACTTTTACAAAAACAAGCTGAAGGCTGCAAAGGAGACACTTTATGTAAAAACTCAACTTTTAGTGATTTAGAAATTGTTTGAAACGTGGATAAACACAGATAAATCCGTGGAGCCTTCTGTGAGGACTCACTGGTGTGTGACGGCTCCTTCCTGCGTTTAAGATGAGCTCTGCAGTTACAACGTTAGATTAAATCACTACATGGAAAGATCTTAAAGCTATCAAGTGTACAACAGCACCATAAAGTCACAACTTATAGCTGAAAATATAGAAAGAGGGCTTCTAGAATCTTCATTTATCATCATTTGCATCTTTCCAAGTCAATTGTATTCTATCATACTTTTATCTTTTTTTTACAGAACATGGAAATGACAATGATATCTGGTTTATTCATCCTCTGTATCCTCGGAGCTGTAACTCCTCAAGTGGCCCGACCTCGTGGCCCCAGGCCCATTCCTGGGCGAGGGGACAGTCCAGAACGACCAACCTCTGAAGGCTGTGCAAGTGAGTTTTTCGGCCTCCTTTCACCTCAATCTAAAAGTAAAAATAGCATATTTCTATAATTATGAAGCCTAAATATTTAATTTAACTAGAGTATCAGGTAAACATTGAGAGTTAATACACATCAGCATAAATATTAGTCATATATACATTTTAGATCATTAAAAAAAGTTGAAAAATGACAATTTGGTGTACATAGAGTATGTTTTTATTGTGCAATGTCCGTTCTTCTATACCAATGTCTTCCACCTTTCTCTCTGTACTGTGTTCAGGCCCATGTGTATATAACTCTCACTTTCCATTTTTTACACACTGTTTTATTTATCTGATGCTGAAACACTGCAAATTCTCCCTTTGTGGGACTAATAAAGGTTATCTTCATCTTTATCTTTAAATTATTGTGTAGATAGTTGTAGTTTTACCCATTTTCTCTTCAAAAGCTGATGTTCCTTCTTGTTCCTCTTTTTTTTTTTAGGTTTTTAACCATAAGCCTGTTTGTAAGGGTTGAATTTTAAGCTTTAAATAGGGTACATACAATACAGCATCAGAATGTACACATGTATCCACAATCTAGTTGCACAGATTTAGTTACATTCACCAAAACTGAAAACATCTTTGCTCCTCATCAGTTTTACTCAAACATAACAGATTGCATTAATTATGTCAGCACTGTTTATTGTGTAAGATAGCGTAAAATGCCCCCAAGTTCAATTATAATCTCACTCTGAAAAGCCTGGCGACTGTTCCCTACCCCTTCCATTGTCCTACCCTGACTCCCTCTTCCCTGTTTCTTCGTCTCCACACTTAGCTACTATTGTAGCCACAGCTGCCCCGGGGCAGACTGATGGAAGCGAGGCTGCCATAGTGCGCTATCGGTCCCTCCGACCACCACCAACACTCACTCACACACTACATTCATGCTAGGCAAAAATAAAATACATGTATTTATTTAACTGCAATAATAAGATGTGCATTGCTGTCGAAAAAAGATTGTGTTGACCTTCGACAGCATGTGCAGACAAGGTAAAAAAAAACGTTAAAAAAATAGATGTTAGGATTGATTAGTGATTGATTGTCTGTTAGCCATGTCATGGATTAGCAGCATCATGTTCAAGGTGTTCGCTCTCTGTCTGTGTATTCAATAGTTAAATAAACAATTATAATTTCAAAAAGGAAGTTGAACCAAATAGAAACCCCTGTTGCATACTACCATAGATAGTTTACCTTTCATTGTCATACAGACATTTACACTCTGGCTGTTTCCTCCAGGACAAATCGAATGTCCCATCAAGCTGTATTTCGTCATCGACACATCAGAGACCATTGCCTTACTCGAGTCTCCACCCGGCAGTTTGGTGGACAGCATCAAGGAATTCACCAAAATCTTTGCCCAGAGGCTGGCTGATGAAGACTACAGAGGCCAGATCCAGATTTCCTGGTCCATAGGAGGCCTTCATTTCTCCCAGACACAAGTTGTCTTCAGCCAATTCACGACCAGGGAGAATTTCATCAGGAATCTGGCGTCCGACAGAGCCATCAGATACTTGGGCAAAGGCACTTACATCGATTGTGCTGTCAAAAACATGACTCATCAAATGACTCGGCACTTCTCAGGGACAAAGGCTGCCCTCTTTTCTGTTATTATCACTGATGGCCACATCACAGGGAGTCCATGCGGTGGAATCAAGACGATGGCAGAAAAGGCACGGGACCAAGGCATCCACATGTTCTCGGTCGCAGCAACCAGGAACGTAGACCAAAATGGAATGAGAGAAATAGCAAACTCCCCAACCGAGCTTTACCGAGACAACTATGTAGTGGTGGAGATTGTTAATGGGAAACCCAGACTTAGCACCGAGTCCATCGATCGCATGATAAAAGTCATGGTAAATTACATCTCAGCTCTGATTTAAACTTTAGCGCCACTGTCGCTAACTGACACTGTCTGTTCTTTGCAGAAATATCAAGCATATCAACAGGTGAGAGAGTCGCCATTCATCCAACAAATATCTGCCTTTGTCTGACTCACATTAGTTATAAATAACTCACTCACATCCATTAATATTTCTTTTTTATTCAGTGTTATGTACCAGCATGCCATGAGACTCCTGGGATTCCTGGGACCAAAGGCTCTCCAGGTCAAAAAGTGAGTTTTAAAATGTGAAACTGACACAAATCTATGTATCAGTCCAGTTATCTCTACTTATATCCAATGTTAATAGGGTTTTGACATGTTATTACTTTGTCAATACACAGGGAATGAAAGGAGACAGAGGATACGCTGGATCAAAAGGAGCAAAAGGCCGACAGGTGATTGTAAAGTGCAAACACATTTGCCCCTAAAAGCCATTAAATAATACATTTTCACTTAATGTTTTTAAATGAATGTAATTCAGGGTGATTCAGGCATTGAAGGACCTATCGGGCGACCCGGACCAAAGGTTTGCAAATGTCTTTTAATTTATATCCTATGCTTTGCTATATATAATCCAGCTGTTTCTATAACTCCTTTCACATGTATGTGTTCTTTGCACAGGGAGAGACGGGATATAAGGGTGAAAAGGTAAGAACTAAACTTTAAATAACCTGCGTTTATCTTTCAGATGGTGTAAAAAGTTGTTAAGATGAATGGGTGTTTGTTTTTGTGTCATCAGGGTGAAATTGGACTCAGTGGAGGGAAGGTAAATTGCAGACCTTCCACCTGCAAACACGTGTGGGTTTTCTCCATAACAGACGCGCTCCTCGTTTACAGCCTTGTTTGATCAAACCCTCAGGGCATAGCAGGCAAAGCTGGGAGGAATGGAACTGACGGACAAAAGGTGTGTGCGTGTGCCTAAGGGTTGACATTTATGCTGGTGGGTTTATTGGTGAGATATGAACTGAGTTTGTTTGAATCCTGTGAAACCTGCAGGGTAAGATGGGTCGGATTGGAGCTCCTGGCTGCAAAGGGGATCCAGGTGATCGTGTAAGTGGTGCCTGTGCAGTTAGAACCATGAAGACCTTTGTTTATATGGGGCGCTAATTGTAAAGTTTCCCATGCTAAAATAAACAGCAACTTTTTGCAACATTTAGCAACAAACCACATTTACAAAACAAATTTTTTTTTTTTTTATTTGAACAGATTTACAACAATATTTGTGATGATTTTTTTCTCGTAAAAATACAATGTCAATGTTCAATCTAAATGTTAAATCTGAATCCAAATCCAGATGTTAAATTAAAATGTTAAATGCTAAATCTAAATGGTGAATTTGCATATCAGCTAAATATTTAGTTTCACTCGTGACATTTAAATTTACCATTTAAATTTAACATTTACATTTAACATTTACATTTAACATTTACATTTACATTTAACATTTACATTTACATTTAACATTTAACATTTACATTTACATTTAACATTTAACATTTAGATTCAATAGTTAACATTTAGATTCAATAGTTAACATTTAGATTCAACAGTTAACATTTACATTTAACATTGACATTATATTTTTACGAAGAAAAAAAATTCTCAATTCACAAATGTTGCTGGAAATCTGGTCAAAAGTAATAGAAAATAAATTCTACGTTTTTTAAATGTGGTTTGTTGCTAAATGTCACTGTTTATTTTAGCATGCGCAACTTTACAATCGGCACCCCGTATGTTTACACACTGTTAGTGAATGATAGAATAGAGAAAAGCATGTATGTCAAAATGAGTTTTTATATCTAGTTGTTAATTTTGTCATAGGTTTTAAAAATGTTTGAAAGTTTAAGTTTTTGAACACTTATTTAGTTTTAGTTTTAACATCCAAAAGGGTCCAGATGGCCACCCCGGTTATGTCGGTGAACCTGGACGGCCTGGGGACGAAGGACCAAAGGTCAGTTTCTTTTGGGTTGAATATTTTCTTCTGGTTTTAACATTTTGTTGGGTCAATTTCCTCATTATCACAATTTGTTTAAAAAACAGTAAAGCATGTGAAGGTCCCATTTCTTATTACCTAATGTTATTTATTGTTTGTTCGTCTGTGAGCAAGATTGCTAACGGATTCTGACAAAGTTTTAACCAAAGATAGAGCTTAAATCATGGAAACTTCTATTACATTTCAGAGGGAGTCCGGATCAATAAACTGATTCTGGATCAGTTTCAAAAACCGTCTCATCTCAGTTTTTAATTAACCAATCTGTATGAAATTTTACTCATATTTGTCGAGTAAGTTCCTCAATTACGTCTTTGAGTTTCATCCAGATTGGATCCGGATTGAGTATTTCATTGCGATCTTTCGAAAAAATGGGGGTACCCATACCTTTAGAGCTACTGTATTGTTATTAATGGGGATATGCTGTACATTTCTTCTAAGCCTTTAAAGTGTAAATAATCATGGTACTATGATCAGGATCACTGATCCAGATAACGGCCAATATCTGGCAAAAAGGATGTTTGGCGCTTGCTGGAGCTCTGAATGCTCGTTTCTTCGATCATTTTTCACAGGTATTTTTGCCTTTTGACTTTCTACAGAAGAATAATGCACTGCAAGTAACTAAAGCAAAGTTTTTAAAGTAAAATTAAGGAGTGTTCCCACAAACTTGACACATCACTGAGCTCTTCCTGTGGTCATTCAAAATAGATTATCTTGGCTGTTGTCGCAGCTGTCCAAGCAACTGAATAAAGCTACAGTATATACAGTAGATAAATAGTTTTCACAGAGGACGGATATTAATTGCCAGACACTTGAGCAAGCAAACGCATCGCGTGGAAAGAATGAGTTTTATCGACTCCAGCACTGAGGAGCAACGCTCAGCATGCAAAAATCAGAGTTTAGGATAGCAGGATCTAACAGAACTAAGATCAAATGTGATTATATGTGAGCACCTTTGACTTAATGTGTAAAAACCAACCAGATCCAAAAAAACACCTCTGCACCAACATCGCTTCATGCTTCATGTCTGACTCATCAACCTTTCTTATTGTGTTTTGATTCTGCAAATGGGATTATTTAAGGGGTCCCTTGATGGATATAAATATCCTGCACTTCTGTTTTTCAGGGCGATCCAGGACTGATGGGGAAATCTGGTCCTAATGGTCCTGTGGGTAATGGGGGACCAAAGGTAACTTTCAAACAAAAACTTCACCAAATGTCATTGAAGGTTTCTATTTCCGCTAAAACCAGATTCACTGACCTCAATTCGTACTCCTTAGGGAGAAATAGGAAATCCTGGAAATCCAGGGCTGCCAGGAGAAAGAGGGAAGCCGGTACGGAGCAGAAATCCTTTTAAAATTCAATCATTTCAGGCTTTGAATCAAAATCTGGAAATTTTGTGTGAAGTAAAGTGATCACCTTTCACAGGGAACAAATGGGTCACCGGGACCAAAAGGTGAAATGGTATGTTTACACCTTAACATTCAGACACTTGACTTTAAACAAGGCCACAATGTGTCATGGTTGATTATTATATCATGCTGAATATAAACAGGGAAGGAGAGGAGCGCCTGGAACCAAAGGTGCAGCGGGCATTGATGGTCAAACTGGTAAAAAGGTAAAACCTTTTATTTCATAACGTCCGTTCTGTCGTGTACCACGGATCTTGTGGTCTAGGTTGCTAGGGCAAGATCCTCAGCAGAGAGGCCCAGACAGTCCTCTCCCTAGCCCAGTAGGAAAAATTGGTTTTTGAAGTGTTGATGATCTGAATGTAGTGAAGAGGAATCGGTATAAAAACAAGACAAGGCAGACCTGTTGCCTGGATTTCCTCCCCAGTGTTCCCCAAACGTTCATTCACCTGCTATACC
This sequence comes from Gouania willdenowi, assembly GCF_900634775.1. Lineage (NCBI taxonomy): Eukaryota > Metazoa > Chordata > Actinopteri > Blenniiformes > Gobiesocidae > Gouania > Gouania willdenowi. The sequence continues at coordinate 10,618,736 of NC_041064.1, read as the reverse complement.
TGCTTATCCTCTACAAAGTCACATGGCTTTAATGGAGTCTCCAAGTGAAGATGTTATGCTGAGTTAACATTGAACTTGTGATGCTGCCCAGCATCCCTTGCACACGTGTCAAACACATGGCCCAGGGACCAAATCCGGCCCTTTGGAGTATCCAATTCGGCCATCCAATATTTGCAGGGGCTCACAGTTTTACCAGTGCTTATATTGCATGATTGCAGTCATTTTTAATGTTAAATAGTAGAAAAAACTCAAAATTTGACATAATATTCCCCTTTATTTAATAGAAATTGGTCACAAAATCTAGGAAAGAGAAGACCCTGTTGGGAATGATATCTGTCACTTATTGCTTGGATATTATCAGTTTCATACATATTTGTATTGTATGCATATGTAGAAGTGCAAACTATGCCACAATAACGTTGAAATTACTCGTTTTCCTGTAGAAAATCTGTGGCCACATGAGTACAAACACTGTATTTGGCCCCTGAACTAAAATGAGTTTGACACCCCTCCTTTAGCATGACCCTCAGTTAAAAATAACCAGCTATTGTTGTACATACACTGAGTGAGAAGTGATGCAGATTCTGAAATGTTCTTATTTCTTCCTTCTTGAACATTTTTAAATCAAAGTTAAAGGCACTCTTTTTCTCTACTGCGTATGACTAAGAGGGAGATTCTTGTTCATGTTGTTGACGTAATGTATGTGTTGCTGATTTTAAATGTTTTTATTGATGATTTTAAGTGTTTTTACTGCTGATTGTAATGTTCTTATTGATTTTTAAGCTGTTGAATGTTTTCTGTTGCACTTTTTCATCATTTAAAGCATGAGTTGCCTTCTGTATAAAATACGCTATACAAATAAATTTGCCTTGCCTTTCAGGGAGATCGAGGGCTAGAGGGCATCAGAGGTCGTCCTGGGGAAGAGGGGCTGAAGGGAGCAAAGGTGAGGAGATGATGATGATGTGGGTGGAATTTGGCAATGGATGAATTGACAGTTTTCACAGAGCTCGTCAGTCCTCTGTGAAACCTCCAGCAGTGAAGCCTTCATGTTTCCTGCCAAAACAGCCGATAACCGCCCCTATTATCATTAAACACATTTTTTAAAAGGATTTATTTGAAGAATGATTGTTTTTAGAAAATCCTGCAGAACTGACATTAGTCTGAGTGCTTTGGAGATGACGGCATCATTTTGTTTGGTTGTGATTTCCATCTTCAGGGAGACCAAGGACTACCAGGACCAAGGGGTCAGCCAGGACAGCCTGGGAGCGTGGGAGGAAATGTATTTTTGCTTCAAACAAACATTTCAAATGTCAACACAGACTGTGTTTACAGAGATGCTTCATACCTTCTTTTCAACAACAGGGCACAGTGGGAAACTCTGGAGACCCTGGACCAAGAGGAGACTCAGGACCACCTGGGCCAGTGGTGAGAAGTGAAGATGCTTCGGTTCTTTTATCTTAAAAAGATAATAACTTTAAACATATGGAAATAACTTCATTTATTGTGGTTTTTCCTGAAGGGAGACAAAGGAAGACAAGGATTCAACTATCCTGGACCAAGAGGATCCACAGTACAGCTAAATAATTCATTTAATATAATTTTCTGCATGTGGATGCGGAAAATCTAAATACTGTTAATCTGTTCATTTTAGGGGGAGAGAGGTGATGCAGGAAGGAGAGGAGCTAGAGGAGCTCGAGGCAACTGTGGGGCTAAAGGAGACCCTGGAGACAAAGGACCACCCGGAGAGCCTGTAAGAAAGAGAGTGGGAAACTAAGAGAAGATGCTTTTATTTTGTAATGTATCAATTGCGTATCAGTGGACCAAACCTCACAGAGATTTCCAATAGGAGTTCTGACAGACCAGCCTTTTGCGAAGAATATGTTTACATGAATGATGTTTGACGTGCAGCCTTGTCCAGTGTGAGCTGGAGATACTGTAGGTACTGGCAGATCCCCGCAACACTGAAAAACAGAAAGAGATGGATGGAAGTTTGACGTTCATTTTTTGTATTCAATTCCTGAAAATTATGTCACAAAATGTAAATCGATTAAACCGATTTATTAATTGAAAATCATAGTGCAGTATGATCATGGCTTGATTAATTCTGCTAAGATACAAAGGGGCTTCACATCACACACACTTAATGGTAACAGCCATTAAGCAAAAATGGTTCTTATCAGATGAAATGTACGTGAACGGTTCGAAAAAAATGAGCTTTAAAGGAGCTACCAGATGTATTTTGTCATCACTAATGTAATACAAATGGAAAGATTTTAACAGCATGAGATCATTGGACCCCAGCTGGACTTTTGAGATAAAACTTTTATTTGAGTAAACTAACAGATTACACCTAAGTGTGAAATGATATGGCTTTTCCGCAAAGGTATTCACGATCTCTTTAAAATTTATTCTTTGTTGATTTAATGCTGAAATTAGATTTTGAAAATAAGTTTCGTAAGATGGATGTAAATTACAAAGCAGCTTAAAATTTCTCTATGTAGGGCAAACAAGGCGAGACAGGAAAGCCAGGAGAACGAGGACCAAGAGGAGAGGCAGGATCTGATGTGAGAAACCACGCAACCACTGAAATAATGAAATGGATGTGCTTCCCAGTTCTGATACTGTTTTGTATGTCATGTGAGCAGGGGGGTCCAGGACCAGCAGGCGATCCTGGACTTACGGTGAGTGTCAGACATTTTGATGCATCACCTGGTTTGTACTGAGTTTTGCATTCGTTATAATCACTTCGTCTGTTACTACAGAACTGTGATGTCATGACGTACATCAGGGAGACGTGTGGTTGTTGTGGTAGGCCGGTATCGACACTGTCACACTTTAAAAAGATCATCTTTTCACACAAAGATAATCTTCCTGTCTTTTGTCCCAGATTGCGAGAAACACTGTGGAGCTCTGGACATTGTGTTCGTGATCGACAGCTCGGAAAGTGTCGGCCTTACCAACTTCACCCTGGAGAAGAACTTTGTCATCAGCACTATAAACAGGCTTGGATCTATGGCCTCTGATCCTGCATCGCCAACTGGTTTCTGAAAAACAGTTTTACAATAAATAACATAATTGTTTAAACTAGTATAACTTGTTGGTAATTGAAAGGATTTAAAGACATACCATGCTAATGAAATGTCTGCATTTGCCAGGTACAAGAGTTGGAGTTGTTCAGTTCAGCCACAACGGCACCTTTGAGGCTATTCGTCTGGATGACTCCAACATAAACTCAATGTCTGCCTTTAAAATGGCTGTGAAGAACCTGCAGTGGATTGCCGGTGGGACTTTTACACCCTCAGCTCTCAAGTTTGCATACGACCATGTCATCAGGGATAGCAAAAGAGTCGGATCCAAAGTGTCTGTGGTCGTAGTCACGGACGGACGCTTTGACCCGCGAGATAACGACAATCAGCTCAGATACCTGTGTGACGACCCTGCCGTGGTGGTGAACGCCATCGGGGTTGGCGATATGTTCAAGGAGAAACATGACAACGAGAACCTGATGTCAATAGCTTGCAACAAAAGGAGCCGCGTCAGTGAAATGAAGCGTTACGCGGACTTGGTGGCCGATGACTTTATGGAGAAGATGGAGAATGTGCTCTGTCCTGGTAAGTCTTCATACGCACTGTAAACGCTGGCCTTTTGTCTGACATCAGTTTGGTTTTCATTGTAGATCCTGTGATTAGATGCCCTGACCTCCCGTGTATAAGTGGTGTGTTTTCAACTTTTTGAGATCATTTGCTCAAATTTGCTCCTGTGCAGCCCTTGAGGTAATCTATTTCTAATTTGTTACAGAACCAGATGTAGCTCGATGTGTTGGGCGTCCGGTGGAGCTGGTCTTCCTCTTGGATGGCTCTGAACGTCTTGGTATAGACAACCACCGCCATGTGGGTGAATTGGTGCAGACAGTAGCAGACAGATTGATACTTGCCAGGAACAGAATTGATAGACGGCGAGCTCGTCTGGCGCTGATGGAGTTTGGCAGAGAAGATGAGCATTACGTAGCCTTCCCACTCACTCACGACCCTGCGGTCATTGCAAACGGATTGTCAAATTTACGTTATCTGGATTCGTCTTCAAGTGTGGGGCCGGCTATCAGACAAGCCATCAACAGCATCTTAAGGAAAGGAAACAGTCGCCAGACGCGCCGCAACGCTGAGGTTTCATTCGTCTTCATCACAGATGGCGTAACTAACAGCAGCAGCCTGGAAGAAGCTGTTCGTACCATGCGACAGGAACAGATAGTCAGCACAGTGATTGCTACAGGAAGTGACGTTGACCAAGAAGTCCTATCAAAACTAACAATGGGAGACCAAGACGCCATATTCAAAGGACAACCTTTCTCAGATTTGGTTCGATCCAGTTTAATTGATCGTATTATCCTGTGGCTGTGTTAAAGAGAGACAGTTATTAATGGTGCTATAAGTTTAGGATTATAGATCATTTCTATTCAACTTGTCTATCAATCTTGTCCGTTGGTGATGCTAAACGGTTGTTGGATGTGTCTGAGAAGTTGTGCAAAGCAGTGAACTTCAGTGCAATGTCGACTCTGTACGGTTTTATATACAATGAAGTGGATAGGGTCTAGGATTTCAAAAGTTTGTATTCAAGTTGGATAACGCACACATTATCAATGCCTGGGCAGGGGGACGGGACTTGGATAAGCAAACTGCTTCTCTCGTCTCCTTTTTCGGATGTACAAAAAAAAAAAAAAGAAAAGAATAACAAAACTTCTGTGAACGCAACCATGTCGGAAATAAACTGAATAAATAAATAAATAAGCTTTCTCTTGAATGCAATACAGTTTACCCTTTAGTTTTTCATAGTGGTTGCATTGAATCTACTATTTAATTCAATTCAACTTTGTATAGCGCAAATTACAACAAAAGTAATCTTGAAGCGCCATCAAAATATAAAATTTGTAATAAAAAAAAAAACAAATCCACATGAACACTCATTTCCCCCAATTTGAATACATAGCTGCACATACACACAATTACTTCATGTGTTGATTCTATAGTATGTTAGTATTCATTAGGGCTTAATGGGTACAATTTTTTGGGTAAAGCCCTTGTGAAAATATAGATTGGGGAACAAATGACTTCTTTCCCCGACATGAAAATGAACAGTATTTTTGGGAAAACAATTTCTGAAAAAGTGACTTCAAATTTTGGCCACTCATTGTTTTCGCAGTGTCCAATTGGCTCCAACAACGAACAATAATAGGGAAATTTGTTAATGAAGTCATACTATTGTCATTTACTCCATAGTGAAACCTTTTGTTATACAACAATATGATAACACACACTTATTCAAAGTTTAGGCTTTTCTGTTACCATAAAAAAGACTGATCAACATAACAGAGCCAACACTGGGATACTGTCCCCATTAGAGATTTCCATCGCTGGAAACTATATTTAAAATTCCAAGTTTCATTAGAACAAAAACAGAATCTTTATTTAAAAACTATTACAGATTATTTGACATTTAGCAGACATTGGGATGGAAATATCTCAGTCTGTTTGAGAAGGAAGAAAAACCTTTCTACACAGCATGTGTGAGGTACAATGAGTCAAACTGAGACTTGTTTATGCACATATTAGTATCATCAATTGCAAGGTTTCATTGGTCAATGAGTGGGAGCCGGAACAAAGGACGGATTTGCTTTTTTGGTGTGACGGGTCAAAAGATTGCATTCTTTAGATTTCTGTGGTCACCAGCAGACACTCCTACAGCCTCCCTGCTTACATCATGTCCAGCTGCACAGGAAGAGGAAAAAAGATGATGAGAGTTCACATCTGATGTCCTGCTAGACCAAAGGCACACATACACACACTGCTTTGACCAAGGAAAAAAAATGTCACAAAAGAACAATTCTTACCAAATCATCCACATCTCCGGGATCTTCAGCTGGATGTGCAGCTGCCTCCTCAATCCTCTCAGTGACTAAAAACTGTGAAAAAAAAATTGGCTTTAGTGAGAAAACCTAAAGATAATACAAAGATTATTTTATCCATGCAATACTTCACCTGACGCGCTTCATTTCTGGTTACCGTGCTTCCTTCAACCTCGTCCTCGCTGATCAGAGTCACACCATCTGTTCAGCCAGCACAAATAAACCATTTGTAACCTCTTGTGTTGAAGAGTGAAGACATAACATTTATATTGTGAAATGTTCAGGGAGAAAAGATAGCAGCGTCTAGAAATGACGAAGAGAATGTTGATCATACCTTGAACCAGCAGTTCCCAGAAGCTCTCCAGCCCTTGGGTTGGGATGCTACTTTTCAGTAATTGGAGGTAGCTGTTGTAAAGATCAGCATTCCCCAGCTGAAACGCACCAAAAAATTAATACAAACATTCAAATTCCATTTGAACGGTCCATCAAATCTCACTGAAGTCATGTGCCCTTTGCGGTCTCAAATGAAAAATAACACTTCCTCATGCTAATCTTTGGTTGCAGCTCTGAATCTGCAGTGAAACAGGTTCAGAGATGGCCACTGTCAAAAACTTTGGACGATTGTAGAACTTTAACTTTTTACTGTTTGCTCTCTGGCAGAATAAACGCTGGAAATTTTTTTAAAGTGTAACTAAACTAAAATCCCTTTTTTTCTGGCTTAAAACAAAAGTACTTGGGTATAAAATGGTGCTGTTGATTGATCCTGGTCCGACTCTCATAATTTTAGTCAAATTAATCAAATGTAGTATATTTTGTTGTAAAATGTCAGAGTGACTGTCCTCTATGGGTTGAAACCCAGCTATTACAATCGATTTTTGCTATTGGCTGAGAACAAGATCATGTGACGGTTTGGGACCATCTTGCGTCACAAACCACCACTGTTGGCCCCGCCCCTTCTACAAATTTAATTATAATAATTTATTATGAATGTATGTATTATTATTATTAATAATAAATTATATAAATACAATATAAAAAGACATTATATTACACAAAAAAATATTTGACAAAATAAAGTTCAATTGTAGTTCTAACCCTATTTAATGTTTTGTTTTTGATTAGAATGACTGATTGTCGTTCATTACAATTTTTATTTGAAAAAAATAAATATCCATCCATTCATCTTCTGCCAGCAAAATTAAATTTGCTGTTGTTCAATTGATTCCTTTTAAAAACACTTAGACACCTTGTTAATTGCACTATTTATTAGAAAGTAGAAATATGAACACTTTGATTAGAATGACTGTATATTGGTGTTATAGGCTATAAAGTTTTATTTTTTTACATTTTCGGTTGGTGGTGTGCCTTGGGATTTTTTTCAATGAAAAGATGTACCTTGCCTCAAAAAAGTTTGAAAAACACTGGCAAAGATTTTATAGTATAGAGTGGGCGTGTCTTAACTGCATCATGTAGCAGTAGTGTTTTAATGGCTGTGTTTGGGAGTAAATGAGCATTTCTTCTGTGCACAGAGTGCAGGGCAGCTGATAAAGTACTGCTGCTCATGTGAGCATGCTAAGCTTAAACCTTACTGGGAATTAGGAGATCTTTGTCCCACACTGTGTAGAATTATCTTGTGTGTGAGTAGCACACACTTGCATGAAAACTGGCCTGAGTTCAAGTCACCAGAAAAAGAAACAGACATGATTTTATCTGCTCACGGCTCTGAGCCGCCCATAGAAAAACATCCACTGGAATCCATCAGCATGAGCCTCTTAAAAACCAGGAGTGTTTGTTTACCTTCACAGACTGCTCCCTGAACGCCTCCACGCAGGTGATGCTTTTCATGTAGTAGTCTGTGCTCTTGTTGCCAAGCAACTGTTCTATCCTGTGAGTCAGCTGCTTACAGACTGGAAGGACACGGAGGTCACCACGACCACACAAAGAGGAAAACATACAATGAGACGGGACGCGTTACTAAAGGGAATAATACACAGACACATGAGACTCACCCTCTTCGAATGTAAGAGTCTTCTGTCTGATTAAAGTGCGGAAGTCTCGGGCGGGGTCTACACTTCCCACCTGAAGGGTTGAGGAAATTAAAGTCAAAAGATTAAAAAGAAATCCAACCTAAAATTTACAGTTTGGTCAGGATTGGAGTCATTACATTTTTTAATTACATTTACCAGAGTTCCTACAGCTTCAATTCAATTATATTCAAGACTTTTTATTGCTATTTGAAATTAAATTTAAGCCCAACTTTACAGTAAACACAATTGGGGGAAGAAAAACAAACGCAACATCAATTACATAGGGTTAGAGTTCATTATTTCCAGTGTCTAGTGCAGACGTGCCACTGGTAGCCCCCAAAGTAAACACACAAAAATACACCAAATGAAAGTAAAGTAAAATACACAAAAAAACAGACTAAAATAAACAAAAATCACCCCAAAAAACACACAATATGACTACAAAAATAGCCAGAAATCTCTAAAACAACAAAAACACAAAAAACTAAACCCATTAAGAAAAGAAAAAATCTCATTTTTTTTTAAACTAAAGTTACCATTTATTTTGAAATGTGAGACTAAGTACACTCATGAATTCATACTTAATCTGCATTAAAACTTAAGACCTATTTTTACATCAATGAATTTAATGGCTTTTAAGACTTTTTATGGATCTACGGTAACCCTGATTACCCATGTTCAATTACAATTACGGTGACTGGATTTTTTTCAAATTACAATTTAAAATACAATTATTATTTTCCCCCCGAAAGTCAATTACAATGGCGTCCTCAATTACACAGCCTCTAATAAATAACTCCCTAAAACATTTCCTTCCTCTTCTGTGAGCATCTCTTATGACAACAGGTCAGTTTTGACCAATTTATTAAGTCAGATGTAAAATACACAAAAAAATGTTATAGAGCATCTAATTTGTTTCTCCTCTCTTGGTTACCTTGTTGGGCTTTTTTCCCATGAATATATTGGTATTAATATTTTCATTTGAGCCTTTTTTCTGTCTATATACACCTCAAGTTATTCTTTTTTTTAAAATGGTAAAATGGTTCTCAAGAGAACTGATAAGTAGTGGGAAAAGTTGATGTGAATCATATTTTAATTATTGTTAACTACGAATGTGTAAGAGATAGATTTGTAACATGGTTCCCCAGTTTTGTGTTTAATGAAATTGTAATTGACAGTTTTTATAGAATTTCCATGCCAATTACAATTACGTCTTAATTGTAATCAATTATCATTTACAAGATTACAATTATAATTGACCCCGACCCTGAGTGTGGTTATATCTTTGGACACAAGTGTCATGAAAGGGTACCTGTAGTGAAAATGTATAGAACAAAAATGTGTTTAATATATTACCAATTAACAAAATGTCGAAATTCTAAAATTCTAAAAATGACTTTTTAGAACAATTTTATACCTTCGTTCATAAACTATGGAGAGTCGCCATTTTGGACAGGATATGACGTACTTTCGTTGATCGGCCTGGCCTGTCGCTTTAAATAAATGGTGCATCGTGGGAGGTATAGGCGCATTAAATACATTGTCACTACAGGTACCCTGTAAGCTGTTCAAGTCTCACCGAGGTAACCGAGCCTTCAGCAATGTCAGCCAGATTAAACTCCTCATCTGCTTCGTCTTCTTTTGCCTTTTTAGCCTCTGGCTCATCCGAACTATGAGATAACGTTTGAAAAATAAAAACACCAAAAAAACCCTGTTTTTAGCTACATTAATTGTAGATATTCAAAGACACGGAGTGAAAACAAACTCTTACTCTTTGCCAAAGATCTGTGCACTCGTCTTCAGTTTCTTCTTCTTCTCCACTTGAGTGAGAGTAAACTTGTTCTTTATCTCTCCCAGTGCAGATTGGCAGCGTTCTCTAATGACCTCAGGGCATTCGAGCGTCGCCTTCAGCCATGACTCCATAGCAGGAAGAGGAGTGCCCGGGTTCACTGCCCGATGATGCAAACACTGAAGAACATTTGGTGGATAAAAGGCACAAGCAGGATGTGACGGAGATGCTTAATCTCACTCTACTAAGGGAGTGCTTATTTGTTGAAAACGAACTTCAATACCTGGAAGAGTCTTTGAAAGGCAGGGTTAGGGATATCGTGGACTTTGAAAATGTCCTTCTGTTTGCCATCCTCATCTTCCTCCACTAACATCATAGAGTCGATGAGAGAGTCCACAGCAGAGAGCTGCTCATCTAAAAAAAAAAAAGAGGAATACTTGATCAAAGGTTATCCCTTTAGTTTATGTACACAGACTCAATAGACACTCTTTATTTTAGAAAAATATAACTATTTTAAAATCTACAGGGGAAGTCTCTTTGTTGATATTTAAAGGTGATGTTCTCATATTGCTTGTACTTGTTTTTAATATTTATATTTGAATAATTCAGTGTTTATATTTTCTAATTTGAGCTTTTATTTTATTAAATTTATGTGTGGAAGCGTATGCATAATGAATATACAAAATGTATGATTCTATTTTACTGTTCCTTAAAGAGAGAGGATTACGTTTGGGTGTCACCACGGTAACAAGATGCAGATGTAAACAGCTTACCTACGAAGCCATACTAGCTTGGTCTGAAACAGAACTTTTCTTTGATTTGATTTCAATTCCTGTTTTATGCAATACTCTTACTGAATCAAATGCATTCAAAAATGTCAAGAATAAACATGCAAATACACACGATATGTGATACAGGCACTACTGGTGTAGTACAACAGCATAGTAGGGCCACATTAAAATAAAAAGAAATCCGAGCACTACAAGATTAAGGTCGTAATATTCCAAGAATAAAGTCATAATTTTATAAGAAAAAAAGTTGTAATAATTTGAGATTACGGTTGTAATATTTTGAGAATAGAGTCATAATTTTAGTTCCTCCATCACAAACGAGGCTATTTGCTCCAAATCAGTCTCGTTCTTTTGTCGGAACAAACGCAAAGTGGCTTTAAAGTCCTTAAACTGATGACAGTGTGGTGATAATGAGTAAGTCACCATGTGTGAAACCTAGAGAAGTATAATCTCACCAAATGTTCCACATTCTCCATAACGCACGAGTGACCACAACACAGACAAGATCCTGTTTATTTTCATAAATTTACGACTTTAATCTCAAAATATTACAATTGTAATCTCATTAAATTACAGTTATTAAGAAATGATTTTATGATCATAAAATTACAACTTTACTTTTGAAATATTACTACTTTAATCTCATAGTGCCCAGATTATTATTTTTTTTTTTTTTAAATGTGGCCCTAATACTGTGTAAGTGCTAGTTTGAAAGGAGGAGTGGAAAGTAACATGAGCTGATAAAACCATAATTAAAAGGAGCTGCAATTTAAACTAAATTATAATAAACATTTTAGTGTTAAGTAGAAGCCAGTTCTGTTTAGTGCTTATAATAAAAATCACATTTACCAGATGGCGTAAACTTAGAGTTGTTCTCCAGAGAGGGAAACGTAAAATGTCTGAGGTCTTCCATGAAAGGCAGCTGAACGTACATCAGACACTACAGAGACAAAGACAGAGAGTGTTTATTAGCTCTATGCTATCTACTCTATCTAGCTCAGGCTCATCCAGCTCAATGATCTCACCTCATGGTCCTGTTTGATACATGGAAAAGCGGCGCCCACCTGAGGGTTGCTGCGCCGGTCATACGCATAACGCACAATGGCGACCATTTGAAGCTCGTGAAGAGCTTGGATTAGAGCCGACAGCGCCACAGCTGCATGCTGCTCAAACCACACAGCACACAAAACACGTCAGTGGAATTCAATCCCAAACCCTGGAAGTTCCTCCCACCCAACACCAGAAACATCGACACCTTATCCCTTTTCAAATCTAAATTAAAACCCACCAATCTGCATATTCTCTGTAATTCAGTGTTTCATTTTATTTCATAATTTCTCCTTCTTCTTTCTTTTCTTTTTCTTCTTTTTTGTATTATTATGTTTTATATTGTATTGCACTGTTTTTTTATTATACTGTTATTAGTGTAAAGTGTCCTTGGGTGAACTGGAAGGTAATTTTAAATAAAAATATTAATAATAGTCATGTAGCTAGCTGCAGAGCATCCCTGCTCTCCATCCTCACCTCGTCATCCTTCCCAGGAAATATCTTGATGACCTGCGTTCCCATGAACCGATGACGTTGGACCTGAAAACAGCAAAAAAAAAAAAAAAAAAAAAAGAGGAAAAAAAATCAGGACAAAGACTAAAAAAAAAGAAGAAATCTACAGATTCTTTAGCACCATACCGAGCTTTGTTTGGTGAAACCCAGCACAGCAAAACATTTCCCATCATGTGTATATTTCATCTGTTCTTGATCAACCTTAGAGAAAGGAACAATGTCACTTCCGTAACGGAAACCTGTGAACAGATAGGATAGATGAGCTTCATAAATCACAGGAAACGACTGCTAACGGGTGCTATTAAAGTAAAAATAGACTCTTCCTAACCTTGAATAATGTCTTCTTTCTGCACTTCTGTCTCATTGTCATCGTCCAGGCAGTACACGGTTTCCCTCTTCACGTCATCTTTCTGGTTGGTCTGAGCATCGACTGTCTTCCATGATTTCTTCAGCTTCTCTTCCGTCACCTAGCAGACATTTTAAGTGACTTTTTGGAATTAGGAAGCCATGATTTAATGTGTGAAGCTGAATGGCAGAAAAATGTGAAACAGCTTCTAAATTATATTAAAAAAAAAAACCCTCCTAATTCTACATGTTTACATGAGAAAAATTTTTCTCACTAATTGTCAAATTATTTGTCTGTGTTAGTGTTTTTCTAAATATCCTTATTTTGTCTTTAGTACCATTGTTTTCATGATTATTACTTCTTCTTTCTTAATATGTCTTTGAATGTTATAGAGCTTTAGTTCATTTTGCATAGATTAAGATTAATGCTATAGTTTCATTTTAAAACTATTACACTTCTACGTTTGTGCTAATCTTGTGTATTTTAAAATTTTGATGACCAAATGATCTCTTTTGAACTATTTGCTGATAACAGAACTGTCAAGAGGCACCAGAGGAGCGTTAGTTATTTATGGATTAATACAATCCTTGTGTTTGAATTGTTTTTATCAGATAAATCCATAGTATAGGATTCATTGATCAAAAAATAAATAGAAACAAAATCGAGGATCATATGATTAAAAAAACATGTAAAAAGTTACATTTGCTGCTTGAAAGTTTGTTTTCATTTCCGCCATACACTATGATTTTATTTCATAAAAACATATAATGGGTACAGTTCTAAGCATACTAATTTCAAAATGAATGAGTGAATTAATTTATTTTCGTGCTTCACTTACTGCTTTGTAACCAACAATACGGATGGAGAGGGCGCTGCCAATGGTCAGCTGACAGGGCCACGCCATGGGTCTCCTCTCAATACGTTTAAACATACACAGTTGCTCAATGGCACTCCTGTAACATCATTACAACATGGAAAAAACAAGCTCCCATCACACAAATCAGCCCAATCCACAACCTTTTAAACAAGCAGCCTGACACAAATGAAACATGATGGAAACAAATCTACAACCTGAAGGTGTAAATTTGTTCCAGTCCTTCTTCCTCATCCAGGGTCAACATGATGTGCTTCACCATGTCCAGGCCTTCCTTCTGTTCTTCAGAAAGTCCTTTACCAGTGCCAGGGTGGCCGGGGCCTCTTCTGTCCTGGTCTCCAGGAGCCTCCCCATCACCTTCCTCTGCAGGAAAGGGCAGACTGAACAGCCCCAGTGAAGAAACAAAATGGCCCAGTGTCATTCACTCATTAAACACTGGCTCAGTCAGAATAAATAGTAAAAAAAATGAACGAAGCTTCTTTAAACTTTTGCATGAGAAAAATAAATTGATTAGAAAACATGAGTCTGAGTCTTACAAGAACTGCAGAGTGATGTCTGCTTGTTTCAGGTTTTCAATGATGACGTCGAGGTTGTCTGAGCTGACCGGGCTGTTGAGGTCAGTCAGCAGGACGATGTTGCGTCGATCCAACTTCTTCCCCCTAAAAGGAAAAAAATTCAACCATGTTTACCAACACGAGTTTTGTCCATTTCTGGACTACTTTTTAGTAGTACGATGGATGCAGATACCTACCCTGTTTCTGTCTCAAAAATATTCATGCACACCACAAGAGCATCCAGCCCTGGAGACACTTGTTAAGGAGTTTGTACTCAATCAATGCAGCACATTAAATTAGAAAGATGATAATTAAATACTGTCATTAAAATATCATATTTGTCAGCCTTCTTGTCCAGTGGTTCTCAATATTTAGCTTAAGTACACTTATTTCTGAATCCAAGTGCCCCCTTTGTCCGACTACAACATTTTGCTCAAAAAACGATTTAAAAACAACTATAGAACATAATGATGGAATGAACAAGTAATAACATACTTTTTAGAGAATCTTATTTTGTAAATAAGGTGGTCCCCATCCTTTTTGGGTTTGTGACCCCATTTTGATATCAAAAATATTTGGCGACCCCAGAGACATTTTTAATTACTTTTTTGTTCACATTTGAGCTCATATATATATATTTTTTTTTTTACTGCATTTTAGTTAAACTAGATATAATAATTTTTAAAAATTCAAAAATCTATTTTAATTTTTCAGAAATTTCAGGACACCCCAATTAAACTCCAGGTGACCCCACACGGGGTCCCCTACCCTAATGTTGAAAAACTCTGATTTAGTGGCTCCTGAATAGATTTATTTTGATAGTTTTTATCATTTCCGGTCCTCTCACGCCTGGGGTGGGACCAAGACTGAGACTTTATTTGTTAATGTTCCTCTCTCTCCAGTACCCTGTAGTGCCATAGCGTACACTTAGGGGTACACGTACCCCCATCTGAGGGGGTACGCTGTTCTAGCCTATGAAGTGATAGCTAAATATGTAAACAATAGATTTGTTTTAGATACAGAAAATCCTATAAAAACAAAGCCCCAAATAAAAAATTTCAAACAGTACTGGTAAATCAGTTACATTACTTCCTGTGGTTACAATGAAACATGTATTGTTGTGTTTTCCACTAAAACACAAACGTTCAGCGCTATGTCAAAGATACAGTCAGCCTGCTGACTCTCAGGATGGATCTGATTTTCAATCTCCTCCAGAAGTTTAAAGTCTGGGACCATGAGGTTCCGGTGCACAGTGATGTTCTGATACTGGTCGTCATTGTCCAGAGGGTTTTTGGTGGAGTCGGTGCCGAACAGGACCAAAGCCAGCTCATCCTTAGTCTCTGCAAACACCTGAGATAAAACACGGAAAGAAACTCCATCACACTACTGACTTCACATCATTTACATAACATGAAACTATAAAAAAGGGGGAACTTCTCGATGAGAATTTGATTTAGAATTTTTTTTTAAAAAGTGCAGTCCTTTCTTAAAGTATGACATCATTCCTTTTAATAAAATCATTATTTTATTAAAAAAATAAAAAATAAAGGAATATTTTTCAGTCATCATTTTTCTACAGTCCCATTTTGTAAAATAAATCGTGAGAGAATCGTATTGTGAAACCAGTATCGCGAATCGAATCGTATCGGGAGTTGAGTGAATCGTTACATCCCTAAACTCTACACCTCATTTATTTTTTAAATACTTTGTTAATATATATTTTATGAGTAATATAGTTGTCTTTGTCATGTTTTATTTGGCATTAGTAAATAATTATGCACATTTACAAATATTGTGCACGATATGAGTGATAACACGTGCCTTCAGATGTTTACTTGTCCTTTGGTGTGTCTTGGGCACACAAAGTTTGGGAACCACTGGGTCTAGACAAGCTACTGCAGCTGAAAATGCTGATGAAGGTCATGTGGTCTCTGACAGAGAGATGTGAAAATGTCTTCTACCATGGGATGGGTGTTTGTTAACAATGAATGAGAATGACATACACCTGATCGATTTATGTCAAACTGTACCTGCCGCTGGACAAACTTCTGGATGACCCTCTTGGCCTGGTCAAACGGGGACTCCTCTCCAGGGCCAGAGTTGGACATGTTGAAGCCCACATCCATGCACAGGATCAGAGCAGACTGCAGACAACACAGTCATTCAAATCAGGAGGCAAAACACTTTCATTTCACTTCATACACTTATTTATGTCTACTCTAAACACACTTTTGCAAACTAAAGAAACTCCATTAACATCTTTTACACGTTTTCTATAGCTTCAAAAAAGACCAGTAGGTTATAAAGAACAATAGTAGTAAGTCAGTAGAGGTAACAACGGGAGTGAACGACTACTCTAGCGTTATGACGTAACTGGTGAACTGGCTAAATGGTGAACGACTTCACACTGCAGAGTATAAAATGCGAAAAAAAAATATAAATATCCAAATCTAGCTGCATTAGATACAAGACAATGAAGTAAGAGTGTGCTTAAAAACACGTAGACAAGGCCAACTATCTGCGAGGAAAGTCGAATTTGGTCACAATTTGAAATAGAAACCAGTGAAACCACGACACCACCCACAGCTCGAACATGTCTCGACTCGTCCCTGTCGTTGAAAGCTCGATATAAACAATTGGTTGAGTTATTTATGAAGCTTAAACACTTTATAATTCACATCAACGTAAACACACAACTTTCTCACTGAAAACCAGAAAAATATTGACTTACTTTAGCCATTTTATTTCCTCCTTTCAATCAATGCGTCTTACTCTGTTATGGTTCCGTCCGGAAACAGTGAAAAGAGAACTAAGGTTCCTAGTTTATATGTCTCGTAGAAACTGCACAGAAAGAGCATAATTATAGACATTTCACAGGCTGTGATTTATTAAAAAACATGACGCCGCAGTTAATTAAAAAATCCAACCAGTTCCAGTTATGTTGGTACGAGTGTGTTTTCACATTTAAGAGGTGCAAGAATCAGATGTAGGTCAAACGCCCCCTGGTGGTTCCTGAACTATAGGAGGCGCCATTGATAAATTGCAGGGAACTATCATTACTTTGATGAAATTAATAAATAGTAAATCATAGCAGTGAAGAAATATTTTAGCTTTAGTCAAAAACTAATTTTATTCCAACAAGCTTAAGTTGGCAGGTAAATTGGTTTACTGGCAGAGTTAGTATTTAATTGAATTCCATGCTTTTTATTGACATCTTTGAAAAATAATCAAACACTGATGATAAAGACAGTAAAGGTATTGAGAAAAAAAACTACCTCTCATTCATTTGACAAATTAAATAATTTACCTAGAAATATGTATGTTCTAAGCATCTCTTCACATCTTTATGAATGTTTTACACTTTTTCCATAAACGTGTGTGATTAAAACAATGCAATGCCAATCATGCTTCAACCATTTTATTCTTTTATTCTAAAAAAAACAAAAAAAAAAAAACAAGTCTAATTAAAGAAATGCTTTAATTCAGATAAAGGCAACATCTACGATAGCAGGGACCACAAAAAATGTAAATGTCTGATCCTGACGGCCACATCATCAACAATATTATTTGATGAGCGCAACAAAATTATTGTTTTAATTATTGCTATACAAATAAAATTGCATTAATACAGGAAAACATTTTGTTTATTTTGTTGTCATTTCAAATATTTTTCTGTAACTTTTTTCATATTTTTGTTATTGTATTGTGTGTTTTTAGGTTCATATTGTATATTTTCCCCCTATTTTGCATGTTTTTGGAGTCATTTTTGTTGATGTTTTGTAAATAGTTGGAGCTATTTTGAGTATATTGTTGTCTTTGTGTATTTCTAATGTCTTTCTGTTCATTTGTACATGGAGTCATGTATTTGTCATTTTTTTGTATTTCAGTTTTTTGCATAAACTTTATCATTTTGTGCATTTACTTCAGGCACCGCACAAAATAATGACTCATTTAATACCAATAAAGACAGTAAATAGTTTCTGTAGATGTTGTTAGCTGATGCACTTGTATAGATGTACAGTATTTGACAGTGTTCACACCCTACATAATGTCATAAAACTCCAAATGGAGAAAAAAAAAAAAAGCTAAAACATTTTAACAAAAATGCTTTGCAACACATTTCTGCTATGCTGTGCAGATGTTTCACTGGAGAATATGGATATATTATCAGCCCCTATCCCAGTTTAACACTAGGGTGCCAATAATCACATTTCAAAGCATTCAACCCCTAGAAAGACATCGGTATCAGCACCCTGCACTGGTTAATACTGGTTTTTATCAGTTTGTAGGATCAGAGAAAATAGCAACCAGTCACACATTACTACTTTATTAGCAAATAAAGCCAAAAATCAGCACATTATCAAAATTCAATCACACAATATTTTTATTTGTGCACTTCTTCTTTTTATTTTTTTGCATCCAGTATCCACAGCATTAAATATGGTAAAACAGTGTTAATCCACTTACAAACATTTATTTGAAAGTGCTGAAGTCAAAACACAGGGTTACAACCATTTATGAAGATATATGAATCAAATAATTTATACAAAACGTTAAATAAGACAGACAAACAAACATGAATCATGTTCTAAAACATAATATCTTTCTTTTTTTTTGTAAACTTATAGACAAAAAATATGCAAAGACAACAAAAGAAGTAGAGAAAGATTGCAAAACCAGTTTAGAATGAGTTTCAAACAAGATGTACAGGTATACTAATGATGAAGAGAAAGATTCCAGTTGGTTTAGCCATAACTGAAGGAGAAGTGTAGGTATGATGTTAGCGTACCCTGTCAACCTACAGTCCTTCATAAGTAAAGAACGGATCAGCAATAACACAAAGAGCTCCACAGGTAAACAGAAGTTTCAGATTTTGGGAATAATATGCATGTTCTGGAATAAATGTTTCTCGTCTTAAAAATCGGTTTCTTAAGTTCAAACAAATTCAAATTATTTATATTTTCAAAAAGAATGAAAACAAAATAGAGTTACGACTCTTATCCGGAGAGAAAAAAACAAACATTTTGCAAGTAAATACTCAAAAATATGTGACTTTTCAAAAAATAGTCCAAAGCAAATAAGATAATTAGGCTTTTTGCCTAAATAATATTTTCTAAATTCTCACGTCTTTCTTTGGGTTGTCAAATTTTTTTAAAGATTCCAATGCGTATTTAAGTATTTAAAGAAAAAGATAATTAGAAATTGAAAACACTGTTTACAGAACAGTAGCGTCTGAGTAGAGGTGGGTTTATGGTGTACATTTCCTTAAAAACATCCATAGTATACAGTTTCCCAGTTTGAGGCCCTGGCTTCCCCCACGTGGATACTTTAGGTGTCATTCCATAGCAGAGTAATTGTCGTGGGTACTCGAGTGCAGACGTTTACAGGTCAAACTAGACTGTCAAGCTTCCTGTAATGTGTTAAATGCTCATAGAAGAAAGACTTTAAATAGGATTGCTCTTTAGATATTAGTGGGAGTTGGATAAAGTGATTATTGAGACTGTAAGGGAAACCCAGAGCGTTTAAACATGGACGTGTTCAGTTAGTAAAGGCTTTTGTTAAGGGTAACAATATTGTAACTGACTATATTACTGAAAGACTTTATAGTCTCCATGTTGGTCCTCTTCGTCTTGGTCTCTACACTGAGGATGTATGTGCAAGTTCATTGGGCCCTTTGCTCTGCAGAGTGTCCGAGTCCAGCAGCTCCACAATGCTATACGGCGAACAGTCCTCCAGACCCAGTTTGCAACAAGCCCAGCCACAGAACCCTTTTTCCAGGTCTCTGACCGCCTGCCACCACTCGCTGAAGGCCCAGGAAACCTGCACCACGGCCGAGTACAGAGCCAAGGACACAGCCATGGGCATGATGAGCACGGGGTAGAAGATGATGAGAAACGGGCAGATCGTAATCTTGTGCCAGAACGTCCGCTCCTCGTTATAAACCAGGAAGACGTTGTACCAGGTGAGCGTGCCGTAGTAGAAGGAGGTGATGAAGGAGAGGAAGAAGACCACGGGGAGGCAGGAGAGGCTCCAGAGGACAACGTGGGGGCCCTGGTACACGCCCAGGCCGCAGGTGTGTTTGGAGCCCTCCCCCCCCTCACACTCTGCGTTCAGACGCTCTTTGGATTTGGCCAGTTCTCTGAGCTCCTTCTCCGTCAGCGTGACGTGGATGTCCACCACCTGGCCTTTCTTCTTCCCTCGGGTGATGGTTCCAGTCAGGGTGACATAGCGGCTGTCAGGGGG
The DNA here is from genome assembly GCF_900634775.1 of Gouania willdenowi. NCBI lineage: Eukaryota > Metazoa > Chordata > Actinopteri > Blenniiformes > Gobiesocidae > Gouania > Gouania willdenowi. Next base: position 10,598,653 of record NC_041064.1, on the reverse strand, counting down.
AAGACTCCACCCTCCTCCTGTTTAGAGGAAGCAAGGTTACGGTTTTTCTGGCAAACCACAAAGATTTAACAGTACAAGACAATTGTACGCAAACCCCTCTGGAGGCTTCACTTATTCTACCAGGACCAAGAAAGATCCCAATCCTAACTATTCCAGAGTTTGACCATTCAGAGAACTTCTGAAACCTGGACCCTGAGGTTCATAAACCTATTTTACCCTGAAAGTTTGGACGTGCACAAGCCTGCTTAACATGTATCCATGACCCTTTTTCACCTTTGGCAGATTCTTAGGCTTGCATTGGAAAATATGTGTTTTTTCAGTTATTTTTTAGATGTTTCCATTGAAATGTATCTATACAAAAACAGTTGTCTCAAGGCATTTATCTTTACACCCAGAAACTCCCTCTAAAACAGGAAGATTAGAGGATTTGGTTCCTATGACTGCAAATTTTATTTAGCCACGTAATTGCAATGACAAATAGCCATTAGTTCTCTAATTTCTTATATTAAAGCTGCTGGGGATGACTTTTTTTTTTTTTTTGATCAGATAAAGACATAGTGAAGATCTCGTAGACAGAAAAGCTGCTTAAAAGTTTGTTTTCATTTCCACTGGAAACACTTTGATTGACAAAAGTTTCATGCATTGCATTATGGGATGTAGAGTCCCGTAAATGGATGCATAGAAGTGTTTATACTTCATTCTTACAGTGATTTCTGGTGGGGTTTTTTTGGCCAGACAAGGAGGACAGTGATTTGCTCTACACTATTTTTGTTCTAGTTTATTCCCTCATAATATCGCCTCACTCCGCGAGACGTTCACGTTTGGCTAAATTCAAATCTTTCCGTGTTAATCCCAAAATCAATGTGTGCCATTCTTTTATTGTAATTTTTAGTTCATCAAAACACCAGAAATGTGTTGGGGAAGCCACTTTGGTAGAGTTTTTGGGGGGCAAACACAAGAAATCACAAAAAAAAAAAGTAATAAACACTTTTCGATGAATTTGTCTGGGGGACTCCACATCCCACAATGCAATGTGCAAACCTTTCCTGACAATGTTTACAGTGGAGATGAAAACAGACTTCAGAGTGACTAATTTCAACCTTTTACATCTTTTTTTTTTTTTTTTTTTTTAAGCAAATTCTCTTCGTTTTATTAATCTAAGAGGCCTACACTGTGTCTTTATTTGATGAAAAAAAATGCTATCCAGCAGCTTTAAATATGTTGTAACATTTGATGAAGAAAAACTACATATTTTTCCTTTCCTGACAGTATGAAAATGAATTACTTTATCATGATTGTGCGATCTATAGATGCTTTGACGTTGTAACTGACGCGCGTGTGTTGACACCACCTTACCGTCGCTTGTGGGTGTACAGAGGAAATTAGCTCCTTCCTCTGTGCTCCTCTCTCCACCTTCATCACCTGCCTGCTCTTCTTCAGCTGCCCTCTCCATATCAGAGCGGAACACAATGATCGACTCGGGACGAGGGTCTTTCTTCTTTCTCCTCTTCCTCCTTATCGACGGTCCCACGTCTCCCTCGCGGTTCCCTGATGTATCAGATCTTAAGGAGATCACCTGGGGGCTTCCTTCCCCCTCAGTCTGAGACTCCTCCACCTGTGCCATCCTCAACTCTGGTACTTGTTAGTGAAGAGTTATATCAGGGAATCAGTGATACAATCCTAATGCTTTGGTAAGCTATGTCCGCCCACAGCATGGGGTTCTCAACCTGCATAACAAACGTATACACACACAGAGTGTCATTATAAAAAGCATTCATTGTCTAATTTAGTGTGGCCCCCACATTACGACAACAAAAATATATAAAATGATCAAATAATACCAAAAATGAGATCAAAAATACCCAAAATTACCAAAACAAATACAAAACGACAACAAAAGTGACTTGGGAAAAAAATCAAGACAATACAACAAACACACAAAAATACATAAAATGACAAAACAATACCCACAGGGACAACAAAAATACACAAAATGAATTTTTAAAAAAACACACACAAAAAAACGAACAAACACACACAAAATGAGATAAAAATGTGAAAAACCACAACAAAAACACACATTATGACAACAAAATATTTAAAATGACCAAATAATACCCAAAATGACAACAAAAACACATGAAATGACAAGAAAAATATGAAAATGAATAATAATATTAAAAAAAAAACACACACACACACACACACAAACCCTTTGTTCTTTCCTGTGTTATTACTTGGATTGATCATTATTCTAAATGCTGACATGAATGTGGATGATGTGGCTCTTGTACATTGACTGCATGGAATATATTTTAGCCTATTCCTATTAGAGCTGGGTGATATTGACCAAAACTCATATCTCAATATGGTGCTATACAATATGAATCTCAATATTTTTTATTTTAAAAATGAAGTCAAACCAGAAAGAGAATTCTGGGTTAAATTTGCTAATGCAAAATGCCCTACAGGCTCATTTATTAACAAACGGCTGCACAACACATTCCATATTAGTCTTTTTCTCCTCTAAGGGATAGCACGTGTGAGTGAGATATGTAGTGTGTCTTGATTAATGAAAGTTCTGGGTTAGGACGCACTCAGCAATCCATCTCACTGTGATTTTAATGCTGTTCTGAGAACTAGTGAAAGCAGCGACTCCGAGTATTTTAATACAAAATAAGCTATAATATCGATATAGGCAAGATTGTAGGGATGTGAATCTTTGGGTGTCTCTCACGATTCAATTCCATTCTGATTCAATTCAAAATCGATTCCTGATTCAACAATTGATAAAATGCATTGTGTGTTAGGGCAAATTATGACATAAAAAAAAAAAATACAGTTTGTATAAGATAATTTAAAATAAACTAATTCCAATGAAGTAATCACACAAAGGCAAATTTAAGAAAAAAGGTAACATTTATTCATGCTAAACATATAAAAACGCACTTACTGTATAAGAAATAACTTGCATAAATAAAAATGCCAAAATAAAAGCTTAGGCCAGCTGCACCTTTCCTCTAGAAGTAAGTCTCAACTCTCAGTGACATTCATCCTGTACTTTGTTCTTTTTGTTGTTGTTTTGGCTTTGTGTTTCTACTTGTATTGTTTGACTTGTAATTTAAAAAAAAAAAAATATATATATATATATATATATATATATATATATATATATATATATAAATAATGAAAATTAAATCAATTTTTGAAGTTTATGAATCGATCCAGAATTGTGGATGATTAGAATCACGATTCTTATGTGAATCGATCCCCCCTCCCCCACACCCCACTTTTACGAGATTGTAATTTTCTATATCGGGAAAATAGAAAACTCGATATATCTTGAATCTTGATTTATTGCCCAGCCCTAATTCCGATTTCATTTCAGCGTGTATAGCAATCTCGTTCTAGGTTCTGCACAAACGATCACATCTCCTCAAGTGTGAGTTTCTGGGCACAGCAACAACATCAAAATTCACATCAGCTGTGATTTGAGGAAAGAATAAAGAGATTAATGCTGTATGACAAAGAAAAGCATGATGAGTATCCTCCTCATAGGAGCAGCTAAAGCCTAAATGTTACAACCATATCTAACACATTCAGTGAGTCTACACAGTTCAAAGATAGATCGTAGCTTTACTATTATTATTATTAACATTATTCCATACTAAAGCGGCTCAAACCGACAATGAGATCATTGATACAGCTGATCTCCTCCCATTTAAATCCCACCCATGTCCGATCCATTGTCTGTGGATCCAGTAGCCGGTGAGCGTAGCTTCCGCCATTAAAAACACAGCCTTACCTCCAGCATAGGGGACGAGCTCCGGCTAAACGAACCGAAACCGAGTCCAGATGATCAGCTGTGGAGCCAGACTGAAACCGAGCCCATCTGAGCGGTGCTTTCTGGTGTGTTTGTACAGATACAGATGCGCTACGTAAAAGGTTTCTGGAATAGCAGTGGCCCCGCCCCCTCCACCTCTGTCACCCTGACTGCTGTCATGTGAATGAGACAATATATATATATATATATATATATATATATATATATAGATAGATAGATAGATAGATAGATAGATAGATAGATAGATAGATAGATAGATAGATAGATAGATAGATAAAGAAAAAGATATTTAAAGTTTACATTTATAAAAAAAAAAAAAAAAAAACTTGGCAGGTAGATTTGTTTCTTTATTATTTTATCAAAAAAAGTGAAAATATTATCAATCAAAGAAAATGCAACTTTTTGGGGTTTCAAATAAACACTATTTTTCTTTGATTTTAAAATTATTTTTTTAAAGCTTCATTCATCTTTTGGGATTTAATAATAAAGACACAAATATCCTACCCAAAGAAATATTTCCAATTAGATAATAGCTCACTTCAATTAACAAAATAACTTAAAAAATTAAAAAAATGTTTCAATGTAATGTTTTTGGTGCCAAATATTTATTTGCTATTTTTTTTTTCTTTGATTAAAAAGGTATTTTTTGATTGAAGTAAATTTTTCTGATTGAAAACACTTTTTTGACTGAAGCAACTTCTTTTGGTTGAATAATAAAGAAACAAATTTACCTCCATACAATTTTTTTTCAGCAAACTATTAAACCAATAAATAAATAAAAAAATAAAAAATAAACAAATAAAACTCAAATCATATGTATTTATTATGGGTTTAGAGCAATTGTGAGAATAAAAAAGTAATACATAAATAATAAAGTAATAAATAAATAATATTATAGTATAATATAATCTTCTTTGCCTTGAGGGGGCGCTATTTTGCGCGGTTTCTTCTGACCGTTACATTCGCTGCCTTAGCTCAGCTGCTAAGTTAGCATTTAGCTTCAGTCTTTAAAGCCAGGCCTGTGTGAAAATGAGTGAGCAGTACTCATTTAACACCATCGACAGCCTTCTTATTCAACTTGGTGAGCTAAAACATGATATTTATTTTTAAATTATAATAGTTTTTGCTCAGCTTTTTTTCATCTTAGTAAAGTTTCTTATTAGCCGCTTAGCTAACGCAGGAGCTAATATAGCAGTGGGGATGGGGCCATATTGGGGGGAAAAACAGGCACATTTTTTTATTTTTAAAATTCTGGGTTTATTTTCCTTTGTGGCAATTTACTTTTGTAGATGTATTAACAATTCTAAAATGCAGAAGAGTTACTAATAAATAAATGTATACACAAACTTATGAACAGGTTTTTATGTAATTTCAATGCTAATTTTCTGATTACATTATGGTTTTACTTTTAATATTCTATTGAATTAATCACAAAATGAATCAAATAATTAGAAATTAATCAATTTTATTTTTATTTTAATAATTTAAATTATGTATTTTTAGGTTAATATTTAGATGTCCACCTTTTATTGTAAAGAAGTCAAGCTCTTTACTCGTTTGAACACTAAATTATATAATTCCAGTCATATTGTAAGTGTTGGTTGGGGCTTTTGTTGACATTATAAGGTTTTACAAAAATAGATTATCATTGCATTTTTTCTAGGTTTGATGCATTTCAAAAAAAGGACGATATTTGTCTTGTGTTTTTATAGCTTTTGATAATCGAGAGCTTTCCCGAAAGAAGAATGAACTCATTCAACAAATTAAAGGTAGGCTCGGTGTTTGTACTTTATTAACATCAAGACATTTGGCCACAAGACGTGACTTATATTTAATGTTAATAGTGTGCAGAGCGGATATTGCTGAGAAAAAGCTCTACATTGAAACCAGCAGAGACAACATTAAGAAACTTGAGGAGGAAATCTGTGCGAGAGAGAACACTGTCAAACACAATAAAGCAAATGTCAAAAGGTATCGCTAAGTTGAATTTATCCACGTACAAATCTCTAAAAATAACACAAGTCAATCATATCTAATCTAATCATTTGTGTCTGTTCAGCATGAGGATGACCAACTGCCTGATTCTTCAACACGAGCGCATTCTGAAAGGTGACCTGGAGAACAAAAAAGCCAGCTACAGCCACGACGTGTAGGTTCATTCAGCATTTATGTGTTTAAATATTCAAAGCTGAACTTCAATTCATTTGTAAACTTCCCTAGGGAGATGTTCGATGACAGGATCGCAACCTGCACAAAGAAGTTTGAATCGTACAACGAACGTTATTTACAAAATCCTCTCGCTCAAAAGCTGGTCGTACTGCAGGCTGAAATAGAGGAGATTGAGTGTCGGCTCAAAGCCTGTGATGATCAAATAACAATGAAACAGAAGGAATTTGATCGTCTAACTGGTAATAAGCTTTTCTTTTTTTTTTTTTACATTGCCATAGTTTGCTGTGGTAAATTTGAATGACAATTTTCTGTTTTGTCCTTTTTATTTCTCTTTGACCAGCTGTAAAACAACATTTGCTCTCACCTGGGAACTCCTCACAGACTAGGTGATTTTTCCCAAAATAAAATGAATCCCAATTTGCATTACTTAGTTAATCACAAATGGTTCATTCCACGTCATTTCACAAATGGTCCACTTTGGTCTAAAAAAAATTCTGAAATTTTTACCAATTTTTCTGTGATTATTTAATAGGCACACTGTAAATTTTTTGTTTGATTAGATTAATCTTTTTGAGATATGGCCAATTTAGTGAGGGTGGTGTTTTACTAGTTGAAAAACTAATTAACAATAAATGATTATAAGACACTAAGGCATGCTACAATGGTCTCATATAAAGGATTTTCAATATGGTGAAATAGCCCAGAGTTGGGGTCCAAAATATACTATTTATTAAAACTGAGATCAGATTTTTTCCTTTGATTTTCTTTCCCACATGCAGTTATGGGCCAATGTGAATAAAAAAAAAGTATTTTTTTTTTAAATTAGACACAAACCCCCTCACTAAATTGTCCGTAGCTCTAAAATTATTCATCCGATCAAACTAAACATTTACAGTGTGCCTATTTAATAATCACGGAACAATTAGTAAACATTTTAGAATTGTTTTGAGACCAAATTGTATGGGATGTTCTGAAAATGTGTTGAAATGACACGGCATGACCAAAAGTCCATTTTCAGTTTTGTTAAACAACCAGAGAAACAGTTGGTTTGTCAGCAAGAGGAGCACCGTGACGCCTCCATTGACCTCTCCTCTCTCCTTCTCGAACCGACACAGGTACGCTGATTCATTTCCATGACATTCACCTAAAAAAAAACAACCTTTCATTTGAATAAACAGTGATAAATCCCTTAGAACTAATTCTGAACTAAACTTTTAGGATGATGGGAAAACATCTGAGGGGACAAATGCTGAGATGCACAAGCAGAATGAGCAGGAATCCATTTTGTCTTGCATCACACCACAAAATGCTAGTAAGAAGGTGTGGTCATGCCAACAGTTTGACGGTAGGTAGAGTTAGATCTGAGCTGCTTCTTGCACTGTTTGGATGTTGATTTTTCATCGAGCACCTTTTATGTCTTTAGAGCAACTTGTTGAAAAACCCCAACACGAACCTGTCGAGGACATTTCATCTGTTGATGGCAATGTGGTAATGTTTAACCTTCTCAAACTGACATGTACAATATTTTACAAAAGTCCCCTACAAAAATGTGTGCAAGGTACCATGTGTTTTAATTTTGCAAAATGCAAGACAAAGACAGAAACCACTAGAATGTTTGCATTTCCTGAAGAAAATGCAGGTTCTGGCCTGAGTCACACTGTATTAGCTTAGCATTAGCATTTACCTAGTTTTAGCATCAGCCTAACATTTAGTCAAGCATTAGCATTAACACTAACTTAGCATTACCCTAGCAATAACATTACCTTAGCATTATCATTAACTTATCATTAGACTAGCAATAGCATTAGCCTAACAATAGCTTTAGCACTAACCTAGTATTAACCTAGAAATAGCATTAGCCTAGCATTACCATTAACCTAGCAATAGCTTTACATTAGCATTAGCCTAACAATAGCTTTAACCCAGAATTAGCATTAGCCTAGCAACACGGTACAATATAAGGATACGGAAACGTTTACAAACTTACGCGGCACAATACAACAGTGTTTGTGTTTGTGTGAAAGGTGAAAAAGGATCGAGGGAATTAAAAATCAAAAAAGGTAATAATGGTGGTAATTTTCTATTTAAAGAAGGAAAATAAATAGAGAGAAAAGTATATATAGACAAAAACAATCTTTTACTGTACATAAAGGAATACATAGAAAAAACTTAAAAAATAACTGGCAAAACAAAGTTTTGCACTTTCTCATAAATAATGTGCAGACAATTTACCAGACGTACACATTTTTGCTTCTAAATGCTCTAAAAGCATAATTCTCTTGAAATTCTCTGCATAGGAGCAGCAGTCCTCTGTTCCAGCTGTGCAGGACATAATGGAGGAGGTGGAGGAAACTGAAGCTGCTGATGAAATATCTTCTGCTCAAGGCCAAGAAATCAGTGACAGAGCTGCAGTTATGACTAGGGATTCATCTCAAGAGAAAGAACCTCAATCATTCACTGCAGAGATAACACCTGCACCATCAGCATCGTCATTTTCATTCAAGTAGGGCTGGAAATCAGTGGTTCCCAACCTTTTTTTGGGTCGTGACCCCATTTTTATATCATCCAGAGGCAATTTTGTCTGGAATTATTTAAAAAAAAAAATTAACATTTGCTATACTGTGTCCAGCTCAAATATATTTTATTTGAACTAGATTTATATTTGAGAAAGTGCATGTATAGAATACAGTTCTTTGAGATTGTGTGTGGTGTTTTATTTTGAAAAAAACATAACTAAAAAAACTAAAATTCAATTTTAATCAGTAATGCTTTAAATCAATTCCTAGGCATTTCAGGCTACCCCACATGGTGTCACGACCCCAAGGTTGGAAAAAAAACACGGCTTTAAATCATGGTCAAAAATAATCATGCGGTTTCTTTTTACTCTTATGTTTAGCTTTAGTCCCACCAGCTCACCTCGACGTTCTGAGACCAAATCACCATCTTTCCTGTTCTCCATGAACTCTAATCCCAGCACACCAGGCTTCACTGGATTTGAAGTGGAAACATGTTCATCTCAAGATGAAGTAAGACCTGAACTAGAAAAATAAATTGAAATTAAATAACAAAAAGTCACATATACTGTATGTATTGTCTTGTTTCATACAGGGTTCTCTTTTTGCTTTCAACGGCTCACTTTTTAATGACAAGGTAAAGTATTTTACTTTAATGACCTCGTCTGATAAAAGTAGCAACATTTCTTACATTTTGCTCCATTTTCAGAAAACAAATGACCCCAAGTCTTCTGGTTGTAAGTATTAAACAGACATGATTTTGTGACCTAACGTTTAATGGTGCGTTCACACCAAACGCTTCGAAAGCGGCAGGTTTACGTTCAAACGTGCTTCTAGGGAGCGTCGGAGGTCCCGCTGTGCGTCCCGCGCAAATAAAACCAAGCCACTCTCTCGATAATGTAGAGCCGATGAACGGGGGTCGGAGGCGGCGTGTTCAGCAAGGAACTCCATTCACCACACTTCTCTATAGCCCTCTGACATCACAGTGCACACACTGAGGCACACCAAAATACATCCGACCGGAAACAGCCTTCTCAACACAATAATGTTCCCCACTACTTCACATTCACTGGGTGAATTATGAACGTAACTGATCACCACAATATCATCTATTATATGAACACCACCGGCAACAGAGAAGCCCCTCCCCTCGACGCTCGTCCCTAGCATCTTCGACACTGTATTCAATGAGCACAAGCGTCCAACTACGTGCGTGAGGCACGATTTTGACAATTGAAACGTGTTTGGTGTGAACGTACCATTAGGTTTGAAACACGAGTTGTGTTTGATTTTTTTCAGCTCCTGAATTCCTGTTTGGTCAGACAGAACCAAACGATGACTTCCAGTTTGCATTCTCAGCTGAGAGTCCTCAGTCAGCTGACAAAGGGCAGCACAGACAGGATTTCCCATTTTCATTCAACTTCTGAAAGTTCTACTAAAGAGCTGAAATGGCGATTGTTCATGTTCGTTATCCATTCAATGCTCGTTCTTTCACGTTTTGCTCTGTCAAACGTTCTGCCACATTCAGGTTGAATTGTTTATTGAAAACAGCAGTGTCTGTATTACAGTGTCATACAATCTGTGTTCAGTGCTCTTTAAAGGTTTGCGTACAATATCTTAACATTAATAATACATATTTTCAACATAATCTTTTTTTCATTGCTCTATGTAAAACCAGATGTTGTGTGTGTTTTTTTTTTTTTAACTTAATACAATATACAAAGAGAAGGAAATGTACACCTTACTGCACCTAGAATTAAAGGTTTTCTTGCATTAGTTCATTCCTTTCTAAACACAAAACAACACACTGCATTCCATCTGATACATTCAGTAATGATATAATGCCTGATTGCAGTAATTTTAGGAGACATGGCTCGGTCAAAAAAACTTGAAAAGCTCGACTTAGTTACTTAATACTTGAAATACACCAACGTGACTCAATACATCACAGCTACAAAGTAAAAACTAGTCAGTAAATGTATTTAAAATGTGTAAAATGAATTCTTTAAAAAACAATGGATGAAACAGTAAAGGGGGTAAAATAAAATAACTGCAATGCAGGTTGTTGTTAGAACCCAGAGTCGATGCTGATGGAGCGCCGAGTCACATGTTCCATCTCACCAGGGACGTAATCACAGAAGCTGGTTTGGTACTTGGCCAACATTTTCAGCATCGGCCTCAGATTAGCCCACCACTGGACTTTAGGCATGCGATGCCTGGGGAGAATTAAAAAAAAAGTGGATGAGCATTATCATGACAGGACATCACCTGGTGAGCATTAAGGGATATTAGTGGTTGGTGCTGCTGCTGCTGCTTACTCAAAGTCGGTCACAGCCTTGAGTTCAGCGACTGGGGTGAAGGAGATGACCTTCCTCTTGAGGCCGAGCACACACGCCGTGTCCGGACCGTTGGCAAACACACGACCTGGTGTGAAGAAGAGTCAAATTAATCCAGCTGTTTTAAACTGGATGTAACGGCACATTTTAAACAGGACGAGTTTTACCTTGTCTGTCATTTTCTGTCAGTTTGGTTGTAATCCACTCGATGGCCCTCATGCCCATCTTAGTGCCAAAATTCCGGTCAAAGGGAGAAGGTGTGCCTCCCTAAAACCCAACAAGTGTTAGTATAGAGATAAACAGTATATACTGTAGTGCTGAGTAATCAGTGTGTTGTGTGAGGTGGCTCCACACCTGTTGGAGATGACCCAGCACGTTGACTCTGCAGTCAAAGATGCCCTTTCCCTCTGCAGAGTACAACCTGTGGATGAAATCTGTGGTGTAGTTTTCATGGCATTTTTCATTCCTGGGAAACAAAAGGAAATTACACAATAATACACATCTTTAACAACTTAAAGATTCTCAATACATTTGGACAGTTAATTCCAAGGCACAGTTGTGGTCAATGACAATTTTCAATTACCATTACGTTTTCAATTACCCATATTCAATTACAATTACAGTGACCAGCATTTTTTCCTATTACACTTAAATTTCAATAATTTTTTTTATCCTCAAAAGGTCAATTACAATTACGTTCTCAATTACTAAAGTTCAATTACAATCAATCACAATTACTGAGCCTGAAATAAAATCAACCTTTCTCTTGTATTAGCTTTCTGTTAGCATCTCTTATGATAACGGGTCTTAAATCAGCTGTAAAATACACTAAAAACATCTATCATCTAATTTCTTACCTATCTATTGGTTACCTTGTTAGGCTTCCTAATCAATGAAAATATTGGAATTAATATTTTTGGTGTGGGGGGGTCTGAGCTTTTTTTTTTTAGTATATCCCTAGATTTACATTTTTTTTCAAATGGTAAAATGTGGGAAAGCTTGATATGAAACATTTTAATAATTGTTAACTACATACGTGTAGAACTGTAACATGGTTCCCCAGGTTTGCGTTCAATTAAAACTGACAATTTTTATAGAATTTTCATGGCAATTATCTGAACTCAATTACAATTTATTACGATGACGGCAGCAACAGATTTTTAAAATTACGCAAAACCAACTATTCTCTCAACATTTATGTAAAAGGTTGAAAAACTTTTACCTTAAAAATCACCATTAGATGGAACCTACATGTTGATTTTAATTCAAAAGGGAAAACATTTACTACTGCCCCACTTTCTGTATTTTTTAATGCATGTAAAAATGAGTCAGAAGAAGCGAGATTCTCTTCTATTCGTGTATTTATAACACCTGTTTCCTGTTCTGATTACTTGCCATTATAACTCTCTATTTAATGTGTTATTCTTCCCAAACCAGCCTGTGTTTTTCAATGTTTTCATAAACTAGTGATAGAGTAAATCTTACATGTAAAACTATTCTCGGCCGAAAATTAGCCAAAAGTGGCCGAAACACTTTCCTCACTGAAAAAAGCCGACCGAAACAGGATGTTGTAAAGATGGGAGCAAACAACACGGCCTTGGTTTTCTTACTTTCGAATTCGGTCAACAATTTTCATTTCAGTGCTTCCTTATGTAAAACATAAAGGCACCTCTGATGTTTGTGAAATCTTGCTGAATATGTGGTCCGTACCTCAATACTAGACCTCGCTGGATGTCCTTCTTCATCTTTTCTGATAAATGCTCCACATTTGTCTGTCAAAAGGAACATTAGTGGAAGATAAACTGCGGTGCAAATTACTGAAGGACATTATCGGGACTAGTCTTCCAGTCTTACCTTGAGGTCGTGAATGTTAAATGGATCTTCAAAGATATAAGCAGCATCGGCCCCTGTTGCTATGCCCGTGGAGGTGGCCAGATAACCACAGTACCCGCCCATGGTTTCCACCACAAACACTCGTCTCTTGGTTCCAGAGGCCGACTGTTTAATCTTGTCACAGCCCTGAAAATGAATTCAAAATTGCCTGTTATGTTCATAAATGTTTCAACGTTACTGTGTCTGAAATGATGTCATTTAGTTAAATGGTTCAAATTGAAAGGAAATTGGATGCTTCAGCTGCTCTGCTGATTTAAACTAAACTTTAGAACTAATTTAAAGCTGCTTCCATTATAAACAATGCAAACATGCACACCCAAATGTTGTGATGTGCTCTCTCTAATCTGTAATAATCTGTTGACGGACAAAAAAAAACAAAAAACATTTTCATCTCCGGCTTCACAAACATAATTTAGTTCCTTATCTCCCAGCTGAAGCATCCGTCACACTACTAATGTACCATCTACTCGCTCATACCGCCATAGCAGAGTTGACAGCAGTGTCTGCTCCCATGGTGAAGTCGGTTCCAGGCACGTTATTGCTGATGGTAGCAGGGATAACACACATTGGGATGCACAGCTCGTCGTACTGAGAGCGAGCCTCAAACAGCTGCAGAACACCTGTGTAGCCCTGTCATAAAGCACACGTAGAAATGATATTGACAGTGAAAGTATAAATGTAAGCATTAATGCATCAGACGGAGTACCTCAAACCCTCCAATCACAAGCAGAGCTGAGATGTTGAACTTGGTGATGGTTTCCACAATCTTCTCCATGTTGTTGCTGGGAAGAGTCCTAAAAAAAGAAAACATATACAGACTCAATCCTAGAGTCAAACCTCACTGTAAGTAAACATCAAACTATAGACACATGCATTCATGATATTTTTTTTTACCACGCTTCTATTTTATTTACAAATCCTGACAACTTAAAAAAAAACAAAAAAAAAGCAGAGATATTCACACAAGTAAATGAAAATTAAATTTGGTTAAGCCTGAATACCCAATCAATGGGGCCAGTACAAGCTCATTAAAACTGTTTAAAGCCATTAGAGTTCTCTTGGTTTTTTTAATTTTTTTTTAACAAAGACTGTTAAAAACTAAAGAATCTTATTACAGAGTGAGACTAAAATGATCTAGTCTACCCATGTTTCAAATTCTAGATTTTGTTCATCAAAATCATTTTAAAACTTGTTTTTCATATTCCTTTTATCTTCAGCAGGTTGATAAGACTTAAAAGTTCTAGACATCGTGGCCCACATTTATCAACCTTGAGTGAAAACAGGTGCAAACTTGAGTGAACATTTGGTGATATGACGCGACCAGCGTGTGATCCATGAAACATTTGACCAATCCAGCACACAAATGATCAGGTGTTGATAAATCCGGCGGCTGAATTTGATCGCCCTCCTGTTTCGGAGGCCGCGCCCACTGAGGTCAAACAAGAAAAGAAACTTTTCCAAGATTAAAATCAGCATCCTCACATCTGAGGTGGAGCAAAAACAAAGATGTGCTTTTTGACAGTGTGAAAACTGGACTTAAAGAAGCACATTTAAACGCTCTGTGATAGAAGATCAGCCCCTGAACGGGTGACGTCTGCCCCCCTGTGTGCGCTATGAGTAACTTCACAACAGAGATCCTGGGGAAACACGGATATGATGTTTATATGAGCCTCCGTCCACACGCTTTAGGCAATAAATAACACATTAAAAAAAACTAACAAAAAAATAAATAAAAGATCACAATGCTTTAAAAAAAAGTCTTAAAAATGACAAAATGTTGTCTTTGTTGTCCAATAATTCATCACATTACCAGTTACCGCAGCACATTTGTAAGAGTTTTAGGAACCATTTACATTTAAAAGCATGAATGAGAGTAGACGGAGCATCAAAACTGAATGTACGAAAAGGTTGATAAATGATGGGTATTGTTCCTACGATTAGTGTTGTCAAAAAACTCAATCGTGAATAAAGTATAGATACCAGAAAGTGTGTATCGGATACGATCCTCGCCTGTTTCAATTGACACAACTTTATTCGATGCTACAGACACAAACAGACACACAAGCAGCCCCTCCCCTCAGCTGCAGCTGAACACACGACCACAAAATGTTATTTTGCCCCAATGGTATCGCAAATAGTATCGCGTATCAAGTTTTTGTTTTTTTTCCTGAGTATTGGTATCGAGTTTGAAATTGTGACAACCCAACCTACGATAACGGCCAATGAAAATTGTGAACTAAATAAAGGAATTGATAAACATGTTGATATATCTTACTGTCTTATGGACCAATATGTGCTATAGTATTCAGTATGTAAAAAACGCACAGAACATGTATTTTCCAGTTGAAACAGATCACGCCGTGTTCGCAGTTGGACTTCTCTCAAAAAAGACCTTGTGATGTTGATCACCCACCTTTTGGTCCCCAGCAGTGATCCTCCCTGTCCCGTCCATCCTGCCACTCTGTGCCACTCCATCTCAAACACCTGAGCACATACGGACATGTGATCAGCTGCTCAGTCTAACACAGGCCAGTGTTTGGTCGTAACAGTCATGTGACACATGTGTGAAGTCACCTCTCCATTGGCCAGCCCTTGAAAGCCATCGTGGACGCCGTAGACCTTGTGCCCGTGACCGATGGCCCTCCTTACAGCCGACCTCACAGCTGCGTTCATCCCTGCAGCTGGAGCTCCCACGTTCAGGATCGCCAGAGAGAAGTTGCTCTGAGGAAACGTGGATGTGTGTTTTTTAGTGTTTGTTTTGGACTGAATGCTTTTTTAAAGCACAGTGGAGACTCACTGCAAACTTGGCAGGTTTCTGGAAGGCCAGGAGTTTATAGATGGACCAGTTGTTCTCAAAACTCCTGCAAAAACAAAAACAGATGAAGATTGGTTTGCTTTTCATCTGAATCTACAACGAACTGCAAGCACAAAATCTTTGTAGATGAGCATGTAAAACAATAACTGAAGATTACACACATTGAAACATGTTCACCCTATAATGCAGGGTTTTTCAACCTTGGGGTTGTGACCCAATGTGGGGTCACCTGAAAATTTAAATGGGGTTGCCTAAAAAAAAAATTCTGATCATTAATATATTGTAATTGTTTCTTAATTATTCTTTTTCAAATCAAAAAGTAACACACAGTCTTAAAAAAAACTGTATTGTATGCCAGTGGTTCCAGTACCCCCTTTCTCTTATTTCTCAATCCAAGTACCCCCATTGTCCGACTACAACATTTTGCTTGGAAAACTATTTACCGTTTAAAAACAATTACAGAGCATAATGATGGAATGAATGAGTGATAACACATTTTAAAGAATCTAGTTAAAATAAAATGCAGTATAAAGAAAAGAAAAAAGAGAAAATGGAAAAAAAAAAATACAGTATAAAAATCACTAATCCTGGCTACTAGTTACTTGTTACACAGTTTAACAAATATGATCAAAAACTAATTATAGAAAAACTCTTGGGGGTCTCCAGAAATGTGTGATATAAAAATGGGGCCACAATCTAAAAAAGGTTAGTTACCACTGCTATAATCCATCTCAGCTCTTACCCTCCACGCAGCTTAATGGCCTCATCAAACCTTTTCTCATTCATGGCCGTCTGCACCAGTTTAGTCTGGAAACAATGACCAAAAAAGATACATTCATCCCAATTCATCTCAGCACTAACTTTTCTTCTGCCAGAGGAAATTAAATAGTTAAATATTGAAAAAAGAGAGACTCACCATCTCTACACACTCCATAAGAGGCAGACGGACGGCGTGGTTTCCTGAAAGGCCGATGACACAGGCGGGCGTGTCAGGAGACGCTTCCATCAGGGCGACCACGGCCTCCACACCCAGCTTAGAGCTCTGTTCACACACACATCAGCACAGGGCAATGAACACCTTAAAGCACATATGTCAAACTTAAGGCCTGCGGGCCAAGTCCGGCCCACCAGAGCATCCAGTCCGGCCCACGGGAAGATTTTGTTCAAAGTAAAAAAAATACAGCAAAAACAAGACAGGACAATATAAGTTGTAGATAAAATACGATGGGGGTTGTAGTACGACGTTATTTACAGTAATATTAAATTATTTTTAAAAACCTGGAAAATTATTGCACAGAATTCTGGCAAATTTCGATAAAATTAGCTGCAAAGTCAAGGAATTTTCACCACATCATCAGGATCATTTAAATTAAGTTGATCAAAACTTAATCAATAAACCTGCTCAGATTCAGTAAACCATTGATCTCTGAGGTGACATTAATGCTGCTCTCATATAGCTATATATGACCATAATTAAAAAGGAATAATCCATGTCAGTACAACTTATATCTACCTTTTAATTGTATCTTACTCATTATCTTAAATTATATTTTCATTTTTAATAGACGTTTTTGTTTAATTATAGCTTTCTTTTTTATTAGTATTTATTTTGTTTCCTCACAGTACAACTTAAATCTTCCTTTTAATTGTATGTCCTTATAATTCCTTATAATTGTCTTTCTTTTTGACATACATTTTTTTTTAATTATGTTTTTGTTTTTTTATTAGTATTTTGTTTCCTCACAGGAGTTAAAAACAAATATTTTCTAAAGAAATTGATTAATATTTCTTAAAAAAAATGGAATTGGAAAACAGAATTTGGGGGGGAAAAAATAAAACGCATATGCATTTAAATGTATACAATATTTTTAAAAATCGTAAATTGAATCGAAATCGCAATATCTGTCAGAAAAATCGCAATTAGGTTTTTTGTAAAAATCGTGCAGCCCTACTTTATAATTTCCTTGTTGTACCGTTACAATGCTTTAGGTAATTTTCTCATACATTGCAAATAAACTGAAAATTATATGGTAAAAAAAATTATTTGCACAATATCACAACCCTGATATTGTATTAAAGTGTAATTTCTGAGCATTGAGCATCCTTAATACTCACCAGGATTCTGTCGAACGCTGAGGGAGTTCCTCCTCTCTGCACGTGGCCCAGCACCGTGACTCTGGTGTCGTATCCCAGTCTCTTTGACACCAGCTACAAACACACACATATTTTAGGTTAAAGTCATGCTGGTTAATCAGTGTATTAGTGCCGTAAAGACTAATGAACTTTGAGATGACTGCCAGTTAAATACAGTGCTGCCATTAATGATTCAAAGAGTGTAAATCTTACATCTTTTACATAGGTAGAGGATATGGGATCACCATTCCTATCAATGGCTCCTTCAGCCATGATGATTATGTTGAGTCTGGATCCTTTGGTGCGACTCTAGAGGTAAACACAACACAAATACTAGCTGATTTACTAGAAACATTTCTTGAACTACTGGCTACATTTACTCTCAAACTGGTTCAACCTCTGGCTGTGGACAGGATAGGATTATTGTGCTGGTCAAAGGAGGTTAGCATATTAGCATACAGCTCCGACCTGTTCTGTTAGCCTTACCGACGACAGGCGAGCACACATCCGATCCTCCCAGCCCTCCAGAGGGGGAGCTTCAGGAATGAAGAGCCAATCGGCTCCAGAGGCCAGAGCTGACACCAGGGCCAGATACCTGCAGCACAGACGGAACCAGGGCAGGAATGGAGATGAAAGGAAAAAAACATGTTACAAACAACAACAAATCAGCCAAGACAGTATAAGTAAAGGAGCAAAAACAAGGTAAGAACAGAAGATAAATAAATAAATATAACCTGAGTGAATTTACATATTGCACATAGGAGAGTGTGATGTAAATGGTCCAGCATGGGGGATTAATATTAACTATAAAGGTAAAGAGTATTTGACTTCAAACAACTAGTTTAACACAATTCTATGGACTTAAGTCCTACTAATTTATAATAACTGTCTTAAAGTAGGTTTTGGGATGATAATCAAACCTTTATTTTGTTAATGCTCAAGTACAGATAAAAGAAAATTAGAACAGAAGTTGTCATCTTGTGGATTGGAACCCAAACCCATTTTTTGGGTAACATGCATTTGCTTGACTTAGTTTCTATTTGTACTTTTATTTTGAAGGGGATTTATTAAATCCATCTAGCTTGTGATAATAATAATAATACATTTTATTTGTAATGTACTTTACATTTGATGCCAAACCTCAAAGTGCTACAGGATTAAAACAATACAACACAACATATATTAAAAGACAGGACTAAAAAGAGGCATTAACTGTTAAAATAAGTCTCTGTTAAAAAAAAAAAGGCTTCATGAATCAAACGACTGCCTATTGCTGTGTTAATAAGATCTACTTTTTATTTATTTATTTTTAGCATTTAGTTAACAATAGAATATATAAAAAAATTTATCAACAGGACAAGCTCTGAAATGTACTCAGACTATAAAGGCAACAAGTATCTGACGTTAAAAAACCACTTTAACCCAGTTGGACTAAAGTCCTACTAACTTATATTAACTGTTGTAATGTAGGTCCTGGTTTTGGGATGACAATCAAACCTTTATTTTGAAATGCTCATGTACAGATATTAGAAAATGGATGAGAACAGAAGTTCCCAATCTTGTGGATTGGAACCCAAACCTGTTTTCTTTGGTTGCTTGACTTAGTTTCTATTTGTACTTTTACTTTGAAGAGGATTCATTAAATCCATCTAGTCTGTGATAAATTTCAGAAATCAAACAATTGCCTGTTGTTGTGTTAAAAAGAGACAATTTTTTTAGAATTTAGTTAAAAAGCAGTAAACTGACGACAATCCAGTCACAACCTAAAGGTTCTATTAAATAAACAAATAATAAAACTTAATCTTTGGGGTTTTTATGGAGTAATGTTTAGTTGAAAAATGTCCATCTGTTTTTTTCACTTTTCAGATTATCTCATGATTTCTACACAGACAAAAGTCATTGATTAGTCTCTGACAACATTCGTTGACGTTACACCAGCGTTCCTTTATCTCCTTGTGCTATTATCACTTCATAAATGATGACTTATCACACAGAAATCATCAAAAAAGGCATGAACACGGCTCAGATTTACACCTGTTATTGGAAAACTAGATAACTACTGCCTACTGTAAATGTTAGGTATGTAATAATTTGGATCTGTTTTTAGTTTATCACATTTGGTGCACTTGTTTTCATTTATTCTAAGTCTACTAAATATTATTATCTGTCTTTTTTCTTTTTTACTCCTTTAAAGCCTTGCAGTCTTTTCTTTTTTTAAGTGATTAATTTTCATTGTCAGAGGCTTAAATAATTATATGTTTACACTGGATTTTACTCCATCTTTGCAGATTATTCTCTGAGGCATAAATATTTAATTCATCAATATGGGAGCACTTTGTAATATTTTCTGACATCTTATTAATTCTCTTTGGCAAACGCTGACTGCCCAGCAACAAATTCATCACTTTAACAAAGAAGGCTTATTTATCGACCAATCCTCATGAGAGCAGCAATAAACTAGTACAGTACTTTAAGTGCAAACCATCTTTGTTAAATAGAAGGGAGGTTGAATCCCAATGTCTTCAATATCTATAATTAGGGGTGTCCCGATCTGACATTGATATCAGAAATTGATCCAATATCAGCAAAAAAAACAATAAAAATAGAAATTGAATTATATCAGCAATTATGTGCAATTCATTCCAGACTCAAGCACTTCTATCCACCAGCTGACAGAACTGATCACGGACAGTAAAGAATAACTAACGTGAATGGTTTTATTGGTTTTGAGGTTATTTTTCAGGGTTTTCCAATTAAGTTTTTATTCATTCTATTCAATTGTAGAATTATCTTATGTTTAAGTTAAACTAGTGGTTATTTTGCTGTTTTCAAAACTTTTTTTTGTTATTATTGGATTTAATTATGTTAATATTCAGGGGCTTCTTATTGTGTTTAGTTATTCTATTCAAGTGTAGAATATTATGTTTAAGTTAAACCAGTAGCTATTTTGCATTTTAAAAACTTTTTTGTTATTATTGGATTTAATAACGTTATTTTTCAGGGTCTTCTTATTATTTGTATTTTATTGTAGAATATTCCTATATTTAAGGTTAAAATTTCTGTAACCCATTGGTTAATAATAAATGGGTGAGTTTTTTCTAATACTTACTGTTCCGTTCCATACTACACATGACTGATCACCGTCACAGACTTAAAGATCAATCAAAATTTTGTAGATATGCACAAAGTGAGAGTGTTACTCACCCACAGTGTCGACCCATGAGCTCCAGAACAAAAGCGCGCTGATGGCTGTAGGAGGAGGACAATGAATCCATTCAAACAGGCCTCAAAGAAAGTGCAGAAAACAAGTCTGGACATGGAAATCAGGCTAAAAAAATTCTTGAATCAGGTTGAGATATAAAAACAAAAAAAAACAGGCATATGTAACTGGATTCCAAAGGTAAATCATGCATGAAGCCAAGTGTGTGGAAAGGAATACGTGCACGTGATCACGACTCTCTGCTTAAACCAAATAAGGTGGTGAAACAGCGCGTTATCAAGTCTGACCTCTGGGCCGTGGTCATGATGGAGTCAACGATCTCCATGATGCGGTGCAGGGCCGAGTCGGCACCAATGGTCATGTCGGTGCCACAGAAGTCGTTGTCAATGGAGCCGACGAGGCCGACTATGTTGAGGTGGCTGTGCTGCTTGGCCACGGCGTCAGTGATCCTTCCTAAACACACATGAGAACACAGTGGCATCTGGAACAGTGCGGGCTGCGGGGGGGGGGGGGTCAGGATCAGTGAGTGGCAGCGTCCGAATAGTCCCTCCTATCTCCTTTCCTATCCACTGTTCCTTCACCCCCGGAAGTGTAAGTGGTGGCCATGATAAAGAGCGTTCGCGTTCTCTTTAAGCTGAGGAAAAGATGCTCAATGCTTTCTTCATAACCTCCTTTAGCCTAGGAAACACCGATGCATCCTTTACCAAAGGAGACGAGATAATGCTGACCCACAATTCCTTGCGGCCATAACATTTAAAGGGAAAAGCAGATCGAGCGCTAACGGAAACTCATGATGACAAGTAACGAATATAAGTTACCAATGCAATAATATGCCCTGAACAACTTTAAATAAATAAATACACGAGAAATACCCGGATGTACAGTATACTATATCGGGACATTTTTTAAGTGTGCACGGTCGGCACACTAGTCATACTCAACCGCCCCATGATGCATTGCGAGCAGAACGTAAAATCGTCCTGGGACCAGCTTCAAGCTAAGAGTCAAACATTCCCTTTTCAAAATAAAAGCTCCTCCTCTCATCTTCCATTAGTTTTTTTAATGCTTTTGTAAATAGGGCTCTTGTTTTGAAGTTAAGCAGAAGTTTTGTCAGTAGCACAATGGTGGGTCTCCCAAAATCTCCAAAATGTCAGCACGAAATGTGTTTACGTGAGTTTTATGGATGAAATGACCACATGTTGATATTCTACTTGGTCACTTTCTCACATAAAATGTTTTCAGAACTTTCAAAGGTGGAGAATCAACAGAGATATTTAGCCTCAGGATGCTTCAGGGTTCTGTCTTGTAGGGTTGAAATGTATCTTGGAAAAGTATACTGCAGTGGGAACGCTCATCATCCTAACCATACTACTAGTATATAGTAGACAGTATATACTCTTTGAGTGTGTAGTGTATAGTATGTGAGAATGCGATTTCAAACACAGCCATACTGTAGTGTAGGTTTAGTGTTTTGTACATTTTTGTAGTTTTGAGGGTGGACGCTGGGTGCGACGGCCCTGTATAGCGTTGGCCCGGTGTCCTCCTACTTTTGTTGAGTTTGGCGAGGATCTCCAGTCCTTTTTGTTTCTTTGAGTTAATTTGATTTTGTTGCTACTTTTTGAGAACATTGTGTTAATAAATACTTTGACAATCTTTATTTCTGTTTGGCGTCTTTTCTGTTGCGTCCCCTCAAGCCTTTCGACTGAATAAATTCCTCTCAGGGGAACCTTACCTTTGCTCACCAGCTCCTCCAGCAGCCCGTTCCACTCATTGCGGAAGATGTTGGCTCCGGTGAGGCTGCCGTCCCCCCCGCACACACACAGGTTGGTGATGCCCTTCTTTACCAGGTTGAAGGCGGCGGCGAGTCGGCCCTCACGTGTGGTAAAGGCCTTACAGCGAGCGCTTCCTATCACGGTCCCACCCTGAGGAAACCATTAGGATTAGAAGTGATAATAAACAAGAGTTTTAAAAACAGAGGCTTCCTGATGTTCATATAGTAAACCTCATGAGGGTAAAGGAATATTAGCACAAGGACCCACGAACTGTTTTAATACAAATCCAACTCAAACACACCCCATTCATTTCAATGATTTCAACAATGAGGCTTGAAACAAGATTATTCTTTCAATTAAACACACAGAAATAGAAAAAAAAACTGCGTATGTGAATCTAAACAAACCAGCACACGCCCTTCAACACATTCACTGGATGTTAATTCAAGACAAGTGGATGCGAAAGCTGGCTGCGTCTTGAATTGATCAGCTTAAAGCCCATGCAGCCATGCTTCTTACCGGATTATAACCACTGACAGGAAGAGAGGGGAGAAGATATGGACAAGGATGATGAAAAGAAGGGTAAAGAAAGAAGAATTTAAAGGAGATAAAAGGGTAGAACATTGATTTTTATGTAGACATTTGTAAAGAGGATGTTGGGTCAACATCACACAGGTAATGAGGGTCAATTGTTAATATTCTGTAGAACTGAGATAAATAACAGTATTCTGCATCACGTACCAGTTGGATGATGTTGGACACACTCTGCCAGTTGGCCACTTTGATGTTATCTCCCCCATCCACCAAGCCCTGGTAACCCTGCAGGGGCACCAGCAATAATCCAGGTTAGTCTAACATAAACAACAGATGTAAATATTGATCCAACAGATTGACTTTAATCACCTCATAAATCAGGTAGACCTGGGCGCCCACATAAATGCCCATCCGGGTCACGGCTCGTACTGCTGCGTTCATTCCTGTGTGACGCACAGTTCCACAAAACAAACTCTTTAGCGATTACACACACACACACACAAAAACATGCACACACACACACACACACACTGCTCTCTATGCAGAAATCAATCAGTGCTGTGTGTGTGTGTGTGTGTCTTCTTTATCCGTTACTCTGCATCTGCTCAGGGGAGGACGTAACAACGGTTTAAGCGATTTGCTCCAGAAACTTGGACACACTTTCGCTTACAATCAAATAAATCATAATCAGCTTTAAAAAAATTTTTTTTTTAAATCCAAGCAATCCTTGATATTTCGAGTCAACGCTCGTCGTCAGCCTGCATTCTGTGACTTCAGAGAATCTGTAAAGGAGGTTAAAGTTCACAAACTCAGCTGTAAATATTACAACTAGGGGTGTCCCAATCGGTCCGATATCAGCCAGAAAACGAATATCGGATTTTATTCAACTGCATCTAAAATCTATGATATATATATTATAATATATTTATTCAATTGTAGAATACTGTAGATATTATGTTGAATATTAAAATGTATGTAACCAATTGGTTAATAACAAATGGGTCAGTTTTTCTCATACCTACTGTTACTGACTGTTGTTCTCTGTATGAGTAACA
This sequence comes from Gouania willdenowi, assembly GCF_900634775.1. Lineage (NCBI taxonomy): Eukaryota > Metazoa > Chordata > Actinopteri > Blenniiformes > Gobiesocidae > Gouania > Gouania willdenowi. The sequence continues at coordinate 10,574,369 of NC_041064.1, read as the reverse complement.
TCACTTGATCAAGCCTTTTCTAACATTCCACACTACAAAATAAGTAATAAAAGTATGTATCATTCATACTGATATCGTATCGGATCAATATCGGCATCAGCCAATACTCAAAGCTGTAATATCGGTATCATATCGGAAGTGAAAAAGTTGTATCGGGAGGGACATCCCTAATTACAACTCATCATATATGTGAAAAACATCTGCTTTGATTACAAGAAGATAGATACTTTATTATTTACACGCACACACACACACACACACACACACACACACACACACACACACACACACACACAGGGTTAACAACATTGTTTTAAAGAAAGTGAGAGATAAGACAGCAGTTTATCCCCACCCAGACTCGTCCTTCACTACCTTTTTTATTGTTGTTAAACAACCTAATGGCTGAGGGTAGTAAACAGTTCCTATAGTTCCCATAATACCTCTATATAGGAAGAGTTCGTGGAAAAGTCACCATGTAAATAAGACACATTTAAAGGTGTTATCATAACATTTCCATTGTTATCACTAATACTCATGCACTACAAATATTTACCTAATAGCACAGAAATACTATCAAAGTTGTTATAACACCATTATAAACACTTTTTAAGAGCAAAAAAAAAGAGTCCCTTGCTAGGTGTGTCCCGTTGCAACTTTTTTTTTCCACTTCTGATATGACATCCTTGGGTTTAGGTTGATATTGATTGAATAAAATGAAGCATGGATTGGTTTTTTTCATCGATGTGTTGCTTTAAAACTGGCAGTTTATGAAACAATATTTTGAAAAAAATTGTGATAATAGTCGAGATCGGATGCATTTTTTTTTCTTATCGTTTTTTGCCATATCGCCCAGCTATAGGGGTGTAAAGATTAATCGGTCTAGATCGATTAATTGATTGTTTGATCAATGATTTAGTCAAACCGATCTAAAGTATAAACATCGATATCCATAGACATTTTGCCTTCCGCTTTTATATTGTTTTGTTACAACCCCAAACGTCAGTGAGAATTTTTTTTTTCTTTTCAAAGAATGTTTTTTATGTAAATACCTTAAACAGTCATGCAAAAAAAAATTATCAAAATGCATCAATATTGTGTTTTCCATTTTAACATATTTAACAAGGCAAATTCCACCTTTAAAAATACATATACAAAAAAAAAATTACATTTTAAATACATATACAAAAAAAAAAATACATTTTAGTGTATTTCCTGGGTTAGGGTTAGTGATAGGTTTATGGTTAGGGCTAAAATAAAAGGGTTAATGGGGTAGCTAAAAATAAATATGAGCTAAAATAAAACTGATGGTACTTTAAGTCACGTGGTGCACCTAAACTGGCCAATGAGGGGCGCTGCATATGAATAAACTGGCGGTCTCTTCACAAGTTCCCGTATGTATAGCCTCGGCAAAAAAATCGATATCGTATCGAAATGAAACAAGTGATTTACATCCCTACCCAGCTATATCGATTTTTATTGGGTACATCAATATCGAAATGGGACAACAACAGCACGATCTGACAGAAAGATTACACTATCACAGCTGTAATAAAGCTATTAATGGCCGTGTTGGCATAACTGTTACATTAAGGAAGCAGGCTTGTAATCGGAGGGTCACTGGTTCGAATCCAACCTGGGCCATCACACAGTGTTATAGAGCAAGTCCTTTAACTTCAACTGCTCGTGTTGTACGTGGTTGTTGATTAAAATGTCTCCTAAATGAAACTGTAATCCTGTATTACAGACACGCAATCTTTGTTAGAGCTTAAATAAAAGGGAGGAATTAAAGAAAAGTGTCCATAGTAAATTACAGCATTATGTGCAATGGGTAGCAGCAAATTGTTCTGTAGCTAAACACCTTTGCCCTCCTTATCAAACATGGATTATAAATGAGTAATAATCAACCTACTAACCCAGCACGCACACACACACACACACGCACACACACACGCACACACACACAGACTTTGTGTCACCTTGTGCATCTCCACCGCTCGTCAGCACAGCCATGGCTCGACCAGCCCCCGACATCTTCAGTTTCTCCAGATCCATGGAGCACTGCCTGGCCGCCATCATTAGCGGTAGATAGACAGCAGCTGTCAGCGGAAGTGAAGCTAAACTTAGCGGACGGTAGATGAAGCTGTTTGTCGTTCGGACTGTTGTGTTTTCTTCTTTGTTTGACTGCAGCAAACTGAAAGACGAACCTAACCTCCTGTCTCGGACATAGGTGTCGGCACTCCCAGCAGTGGGCGTGGTCACACCGCTGCACGCTCTGACTCCGCCTCTTGTAACGGAGCTCGTGCCACTACTGTAAAAGCGTCTGCTTCAGAACCCCGGAGAAAGGTACGTCTGCAGATACAGATACAGGGCTGCTGATGCACTATTGGAACCCGGAAGTGCCCCCGAGGCTGTTTTTTTCCAGCTGCTGTCAGAAGGAGGCCCCGCCCACTCTGTACAACACAGCACGTACGACACGCACCATGCAACATGATGATTAATATAGTCTTCCTCATTCCAGAGGAAACCTATTTACATCATGGAATACCTGCATGTATTAGATGTGACATTTTAACAAGTATATGTAAAAAAAAAAATGAGGATGTTTTAAAACAAAAGACAAAAATTATCTACCTTATTCCTGGGGCTGCAACTTCCTCATTGTGGGTGCAACTTCCCAGAGATGTAAATAGTACTGTTATATCCAGAGGTGAAAGTAATGGATTACAAGTATTCACATTACTGTAATTTAGTTACTTTTATGGGTACTTGTACTTTTTTTTTTTTTAGCATATTTCTAAATCAGTAGTTTTACTTGTACTTAAGTACGTTTCAAAATGATTAAAGTCATTCGTTACATTTCTACACCCAGCCGTTAATGAGTAAATTGCTATTTTTTTGTTTTGAAATGAGCAATGGACATTGTGAACCTACAAAAAATAAAATAACCAGACAACAATCAAATGCATCACATCATAGCCGACCAATCAGATTTAGCTATACGTAGAGCCTGATCATTGTTTTTTTTATTTTTCATTTTGAATTAAATTCATTGGTGGGATCTATTTTTAAAAGAAGAATTGTATTTTTTAGAATTATTATTTTTGACAAAACTTCTATTTTATACAGATGCCTTTGTGTAAAATAAATGAAGTTCCTGACCTGCTGTTCCTGCAATTCAACTCTCATGCAGGTAGTTAGAAATGAGGAAGTCTGGGAATTGTACATTTATATTTATGTTCTTGTGCAGGATGACCCCTGAACATGAATGGGGAGGCTGGCTTAAATATGATTGGTCGAAGTAATCACAAGACAATCCAGACCCTGCCTTATTGCGATTTATTTTATATATATGTATATATACATAATAAATCACAATAATCGCAATAATTGCCTTACACTTTAATATCGGAATATATCGTATCGTATTGTGACACAAATCGTATTGCCAGATGTCAGGCAAGCACACCCCTAGCAGTCATTATTGATCCCGTTTTCTAACTGATACCTGCTGTCACACATGTAATTATACACATAATACCCACAGTAGCACCCCCAGGAGTGAGGGCAGTAAGCCTTTAATAGAGATTATCTTTAATCAGACAACTAATTAAAGTCACCTAATTATTCACTTAATAAACTGCTCTTTATTTTAATGTTGGATCAGCTCCAGATTTACCTCAATTCCACAAAATGGGGTAAGACAGGCATTGGTAAATCAAAGAAATAAACATAACCGAGGGAGAACTTGAAGTAAAACATATTCATCATTGAACGGCTTAGATTAGTCCTAAAGAGCAGAAATACTGGCAAGCAACAGCGTGTTGGCTCTTCAGGGCCACAGAGGAGAAGAGACTCTAAGGTGACAGTACTAACTAATTAACCTGGACCAAAAACAAACCTCAAGTTACAAAAACACACACACGCTCACTGTCACTCGAGCTGTGTTTTATGGAGCAGTTCCAGTCCCACTATTGGTTCACAAAGTAAGTTAGGAATGTTTTTCATTGAAGATCAATGACAATGTGCAACTCAATGAATTAATTTGTAATCTTGCAATAACTGTAAAACAGTTATGGCAAGTATATTTGAGTTCAGACCAAATATTTGTTTGCATGGCCTAATGTTTACCATCCTGCTGTGTATGTTAAGTGCTATACTGGTTTTTACACTCAAACCTTAACCTCATACTGAAGATTTCATTGTACCAGTGATAAAACCTATACAGTATCTAACAGTGTCTTTTTACTTCAGGTAATTATTTTGTTGGTAAATTAATGGTTCTAAAACCTGGCCAACAATGGACAGAAAAGGTTTCACAAGTGTCAATATTGGAAAAATTTGTAGAAACAATTACTTTAAACTGGCAAGTAATAGGCATGACAAATTGTGTGGTTAAATTGGCAAATATTAAGCATGAAATATGGTGAAAGGAGGTTAAAAGTGACAATAATGGGTCAACATATGCAACATTAGGTTATTAGGTGCCGAAAATGTTTTCAAATTGGAAAAAATATGCATAAAAAGCATTGAAATTTGATGGAGAAATGGGAGTAATGAAGCAAAAATGCATTAAAAGAAGCAAAACTATGGTAAGAAAAAGTGATTAAAAAATAGGTAAAAATATGGCAAGTTTGGTGTAGTTGCAGAAAAAGGGTAAAAATAAGCAAAAATGGACTCTAATTGTTAAAAAAAAAAAATATATATATATATATTCTTAGTTTTTTGAAGGCATTTCATAACCCCCTCTCAGTGTCTTGCGATGCTAAATGGGGTTCTGACCCCAAGATTGAGAACCCCTGGATGGTGTCTGATGGTCACAGAGAGAAGGCGGAGTCAGTGTGGTGGGTACAGTACATCAGCATTTATTCCATGCAGCGGTTTGCTCTGATTTTATTCTCCGTGACACTCTTTGCACTGTACACTGGATATTACAGGATACTCATGGGATTGGTTGATCATAATGCCATTTGAAAGGAAAGAGAGCTAAAAATGAGAAGTAATGGAGGAGCAGATGTTTGATACACACAATGAGGCTAAAGAGAATATCCACAGTAAGAGACAATTTTCACAAAAATCCAGATGGCGAAGAACCTGACACTTTAATTAAATAATAATAATAATAATAATAATAATGGAAGAGATCACCGCAGGAGACCAGAAACTAAAAGTCCTTCACGTCACCTTGAGGTTTTGACGTCTAACTTTTACCTGCTCTGACTTCTAGCAGCCTTCAGTGAGATTGAATACAAAAGAAATTAGCTTGAGGAACAATTATTGATACTGCTTGCTAAAATCAATACTTCACCTGTAAATGATAAATGATCCCCTGCAGGGTCCAAAAAGTGGTGATACTTCTCAAATACTGCCCTCTTCTCACACCATTTATTGTGCTTCATTTTAAAACGACACTTTTCGTCAAAGTGAAAAAACCCAAGATAACAAAAATTTCTGACGCTGCCTGAAATTAAAAAGAGCTCCACTCCTTAATAAATTAATCCAAATAATCGTGTAGGCCAGCTACAAAACAAACAAAATCAAATTAAAAACCTCACAACAATCATACATCACAGAAAGAAAGTTAATTACAGCTTCATCGGTTCACCCAGTCATTACACTGCACTGGGTAGTTTCACACAAACGTAAACATTATAAGGTAAAAAGGGGCTCAGAGGAAAGGTAGCAGCTGTTTTCAGAAGAAGGTGAAGGCCAATTAAAGGCCAGAACTCCGCTTGTGCATCAGTCAGTCACGCTGTTCAGCACCATTCAAACACGTCACTGCCATTATTAACCTGTTAACGGTCAGTGGCAAAAGCTCAGGCAGACGAGGAAAAACAAAAGGGGGGTCACCTGACGTTTATAAAACCACAGGAAGCCTGACGCTCCATGGCCTCCAATCTGGCTTATATTTCCATAACGTAGAATCTCAGCCACCTACACACACACACACGCCAAAATCTCTCTTGACATCATTATTGTTCAATAATTCAACCCTGGTTGAGTGTTTTTAAACGGTCCGTTTAGTAATATAAATGAGAAACAGGACTACAGAATAAAAGCAGGGACAAGAGCGCTCACAGATGCAGTATCCGTTATCAAAAACTACCCCTAAAAAAAAAAAAAAAAAAAATGGCAGATGTGTCAACCTCGTGGCCCGAGGGCCAAATTCGGCCCTTTTATCAAGTACCCCCATTCTCTTACTTACTGTTAACATTTTGCTGAGATAACTATTCCAAAACAACTATAGAGAATAATGATGGAATGAATGAGCGATAACACACATTTTAAAGAATCTCATTTTGTAAATAAGAAGTGGAAAGAAACAGTATTAAGTGCAGTGGTTCCCAACCTTTAATGGATCGTGACCCCATTTTTATATCAAGAATTTCCCAAATACATTTCTTTTTCTAGAATTAGTTTTTGATCATGTTTGAGTTCAGATCTTTTTTTCCCTGTTCTTTGGGTGTTTTTATTTAAAAAAGAATAATAATTAAAACATTTCAACATTTCAATCTATTTTTCAGAAACTCCAGGTGACCCCACATGGGGTCCCGACCCCAAGGTTGAAAAACCCTGATTTAGTGCCTCCTGAATAGATTCATTTCTATAGTTTTTATAATTTCTGGTCATCTTAAACCTGGCATGATTTCAGTAATATGTAATCATCAATTATTAGCAAAAAAAAAAAAGAAAAAACATTTTTTGTCTAAAATGCCTAATTTCTCACAATTAATCCCACAAATTACATTGAAATTGAAACAAATTTATTAGCGTTTATCCTAATCTGGTGTATTTACAACTTCGACTGTACATTAATACACAGAGTCCCACTGAAATAAAGAAAAGTTTTAAAATCAAAGTCACCTGTAACTTATGTGACATTAGGGATATTATAGGTGACAAATACTTGATTTTTTTTATGTGAAAATGCAAAGTAGGGCAAAACGGATGTTGAAATTGCTTTTTCTCCAACAAAATGTCTTGATTCTCCTGGTGAGACCAAAGTACGCTGCATTTGGCATATGAACTAAAGTGAGTTTGACACCCCCGCTGTAAGGAGATAAAAATGGGAATCAGTCAGGACATTTATGTAACACAACTACATGCCTGCATTATTACTGACATCTAGTGGCTGTTCATGTGCTGCTCTGAGGATAAAGGAAAAAACAAGACTATTTTTAAAATGTTTTCTTGTTACAATCAATTATTTTACTCCTACAGCCACCTTCTCCTATGTCCAGCCCGCTAGACATCTCATACTTAAATCCATGTTTTATTGCTGCTTGGTATGTGTAACATTCTTCAATATGGCAGAAAAGAATAAAAGTGTATCAGTAAAAATCGCACTGCTAGAAAATGGTATGTTTAATGTTCTGCCCATGTGGTGTTAATGAATCAGGATACTGCATCTGGATAGTGGCCTAAGCGTTCTACTACATTACAGTGATTAAGGGTTGAACTTGAAGGCTAAATGTTAGATCATATTATTAAATATTCCTGCATGATCTGCACTACGTGCCACTCCAAGAAGATTCTGAAGAACAGTAATAGGTCCGGCCCAGTCCCACAGTCCTCCAACTATCCTGAGATGAGACTTGAAACTGGAATGTTTGATGAGGAGGAAGAGGAAAAGGAAGGGGAACATCCACACACCTCCATGACGTTTGCAGTGAGATCTGATTGCTTACGATGTGTCTTAAAGAGACTAATAAGCAGAAGTCAGTGAGAGAAAGTGTGTTTTTTCCTCTCTTCTGTGCAGTTTGTTCATGAGGCTTGATGGGAGCTGTAAGCCCATGCTCTGACAGCCAGGTGGAGATCCTGATGAGGGGAAAAAAAGTCTGGTTGTTCATGCTGGTGTTCACGCTGTTTGAATGAGTTTCCTGTTCCCACCATGTTTCAGCAGGACAGGATGGAGGGGGGAGGGAGGGGGTTGCTCAATGTAAAGTCATGATGAAGCAGGTTGGGTTGGTCAAACTGAGAAGAAGCTTTATGATTGGTTGAAGGCAGGGTTGGGGTCAATTACATTTTTCGGATACATTTACATCTTCAATTATCAGATGTACAGTGACCAACATTTTTTCTAATATTAATATAAATAATTAAATCACAAAAAAATGTTGTCCTCAGAAAGTCAATTACGTTCATGATTACTAAAATTCAATCACAATTAATCACAATTACTAAGCCTGAAATAAAAAAGCTCAAAATTCAACCTTCTGATAGCATCTCTTATGATAACGGGTCCTAAATCAGATGTAAAATACACTAAAAACAAATATCTATCAACTAATTTATTTCCTATCTATTGTTTACCTTGTTAGGCTTCCTAATCAATTAAAATATAAGTTTTATTATTTTTGGTGTGGACATCTGAGCGCCTCAATTTATACAATTTTTTTTTTTTTTTTTTTTTTTTTTTTTTTAAATGGTAAAATGTGGGAAAGTTTGATATTAAACCCATTTTAATAATTGAGGGGTATACTGACAAAAAACTAAAAATATTGAATCGAACTTTAGTAATTGGGAACGTAATTGACTTTATGAGGATAGAAAAATATTTGTAATTTAATTGTAATTGGGAAAAAACGTTGGTCACTGTAATCGTAATACAATGGAATACAATACGGAAACATTTAATTGACCCCAACCCTGGTTGGAGGAGTGCAGCCAGCTTGCACTAGGATCGTTCACCTCAAAGGCCAGCTGTTGCAGATGTGCAGCTCCCCACTGCTAGCTGTAGCTGTTAGCCTCATCATTCATGATCTGCATCTTCCTCCTTCCCAAAGTAGGTCAAAGCTTAAATTAAAAAGTTGAACCTGCTCAGGCCAAAAAACTCACAGAAGTCCTGAATTTTCCATCAAACAAAAAAAAAAAAAAATGCATGTTAAACTATCAGAATATTTCATCGTTCAAAAAGGAGAATCCCTGCCATGAGTCGCCTGGATGTCACTGGTAGTAAATAGTAAAGGGCTGGGATTTTACTTTTAAGAGTAAGGATTATATTGGATGTTGCTATAGAGAGCGTTTACGCTGTCATTCTTTTATTGCTGCGTTTTCTGCGACACAATGACTTCCAGGCGAGAAAAAAAAAAAAAAAAAAGATGAGGCAGAAGTTCACCAAGAGGAAGGAGCACCAGCTTTGTTGTTCCTAATGGTTGTATCGGAGCACTCGGCCTCTGAGGAATCACAGTCCGAGTCCCCGAACTGAAGTGGATTCTGTGAGAAAACAAAAAACAAAAACATTGGGAAAATATTCAACTCAAGCCTTTTAAAAAAATAAATAATCCAAAGTTGTGGGAAGTCATTATAGACTAACTTCACCAATAAAGCTAAAGCACAAAGATGTCCATCTTAGGTCCTGGAGGACTACAGCCCTGCTTTACTGCTGAAAAACCCTGAAGCAATAATTGTGGCTCATTACAAACCCAAGTTGGCTGTTAAATGTATTATAATTCATAAAAAACTATAGTAAAGCTACTAGGGGTGTAATGAAATGGTTAATCCCCGATATAATATAGGGCTCACGATACGATACGAGTAACAAATCTTTGTTGATGAAAGAGAATTTGACTGCAAAAGTTGAACACAGTGTTTTGCTTCACAAATAAAGAATGAAAAGAAATGCACCAATGTATACGATTTTTAAAAAATAACTATTTCTCATTTCTGTTACATATAAAAGTTATGAAAGCTACATTTTGGACCTGCCAAAATGTAGCTTGAAATGTTCAACACCCACTGTAACTTAAAGAAGGAGAGAAAAAAGAAGAAATTAAATGAAGCAGTGTTATTATTTATGATGTTCTACATGATATATCATACAATACTCAATATATGGATTTTAATATGGGAGATACACTTGAACATGGGAGGATAGACTTTCTGGCAGTTGTAAATCACTAATTAACAGGTAGGATAGTGTAAAAAGGATATTTAATGATTAAAAGCATTTAAAAGTCCAACAACATAGATTACGGCATTAAAAGTCTCTAAGAACGTGACTCCGCCTTGGCTGAATGCACGCGTGCTTCCGCGGCCAGGGGATGCATATTTTGTTAGGGGGCGGGGAGTATATTTAGGCTCGTTTCCAGACAAGCGTGCGCTGACCCCACTTTCTTCACTACACACAACCAGCTTAAGAGTCTACGGAGCGTCCCTGTTGTCTGCTATCTTGTAAACATAGCAGCATCTGAGCTGCTACAGGAAGCAGGCAGGTCAATGTCATTGTGATGCTGCACTCCTTTAAAACTTTTTTACTTGGTTTTATTTTGTGAACCTTTGAATTTTTTATCACCATTTTTTTATTTCGCAAAATTTCCTTACATTCCTGCCCTTCCTGACTGGAATTTGACATCCTGTCCTGCCTGGACCTCATGCTGACAAAATGAAATATTAGAAACAAAAGCCTTTCCAAACTGTAAAAGCCTCCACAGCACTGACCTCATAGCTGTGTTCATCAGAGCACAGCTTCCCCAGGGAGATCTGCGTCTTCACCCTGCGGACGGCGCACTCTTTGTCTGAGAGGCCGTCAGACTGGGTGCTGATGTCAATGGGGATGTCTGGTGTGTGTGACAGCAGCTCGTCCAGGTGTTCCTCCTGACTGGCGCTGAGTCGCTCCAACGGGCCGCTGTGCGAGTGGTCGCTGGTGTTTCCCTCCTCTCCGTCGGACACCGACAGGTTCTCTGAGCTGAAGGTGGAGTACGACTGAAAGCTGCTCATACAGCGATGTGGTCTGTGAGGGAGGAAACAATTAAAGAGTTGATCTTGTATTAAATTAGTCAATTCAATCATCTTTTCCTTTTGCATGAAGAATTGGAACAATGTCAGGGTTCTCACCAGGGATTTTTCATCAGGGGGAATCACAAGGTGCGTGAGCTTTGTAGGGGGGTCAGTCCCCCGAACATTTTTAAATATACTGTATAACCCTCTGATGGCCAAATTTTGTCAAGTTAAGCTACAGTGTTCTTTTTTCTTTTCTTTTTTTTAAAACAAAAAAATCGACCTCACTTTAAAGCCAAAAGTTACTTGTTGAAATGGTGAAGGGTCATGATGAATGGAGTTAGATACTCGTGTGTGGTTTAGGTCCTCCACTAAGAAATACTCAGAGACACTATATAGACAAGAAATAACATTTTATTCTGAGACTGATTCTGAGCGTTTTTTTCAAATTTAAATAAGGTATTATGTGAAACCCGCGGTAATATTGGGACTGTTATGGACACGTACCCTCCCCATGTCGGGGGTGGAGACAAACCGTAGGGGGCGACACCACTCCATAGGGCAGGGGTGTCAAAGTCATTTTAGTTCAAGGGCCAAATACGGACCAGTTTGATCATAAGTGTGCAGAAGTTTTTAGATGGGAAAACGTACAATTTCAACATTAATGTACTCAAGTTTGTACTTTCAGTTATAAATTAGACAAAGTATGGAAGGCATCAATAATCTCTGAGCAATAAGTGACAGATACTTAAATGTCTTGATTTTTTACACGTGCCATAGGGGATCAAAATTACACCGTAGGGGGCCCCGATGCTCAACAGCAGTGGCGAGAACCCTGGATGTAAAACAAGAGTCAAATGTGTGAATATACAGTATTTTACCTCGGTCTCCTTGGAAACTCTACTTCACTGTCCACCTCTCCCTCCTCCTCTTCAGATGACTCATCACCCTGCAAGAGAGGCACGTGTTAGTGCTGAGGGATGACATTACAGTTCCCACACACATATTCACACACACACGCTAACCCAGGTGTTGCTCACCTTCCTGAGAGGCCTGAGCGTCCTGGGCAGAGCAGAGGGCAGGGTATGTGTGTGACGTGATGTATCCAGCTGCTTTGCCTCAGCCTTCTCCGACAGCTTTTCATCTGCAGCCACGTCTTTGGGTAACCCGGGAGAGGACGGGGTGCCTTCCTGGGTGCTGAGCAGTGAATAGTTGGGCAATTCGGGACAATTGAGTGCAGGAAGCGTTTCCTGACAGTGTAGGCATCCAGGGAAAGGGTGAGCCTGGCAGCAGGGACATAGAGAACCAGCACCGGCACTGGGGCTGAGGGAGGAGGTCTGCTGGCGTGTGTCGGCATCCACAGCAGTGGAAATTAAGTCTGGGCTGGATCCAGAGACGCGGCGCTGCATGTGATCCGTTTGGGGGCTACGCAGCGCTGCAGCTGGACCGAAGTAACGCAGGTTGTTGGCACAGTTGACTACAGCTTCCTCGCGACCCTTCAAGGGAAGAAGTGGACCGTCGGCAGGGGGAAGGCGGTGGTGGTGGTGATGATGATGGTGGTGTTGGAATTGCTGCTCCTGGAGAGACTGGGTGTCCTCTGGTGCACCGACCGTTGGTTTCAACACAGCGTGGAATTCGTTATGGCTTCCTTTGCTGTTGGCGCGGCGGTGGCGGGGCTTGCTGCGGTAGCGGGTTTTGCCAGGGGGCGTGGAGAGCTTTGGGCTGGCAGAGAGGGGGGAAGGAGAGGGATGGGGGTCCATGCTGGGGATGCCCTCAGAACGAAGCAAGTCAGGCCTGGAAAAAACAAAACATTTAACAGTTCATACCCACCACACTGCTTACACACCATACACCACCATACTCCTTGCACTCACACATAGTCTAGCACCAGGTGTTTCCATACAGGCAGACCTGATAATAATGTATCATGTTTTTCTGCAGTCTGTGCCTTCTCCTCGCCCTTCTCTCTCTTCTCTGTTTCAGGTGTCTTGATGCTGGAGCTGGCAGTTCCTGATCTGTGGTTCACGGCTCAATTAGTCATGGACAGTCTGATGTTCTATCTCTCTATCCTGTTCTGTTCTCCTCTTTCTGTCCACTAACCCCAACCAGTCAAAGCAGATGGCTGCCACCTATGAGCCCAGTTCTGGTGGAGATGTATTACTGTTAAAAGGAGTTTGATACATGTTCATGTGGATTTGTTGGACTTGTTCTTAATTTTATAATTTTGATAGTGCTTAGAGATGACTAGCGTTGTACTATATAAAAAAAATCATTCATTCCTCCTACAAGTATGAAAGGCCATTTCCTACACAAAAAAAATTAAAAATCACTATAGAAAGTCATAATTATGAGTCGTAATTGTGAAATAGAAAGTCATAATTGAGATAAAAAATGATAATTATGAGAAAATTATTTCTAAAATAAATTTGCCACGATGGAATCATTTTTGCAATAAAGATGTTTTTAAGTACTTCTATTTCCTACACTATATACCATGTGTTGAATACCAAGAACTGATTAAATGTGTTTTGAATGAATTATTAATGTGTGTTCATGCGTGTTCTTTTTGCTGCAACTACCAAAATAAATTCCTTGTACTGTTCTAATCTGTACCTGGCGAATAAAATCCTTTCTAATTCTGAAAGTGCAATTAAGAATGGTAACAGTCAGTGTCTGTACAGTGCAGCAAATGCTCAGTTTGAACCTCATAATTATGACTTTCTATCTCAAAATTATGACTTTCTAACTCATAATTTTTATTTTTTGTGGTGGAAACAGGCTCCATTAACAAGTCTTTGAAAAGAGAAATATATTGAATTATTCTACTGAGCAGTGTTACTATGCAAAGGAGGAATTTAAAACTTTACATATTAGAAGCAAAATCACTGAATAACAAACACAGATCAGGAGGAGCTGGAAGAGAAAACTGCATTTGAAAGTCGAGGGTAAAACTATTCATATCAGTCGAGAATAATCAGTTATTATCTTTACCTTCTTATCCATCAACTAAAAAAAATAAAATGAATTGTTTAGTTTCATCATCTATTCTAATGAAAAGTGCATGAGTTATATTAACTAATTTAACAGAAACTCATTGAACCTTTTGGCTCCATTCAGAAGATTAGAGCATCATTAGTGGAAGCAGCAACATGTGGCCTGAAATGTGACTTATTCTGAGTTTTCTTCATCAGATTTGAATGACTTTGTAAAAACAGAAAACAAACAGTGTGTGTGTAAACGCAGTAGCTTATTAGCTAGCGCAGAGCTTTGACCTTTTAGGAGGAAGCGTCCCTGGTTTATGGGAAATGCTTCCTTTCTTCTTAATGAGCTTCTCTACAGCGTTGGACCTGACGATGGGACGGACAAGGTGGCGCTTGTAGGTCCCAGGATACTTCTTCTCCACTGCTTGTTCTCTCCTACAGAGATGGGACAAATGGTTATTTTTAATCTGCAGTTGTAAATCCCGCTGAGGAGGAAACTACGTTCACATACTTCATGAGGTCCTTCTCCCGGACCTCCAGCTGCAGCATGATGGCACTCAGCTCCATGTACAGGTTGTTGGCTCTCTCCAGCTTCCTCTCGTAGTGCTCCCTGATGTCCAACGCATGCCTGACATGGTTCAGAAGGTAAATACATCTGTTGTGTTTCAACCTTCCAGCAATCAATACAAATCTGCTCGATGTCTCTGTGGCTCAGGGTCACCCCGTACCCTGAGCTTCTTTCTATTAACACACCTGAGTTCATCCCGCCTGCGACGGATCAGCTCTTCATCCAGCCGGTGAATGCAGGTGCCTTCACTTTTGATCTTCTCAAAGTGCTTCTTGACCTCCTCTCTCCACTCTGCCTGTAATATTAATTAATAAATATGACTTCACGGTGCAGAGAAGGCAGTGCCATCAAAAGCATTTAACTGTATTTTAACTGCATATCAACTGAAATACAGTATATCTTCCCAATGTGAATTAATATTGAGTTTGGTCTGTGTGGTCCTTCTGTGTGTGGGATTCTTGGTATTTTTTTAATTTAAATTAGACATTTGGTGTGTTTTTGAATTCATTTAGTCTATTTCCTTGTCAATATGACAAATTTTTGTTGCCTTTTTGTGTGTTTGTCAAGTCATTATAAGTGTTTTTGTTAGATTTTTTGTGTTATTGTTGTCATTTTGTGTACTTTTCTGTCATTTTGTGCAATGTTATTGCCATTTTGTGTGTCTTTGCATTCCTTTTGTATAGGCTGCTGTTTTTGTATACATTTTGTGTTTAAGTGATTCTTTAGTGTGTCTGTCATTTTCAGGAGTTTTTGTGTTATGTTGGGCTTCATATAATTTCGAACCTCATGAATTACAATCTTGTTTTGAGGGCCCACAAAACTAGACTGATGGTCGCCAGTTGCCTACGTCTGCCCTACGATTTAAGCATAAAAAGGCCACTAATGTGTCACATTTTGATAGCTCCGTTCCCACGTCTGCCATCTTCCTAGAAGACTCCTGTGTTATCCATTCTAATGCAAAGTGTTTATCTGTTTACATTCTATATCCATGTTTTGTGAACACTTTGTAACATCAAGAAATTGAAGTAAAACCTTAAAGACAATCCTGTTTTGACTCAGGACCTTAGTTTTTCTACAATCGGAAGTGCTTAGCACATTTTCTCAGCCACACTAAACAATGAAGAACCTTCCCGTGTGGACAAAGTGAGGGACAACTGTTTTGTTGAGCAGCTGTTCAGACCTGAGACTTGAAGTATGTTTCCTGAGGGGCTCCCAGAATGTCAGCAGAGGCGATGTCGAGATGTAGGAGGATCTGACGAAATGAGGGCCTGTTCCTGGGCTTGCCTTGCCTGGATGCAACAACAAAAAGGAGGTTTCTTAGAAAATATGTCATGCATTTTGACAGAAACAACACAGTGCAACAAATAAATTCAAGAAGACGTCTTCACTCATTAATAGAGTTTGACCCGTGCTCACCATGTTTGCTTCATCAGGATTTTAAAGCCATCTGGGCAGGTGGAGGGCACAGGAAGGTGAAGACTGTTGCTGCCAACACCCCAAATTATGGCAGAGGAATCCACGTCCTTGTAGGGAATTTCTCCAGTCAGCAGTTCCCATAACACAACTCCAAATGACCTTTAACAAACCAGTACAAAAAGGTGATCAACTTGCAAACCCTATATTCTGAAATATTTTAAATATTACTCACCAGATGTCTACTTTCTCAGATACCGGCTCATTTCTGATTACCTCAGGGGCCATCCAGGCTACTGTACCCGCAAATGACATCTTTGTACTTTTGTCACTGAGCTCTTTTGATGTCCCAAAATCAGAGATTTTCACAGTGTCGTTGTGGGTGACTAAAACACTAAAAAAACACAAAAAAAGATCCCACACAGGTTACCTTAAGCCTAATATGACCTGAGCTGAATGTGACCTGAGCAGGGGTGTCAAAATACGGATTAGTTTGATTTCAAGTGAGCTGCAGATTTTAGGCGAGAAAATGAGCAATTTCAACATTATTGTGCCGTTGTTCTTTTTCCACATTAGAATGATACATACAGTAGACATGACAGATATCAGTCCCTGCATGATCACATTTTTGCTCAATTTCTGTGTAATTTAGAGGAATTTTGTGGAGAAAGTGCAAAAATTTAGAAAAATTAGATATATTTCAACAGTTCGCTATTTCAAATGACTGCCATCATGTGATAGGGCAGCAAGAAAGCTGTGAGCCCTGAAAATATTTAGAGTTTCATTGAACTTGTGTAATTGGATGGGGCTGAGAAATCTACAACTGTTGTAATTTGCATAGTATTTATGTTTTCTCTGTAAGTTTTACTTTTTCCTGAAGGCCACATTGGATGGTTCTCAAACTGTTTTGGCTCAAGTACCCCATTTTTCTTATTTCTGAATCCTATTTCCAGCTACAATGTTTTGTTCCAAATACTATTAAAAAACAACTATAGAGCATAATGATGGAATGAATGAGTGATACATTTTAAAGAATCTCATTTTGTAAATGGGTGAAATAAAACAGTATTTAGTGCCTCCTGAAAAGATTAATTTCTATATTTTTTTTTATCATTTCCGGTCATCTCCCACCTGGTGTTGGACCAATACTGACTCTTGTATTTTCAGTTCATGATCTAATGAAGATAATTTCCATCATCATTATTGTGATTATCATTTTTAACTAAAAATACACATTTTAAAATCCCAATTCTTTTCATGCTTTTATTTGTACATTTTTGTCTCTCTCACTCTTAAGTACCCCCTGTAGTGTCATGGCGTACCCCCATTTGAGAAACACTGCTTTAAAAGGCTGAATTTGGCTCCCGGGCCTTGAGTTTGACAAGTGTTTTATAGTGATAAAGTTTTTCCTAAAAGGTTTAAATACCCCTCTTTTGACCTTAAAATGTTTACTGATAGAGAAACTCATTCCTCCATCTGAATCATCCCATTAGCCAAATGAGATCGACCTCTCCAACACAATCAGCCTACAATCATTCTGCTGACTGATAAAGTGTTGAGCACTGCTGCAGAATGAGGCTATCATCGATTGAGGATACGAGGCCACAGTAAGCAGATGATACAGCAGGCTGAGGAGGACAAGACCATTTATTTTGCCTTATATATTTCTTGGGTTGGCATTCCAGCAAAAGTCAACCTGAGCAGCAAACCTTTCCTTACGAGTGTTGAGGTGAGCTGGAGGCAGGGCTGCGGTCAAATACATTTTTCAGTTACAAGTAAGCTTCCAATTACCCATGTTTAATTACGATTACAATGACCAGCATTTTTTCCCAATTACATTTAAATTACAATTATAATTTTTTCCCCTGAAAGTCAATTACTATTACGTTCTCAATTACTAAAGTTCAATTACAATTAATCACAATTACTGAGCTTGAAATAAATAACCTAATAAATGTCAACCTTCCTCTTGTGTTAGCCTTCTGTTAGCATCTCTTATGATAATGGGTCCTAAATCAGCTATAAAATACACTAAAAACAAATATCTATCAACAAATTTCTTTCCTATCTCTTGGTTACCTTGTTGGATTCCTAATCAATGAAAACATAGGTTTTAATATTTTTGATGAAGGCGTCTGAGCCTTTTTTGTGTCAGTTTACCCCTCGATTTCAATTTTTTTTAAAATGGTGAAATGTGGGAAAGCTTGATATGAAACATATTTTAATAATTGTTAACTACATATGTGTAGAACTGTACATAGAACTGTAACATGATTCCCCCGTTTTGCGTTAAATCATAATTGACAATTTTTATAGGGTTTTCATGGCAATTACAATTACAAAGTCAATTATCAAAACTCAATTACAACTTAATTACAATTACGTCAGCAACAGATTTTTTAAATTACAATTATATTTACGCCATAAATGTAATTAATAATCAACTACGCGATTATAATTATAACTGAGCTTAACCCTGGCTGGAGGCGTGCAAGATTCTGATAGACATTGACACAGAACACCTAAATTTAGACAGATACCTCGGACCTCTCATTTTTACTCACTTGGGTGACTTCAGATCTCTGTGGATGATCTTGTGCAGGTGGAGGTAGTTCATGCCACTGGCGATGCCTGAGGCCCAGTCCACCAGCAGCCTTGGGGTGACTTTCCTCCCCGCCCTCAGCACCTCATACAGCTGGCCCTGGGCACAATACTCCATGATGATGCAATAACAAGGCGCCTGGGTGCAAACACCCCTGGGATGAAGAAGAAAAAGAAAAAAACCTTTAAGGCCACGAGACACAACAAGTACCTGTAAACCGTCATTAAGCCCCACCAGGTGAATATTCACAGACTTTCATGTCCTCAGTGATTTTATAAAGTCTTACTTGAAGCTGATGATATTGGGATGCTTAAGCTTCCGCAAATGTTTAATGTCCGTCTCCTTCTGCTCGCGGACCTTCTTGATGGCGACCTCTTCGGAGCGAAACTTCCCCAAAAACACAGCTCCCTGTGCACCACTGCCCAACCACTGCAGCTCAGAAATCTCCTCAAAGGGAACCTCCCACATGTCTACAAAGAGGAAAAACTCAATTTTAATTAAATGCAGGTAGAAATTTTATTTTTTTCATTCAAGACAAGAAAAGTACATTTAGATGTCATACATTTTAACCTTAAATAAACAACTAAGATCACAGGTCATTGTGCAAATCCCTAAACCTGTAGACATCTTACAGATCATACTTTAGATGGCCAGATTTCATCTATCTGCAAGTTCAGAAATCTTCAAACTGCTTTGCTATCACACATTAATTGTTACTCCGGTTAACACATTTATACAAATCTTGTCCCATCTTTGATACAATCTTTGAAGTGGAATCTTAAAAAGAGAAGCACAGGTGTAAAAGATGTAAAATTCAATCACTGTGTGTAAGCTTCGCTAGCTGTAATCATCTGCCTTTGGGAATTCTTCTCAGGCACTAAACCAGTCGTTCTCAAACTTTTTTTGGGTATTTCCCCACTTTGAATGAAGTTGAGCTCCCCCCCCAAATAATCCTGACAAATAACACTTTTCATTTTTATTTATTGAACTAACAGGGAACAAGTAACATCATATTTCATAATAAATCAAAAATAAATTAAACTAATCACCTGGCGCATCATTAAAAGAATCACACAGTGATTATAGAAGTTAGCAGTCAGTGGTCTGCTAATACAAGTTTTTTTAAAATTGAATGTATGTTGGATTTACAGAGTACAAGGCAAGTGAAAATTTAATGGAACTTTCCCTCTTTTAAATATGGTAAATATCAGAATTCTTCGTAAAAGGCATGGGGTTATAAATAAACAAGAAGCTTTGAGCAGAAAGCTGTGAATGTCTCATCTGTGCAAACAGTGAGTCATTTGCAGCTTTACGGTCGTCATGTGAGTTTAGAAGTGGCAAAGAAATGATGGTCATCTGATGAACCTCCAGCTCAGTGCGAGAAAGACCAACACATTCTGAGGCTGTTTGACCTCTTCTTCTACGCAGCATGTTCAGCCTGTAGCAAGGTGATTCTACCTTTATCCTGACCTCAATTCAAGCTGACAGCTGTGGTGCTTCACATATGCTGAAACTAGGGATGGCTATTCTGTTACGGTTTCAAAATACATCCGGACAGATGAGAAGGAACATCTACATTTGTTTCTCAGGAGGCGGATTGAGACAAGGGCATTTCAATTTAAAATGCAAAGGATTCAGTTTGTGGACCCAATGTCAAGGAGAAAGATAACAGTTAGAGCTCACCTTGTTGTTGGAGCTTGTATTCAGTGGAGTACGTCTTCCCAATGATGTTCCACACGGGCCGAAGGCAGCCAAACAGACCCTCTAAGAATCCTCCCGATCCTGGCCCTGCTCTTTGGAAGTGCAGCTTGATGTCATCAGGGTGGTGTGGATGACTTGGTCTTCCCTCTTCGTTGTGGTCTACGGGGCAGTCCTTTTCATCCATCTGCTCGTCCATGCTGCTACCACACCTGCCATGGTCGCAGGAAGCTGGTGACACAGCCTCTTCCTGTTCCTGTAGCTGGAGCACACTGTTTTCAAAGTGTCCGCCCGCGCTACGGGTCGAGTCCACACTCAAGGCAGGATTTTGTGGGCTGAGTACCCCCAACATGGAGTCCTCATCCTGACCAGGAGTCAAAATAACAGGTAGATGAGTGGGCGGGGCCAGGTCAGTGATAATCTGAGGTGGTAAATTGGACTGAGGGACTTGAGGTTGAGGCTGGGAGCTGGGCAAGTTTGATTTCTTCATGTTGTCCCCAACCACAGTCAGTTTGAGCTCCTCTTTAAGCTTGCCCACCAGGAGACTGGGGCAGGAAGTCCACGAGAGCACCTCGGGGGAACTACCCATGGTGTCATGCATGTGGGCTGCACAGTCCAAGTGAGACGGACACGTCCTAACACATCAGTTGGTCTGAAAGCTGAATCTCACCTGCAGGACACACAGAAGTACACAACATCGGAAAAAAGTCACTGATTCATGTTATTGCAGCTGAGTAAAAATAACGTAGAATAACCGGGCAAACACGTTCAATCTATTGACCAATGTATAGAAATCATTTGGTGAAACTGATGTGGAGCCTGTTGATCCAAACCAATCACACACAAAGGCTTTTCTATGATCTCTGTTCAGCAGTGACAGTATCGAGGGGATTAAAGGTCTTGCTGTGTATTAGGACTGCTGAGAGCGAGACATCTGGCACACACAGTCAATTCAGCAACACAGTACAGTATTTTATCTGGAGAATATCTTAGATTCCTAACCTTTCATATGACCTTTTATCATTATTATCGTACAAGAACTGGAGTAAAGCAAGCAACACAACTACTACTACAACTCAATGTGAAAAACATTCAAGGGTATTGGGGGGATTTATCAAGTGTCTCCATGCTAAAAAACGCCTGATTAAAATAAACAGGAATTTGCATAGTTGCATGATGACATATCCAGTTGGAAAAGATAACTTATTCTGCCTTTACAAAAAACACAAATTAATCTGATCTAATTACTAACGGTGTCCCAATCTGATATTAACATTGGATATTGCTCCGATAACAGCAAGATAAATAAATAAACAAGTATCGGATTATATCGGTGTGCATCTAAAGCTCAGATAAAAGCACTCCAATACGTCATTTTTTTATAGGATTTATTGAGGTTATTTTTCTGGGTAATTTAGTTTTGTATGTATTATATTCAATAGCCAAATATTATGTTGAAGGTTAAAATGTATGCAAACTATCAATTAGGGCTGGGCGATATATCGAATATACTCGATATATCGCAGCTTGTAGTCTGTGCGGTGTTGAAAATGACCATACCGTTAAACTCGCGGACTTTTTTTTTCTTTTTTTTTTTTTTCTTCTTCTCTTGTCCTGTCCAGCATCGAGGATTACTTAGGTTATCAAGTTAAGCTTATTTTATTTTTTATGCTTGTTTGTAGATTAACTTTTATGTTTAGGTATTGTCTTTGAAGCCATAGGACTGTAAAATTAAAAAACTAAAAGGAGGGTCCTTTTTATAAATACCATACACTTTCTTTTCCACCATTTGATTTCCTATTATGCAGCTATTTTTTTATTTTACTGATTTTGAAATGACCTGTGACATCCTGCACAAAAGTGTATTATATATATATTTTTTAAATATCTTAGTGGCATTATGCACAAAAGGTGCACTTAAATTTAGTGTTGTTTTGAAATGTCATCTTAATGACAACATGCACAAAAGGGCACGATTTGTTTTTAAAATATTGTAGTGGCATTATGTACAAAAAGTGCACTTTAATTTTGTGTTTTGAAATGCCATGTGAGTTGCATCCTGCACTAATGTCTTGTTTTGAAATGTCTCTGTGACAATTTTGCACAGAACGTGCACTTTCTGTTGACAATTTTATGTTTGAGCCACTCACTGTTTAATAAATACAGTTATGTCAACTTTGACTTAGTTGTGATATCCCCTTTTTTGCATGAAAGTTTAAAATTGGCATATATTAATGCAGTATGATCAAGAATGTTTTAATGTAGACATATAGAATCATCATACTGGTGTGATTTTGTGCATCAAAGTGTTAATTCAAGGGTAATGCAAAATATCGAGATATATATCGTGTATCGTGACATGGCCTAAAAATATCGCGGTATTTATAAAAGGCCATATCGCCCAGCCCTACTATCAATTAATAATAAATGGGTCAGTCTTTCTCATACCTACTGTTGGTGAATATCGTTCTCTGTTTGAATAATATCACCTGATCAAACCTCTTTTAACATTCCAGACTAACGAAAATGAATAATAAAAGTATGTATGATTAGGGCTGATATTGTATCTTTTTGTCATCAGCTAATGCTAAAGGCAGCAATATCGGTTTTGTATCGGCAGTGAAAAAGTTGTATTGGGACACCCAAAGGCATTACTGTGAAGATGACCAAAATATTTTTTGTTACTTTTCTGTCAGTAGGAAGGATTGGCCCTCAGGTTTGATGAGGCAGCAAAATTCAGATACTAAAAGACAAGGAGTTGTGAAAATGGTGAGAGCTTGTACAGTGTGTACAGTCACATACTGGAGATCAAAGTCCACCCATAGCGGAGAAGGGGAAGCAGAGTGGTGACTCTGTTACTAAGTTTCAAGTTTCCTGAAAGCAAGAGGAAAAGTGCAAAAAAACACGAAAAAACAAGTTGACGCACAAAAAGTGGCATAAGCCCTTTCCTATGGCACTGGTCGGATGTATCTCGATTGAAAAGTGCATGAGAATGCTCATGCTTCCTGCTTTTTTAAGAACTGGTCTGCATAGCCTATATGGAAAGAGTTTTGCACATAATGACACATAATGAGGGATAAAGTGGATTTATACAAAAGACTCCTAATCGTGAATGGTCCCAGATGCATGCTATCCATCTCAGTCCACAGGGGTGCACAGATGCTGGATCCATGTTTGCGCAAATGCACCCTGTGTATCAATGTGTATCTACCGGGGGTAACCGGAGTGCTGTGAGAGCGTGGCGGCTGCCAGGAACTCATCTATAATGCAGGCCTGTCTCTCAGCAGGCTGCTGAGAGTGCAGGGGAAGGAGAGAACGCTCTCTCAGGTATCCAATAAATCCGTCCCTTCCAAAGCAGAGACAAATGAGCTATGGGAGAAGCCAATGCTGTAATTCCACCTCCAAAATGATTCTTAGAACTGGGCTTCTGATATTGGCTGCAGTGTGTGGATGTTGTATGCCACGTAGCAACACAGGGAGACCAGGATATTCACCCTTAAACCTTAAATTAACCTAATTAATAGGTGAACAACTACAGATCACAGTGTGGAACTTCAAAGTAAGTTTAAGTTCTTTAAACTTAGCCTTTAGCATATGCTGCACTAAAAAAAAAAGTTTAGAGTAGATCTGTCTTTTACAACACAAATGATAAAACCAGCTATAAAATGTGAAGCTTAATGTTAAAGTCATGCATGGTTTGTTTTTTTGACACTGCATTTTAATAATAAGCTTCATTAACCAGGACATGTTTTCAAAAGAAACTGTAAAATGAACTGAAATGTGATGAGTGAAAACTGTGAATAGAAAGAATATTTCCAAACCCTACAAATGTAAGTACAACTATTCTAAGATGTTAAAATAAAGAATTCTTGGCAAGTTTTTAACTTTTTGCAGTCCAACAAGTGGAAACAAAAGCTTCACTGAATAATCTCTGATGGAAGATCTCTGAGTATGGAGTCCCATAAATAATGCCAGTGCTCCACCAAGAAGGGCCCATGGTTTCATTTACACAGTCATTTATTTACAAGCCTTTCTCATAATGATCATGACAGGGTAAAAGGACACGCAGAGCATCTGTTTGATTTCAGTTAAAGGGAAGTTGCTTTAGTGGAGAATTAAATCAGGTTTTTTTTGTCAAAATAAAGACAACGCAAGGGGGAGTGGGGTGGAGGGGGAAATTATCAAGAGCTGATCCTTTAATCCTCCTACAGAGCTCCAGAGACATGCTTTCACAAACACCAAAGACCCTATTAAGCCCTCCCCCTCCATTTATCCAGCACATGCTTCCTCTTCCTGTTATTATGTGTCTGGAACGGCAACCAAATGTCAAAATCCAATACCATTATTGAGTATGTATTATTAGTTATTTCAGTGTAAAGACCTCTGAAAGTTTTCTATGGCTTGGTTCAATGACACTGGCTATGGTTACATGATCTTTTTTTTTTTTAAATCGGAATTAGTTATTATATATGCCATTCCCTTTGCTGATCTCCATATGTGTAATAAGTCCATGTGTCCGTGTTAATGTCCGCATGTTTATGCCTATGTCCATCCCCTTTTTTTCCATTATATTCATGTCTTCGAAGGCTTTTATTAAATAGAGTCAGCTCTATTCCGGGCCGCCATGTTGGATTATGTCGTCACGAAGCGCGTAATTGCCGCATGTCGCACATGCGCAGAACAACTGGAATTAAGTTTTGTTCACTGTTTACAAGAAAGACGAATTATTTAATTTGGAATTTACAAAGGAATAAACCAGCAACCTAATTCGGAATTAAGTTTAATTCGGAATGAAATTAGCATTAGGAATGTGTTTACAAGGTGAGTTTAAAGAGGAATTCACTTTTATTCTGCTTTAAAGAGGAATTAAAGCTCCCATCTAAACGTGGCCACTGTGTGCGTTTGTGTATCTATTGGTGCTGGGGGAGGGTTCAGGGTCTGAAAACATCTGGGAAGCTCAGATGATCCCTATCCACAGAGAAGAGCTTTTCTTCTTCTTTTATCACAGAAAACAGACAGTCTGTTGTTTGGTTTATAATTAAGTATATTTTTCTTTTAACAACTAGGCTAAACCTCTTCCACAAACATCAACAACAACAGGACTTTTACCTCCCAAACAAACACACTTTGCATTTACTCTCAGCTGTCTGTGTCCCCACCCCTCAGCTCCTCATTAACAGAAGTCCTGCTGGGACCCAGAGTGGGAAGCTCCTTTCAAGTGACAGCTGCGCTACCAACAAAGAGCCAATTTAGCCCCGGTTCCACCTCATCATTCAGACGTTACCATGTCAACACAGCATCCACCCTGACCTTATGCTACCAGTGATACTTCATCTCCTCCAACATTCAGGTACGCAAAGACCAAGAACCCACAAGCTGAGATTGCAAAACCTGAACCTGATGCACATCGATCTCCTTACAAACAATCAAAATAAATAAACCGATTAAAAAGTTACAACTTACATTTGTTGGCATTTGCTAATATACTCCTTTGAATGTTCATCACATATGAAGCACATCGCATGTGTAGTGGTTATCCTTTTCCACAAGTCAGACCTTTTTTAGGCTACCACATAACATGGTAAATGGACTTGACTTATATAGCACTTATAACCACCAAGGTAGTCACATTATCAGCTCCGTCACCCATTCACACACCAATGGGACTGAGTTGCCATGCAAGGTGCCAATCAACCATTGGGAGAAACTTAGGGTTCAGTGTCTTGCCCAAGGATATTTCAACATATAGATGGGTATAGGTTGGGATCAAACCCCCAACCTTGGGATATGAACGCGACCCCTCTACACAGTCGCTGACAGTCAAAGTCTTGGACAAACAGTTGTTGACACACTTGGGAGCTTTGGATCGTAGGAGCAATTCCAATACAGTTCAAAACAAAGTGAAGATGATATTCTCCACTGGGCCTGTGATTGTCTCTTTATCCATTGACCATGTTAATAAACTAAACCGTGTACCTCTCTCCACAAATAAGTAAAAACTACAGACATGTTATAGTGACTCAACCCTGTTCTACAACATAAGCTGGAAACATATTTGATATTCTGTGACTCTGCAGACAAAAATGAAAGGAAACTGCAAGACATTCTGGCACAGGATTTAGTTATCTTGCACCACATGGTGCAGATTTTGTTATTGATTTATTGAAATACTGATTCAGTCTGATGATTCAGCTGAATAAAACCTACCAGCTGCTGGGGAAAGCAGGCCACGGGGCAATAATCCTAGCCTGCTTACCTCAATGGCCAACATCTGAATGGTAATACAGGACAAAAACAACAAGGTCAATGCTCCCACCGTCGCAAAAAGGAAAAGTGCCAGGTGGGATTTGTAATAGGAGAGCATGTTGTTTATTTTGGTTTTGTCTGAGAGAAAGTAGTGCAGACATGAATGATGACTTATTTATACTGCCCTAAATAAGGCAAATGGGTAAAATACTTTTGCAGCTTTAACCTTATTGTTTTTGCTTTATTTATTTCAAAATCCTTATCTAACCCTGTGTGAAAGGTGCATGGTGTAGTAGTCAAGACTGGTGTTTGTCTTGAGACCACATTTTGAAGGTCTCAGACCCAAGAGCATTTTTACTTGTCTTGGTCTTGATCTTCATGAATGTGATAATAAGGAGAATCACTTGGAACTGTTCATGATTTATAAATGTTGTAATTTGACTTAAACCATTTACTGTTAGCTCACTGATTGTGTTGCCTCCTCGGATACTCTTTGAGCACCTTATGTGTCAGACACCCACAAAAAGTTGGACCTCAGTCCATCTTTTTTTCTAGTCAAAATACCTCCAAACACTTAGGCCTCATTCACCTGAACATAAAAACCATAATGTCATGGTTTTGGTCTTGTCTCGATCTTGACTCAGGCCAGTCTTGTTCTTAGACAGTGTGGCCTTGAGTGTAAGAACTATTATCTCATGTTGATTTTAAGTCTTAAGCTTCCATCTACCCCCACAGCAAGGCTTCAGCTGGACACAGACACACAGGCCCACATCGACTACTAACATCATGCATACTCTGCTCTGAAAGCTTCACAAAATCTTTGATACAAGCCTCTGTATTCAAGCAGGGCCTTTGCTTAGAGTGATGTTTTGCTATAACATCACTCTAAACTATAGAGCTCTATTTCTGAATGCTCAATAGATCTAAGCAGACAAATGATCAACTGAATTTGACAGAAAAAGATGGTTGGTCCAAGGACAACTGAGAAGGGACTGAGTGACTCAGAATAAGCAGATTAAGGAAAGTGAAAGGGGCACGGAGTTTTAAATGAGAAAACATGCAGTAAAATCATTTAAACAGTGTGAAAGTAGAGAAAAATTACAGAGAAAGAAAAGCATACGGTGTGTTACTGTACTGTTGGGAAAGACTCCCAGAGCGACAACAAAGGACACAAGAGGGGCTGGCTCCATGTGAACTGGGCCCGCCGACCAGAAGACAGCAGCACACACACTCACAAAGACAGACACACAAACAGACACACATCAGAGCAGCTGCTGCCACAACAATTCCCCTTGTGCTCTTTTAACAGGGACGGCCTGGCTGGCCCACCAACAATACAGATATGAACAAAGACAAAAAGTCCCAACAGCCCAACATGTCTAATATAGAGAAACGGCTGTGAGCAACTCAGTTTTGATGGTTGCAGGATGAAAAAGAAATGCAGCTTCACTGCAAGAAATGAGTGGGACATGCAAGTCTTATGGGGCTAGCGGCTGCTTTCTGCCAAAAGAGATTCTGCAAGAAACAAAGTCTACAGATATCAATGCAGCCATTAATTACAAACATGCATGTGAATTTGTTCCCATTTACAGCTTTAGAGCTCAGGTACAGGATGGAATCAACTCATCTAAAAAAACTCATTTTTCATTATCTTTGCATGGATAGATGTAAGAACGGATTGCCTGTTACTCCCTATTCATATTCTCCACTCATTCTGCAAAGTTACATAAACATGCTCAGTGACAGAGGTGAGCAAACAAAGCTTTCAAGCTGCCAAGTAGATGAGGAAACAGAAGAATATGCAAATTTTTGACGTCGGGAAAATCAATAGTCCCTTAAAGCTTGCGTAACACACCACACGCCCTACAAAAGTCAGTCATTCCTGACAACCAAAACTAATCGGAGGGTTTAATGAATTCTGTTAAAAAGGTGAATTAGAAAGCTAGTTGCGTTGGTCTTTACTTCCAACTACATCCCTATCTGTCCTTCAGAGAGCACAGAAAACTACTGCATCCAACAGCAGCAGTGGCAGCGTCACAGCTGAGCCTAAAATAGCTTCTGCACGCAACAACGCACGACCGCTCAACACACTCCTGCACCACAGACACTGAAGCAACGCTGACATCTGAGCTACACACACAAGCAATGGTCTCGCACAGATGTGTAATCTATAATGAAAGATACACTGCAAAAACAAAAACAGGCAGGAGGTGAGATGCTTGGCCATCACATCGCTTCCATTAACATTAACGGCAAAGACGTAGCAGCAGCAGATTACTCACAGCGGACAGAGCTCAGTCATCCTCTCAACTCTATAGCAGGGATGGAGAAACAATCAAATAGGTAGGAGCAGCACTGACGGACAAGATGGGAAGACAAGGCGTGCAGAGGGGCATTGGCAGAGGCTGGAGAAAGAAACATTCATCTAAGTCACCCAGCACCTGGGCTGGGAGTGAGTGGGCGGCAGCATCATCTGAGTCGAGATGAAGACCCACACACGTCACACTTTTCATGAATGGAGCTGAATGACGCAGGAAGGAGGCAGCTCAAAGAGCAGAGGAGGCAGGTTAAGATAAGGGGTGGAGCTTCATGCACAGACTCGTGGAGGGGAAAGCAAAGAGAGATGAGGAAGATGAGTGTGGAAGAAGAGTGAAAGGATGGGGGATGTATTTGAAAGAACTCGAGGTCAGGCTGTGGTGGCGCTTCTGTAAGTAGGACAGACACTTTCCATACAGGAGAAAATCCCTTTGTACTAAATCAGAAAGCAGTTTCCCCTATTGTAACAACAACCACCCATGATGAACCTAGCATTCAACTGTGGCTCTTTGTTCAACACTATCTTGAGCAGTTTATTTAGCAAATGAACAATAAAAACAGAAAATATATCTACTCACATTTTCAACAACGTGATTTGACACTATTGAGACCACACACCCGTTCTGTTCCTTATTGTCAGATCTTCAATGACCAACATTAAGAAGTGGACGAGACAGGCATTTCTTAGGTTTGTTACATTCTGTAATCCAAATTATAATAAGTCAAATATAGATTTATTCATCCTTTTAAGTGCATCTAAACATAACTTAAGTAAGTGCACACTATACAATGAGTTTTAAAGTAGTTTTTCTCAAAACAAATACTTTTTTTAAATTAGGTTTACAGAAGTTGAGCATTTTCTGGCTATAGACAGACGATGCAGTCAATACAGGGCACTGGGCTTCATTTGTTCGAAAGTAAATTAAATATTTACTTTAATAGCTTGTATGTTTTTATTGTGCAACTGATCGTGTTCGTTGATAAATGAGACACAAGGCAACCATAGAACACCTCCCTTATTTGGGACTCCACAGTAAGCTCTGTATCAGTGAAAACTATACTCTATTTAAAATGATAAACAAACATTTGATTCAGTAGAGTTTAGTTGTGACTGCTTGCCATACATTTTTTTTGCCAATTTCAAGGAGCTTTGGAAAATTTCAGCGTTCTAAAAAACCAACAGTGTGCGAAATGAAACGGCCAAAGAAAAAACAATTCAATGACCTCAAAGGCTCAAATCTGCTAAAACTCCCTCACCAAGACAAATTTCTATAACAATACATAAAGTATTTA
This sequence comes from Gouania willdenowi, assembly GCF_900634775.1. Taxonomy (NCBI): domain Eukaryota; kingdom Metazoa; phylum Chordata; class Actinopteri; order Blenniiformes; family Gobiesocidae; genus Gouania; species Gouania willdenowi. The sequence continues at coordinate 10,544,536 of NC_041064.1, read as the reverse complement.
ATGTTGTGCCGCATTTTGGGTGTTTGTCACGTATGTGTGTTTGCAGATACACTGACCTTTGTGGTCTTTTCTGAGCAACCCAAAATGTGGCCTGGTCGTGATCTAGGCTCAAGCATTAACATCCACGAGAAAACGACGAGCGACTTTAAACTGTGCGATAGATGCAATAAAATAGTAAAAATGATATTGCAGATGTGTAAGCAAACACATGTTGATAAGATATGGAGGATAAAGAGGAGTATGTGTCAGCGACCGTTACAGAAACAATGACAGACAGGAGAATATCTAAAGATCTGGTTGACAGAGTGATATATGGATAAAAGGAAAAGCAAATACTCCAATTACAGACCAAAACATGAGGGGTTGGGGTTTGGGTATTGGAGTGATGTTGTCTATTCTTTGTCCTCAAGCCACACCCTGATGAGGGACCAAGCCAGTGGAAGGATATGGTCTGGTATCCTAAGGCAAGGCTTAGGTATTTAAATCATGAGCTATAAATGGTGTGAAATGACTGAAATGAGTCACGGTAAGATTGTAGCAGATGCTGAATCCTATTAGATCAACATTAACGGTCGGTCACTGACAAAACACAATGTGGATCATCCTGAAAACCCATGCTACAATAGTTATTTGCATGAATATTTTAAGATATTCAACTCAAAAACCCAGCAGAAAAACTATCACAAATTATGTTTAAAATAGCTAAACTATTTTCTGATTGTGTAAGAAATTTTAACTGATGGTCTCAAAACAATATGACAACTACTATGGCTTACTTACACTTAACCAATTGATGCAATTTGCACAATATCTGATGCAAACATGCATCAGATAATGTGAAAGCTCATCTCAAGCTGTAGAAAAGCATTCACATTTTGTTAACCTTATTTTCCCAAAATATATAAGTGGACACTACTGGACTCATGTTAGCTTATTTTTGTGATGCAACTCCTTGCCTTTTGTCTCTGTGCTCATATGGATTTTCCTGCTGTGTCTACAGAAAAGAGCAGGTTAGATTAATTGCATAAAAGAAAAGTAAACACTGTTCATCTTTTTCCACCTACCGTGAATACGTTTAATGTAAAGTGCAAGTAAAAACACACAAAGCAAACAATTATGATCAGGAACTTAAGTATTACACCACAGTAAACAACTCTGAAATTGTACAAACACAAGCCTGTCTATTACTACACCACAGTCATTCTGTAACGCTATTATTTTTAATTAATGCAAAGCTGGGGACCATCAATATCATCAATTTAAAAGTTTTGGTCCACTTATAAAAAACATAATCTCCTCAAAACAGAACATTACAAAGAAAAAAAAGAGTTTATCCAACAAATTAAAAAGCCAATGCCTTGAAGCTGCTGAGTGTTTTTACAAGAATGTGGAATTGTGCAAGATTAGGAAATCTACAATCCGCAAGTCAAGGACAAAAAACGATGATTAAAGGCAAAGGTAGACTCTTCTAATTCCCTAATTAAGACAACTTTTGCTGCTAGACAAAGAGTAGGGATACATAGTGTGAAAATTAGTCATTTTAAATAACTGCATCTTATCCAAGCATATATATTAGCATCCATTCAAAATATTACAATAAAAAAATCCAGGGTGGCAAAATTCCAGGAATCTTCTTCAATGGCAATAAACTGAGAATTTCAAAATTGAAGGTCCCCTTAACGGGGATGTTAAATATAGTCAGAAAAATATATTTTAGCATCATCAGTTATTAAAAAGTTACTCCCAATTTCCAGTTAATTCCAATAAATAATTCCCATGAAAAGTTAATATTTTTGAATATTCCCCAAATTCCAGAACTTAAGTTCCTGTGGAAATGTACAGGAGATTTTTCCACCCCTTTGCAACGCTAATGAAGACACCAGGAAAAACAAAAGTTAAACAAATGACATATTATCATAGTCAAACACTTGTACCTTTGTCTGTACCTTATCTCAGTAAAGACCAAAGCCACACCTTCCAACACTACGTGCTGACGAGCCACCAGTTCTGCACGAGTCTTTGCTTTGCTTCTTAGCTCAACCACGTTGTAAACCACACAAGCTCAGCTCCATTATACACATTCATTACTATTTCACCAGCAGTGGAACAGCAGCACTGACAGCTCCTGTGTCCCTCTCATTAATAAGAGAAACAGCACCATTGTCAAAGGTTTACCTTTCAAACCCGCCACCACACTCGGACACGCAAACCCACAAAGACAGACCAACAACATGATGACAACTTAGTGTCAGAATCTCAAATTTGTCACACGACGAGTGACGCTATGCTAAAAATTTTGAATAAAGGCATGGACATTATACAAATATAAAAATTCCTAAAATTTATTAAAGTCAACAGACAATTAAAGCACAATCTAGGGCTGGGCGATATGAACCAAATCTCAATTTTAAAGAAATAAAACAACCAATGCTAGATATCAAATATCATACTAAACAACTTGAAATGGTCTGGTTGAACCATTCTGAGGTCACTCAAACTCAATTGGTCAAGATTAAATAAAAAAAAAAAAAAAAGAAACAGAACAACGCCAGGATTGAGCGGATCCTGCCCACAATCAGTCTCTGATTCTCAGATAATACTTGTGAGCTTAACGTCCTGAGCCCACAAACATCAACGCGGCGGGACCAATCTGCATCCAGAGCAAATTACATAACAATGAGTGTTCACCGCTCCCAGAGGATTCTGCCCAGCATCGCGGCGAGCTGCAACCCTGATTTCCTCCCCACTGTGAGCAGACTACAGGACGAGAGCAGCCGGGTTGTACTATCCTTCCTCTTCACTGCATGCACCTGGTAATCCTGAGCGTGGTTTATGGGATTGCGTGCGGAGCTATAATACCAAACACAGAAGCCAGACTTAGGTAACACAGAATAAGGATCGTGTAATCGTCGCATTTCTCATTAATTCACTTACAGGGATTAAAGTGAGGGAGAACATAAAACACACGTGCTTGGCTGGTATTTTCATATAGACTCTCTCCTCTTTGTACATGCCTGCAAGGACAGTTTATGAAAGGAACACAGCTGCAGTAATCAGCAGTCAGCCTAAGGATACAGCTAGAGGGCTGGGGGTGGATGCTGAGCACGACTCACAGGGGTCAGAGGTCACAGAAGAGCCAAGGTCTCGCCTTCACAAATACAATAGGCAACTGAAGGACAGCATAGATGAAAATGTGTACTGTGTAATCAGACAATTCAGTATTATTTCTCCCATTAGCCTCATGTGACGATATGACTGCACAAAAAAAAAACATTTTATTTAAGTTTAATTAAACAAAAAATGGTACAAAAAAAAGAGAGATGAGATGAGCTTCACAAGCACTGTATCCTTTCATTAAAGATCGTCTTTACAATACTTGCCAATACCACCTACGACAAGTCGTAGTGGGTGTTTTGGCAAATCCTGTGACCAAATAAAATGGTGGTTCTAGTCGTCTTGAATCACCATGTAGGCGGAAGATAGATTCTGTCACAACACCTCATACAACTATGAAGCGCCACATGGCGGCGAGCATGTCTGAGGAAATGGCCAGTCTAATTAACTCTTGGCTACTCTAAAAGGAGAAATTACCCCAACAAAACCAACAGCAATATCTTCTGATAGACTTTGCCACAAAAATTCACTACGGGCACACTTTTAAGAGCTCTCAGTGTGTTCAACACCAGTATGATCGGAATAAGCCAAGCACAAAGTCTTTATTTAAAAAGGATACCACACATGAGGCTCATTAGTTGATCACTACGGTATGAAATGAAGCAGGGAATTGTCTGGCTATCATAAGTGAAATAACACAAAATAACGTAATATTTACACTGGAGACAACACATTCATTCATAATACACTCATAAAGATCATGGGTTGAAAGCACAAGTAGGGCCTCCAATTTTCCATGATAACGAAACGGGAAAAACCAAATTCACTTTGAAAAATTAAATAAAGTAATATCGCTTTATTTGGAATTGGGCCCCAACATGGCATGGAAATGCCTCACATGCATGTTTAGGGACAATATCACACATTTACACGCTATTGTTCAGATTACACACCAATGTCTAGAAAGTGTGACAAATATGTCCAATTCTGCCCATAATTCCATTCAAAATCTTGCGCTACATGTTAGGGTGAACTAGTGATCACGTTATCCTATAACTGAAAATGAATGCAGAGCTTCATCATGTACAAAAACACACTTTTGGTTTGAGACCATACAATTATCCTATTAAGCAGGTGGTTGAGGGTCTAGCATTGTGGCTGACATTAGTCTTTCAATGCTATCTTGTGTGACTTCCGCATAACCACCTTGTTTACGTAAATTCTCTGAAGCATGTAAAATGGGAAAGAGTAGTTGACTTTAATAATTGGCATGTTTGGTACGATTTTGGGAACCTTAATAACCAGTCATCTAGTCTCATCCAAGTCATCTAAACAAGGAAAGATGATGAAATGGAAAGGAAACAGAAAAGCGTAAAGTGACGCGGACGTGATGACGAAATGGGTAAACAATGAAACAATTTGGGATAAATATAAAGAATGTGGAAAGGAAAGGTTTGTCTAACTTTAGACAGTTGTCAAATGTAGGTTTGACTATATTTAAGGGGCACATTGTTTTAACAGCTTACATCCCCTATACCAGGGGTGCTCAAGTCTGGTCCTGGAGAGGTCCTATCCTGCATGTTTGAGATTGTCAGGTTTTCTGTAGAGCTGCATGATGAGAAAGTCTTCAAATTCAGATTTGTTGGCTCTCCTGGACCAAACTTGAGCAGCCCTGCCCTAAACTTAGGCCAAGGTCTGTATATCAATCCACATTAAAGCCGCTTTGTGTGTAGTTTTCCTGTGCACGTTTCTCACAGGTAATCTGGTCTATACTCCAACCCTCCAAAAGACAAGTTTAAATTAATTAATGATTGTAAATTAGTTTTGAATGGGTGTCAGTCTGTTGTTGTGTGTCAACGCTGTAATGAACACATCAGCTTGCATTGTGACCCTTGGCATTTTTCAATCTCACTTAGGATTGATTTCAGAAAAATATTATTATATATTCATCGCATGACAGAAAAAAAGTATACAGAGTGACATACCTTTATCTGTGGATAAATGTGCATACATCACTGTCAAAATGCAGAGGTCAAACATACTCAACCACACACGCGCGCACACACACTATGACTCGTGCATGTGCTCTGGTTCCATCTCCTCCACTCGTGTGTGTTAATATGCTTCCCATGAGGCGCTGCAGGCTTTGGTAATTATAGAAGCTTGGCGAGCGCAAATATCACAAGGGAAGAGTACGCCGAAGTGCTTTTGCATGAATACAGTACTGTACAGAGACTCACAATCACTCTGAATTACACAATGTTGGCTTTGAGATAAAAGCATCTATGGTAAATGCATTTTTGATTCACTGCTCTGGGAAAGAATCTAAAAATAAATACATCATAATTAAAAAAACGTAAAATGTTGGTGTAGCATTTTGAGCGGACCATCCACTAAATTCTAAAGCAAATGACACCTATTTTCCATGTAAATCAGCATTTCATTTCATGTATTGATTATTTACAAAGGGACATTGCACAATAATAGACAGACATGCTGTAAAAGAGCCAGAGTAAGCCAAAAGAGGCTAGTTTTCATCTGGTGTCCCTGGCCAGATGAAAAGATTTTTAAAGGCAACCTAAAATGTAAAAGGTATTAAAATACAGAAGGAGAATACAACATGACAGAAGAGAACATGATAAATAACAAAAATAACGACAATATTTGCATTACCTGAATAAAATGCAAGTGAGGATTGCACTGCACTAGCATAGCATAGCATAGCATAGCATAGCATAGCATAGCATAGCATAGCATAGCATAGCATAGCATAGCATGTGTGAATTATTGTGATTAATTAATGACAGGAAAAATTAACGCACAAAAAAAAAAATGTACACCGTTAATCGCTATTTTTTTAGCACTCCAAACAGCGCAGAACCAGACTACAATAAGAAGGTGGGAGATTGCCAAGCTGCTAAGCTTCGTTTGGTTAATTTTGGCTTTTAAAAACACCAGATGGATAACGAAAGCCTAGTTGTGTGCAAATTGTGAAAGATATAGTTTGCCTTAGCATCTTATTGCAGCCTAGCATTAACCTAGCATTAGCAATAATCTAGCACTAGCATTAACACAAACCTAGCATTAGCACTAACCTAGCATTAGCAACCTAGCAACAGCTGAACATTAGCAATAAGGTGAAAATCGGTTGAAAAAGTTGAAAAAGCTGAAATTCCAAAAATAAATGAATGGGAAAGAAAAAATGTAATAAGTCAAAAAGTTTAAAAGGTACAAGGTACAAAAGCAATGTACAAAAATCTAAATTAATCGTAACCTCAACAATGTTAAGTTATGCTGATAATCATTTCTGGATTCTATTTTAATGTTGCAAAAGGCCGCCTACCTCGGATCTATCACAGCTGGGTTTACATTGAATGTGGGGCTTATGAAACTCAATCTGTGTCATTAGAGAGAAAGGGAGAGAAGGAGGGCAAAGACATGTTTACATACGTCCTTCAGTGTACCGTTTGTTTGGCCTTTTCCATTCAACTGCTTTTCAATGGCTGCTCTGCACACAATGTGAACACTCAGCCAAAGAACCTTTGCTACGGCTATTTTTAATGGCTGAAAAAACGTGCGCTGCCACATGAGTTTGTTCGATAAAGTTTACAATACTTTTTTTCCTCACTATTTGATATAAGAGTTATTTTTCCCTTCTAGCCTTGTCTGCTGTGCTCATTATTTGACCCAACCAATATGATATATGTGTCTTTGTGCTTGTACGTAATGTGATCGTCACCAGCTCTCCCTGTTAACAGAAACAAGCAAATGCAGCAAAATACATATAAAACAAGGAGGAAAAATAATCTTTATTTCCTAAAAACTATTGAGTCAGGGAGAGCAGTGTCGCACCATTGGACAAGGTTACATGCTCTCTAAATTCGGAATTACATATTTCAGAATTAGTGTTCTGCTTTGTGTTTACATGGAAATAGTAATTCCAAATTGAGGTTTACATGGAAACATGTTTATTCGCCTTAATTCAATTTTGCTTTAGGTCTGGGGGTCGGAAAGGGTTCTAATTGGGCGGTCACCGTTTCTTTGGTCAAATAAAGCCATCGCGACAAGACGAGCATGTGCAGAATGACTGCCATTAATTTAAAGCAGAATGAATGTTTACAAGGTCCTGGAATTATTCAATTCGGATTTCAAATTGGAATAAATCAGCCACTTACTTCGGATTTAAGTTTTTTCATTTTCATTAAAAAATTGGTGTTTATACAAGGTAATTTTTAAAAGTGTTTAAAGAAGATTTAACTTTTATTCTGAATTAAAGGGGAATTAAAGCTCTCATGTAAACGTAGCCATTGTAAGCAGGATGAAGGAAAGGAGAAAGGTTGTATAAGCCAAAGATTTGCATCTAGTAAACTGTGCAATGACTATAAGATGTGCATCTTCATCACGTTGGAACTTCACAATAATAAGGCACGTTGTTGCCAAGCAGGTGTGACCTGTACAAATGAAGTAAGTAAGTAAGCAATATTTATTTATATAGCACCTTTCACAGACAGAGAAATCACAAAGTGCTCATTCACACTCACATTCACACACCAATGGGACAGAGCTGCCATGCAAGGCACTAGTCGACCACTGGAAGCAACTTAGGGTTCAGTGTCTTGCCCAAGGACACTTCGACACAGACTGATAGAGACTGGGATCAAACCCCCAACCTCTTAATCAAACGACGACCCCACTACCACCTGATCCACGGTCACCCTTAAAGACAAGACAAAACACTGCCTGTTCTAATGCAACATATGATTAATTTATGCCTTACAAGTTATTTCTTCTTACCAGTTAGTCTTTGTGTAAGAGTATTTTACTTGTTTTAAGATCTTTTTACTTTTTAAAATAAAAAACAATCCTGGTAAGCCAACTTTTCCTGTCTTTTGGCAGCTAATTTTGCCTATTTTATAGTAAAACGAGGGATATATTACTTTTTCATTAATTGTTTTTTTGTTTTGGTTTTATAAATTGTGCCCAATATTATTCACAACTCACTAACTGCTAGTTCTCATAGAAGTCTAGTTGCCGCTGTAAATCAGGTGGAAAGAAAACAAATGGCCTTGAACTTTTAAATGAGATTAGGGGTAGATGAAAATGGGTCAAAAAAACAGAAACTTCATTGTTAAGCAAACATCGTAAACAAAGTGATTTGTTTTTTTTCTTTCTTGTCAAAGTACACGTCTTTCCTCAACTTTTGACAAATGATTCAACAACAAGATTGAATGTGTACATTTTGGTTTCACAACAAGCTACATCCCTAATGTCGTTTCCTGATTAAATGGTAAACAGAAGCCTATCGGCCACAGGAAGTGACAGAAATCTAATTCTAAGGGATAACATAGTGATGGAGACTGTATACAGACACTGGATATTTGGGAATGACATTCAGAAATGCCACGTTACTCAAACCAACAACATAAAAAAGCGACTTTATCTTATGAACTGCAGCAATGAGCTTAATCATTAAGCCTGATAGGACACTGGAGCTGCTGCTGCTGCTGCTGCACAAATGTGACCAAAATAAGGAAGGCGAGTCTCCAGGGCAGGAATTAGAGGGATCAGGCCAGCAGCATGGCTAGTGGCTACGCTGCTGTTGTTACACATGTCAATTACATAAATACAGCCTCTCCATCACCACACCAGCGGCAGTCACAGCCAGCATCTCTGACGCAACTGGGCAGATCGTATCTGCAGGTACGTTGGTCGAAAACGCCATAATGCAATGAAACAGCACCTCAAAAATCACCCTAAAGCAAAGCAGTACTGATCTAAATGGCTAAAACAACAATGTTGCAGAGGAAAAGTTCCAAAGCTACAAGCACAAGATCAAGAAAAATGGAAAAAGCTGAGCTAATTAGGTGAAATAGTTTTTTTTTTTTTTTTTTTAAATACATGTCGTGTTAATTTCTATATAAGAACTAAGCATTTTGCCCTCATTTTATTTAAAAATATTAGTGGTGTTGTAACTGGTATGTTATTCTTACAAAAAATCCATATCTGGAGCCCTATAAAATCCATTATATATTTTTTTCAAATTCCATGTTTTCCACATTTTCAAATTCAGTTTTTTTTAAGAAATATTAATAATTTTTTTCAGAAAATATAAGTTTTTAACTAATGTGAGGAAATAAAATAAATAATAATAATAATAATGATAATAAAAGAAAACTATAATTAAAAAAATGTATGTCAAAAATAAAAATGTAATTTAAAATAATGTGTAAGCTACAATTAAAGGGGAGATATAAGTTTTACAGTCATGGATTGTTCCTTTTTAGGTATTTATGCATTAATGTCACCCAATTTCCACTCAAGGATCAATGGTTTACTGAAGTTTTGACCAACTTGATTTAAATTATCCTGATGACATCATTCCAGAGCATAATGATTAGATATTAACAATGTTTGGATCAAATGAAACACGACGTATTTTCATTTCTAATGCAGATTGTTTGTGTGACTGCAAAATGATTTGCATGTTTCATCGTAAACAAAAACCCAAGGCCTCATTACGTCCCCGTGTCTGCAGATACTTAACAAAAAATACATCAGTTTGCTTCAAACGGCACGAGTGAGCCACGTGCACTAGTTAGTTACTCACGTTTTCTGTCTCTGACATAGTTTTCCACACAAACACCTGAGAGATGCAGCGTTCATCAATGAATCAGCAGGAGACCTCATTTGCAAATTGGTGTCAAGAGTGAAGTGTAACTGCAGCGCAAGCATCAGTGGGAGATCTGGCTGTTTCACTTCTAGGAGAAAGAGATTTGATTTCCCACTCCAAATAATGAGGAAGGGGAAGATAATGCTGGTGCAGTTCCAGTAAAGAGCATCCAACCCATTCACACACTGGGACTGTCACAGTTGACATGAGTGAAAAGCAGCAAAACAGGCCAAATATTGTGAAGTTCTTGTGAATGACAGACAGACGATGGGGTCTGCAGATGGAGCCTGGATAGTGACACACAGTGTGAGCGCGCGCACGCACGCACGCATGCACACGCACACACACACAGAGTAAAAACAGAGTACTAATTCAACGTCAACAACAACACATCAGCCACTTATTAAAATAACGCTGGAGGAATACAACCTGAAAATGTGCATCCGTTTAAAAGTTGAAAGTTGAAGTCATCTCTAATAATCTTCTACTAAATTCAATGTCACAACAAAGCAGTCAAAGAAAAATAGTGTGCACAAATAAGAACTAAAGTGAGTTGAAGAAATTGTACTACAGTTCTTAATAAATGTGTGCAGACAAAAACATAATATTTCACTGCTATGGTAACAATCACATTTTCTATTGTGGGACTAATAAAATATTCTGTTAAAAACTATCTTTTTTTTTTATTCCCCTGCATCTGTTTTTTGTAAAAAAATTACTTCACTTCCCCCCCTTTTAAAAGGTAAATAATGTTCTGGAAAAATGAGTTTTTTAATATTTATTTTCATATTAATGGTAAATGGACTTGATTTTATATAGCGCTTTATCACCACACTGAAGCAGTCTCAAAGCGCTTTACATATCAGCTCATTCACCCAATCACTCTCACATTCACACACCAGTGGGACAGGACTGCCATGCAAGGCGCTAGTCGACCACTTTGACACATAGTCAGGTACTGGGATCGAACCCCAAACCTCTCGATCAGAAGACGACCCACTACCACCTGAGCCATGGTGCACACACTATATATTTTGTAAATAATTGTGTTGTTATTGTTGTGTCTTTATAATTTATATTCTTTTTGTGTTCTTGTAAATGTTTCGGCCAGAGAGAACAGTCATTTCAATTTCTCTACATGGTCTTGTACATATAGTGGGAATTGAAAATAAAGCTTCAGATTCAGTTTCCAATCTGTTCAACAGAATTTTAAAAATGACAGTCTGGGGGCCACATCCCGCCCTCACTCTAATTTTGTACACCCCCCAAAGTAGAGTAATTACAATGATTCTAAAAACACACAAAATGATAGAAAATACATGAAATGACAACAAAAATACACAAAACAAACAATTACTCCAAAAACAAGGGTTAAAGCTGTAAATTGTTGAATGACAGAGCCTCATTTACTTTTTATTTTGGGATTATTCTATGCATTTTACCTCTTGAGGACAATCACAACAATAAAGTTGCACTTTTGACAATATATCTAATGTCTGCAGTCATTTTTAAGTGCATAAAAAAAACAAAAACAAATCGTATCGAATCGAAACTCGAATTTTTCTTTAAAAAAAAAAATCGGAGTTTTTTTAGGTAAACTCGCCCAGTCCTACTCACAGGTAAGCTGTGTGTGTGTGTGTGTGTGTGTGTGTGTGTGTGTGTGTGTGTGTGTGTGTGTGTGTGTGTGTGTGTGTGTGTGTGTGTGTGTGTGTGTGTGTGTGTGTGTGTGTGTGTTGCCCAGCTGAGCCCGCTGACAGCTGCCTCAGCCGGGAGTCAGCACCGCCCTCTCCACACAAACACATACACTGACAGGGAGTTTTTATCGTCACAAATGGCTGCAGTGTGACAGTGAACACACTTTTAAAGCAGTTCCGTACCGTGTCAGGAGCTGCCGGTCCCTCTATCCCTCTGTCCCGCAGATTCTCGGTGCTCCGTCCACAGCGGTGCTCCGCTTCTCCGAGAGTGAAACGTCACTTCCGCTCACTCAACCCCCGCTGCTGTAAACCAGCCTAAGATCGTCTATTCCACACAGGAGGCCACACTTTGAGCCAAATACGGCGAGTAGCGTCTGCTAAACCACGTCAGCACTTTTAATTAGAGGTGGGACGATAGTTAGAGATCGCGAATGTTGATAGACTTACATCGTGACTTTTTCAAATCAATAGGAATAATAAAAAATTAAAACAACAGAATTTAGACAATTATTTTCCATATTTAAACTGAAGTACATAAAGTGCCAACGAAATATTAATATCTGTTAGGGGCCCTGATAGCACACATACATCTCGCCGACATCGGCACGATGAATTAAGTTGCATCGGCGAGACGTATTATGGAGAGTGTTGGCTCATTGGGCAGACGTTGCGGAGACATCGGCGTTTGGCCGATGTTTGGACGATGAATTAAAGACGCTTAGCGACAGCTTATATTAACCTTTATTTAGCTCGGATCATTCTATTAGTACAAATATCTCCATATCCATAGTCGAGTATTTACTAAAATCTGATAGGAATATGGAAATATCACAACAACAACAAACAAACAATATACTACCACTAAATAGCTAATCATGTGTGGACAAAATAAACAGCGACACATGAAACATGATCATAAATGTATTTTAAGCAGCATAGCCAACAGAGCCCAAGCACAAAAACAGCTTCATGGAAATGATATTTTACAGTTCAACAATTTTATAAGTGGTATCACCGATTTTGGGGGGAAAAAACACAAAATGACGCAGATTAGGAGTAGAATGCTGACGCACGATCTGAGGCCGACATCGGCGAGACGTATGTGTGCTATCTGGGGGTGTGCATTTGCCATGAATCTGACAATACGATACAATTCGCAATTTGCACGTCACAATACGATATATTGTGATACTGAACAATACGATATACATCACGATATGTCCCAATATCAATCATCACAAATTTCACCTTTAAAAGTACAAAATGGCATGTAATACAAATTAAAACTTGCAAAAACAAGTAAACGGCAACTAACTGATAAAAACTGCTTTAAAAAAAAAAAAATTGGACATTTTTTGGATCAATATTATAGTCGTGCGATGAAATAATGCAATATTGCCGAATCAATTTGTTTTATTGCAAACAACTGAAGTAAATTTTATTAGTCAAATACAGGACATATTAACAGGGTTTTGTGCATAATGTAACACAAATATAACAAAAGACATCATCAAAATGTTGTATTTGTAAGAATGTGTGATGCTGATTGGCTCTGTGAGCTCTAGTGTAAGAGAGTCAGAGTGAGACCTCCTGTTTCGCTTTTTCCTTTGAGGTTTACATAAATAACGCGACTGATCGTCCTCACGTGACAAATAATTACATGAGGCGGTCATTGCGTCACAGTGAATGTTGTTACACGTCAGAGCTGCAGTGGGTTTGATCTGCAGTGGAGGCGGTGACAACACGATTTAGTCTGTGTGTGTGTGCGTGCGTGCGTGCGTGTGTGTGTGTGTGTGTGTGTGTGTGTGTGCGTGCGTGCGTGTGTGTGTGTGTGCGTGTGTATGATGAAACTGATGCAAAGGAGAGAGAGTTGAACCGATACAGAGACACCTCCACCTGGACCAATCAGAGAGCGAGCTGCCAAAGCCCGAAACCACACACACACACACACACGCACACACACACACACACACACACACACACACACACACACACACACTCTGAACTCAGTGAACCTTTATTAATCCAACACAAAATTGGATGAAAAAACTTAATGAACAAAACATTTTGCAAAAACAACCAATTTCATTGGAATACAAATAATTTCAATACAACAGAGTTAGTAGCAACACATGAAAATATTTTAAAAATACAGTGTTAGTTCGTCAAGAACAAGATGTGCGTGTTTTGACTTGATTTCACTCCGCCCAATTATTGCAAACTTATACATGTTTATATTCTTTAATCCTATGTTCATTGGTTATTGTATTCTGTAACAAATAACTATTATTTGTTGTACAGTTAAAGCAAACTTTACTCTCAAAGAGGCTATTATCTTATCAAATTATTTATATATAATACATTAAAGCTATGCTGAGTGAGTCCATCTCACCTTAAACATTTGTGTCAAACTCATGGCCCGGGGGCCAAATCCAGCCCTTTGCAGCATCCAAGTTGGCCCGCAGGAGAGAATTAAAATGACAGAGAAAACATGAATCATTGTGTAAAATGAAACTCAACCATATTTACAGGGAATCGCAGTTTCCCTAGTGCTTATATTGTATAATTGCAGTAAATTTTAACATTCAAAACTCCTAAAATTCTTACAAAATCCTTCAATTTTCCTGAAATTATTACATAATATTTCACTTGATAAAATAGAAATTACTCACAACGTAGGAAATTTAAAGTGAAGATCCTGTTGGGACTGATATCTATCACTTATTGCCAGGATATGGTCTCCTACAGGGGTCTGCAACCTGCGGCTCTGGGGGCCTAATGTGGCTCTTTGACTCTTATGCAATGGCTCCCTATAGCTTAAAAAAACTATTGAAATAAAGAGTTGTTATTTTCCTACAGAGGCTATGATTGATTAATGACAAATAAAATCAAGATATAACATTTTGCTAACCTAAAAATAAATCACGTTGTGCAATGACTCAGCACCTTCCTACTTCACCTCCTGCAACATCTACAGACCATCGACTTTCCTGCACCTGTGACTAACCTTAAGTTTTAAATCCCTGGTAAGAAACTAAACCAACAAAAACACTATTTTCAAAGAAAATAGAGATTTTAATTGTGTGGGAACAGATTCATTTAACCACCAATGTGCAGGTTAAATATGCATGATTTATGTGTGGCAAGAAATGAGTAAAATTAGCATGTGTTGACCATATGATCATGTATTATCAAATTCAAGTTATTTTTTGGAGCCTTTCAAATACATCAACTAAAAAAAAAAAAATTACTTCTTTATATAACATTGTGTTCATGTAAACTAAGATACGTAATAATTTTAAGATGCAAGATACTGTTTTATTTCTTGAGGTCAATTTTTTTATTTCATTTTAAACTGTTTTTAAGTTGCCATTTACATGAATAATTCAAATCAAACATCATTCTATTTAATTTGAACTGTATATAATTTAATACACTGTATTGTCTTTATTAAGAAGGTACTTTTTCAGCTCAAAATGGCTCCTTTGAGAGAAAAGGTTGCAGACCACCTGGTCTAGTAGAAGTGCAAACTAGGGCACGATATTGTTGAAATTACTCGTTTTCCTGCTTAAAATCTGTGGCCCACTTGAGATCAAACTGCTGCTTATTTGGCCCCTGAACTAAAATGAGTTTGACGCCCCGACTTAAACCTTCACTTCCATTTTCACTTGATGACTGACAGTAAACAGCTTATTCATTAGGTTAGATCATCTCATAACTGTGTCTACGAGACATTCGGTGCACTCACGCATAGCTATTTACATTTTACTTCTGCACCCGTGACACTTGCTTGTATATATATATATATATACAAGCATATATATATATATATATATATATATATATATACACGTGTGTTTTTCTATTTTATTTATATAGTTATTAAAGGGCTTAACGGGAGGACATGGGTATGTATTTTCGTACCATACAGTACACGTTCACATAAGCACAAATGACAATTTAAAAATAAATAAATGTGTAAACAGCTTAGCATTATCAAACACTAAAACTTACCCTGCTTATGTTTGATCTTTAAGACACGTGGCATAATGCTAATTTATGCTTACGAGCATTTTGCAAAGAAAAAAACACATTCCGCTGCCAGTTTAAATAAAGCTATGACTACCTTGTATCCGTGTTTGAATTAATTCATGTGCACAAGTGTGAGTTTTCTACAGTACGTTCACTGTTAGTCTATAGCAGCATAAAGTGAGGCTTCATACCATTTTTCATTTGGTTTTAACAGATGCTTTCAGTGCAACAGAATTATTGTACATTCGCATTAATACAAGGCCACGCTGACGGACGGAAGATGGACATCAGAACTTCCTGTTGTGGAGAGCAGCGACCAGCCGTAGGGAGTCTCTTTGGTTGGATCTGAGTCTGGTTTTTCCACACACTTCCCGCCACTGAAGAGCCCCGTCGCTGCCCACCACCTGGAAAGGAAGAGGTCAATAATAAAACACACGTTGACCACCGTGTGAAGCAGTCGTATGGAGGTCGACGCACGCCAAAACCTCGAAAACATACAAAACGTGATTTACTCGCGTCAAACAAGTCGTAAACAAAACTCAGTGTGATTTGCAAACACAGAACATCAAACAAGCCAAGTCATGCAATTTGTTTTGCAAATAAGAAACGTGCCCATCAAACAAATACATCTTGCTCCAGAAACAAATACAGAATGTTTACACATACAAATTCATTTACAAAAATAATCTTTCAAGAACAAAACAATACAATAAAACAATGGGAAAACTGTCACGTGACTTTTGGCACTAATTTTCCACCTTGAATATCCACACATAAATGCCAGTAAACTTTCTAAGAAATGTCCTGTTTTGAACTGAAGGGCGTATTTTTGTACTTGAGGGTAAAACTTTATGTTATGGTGCTTGAAATAAGCCTTAATAAGCAGTAATTAAAGTTATTAAGTCTATTTATAAGTGCTTTATTAATACATTTATTATTGTTGAACTAAAATTATATGTCAATGAGCTTCTTAATAAGACCTTTATAAATGTCTATGCTATTCAAGCAGTAATTATAGGTTAATAAAACTTATTAGATTTAATTATTTATCAATATTAATGCAATGTTCATTGACATTTATAATATTTGAGTAATGCATACTAATGCCTTACAAAGGGAGTGGGGAAAATGAATGAAAAATAAACTCATAAATATCCTCTACACTTATTGCCTTATTAATGTTATACAGCATTTATTAGGGCCCTATGAAGAAGCTCATTAACATATACTGTACTTACTGATTATTATAAGCAGCTGCAGTGTTATTCACATTAATTATATATATTAACAAAGCTTTTTTATATTATTCTTATTGATGTCAATAAGAATAATTTAATAAAGTTTCATTAAGAGAATAATTACGGCTTATTACAAACACCTAAATAAAAAGTGTTGCAGATTTTAGTTTGTATTTGAACATTTTTTTTTGTAATTAAAGACATGTTCCTTTGTATGTGTAAAACATGTGTTTGTTTGGTCGGTACGTTTCTTATTTGCAAAACAAAATGCATTAGTATGTGAATGAGGTTTTGTTGATGTTTTTTATGTGAATCGTTGGGCGTCAGTAAAACACGTTTGTGTGATTTTGGTATGATTTTAACTCCATTATAAACTATACGCCGTAATCCACACTCTCACCATGCTGTCAATGTCATCCATCACATGACTTGTTCTGGTCAGGTGAATGTTTAACAATGTGCTCTCCACCCAAGCGTTATCTGTGTTCCGGGAGTCGTCCACGTAACCCTCAAACACCTGAAACACAGAACAAACACAGACATCATGTCCTAAAAGAGGTTCAAACTCCACATTAGCTCATCATACCTAAAGCACAAGTGTCATCATGTCTCACGAAATCATGTCGAAAGCCCCATAAATGTACTTTTACTTTGAAATGTTGCATAGTTTGAAATCAGAAATAAACATCTTTGTCCAACAAAAGAGGAAATTATCTTCCACGTTGAAGATAGAAATATTTTGAACCCATGACCGAAAAGAAAATCTTAGAAAATCACTGTTAATTACATATTCGCTAACATTATTATTTTTTCAATTACTCACGATATTTCAATACAGAAACACAAAATCTAAAATTACAGCTTTTTTTAATACCAGATAACTACTGAAACACATTGATGTGCTTTAAAACTGATAAAGTAAATTACCCCCATCTAGTGGTGTCCGTATGTCTAAGTATAACACTATCAGGTGAACAACTGTGAGGTTATTATTTTTCCTATAAATCCCTTTGGTTATGATTTAAAATTTCAGGCCAATGTGTGAAACAAACCTACCTTTGTTCCCTCTGATAACAGTGTGTTCATTAATTCGTACAGCTTCTTTCCCAGTGTTTTCTTCACAGTTTTTGGCAGTTTATCAGCAGAGTTCACCGGCCCCTGAAAGTTTTAAAGTGACATTACCACAACACATGTATTATAATACTGTTTAAAAAAAAAAAAAAAAAAATGCAGATAAATCAGAGCTGCATTACTCACGTTAGGCAGAACTAATGTTCCTCTGCTGTCATCCCAAACTGCCAGATACTCCAAAACAGACCTCTCACTGTCCTGCCAGCTAAAGTCAATCATTCAAAGCTTAAAACTTAAAGGTGCAGTCTGCAACTCTTATAAAAGTGACTTTTTGTCATATTTGCTAAAGCTGTCACTGTGTAGTGACAGCTACATTGTGTTTGATGGACTGTCTGACAGCTGTTGCTGGAGCGCCGTCTTTTTTTTACAGTGTATGGTCTGGAGGAGTAGAAGATGAAATTAGTGACTTTTCTGCTGGAAAGGTAATTACTGCTGCTTGATATACATTATGTTTGATTTGTAATTGTTACACGGGAGCTCAGTGGTGTATCTGTTGTTCATGTTCGCGCAGCAGCCTCCGTGTGAGTTGCTGTAAGGGACACTGTGTTGTTGCTGCTGCTGCTGAGGTGTGTGCACATAGAGAGACAGAAGCGCAGCAGTAATATGCTTTTAACAGTGCATGTTATATTACTGTGACGTTGCTGTCTGGCTAACGTTAGCTTGTTAGCTCCTCTGAGGGAGGGAATTTGGAAAGTTTGAAGGTAGGGCAAAAGAGCAGCAGGGAAGGAGCAGGAGAGAGGGATCTGAGAGTTGCGGACTGCACCTTTAAAGTTCAGAGAAATTGTTTTCAAAGGCTGTGTAACGTCCTTACCGTGTGAGCACAACCTCCAGGTTCAGGTTTGGACCCAGTTTGGGAAGTGATCCTTGTCCTCTGATGCCCGTTCTCCCTCCTGGGTTTCTAAGAAGACAAAAGACTCCTCATGACAAATCACCTAAAGTCATTGATATTGATATTGATATTGATGATGCATGCTGAGTTCTTTACTTGTATTTGTCTAAGACGGCATCTGAATCTGGCCTTTAAGGGAAAAAAAAGAGATGACAGGGTGTGTTACCTTCAAAAGGCAAGAAACTGCTTCTCCTGGCTGATAAAGTGTACTTTAAAGCTATCTGCTACAATCCCCACAATCCTTTGTCTAGGCCTCGTGGATCAAGGAATCAAAGGTATTTCTGTCGCATAATGGGAGTATTTACTCACAAAATATGGAAGGTTGGAATTGCCGCACGCAAGTTTGTTTTTGACTCCATCACAAACTTTGGGTTTGTTGACAAATGGTTATGTGACTTAAACTTCGGAAAAGTTTTGCACATTGTATTGTGGGATTGGGAATCCCTAGAAGAATGCAATGATGGCGCCGAAGTGGCAAGGATAGATTAAATTTGTGCTCGTGTTAGCACGCTAAACTTATGATACAAGGTTAGACTGTGATGTTTGAAGTTACAATTCTGATATTTAAGAAGTGTTTTTATTCCATTTTTACTGTGATTTCTTGTGTTTCTTCCCTAGAAAAGGAAGACATTGATTCGCCTGATGCCATTTTTGTTCTGGTTTGCTTACGTGATATGACGCCACTCTGCGAGACATTCATTTTCGGCCGTATTTGGGTGTTATATGTGGAAGTTGTACCAAAGGTTTTGAAACAACTTTAAATCTATGAAAACACCAGAAATGTGTCGGTAAGTTTGGATGAAATACAGTTACAGTTTGAACGATGTTAGGGATTGTAACCAGCAGCTAAAGTTCTCAAAGTAAAGCCTACCTGTCCACTTGGTCCGCATCACCTCCAGAGTTATAGTAGGGTGGCATGTATGAGCTGAAACTGACCTAAAAAACACTAGACAATGAAATCCTTTGACTCCAGTAATACAAGATACAATTTTAAACTGTCCCTTTTTTTTTTTAAATAATTCAGAAGATAACATTTTAGTTCAGGACAAAGAAAGGGAAATACCTCCCAGGAAACTTTCTCCTCTGGAACAGGGAAGCGTGTGATTCTGCTGTCTGGGTAATGAAGCTGACGACACTTCACGTGGGAACTCTCGTCTTTCTCCGAACAGTCGCTCAAAGGTTCCGTCGTCCCGTCGGTTGCGACTGAAAAAGCAAAGGTGGTCAACGTGGGATCTTGACTTGTGAGACTATAACAGAAAAAATGCACTAACTGAGTGTCATATACTGAGGATGGGCTTTTTAACTGACCTGGTGTTTGTGTTTCTTTAGGGGCAAACCCCTGAGATTTCAAGCTGTCCATAATCCATTGCAGAGCTCTGGTGGACTGGATAACCTGACAGGGAACAGCAAAGCTCCTCGTTTGTCGAATCAGGCCAGTAAAGTTACATAAATGTTGTTACCTGCTCCTCCAGTCGACCCAGTCGTGTCGTTACCGACACAGAACTCGATTCCTCATTTCTCTCCAGCCGATCGTTGATGGTGGAGACCCTGGAAACAAACAAGTACGAGGGTCTGCATACATGGTCCTCCACATCTGTCTGTCAACATCTGTCTTAAAGCGCGTGAAGATGTTGTAGAGCAGGGGTCCTCAACTGGTCTCACGGTACCCACATTTTGCTACGGTCATTAAATCACGACCCACTATAGAATTCAACCAACCAAATTTAGTTTTTCAAAAATAGCTGTTGAAAACACACACATATATAATCTTTTTTAAAACATAAATCTATATTTTTTTCCTGTGCAGCATGCATTTCACAGCATGCTTGTCAAATGAAAAGTTTCTTTCAAAATAAAAGACAAGTCCAACATGAGAGACATAAAGTGTTTGTTCATTTTTGACCAGCTGCCACTTTTGGGTACCGACCCACCAGTTGAGAATCGCTGTTGTAGAGTGTGTGTGACGATCCAGCCCTGTTTGATCACAGCTTCTCCAGAACAGAGAAATTACCCTCACAGTCCGAATGAATAATATCATATTTACGGAAATACATCTGATACATAGACATAACTATGGAGGTCGATTTGTGTCTTTATTATTCAATAAAAACAACAACTTACTATTTGACTTCAGGGATATTTTCATCTCTCTCACTTTAAAAACATGACCACTGATTAATCACTAATTTAAAATTCACAACTTACCACAAGCAAACAAATATTCAAACATCAAAGCAAAACTGCTAATGTAGTCTTTCAAAAATGATTTGAGATATTTTTTTATTAAAGTGAAACTAAAATGTAGTTTGAAGTTATTTTTTAAAAGGTTTCATTTATTCAGACAAATGTTTTTCAGGAGATTTACTTTGATCTCCAAACATATTATTCAAAAACAAGACAAAAAGAGCTGAGGATACATCAAAGCAATCAGTAGACACCTCTGAAGAAGACTGGCAGTTGACAGTTAAAACATGTCAGGGGATCAAAGTAAATCTCCTGAAAAACAGTTGTCTGAATGAATCAAACCTTAACATATTGGTGAAAATAAGTTGAAGCACATTCAGAATTGTTTAAAGGTCCAGTTTTACGCTATTTTCACCCATCACCATTTGTAAAGAACCCCAAAAACATAGTATTTGAAGTTCATTTTCCCAAACTTGCCTGTTTTCTGGAGCGTTAACCCTCTGAAAAGTCACTTTCATGACCCTTCTAAAAACAGGCTGTTTTTTGGGCGTTCATGCATATGTATGAGTGGGCGTGTCTATAGACATAGACTTCATTCCTTGCTCTTGCGAGGGAGATCAGTGATCACCAAAACACACTCTTGTTATTGTTTTCAGCCAAAAAAACTGCACATTACAGTAAAACACATGGCTATTTAAGCGGCTATTGTGATTGTGAGTCAGACAAACGCTGCTTCAGGGTGTGTGTTTATCACATTAGCAGCAGAGTCAGTCAGCTGTTTCAAACACTCACTGGAGCGTTAAGCCACTGAGTCATCTCTAACCACAGGGATAGTGCATTTAAGGTGATAATCATTTGTTTTGTCCAATTGCTGCATCGCATAGGGTCACAAACTCGTCAGATCATGTCAAAGGTGATATGAGGCGGTGTAACAGATACTAAAAGTGGAACTGCTCCCTCGGCGCTACACCGTGGCTCCCCACTGCTCCTCAGCTTTAGTTAGCTTTACATACAGTATATGACAATAAAGTAAAATGTATATTTTATATTAAACCGCAGTGTTTCTTTGACCTGTGAGGTAGTTTGAGAGGGAGAAGCTCACATTGTTATAGGGTAGGAGGAGCCAGGATTGCCAGGAGGAGGAGTTTCCGCGATGTGACGTCACAACGCGAGAAAAATCCTAATCGCCCTTTTGGAGCTGGCTTTTTACAAAATGTGGAATAACAAGGGAGGGAGGAAACAGAACGTTTTCAACTTTGGCCTTCTGAATGAGGCTAGAGGGGTGTACATCACCGTAGCAAAACCCTCTATAAAGGGATTTTATCATAATACTGCCCCTTTAAGGTTTGACGGTGGATTGTATGAGATGCTGTTCAATGTCACAGAAGGTATTAAACGATGTATTTACCTTTTTATGCTGCACCAATGGTAAATCATTCTAAATAAGCGACACAGGAGCTGAATTTACTTTTGTGCTGTATCCAGGATGCGTCTGTCCACGCTCTGGCTCTGCTCCTGCTGTTCAGACTGTAGATATCTGTCCTTCATCAAAGCCTCCCAGGACAGCAGCTCCTCTTCCTCGATCTGAGGCAACTCGTTCCCTGCAGACGAAAACACCCGAGACTGATTCAGGGCGACCATCAACCAGCTTGTCATATGATGTTAAAACATCTCCACTGGCATGTAATGTATGGGGCGCCGTAAAGTTGCACATGCTAAATAAAACAGCAACAGACTACGTTTAAAAAAAGTGTGTGAATTTTTTTTAATGTTAGTTTTGTCCAGATGTACAGCAATATTTGTGAAATTTGTGATATTTACTTTAAAAATGTAATTTCAATGTTAAATCTAAATGTTAAATATGAAATCTAAATCTAAATGTTAAATCTAAATGTTGAATCTAAATGTTAAATATTTAGAATACTTCTGGTGAATTTGCACATTTGCTCTATATTTATTTTCAACATTTTAAATTTAGATTTAATATTTAGCAATTAGATTTAACATTTATATTTCAATGAAACATAATTAGATCAGATTAGATCTCTCTAGTTTGGGACCCTTTGATGTTCTATCTCTC
The DNA here is from genome assembly GCF_900634775.1 of Gouania willdenowi. NCBI lineage: Eukaryota > Metazoa > Chordata > Actinopteri > Blenniiformes > Gobiesocidae > Gouania > Gouania willdenowi. Next base: position 10,521,504 of record NC_041064.1, on the reverse strand, counting down.
TATCCTGTTCTGTTCCTCCTTCTGTCCACTAACCCTAACCAGTCGACGCAGATGGCTGCCACCTCTGAACCTGGTTCTGTTGGCGATTTTTTCCCACTGTCGCTGATGCTTGTTCATGTGGATATGTTGTTTTTTTTGTTTTTTTCCTTACAAATTTTATATTTCAATAGCGCTTCAAGATGACGTTGTAATTTGCGCTATAAAAATAAAGTTGAATTGAATTGAATTGAATTTAAACTTAATAGTTAACATTCAGATTAAGATTTAACATTTAGATTTAGCAGTGACATCTTTTTACGAGAAAGGTAAATATCACAAAGTAATAAAAAGATTTACATTAAGTTTTTTTAAATGTGGTTTGTTGCTGAATGTTGCAAAAAGTTGCTGTTTACTGTATTTATTCATGAGCAACTTTCCAATCTGCGCCCCATGGTAGCGTGTCCTCAGTCCTTACTGAACTCCTTGTAGACTATGGGATGTTTCCTTAGCACTGCGCTGCGTATGAGGAGGTACAGGTGGCTGAAGATGATGAGAGGAGGAGGAGCAGCTGGGCGACTGTGGTACTCCTTAATCAGCTCGTATCTTTGGAACTTCCATATTTTGTCGGTGTTGTCCTGGACTTCTTGGAATGTAAAGCTGTGGCAGGTACACAGAATATAAAGACACAAATTAGACCATTAAGTGCCTTTTTTTCTCTAAATCACGTGTGTCAAACTCAAGGCCCTGGGGTCAAATCCAGCCCTTCAGAACATCTGATTCAATAAACTGTTGTTGAAAGCGTGCAAATTAAAAACAAATTGGTCAAAAATAAATAAATACATTAAAGGACATTTAAGTATCTGTCTTATTGCTTAGATATTCTTGATGCCTTACATAGTTTATGTTTAATTTATAACTGGAAGTGCAAACTAGGGCAAACTATATAAAAACACAAATTACACCATTAATCACCTTTTTTTTCTCTCTAAATCACGTGTCAAACATAAGGCGCGGAGGGCCAATTCGGCCCGCAAAACAAAGTGAAAATGACAGCGAAAACCTGAATCACTGTGTAAACAACCAAATAATTCAGTTGTAAATTGTTGTTAAAAGCTTGCAATTTTTCACAAATTATTTCCCCAAATCTCCCCAAATTAAATAAAAATTGGTCAAAAAAAGATAAATACATTAAAGGACATTTAAGTATCTGTCTTATTGCTTAGATATTCTTTATGTCCAATTTATAACTGGATGTGCAAACTAGGGCACATTATTGTTCTAGAACTTGCTACCCACTTGTAATGGAACTGGTCCGTATTTGACATGTGAACTAAAATGAGTTTGACACCCCTGCACTGAATGAACCCAGGCAGATGGCATGATGTAAAGACATGGTTCAAACTCACTTGAAGATGGCTATGAGCAGGTTGAGCAGGAGGAGGTTGGCAAACAGCAGGTAAACACAAAGCAGGATGATGGTGAGCCATTGAGGAAAGGCTAGTTGGTTGTCTTCATTCAGTATCGGACACTTTGGTTTGAGAGGGTCGGTGCCATTCATGGAGCAAGTGTCCATTTCAAATTTTGCATCTGAAGAAGAAACAAACAATGGCAATTTAAAACTGAAACAAAGAGCGCAAACCCCTGCCAAGAGCCAAATATCTTCTTTGCCAGATATTGGCAGTTATCCGGATCAATGAACCTGATCATGGTACCATGATCATTTACACTTTAAAGCAATGGTTCCCAACATTTTGCGGGTCGTGACCCCATTTTGATATCACAAATATCCAGCAACCCCAGAGATTTTCTTTTTTTCTAGAATTAGTTTTTGATCATGTTTAATAAAGTGTGTTACAAATAGAGAGTAGCCAGATTTAGTGCACATAATGCTGCGTTCACACCAGATGCATCACGAAGTGTCCGTACGTCCAGATTACATACAAGGTCAATGAATAGATGCGTCCCAGATGCGAAATCTTTCTTGTGCGGCGGTGCGGTCCAATCCGGGCGTCAAGTACGTTGGCCGTGCGAGCGCACTGCTAATTTTACGCATATCCGCACATTTGCAAGAGTTGAAAATATTGAACTCCTGCGACCGTTTCATAATTGTGTATTTCAAAAATATTAACAATTCAATTTTTTTTGGGAAAATATGTTACTTTTTTTTTTTGCCAACTACAAGACATTTCAGGTGACCCACATGGGGTCCCGACCCCAAGGTTGAAAAACACTGCTTTAAAAGCTTGTAAGAAATGAATAACCAGACAATTGGTCGAAATGTATAGGCACCCCTATTTTTTTGAAAAATCATGATGAATTGCACTCTAATCCAGACGAAAATCATTGGGTTAATTTAGGAACCAACCTGACATATTTGAGTAATATTTCATAAAGATCAATCAATTATGAACCAAGATATTAATTTTAAAATTTGATAATGAGCGTTTTTTTTTTTAAATTTTGAAACTGATCCAGAATCAGTGTATTGATCCAGATCTCCCCTCCAAAATGTAATGGAATCTTCCATAATATTTTGTCAACATTTGTTCAGTACTTTTGACATAATCCTAGACAAACAAACACCAGTGGAAATATGATCCTCTTGGCGGAGTTAACAAAAGCTTTTAATTTCACTTACAGTCAATATTTGAGGGAAAATCTCCAAAAATAATGAGATATGGTTCATAAACTGCCCCACGGACGATCCAGTCCAACCGTACGTCATTGTCAATAAGGATGCCTTGTTTGGCCACGCCGTACGCCACCACCCAGATACTCAGCAGAAACATGAAGAAGAACATGTCCGTGATCTGTAGGGAAAACAGGAAGTGGATTAACAAGTGGAAAGCATGCTCGAGAACACATTCCTATTTTACACAGCACATCTGATCACATCGAGATCTAAGCCATGATTCTCTCACCATCCTCCTGACAATGATGATTTTTGGTCCCAGTGTTTTGCTGATAGTGAAGATGGCCATGAGACGGAGGCAGAAGACCACAAAGTCGATACAAAGGACGACTTTACCCGCATAAAACAGCCAAGGCGTCAACCTGAAGGTGGAAAACCTCATGATTCTCAGATAACTGAGCAAAAATTGATCCAAAGTGTCATCACGCAGCTTGGCAGAAACAAAAAAACAGCAAGCCACACCTTGTAATCATGTGTTACGGAGCAGGGTAAGGTTTAAAACAGGCAGGACTGTTGCCCTCCAGAGTTAGTTTGTGACCTAAGCAGTTAAAAGAAACCAAAAAAAGACAATCTCACCGAAAAGCAAGGCCGATGATAAACAAGATGATGGACAGGACGTCTAAAATGTTCCACACTTCGTTGATGTACATTTTGGCTTTTTTACGAAACCCAAAACCATCAGGGTCATGAAACAACTAAGACAGGAAAACACGAACAAAGACTCTGTGTTAATGTTACGAAGCACGAAAGAAGGGAAATCTCCCCAAAACATCCCATTACAATCAAATTCATTATTTTTCACTCACGTGTGCAGATAGGAAATAATTCCATTCATGTTTTTTATACACGTATATTACATGGAAGAAAAACACAGAAAAGAATCGTGTTAATTCCTCACCTGTCTGACCTCCTCACACACCAGAGAGAAGATCCAGATGTAGAGCAGCAGCTCTCCAGCAGAGGGACTAGTTTGGAAGTCCATCATCAGCACCACAGCGAAGAGGAAGAGGAAGGCGAAGTAAAATACAATATTCCAGTAAAACTTGACCTGTGGGGAGTTGTACAGACACACCAGCTTTGACCAGTTGCCCAGTGGTTTCAATCGCTTCAAGCTGTGGACAAAAGAGGGGGGGGTCACAGGGGTCAAGGTGTTTAGCCAGCTTTTGATTTTTAATTGTGTTTCAAGAATTCAAATTAAAAGACGCATAAAACAAAGATGAAGTCAGTGGCTCCTTTTAATCACACTTCAATGTAAATATGGTGCAGTTTGATGCCGTCATCATTACATTACGAGCAGTCGCTGGAGATTAAAACTTGGTAGATGGATAAATGCTCCTGTTTTTTTAAAAAATTATTATAATTAATTTCATTAAAAAAAAATATTTGCTCCACATATTCTAAAACAAAAAAGGGCAATACAAAGAGAAAAATTAATCTCCACATGCAGTAAAGGAGAAAAAATAAAATCCGAACCTATTTCCACCTCGGGTCCCTTTTTTGTCCATGATTGCGTCCCATTTCTGGGCACCGACCCTCAGTTTTAGAAAATCCAAATCTCTTCATTTCTATTTATTTATTTATTTTGGTGTACTGGATACTTTTTGAGTTATTTCAGAATTTTTATATATTTATTAATTTTTTTTAGTTGTAGGTGTCGACTTACGTTTTGCGGGAATTGGTTCTCATTGTACTTCCTGTCACGGTCTCCATCGTCTTCATCTCTTCATTCTTTGCAGCGTCTCTTTGAATGAGCTCATCACGTCTGCAAAGAGTTACAGCAACACATTTAAAATATGCTCATCATCTTTTATTCATTTTTTTTTTTTTTAAATTAAATGAATAATGTGTTGATAGTTTAATATGAGAGTTTGACCTGAACACCAGAAAGCCCGTGTAGATGAGGGGGAAGAGAAGCATGCAGAGCAGCACCCTCCACACAGGGTTGTCCACTGAAAGCTCACCACACCAGATCTGAGTCAGAAGAGCCTGAAGGAGAGACATGATGGGATACATAACTAGAAAAAACACCAACTTGGAGAAGATATAAATTCCTTTTTTCCTATTTTCATCATCATTCTGAGCATGTAATTACTTAATTCTATTAAGATGTGTTTTTAAGTTATGTTTACTTATAAACAAATATTGTTTTATTTACTCAAAAAATACGAGTAAAAGTAACTCAAAAAAAGGAAGAACATGTTACACCAACTTGACATAATGAAGTTAAAGTTGGGGCACTCAAAATATTTTCTTTAATTAAAAAAAAATTCTAATTAGCATCATATAGTAAATTGTAAAAGTAATCATTCTGAAAAAAATCGTACGTCTGCATGCTGTCTGTGAATCATAATTAAGTATTTTAGTTAATACAACCCTGCAAGACAAAATCTTTGGCGGTCACCCCCTCTAGCTTCAATCACAGGATTTAGAGAAAGGAGGGGTGAGCAGAGCCCACAAAGGAGCCTCCTCATTGGTTGTAGCGATATATGGTGAAGCGCGAGCACGGTGCTAACGCGTACCCCTGACGATGACATTTATTTTCGGCAACAAAATACATACTAGGAGATGCTTGGACGCAACTTCAGACTGTCAATCTATGCGTTTGCACGTTCAGCGCTCGTGCGCGACTTTGTGCTCTTCCAGAGGAGGAGACTGGGAGGGATTATCGGAGTGAGGGGTGGGATTTACGGTTCAAATTCAGCCATGCCCCTCTGTCATGGTTCATGATTCAGATAGTGCAGCTTTAATAGAACTTTTTCTATAACTTTGAATATAAACTACTTAATCTATTTAATTACTTTAAACGTTTGGGTTTATAGTGCAGTCAAGCAAGAAACCAGTTAAAATTATTCATGTGATTACTGTTGTTTTGATTTTAGCCATTGTTTGAGTCCTTTTTTAAAAGCAAAAGTTCATGAGCTCTTCTTCTCTTTTAGAAGCTAATTGTGCTAGCTTGTTCCCAATCTCTCACCTGCAACATCCCCTCCTCTACTCAGTATAATATCTAACTTTACTTAAAGAGAGCGTTTCCATGAAGGCATCTCAAAGTTTAAAATTTAGTGCATTTTTTGGTTAACTTTACCACGTTTATTCCCTTATTTTTCATCCTCCACATGAGAAATCTTAATTCAAAATCCTCACCTGGACACCAGACTGGGCTACAAAGTTTTTATTGTCGGCCTCCAGCGCCAGCCGCAGACATGTTGTCCGTCCCCACAGAGGAGACACACGGACCAACAGCTTCTGAGCTCGCTCCTCATCACTGTTGTGGCACTCGCTGAAAACACCTGAAAACACAAACCCACGCGGTAAAAGTTCAGCTCCAACTCTATAGAAATAATGCAGAGAATCCAATCATTATGTCTGTGTTATACCTATAGCACATTTCTCATAATAACTGGCCAGCTCCTGCATGGATTCTGCCTCGTCTGCATCACCTCCTTCTTCTGCCATCGACTTCAGGATCTTACTGGCGCCCAGAGCGGCCGTCATACAGTCGCTACACTGCGCAGACACATAGAGATGTAAGACCGGATAATGATATACAAGTGTTTACAAGATGTAGGTATTTCTGTCACCTGCTCCCAGGCGATCTCAGCCACTAGCTTGTTGTTCTGAACAATAGCCCAGAGGAAAAGGTCCCGGCCTGGATCTTTGTGGGTTTCAGCGTTGTACTGCCAGTATAGACGCTGGGAATCTGGCGGAACTTTAGACAGCTGAGAGGAAAACAGTAGAAATATTACCATCTTAACTCAAAGTATACTACAAACGAATGAACAAGTGATGACAATGAATAGGGTTGGGCATGAGTATCGATTGGTCCCGGGACTAACTTTCCGATTCTCCTGAAATATTTAAATTTTGATTCCTACTTTCGATGCCCAGTCTACCGACGGCATCGAGAGAGGAAGCCGAGCACCAACGAAGAAGAATCCACCAGAAGTGTTAGCATTACCGCGCAACCATGAACAGAGTGGCGGCAGTGGTCTAAAGTGTGGCTTAAATTTTATAAAAATAACAACTCGACTCAGTGCAACACTTGTAAAAAATATTATATCATGCAAAGGAGGGTGCATGACAAACATGATCATTGTATATTGTATACGCATTTATATACATATATATATATATATATATACAATATATAATTATACTATACATACATTTTACAATTGCCTCTTAAATAATTAAAAACCGGGAATTGTTGAGAATCGGGATCGAAATCGGAATCGAAATCGGAATCAGAACTGGAACCGGAACAGAAATCGTTAAATTCAAACGATGCCCAACCCTAACAATGCACCACACACACACAGATCCGACTTACTGCTGACACGGACGTATCCTCTGACATCGTGATGGACATATCAAATTGGTAAGTGTTGGTTGCAGGGTACAGATGACGCGTGAAGCCGCCCAGCAGGTGGCGCACCTCCTCAGACACAAAGGTCAGAGAGATGGTCTGACCTTGACCTCGACGGGATCTCTTTCCAAAGGGTTTTCTTTTCCCACGGAGAGCGTTGTGAACCCGTTTGGCTAGCTTGCGCAGGAAGAAACAGGCGGGCAGCTGTTTGTAGAGCTCACACAGGGTTTCCTCGTCTTGCAGGAAGTCCCTCAGTTTCACGCCGTTCTCCAGGAGCAGACTCACAAACTGTGGCCTGTTTCCAACCAGAGCGGAGAACATGGCCCAGTGGAGGTCACTAGACTAAGGAAGAAATTGTCAGCAAACCAAAAAGGAGATAAAGTAGACCACCAATGTGAGGATTACTGTAGTAATGCACCAAAATTCCAGCCATCAAAAATAAAAAAACTAAAGGGTATTTTCGGATGCCAAAACACTTTTCTCACCAAAATAAGCTGACCGAAACAGGAAGTTGTGACAAACAAACACTGCAGTCAGTGTGTGCACTTGTCTGAAAATGGGCCAACTTGTCTGCGAACTCACGAAGTGACTGTATTTTAATACATTAGAGCACTAAAGCGTATTCTGAGCAGAGTTGATGTTTTCTGTGTAACTTAGACACTGTAGAAACTTGTAGCCCCCAGTCAACATGGACCAAACTGCAGCCTGATGCATGGTTGCGCCTCAGCAGCATTAATCTGGTTTCAGTCTGTCAGCGAAAGTTTCACAGAGATCCTCTTTACTACAGCACGACTGTACATAGTCCGCATTATAAAGATCATTACTTGGATGGGATTAAATCAGCGCGCACAAGAAATGATGCACATCGCAATTGAAGCATACAGAGCCCACAAACTGTGACCTAAATGCACTTTTTTAAGATGTGACTCTATTTCAGCAGCTCCGTCAGTTATAGGTCTGTACAATATTATTCAATGTATGAGTGGGGACAAATCATTTTATTTTGTTTATTTAATATTGTGTTTTGTTGGCATGTCAGTGCTAAATAAATGTTTTCATATTTTGAATTGATTTATTTTTTTTAATTAGTTAGTTAGTACACATTTACAGTATAGCCATAAATGCAATAGAACTAATAATTATAATAATCATTGATTTCGATTTTCTGTTTTTGGAATTGTTTTTTTCATTTTCGGTTCCGGCCAAGAATTTTCATTTCGGTGCATCCCTAGATTACTGTATGTGTTGCTATATTTGAAGAACGCTTCTCATGCTAGTAGATTGAAATGATGTTCTGTGGTTGTTTGCACAGTATTCAGGCCCCTAATGGGCTCCCACCTTCCTATTGGTGTCAGGTGGACCAGGCAAACCCACCTTCCACTGGCTCTCCTCAGTGAAGATCTCAGTCTCTGCTATGTCCACCCGGTTCCAGCTTATCGCCAACTCCAACTGCCTTTTCCAGCTCTCCATTCCTAAAAACTCACTGGACCTCGAAGCTGGCAGAAGGAGTGAGTGTATGTTGAATCCACTTACTGTATCTTATAAGAACATTAAAAGTGAATTATTTTTGGTTTGATTATTGTTTGATTTTATGTCTTATCGTTGGGTTCAGTCAACAATAAAAAAGAATGAAACCTGCAAGTACCTGAACTAAAGTGTATAATTCTGCAATTCCAACAGTCCTAAACATAAAGATTAACATGCTTTCATAATAATTGATTGGCTCCTAATGGTGCACAAATGGATAAATGATGACTTGTTGTAATTAACTCGTTAAAAAAAACCTTCAGTCTGTTTTATGGCAGCTCACAGTGGCGCCGCCTTCTTTAATTCACATTCACAGTAGTATGCATTCAGCTTGCTCCTTAAGTGGACTTCATTAATCATTCCCAAATACTGCCATGAGTTTGAAAGATGCTTAGTATGCCTACAAATGCATCAAATCTGGCGATCAGCCTGTTTTCTCATTCAAAAAGTGCACTTAGAGCTGAAATTACAACAAAAAAACAAAAAAAAAACAGCCCTGCTATCTTTGAATCTGGCTATATCTGATAACACATTCTTATCAGCTGCGTCTCTAAATGGAAACATTATATTCACAGAAACCTCTAGGTCTACATGCTAATGCTGCATCGGTTGTCTGCAGTTACTAAATAAAGCATCAGTTTCATCCTCTTCTATACTCACCTTTTAGTAAAGCCTGAAGTATGGCAACGTCCACATCACAGTTACTGTCGTCACTCACTCTGAACACTGTCAGTAAGTGAGGCATTCTGATGATGTCCTGAATCTGTAACAGCAAAAAGAATCAGTATGGATTTTTTTTTTTTAATGTTATTTGACTTTATTTTTAATAAATTGTCCAATGGCTGAAGGAGACGTGCATATTCACGATTAAAGGTTGGATTATATATACGTATCTAAACATAAGATTTATATCTTTGTGGAAGTGGGAAAAGTGTCTCGGACATACGGAAGATTGAACTGTGGCAACCCTTTATGAATTGTGAGTTTTCCTTCTGAGCTACTGCTAAAGAAGCGCATTGTGAGCCTCAGTGAATCCCTGTGGCACAGAGCACAGTTTATTTATATTTGTATATGGGCCAGATGGAATTTCTATGAAAAATCCTATCATAATATGACACAAGTTTAATAAATCATCCATTAAATACAAATATAATTAAATATTGTGCAAAAATTTACAATAACAAAATATCTCAGACTCAACAATTTCCACGTTTCAACACTGTGATAAATTCTTTAATTAGAGATGGGCGATATTATCGGCCAATATTACCCATAAAATGTAACATCGCTCTACATCTGTATTGGTTTTCCCACTCATTTTGAAAAACTGATATATGATTTGTTTGAGACAACGTGAAAAACAAAAACAAATATGACACTTTTTTTCAATCACTTATTTTGCACTGATGATGTAAATTTGTGGAATACATCCAGTGTGAGGTATCACGTTAAAAGTAGGATAGACCTTGTCATTCTCATTGTAATACATATTATGTTACCAAAAATGTATATATATATATATATATACGTATATATATGGCACATGTGCTTTAAAGCAATGATTTCCAACTTTTGTTGGTCAAATAACATGTACCCCCTTGTCATATTATAGGTACTAATACTCTTACTAATACTCGTTGAATGTAGCTTATACATGACAGCATTTAGCTATTTATTATCAATCCATTGATTAGAAATGTATCAAGTTTAATAATCATCTTGCTCAAGAATTGGAGTTATAATCTGAAATTGGAGTTTGCGGATTATTATCAAATGTTGACAGGTTGTCAGTTTAACCCATCACTTGTAAAGATGTTGTTTTAGATAAACACTGTGTTTTAGAAGCTGGTGAGGAAAATAGTAAATGAGAGGGAGTGGAGAATGTGATTCCCTACCTTCTTAGTCCACTCTATAATCTTGAGGTCAGGAAAGTTTTCATACTCTTGGCCAAAGAACTTCTTCATTAACTGGTGAATGAGGGCGATGGTGACCCGGGCTACGGGCATTCCTGACACCTGAGCGATAACATCAGCTATTCTCCCGGAGCCCTCTAAGATCACACTTGGAGTGCCGTTCAGCATCGCATTGTAGATGGTCTGAGGAAGAGAGAAACACACAAGTGAGTGGAGAAAGAAAGACATTGAAAGGCTGAGGCAGAGAACTGCTGACTCACATTCAGCGTGCCAGGTCCTCCATCCAAAACCACACACACAACAGGAATGGTCAAACCACTCTCTGCAGGTCGGAAGACAAAAGGCTGTTATTGAAAGAGGAGTAGACGGAAAGATCTCCAACTAAGATTCATTTTTAATGTCTGGAGGATGCGTCAGCTATTTTAAAACCTATGTTTCCAAGACGTTTTCCAGAGATGCATTTCTCTAGACGACTGCGCAATTCAATTTCAACGCCATAGTGCCCATGGGTGCCATCGTCCACCAACAGGAAGTGGGTATGGTTGTTATTCAGACAAGACAACCGGCCCTGGCCCTTAGTGTCTACCTCATAATGTGCAGGAAACGATCCCTGCAGTGGAGGAATGATAGCATCGTTAGAATAGATCGCCTCCAAATTGTGAAATCTACCCAAGTCTCCATCTGACCTCTGGATGCACCAGAGCCTGCCTGTTATGAATCACACCCCATGTTGCAACTCCAATGGCCACAATGTTACCCTGCATGGAGCTACCCAGGGCGTAATCCCTCACAGCCTGGCCCACATGCTTCATCACCCCGGCATGGGTGCCACCAGTCAGGATCCAGGCCCCTGTTAACAAGACCACAAACACCGGCAACGCAACTTTGTTTACAACTGTTCACTTTTGTATGTTAGCATTTATCATGATTTTAATCCATCCATATATGCATACATATTTGTTAAATAAAAAAGAATGATGATAGATGAAGAAGAAGAACAAGGACAAGACCATAAGCAAGAGCAAGAACAAGAACAAGAACAAGAGCAAGAACAAGAACAAGAACAAGAACAAGAACAAGAACAAGAACAAGAACAAGAACAAGAGCAAGAGCAAGAGCAAGAGCAAGAGCAAGAACAAAAACAAAAACAAAAACAAAAACAAAAACAAGAACAAGGACAAGACCATAAGCAAGAGCAAGAACAAGAACAAGAACAAGAACAAGAGCAAGAACAAGAACAAGAACAAGAACAAGAACAAGAACAAGAGCAAGAGCAAGAGCAAGAACAAAAATAAAAACAAAAACAAAAACAAAAACAAAAACAAAAACAAAAACAAGAACAAGAACAAGAACAAGATGAAGGTTTGTCATTTCAAATTAAACTCAGAATTAAAGATGTCAGAGCATTAAAAGTTTTAAGCATCAGGTTCTGTTTACAGGAATAATAAAGAACTGTTTAGGTCTTTGTTTACTTCATATTTCTGTAACAAAAAAAGTCTAAAAGTTGACCTTTTAGACTTTAGGATTAAACATTATCTACATTTAGAGGTAAAAAATGACTCCCCTTCAGTTTCCAACTATAATCTTTCCTCATAAAGCAGACTTTCTGGCTAATGATTGGTGCAGACCTTCAGGCGAACTGACCTGTGGTCTGAGCCACTTTGATGAGGCCTCTATGGAACATGGTCTTCAGTCGAGCCTTCAAGAAAAAGTTTTTGGCTCCTCCGGTCACAGAGATGAGCAAGTTTGGTGGGGAAAGCTTCCACTTATCAGTCAACAGATGGTACAGGTCCTCAGGTCTGGTGTCAGTGGACACGCGCACATACTACGGACATGGAAACAAACATGTTGACCAATAATATCAGATCTGATGGACTTTCAGCGCTCTTATACCTTGCCGGTCTTTTGTCCCAAACCACCAAAGCTTATGTCTCCGAAAGCATCAGTGGGAACTTCCTGAATATGTCGGAGTCTGTTCCATGACTCTCCTGTGAAGTCTTCTGGTTTGATGGCGTTGTCTGCATGTTGGTCCTTTAGGTAGCCACACTTACAAACCTCTTCCCTGGTGGAAAGACTGACATTTACTGAAGCAATGTTTTGTGTGCGTCACAGAATTGATGCAACAATGAAATTAACTTAAAAGTTTGAACTAAAACGAACAACGAACAAGATGTTTCCCATGAAGATTGTGGGAAAGATATAAATTAATTGGCTTAGAATTTGTTGATTTTTGCTTTTACTTTTGCTCTCTTTTTGCTTCCCGCTTCCTAATATTATTCGGAAACACTTCACTTACATTTCTATACATAAGTCTGTCATTATTATCACATGACACCTGTCATTGGAATGAATAAGGTTTCATGAAGGCTGTCGTTGGTTGCCCTAACCCAGGGGTGTCCAATTCCGGTCCTCGAGGGCCACTATCCAGCATGTTTTAGATGTTTCCCTCTTCCAACACACCTGATCAAATGATCAACTCCTCATCCAGCTCTGCAGAAGCCTGATAACGATCCTAATCATTTGAATCAGGTGTGTTGGAAGAGAGAAACATCTAAAACATGCTGGATAGTGGCCCTCGAGGACCGGAATTGGACACCCCTGCCCTAACCCCACTAGATCCCTCCACTGAACCCAAAAAATGCCAACATAGCTCCAAAGGTGTCATAATTTAGCGAACTACACTTAATGACATGCAGCCTTCATGACACCTTACTCGTGCCAGATAATGACAGCGTAATGTCAGCCTTATGCATAAAAGTATAGTGTTACCTATTATTCTAATCATTCAAGCTTTGAAAGGAAGCTGGAAACATCTGTACAGTTTTTCTCAGTTATCCTTAGCTGACTATTATCAAAGGCCTCTATCAAGTCTCTGATGAATTACAATCAATCAGTGTTTCAATATGAACTACTAAATACTAAAATATTGGGAAAAAAGTGACTGAATAGTAAAGTGATAAAGTTAGAATAACTCTAAACCAACAACAATGTGTGTATCACATTCATGTGACTCTGTATCTGCTGCTTACTGGAAAAAAGGATAGTGAGTCACTCTCTCAGCATATTTTTCATGCAGCACAATGTCACTGATCACATCAGCAGCTCAGCTTACCTGCTGTCACCTTTCTCAAAAAGGCAGCACTCCTTCTTACAGATGTTCTCTTTGATCCAGTGGGTGAAGACGGAGCGCTGGAAAGAAGGAGACAGAGGGAGATGCTGAGGAGATTTGGTCAAGTCCGACTCTTCCATCCCTGGACGATCAGACCAGCCTCAGACAGAGGAGAGGAAGCTTCTGTCGCTGGCTCTGCCTCAGCATCAGCTTCAACACTGCATCGGTGATGTCAGGGATGAGCTGCTTATTGCAGGATGCTGAGTGTCCACTGACCACGCCTTGAACTTACAGTAAAACAGGCAGCTGGGAATCCGGGATCATATGAACTCAGTCTAAAACAGCATAAAGATTTTTTATTTGTTGAAATGACTCTGGATTATAAAGAACAATGTTTAAATACATTAATTGTAGCTGCATTTTGGAGACAACTAAATAATAAACTATCCTTCCTATAACGAACCAAGGCAAAAGAAGGACAATCAAAACAAGGTCGTCACTTATATCGTGAATATGAATTTGTTTTCCTACTAGAGCAGAAAATAAAGTCCTTCATCAAATTAACTAAATGACATTGACAGATCAGATGAATCACTAAACCTATTCCTTGAGCTCAGTTAAAGACCTTCAAAGAGGGAATTCACCTTTTTAATACAAGACATCACCCGGTTTAGTCCAGCTTTCCTCTGTTGCTGCTGTGGCCGATGAAGCTGGAACATCTGCTGAGGGTCAACCCTGTTTTTAGGCTGCATTTCTGAAGGAGTTACAACAAGAAAACCAATGGATCCCAGTTCATTCTGTGTGGAGAAAGTCAGAAGAAGAAGAAAAAGAAGAAAGAGGGAAGGAAGGCGTGTTCTCCGAACGATCCATAAAACCTGCTCGGCCTTGACTTTATAATCTTCTTCTGTTCTTATCAGACAAACATGTGACAGGTTCTGCATTATTTACACTCCCTCCACTCAGGTCCACCTTTAACAGGACTGATATAACTAACATCATCCACTTACTACACAGCAGATCAGTTACATCAACTTTTATAGCAGGGCCACAGAAATGTGATTGATCTGAGGGCTAAATTATTTATACATGAAAAGGTTTTTATGTATTTTTCTTTTCATTAGGTCTATTATTCTGTCAATTTTGTGTGTATTTTTGGAGACAATTTGTATATTATTAGGGATGTAACGATTAATCGTAAGGCAGTTAAAAATCGATTCATAGGTTTCACGGTTGATTTTCTGAAAATTGAATCGCAGTACTTTTTTTAACCAGCAGAAGTGTTGGCGGCGGGCGGAGTCTGCTAATACTTTCTTTCTGGCCGCCTTCTACTCTTAAATATGTTAATAAATGATTCATTACCCCTTTAGCACCGAAACAATATCTGTAATATTACTTGAATATCTGTAAAAGTCACGTTTTTCTATTATCTCTGTCTGCTAGCATAGCTTCTCTTCTTCACTGCAAGATATCTGCATGCCAACCGACCACTGGGTTACCAGCGCCCTCTACTGGTCCAAACAAATATGACGTAAATCAGTGCAATCACGTTTTTTTTTTTTTAAAGTCCAATTGTTAAGGCACAAAATACATTTTCAGTTGCACTTTTAAAAGAAAAAGAACTATTATGCAGTTTTGCATTGTTTATTATAGAACCAGAATTTAAATTAATAGGCTTCATTTTCATTTGTATTATTCCTTTATTTATTTCATTCAAGATTTATTTTTAGTTAAATTGCATTGTTTTGAATAGTTTATTAAGGGATTCTTTTGACAATGAAAAATAAAAGGAAAATAATACAGTGTTTTCTAGTTTTTTTCCCAAAAAAAAAATTTGTCTACAGTCCCATTTTGTAAATGAAAAAATTGTGAGAGAATCGTATCGTGAATATTTTTGTTGTTTTGTTTATTATCCTGTAAGTTTACGTGAGTTTGGGAGTCATTTTGTTTGTTTTTGGTTTTTTTTGTTGCCTTTTGTGTATTTTTGTTGTTATTTTATGTATTTTTGGAGTCATTTTGTGTGTTTTTGTATATAATCCTGTAAGTGCTGTGTACTTCTTGTATTTCTGTTGCCTTTTGTACAGTTTATTTTTATTGCCTTGGGTGTATTTTTGGAGTCATTTTGTGTATTGGTTTTGTCATTTTGTGTATTTTGCAGTCACCTTGTGTGTTTTTGTTGTTATCTCGTGTAATTTTCCGTTTCAGTTGCCCATTTACAGTATGAATTACACCAATAACATCATCCACACAGAAGGACTAAACCACAGTCACCATCTTATATTATTCACTTCCTGTCCTATATCACTGCCTAATGATCATCCTTGAGTCCCACAAAAACAACACAGTGACACACATTTACGTTAAAAACAGGAACCTTACACACATCTCCAAAGTAACATTATTTAATGTTGAGATTTGAATGAAAAGGAAACTTTTACCTCACTGATCTTTCTCCTCTTTCATTGGTGAACAACAAATGGGCACTAGTGAGGTTGGCCATCAAAAATAATGTGTGTTTTGTGTTGTTCAGCAGTAGTTGCTTAGAAACTCCTGTGCAGTGTAAACTCAGGGGTTACTGTACAGAGCACTGAATGAGAAGGAGAAGATATTATACACAGTGGTTTTCAACTCATGGGTCGGGAACTGAAAGTGGGTCTTCGACTCTTATCTGGTTTAAAAAACCAACAAAAACCCAATTTTCCTTTTACTTTGAAGGGGAATATACAAAAATGTCACTTCTTATAGCAGACGTTTTGAAGAACGAAACTTTTGTCCAAATGGAACAAACCCTGATATGTTTATAATTATTGTGATGTGTATTTGAAAAAATAGAAGAATTAAAAACAGAACTTTAATACATTTTTACCTATCACCATACATTTCAGGCGACCCCACATGGGGTCCCGAACCCAAGGTTGAAAAACCCTGGAATAAGTTGTCTATAATTAATTAATTCTGTTTTCTTTTAATCACCTGCTATGTAACGTCTTGTTAATTTTTAAAAATGGTAAATTCTTGTAACTTAATTATAAAAATATAATCGATTTAAGTTGACCAGTAGGTGGTTTGCATGTTCTCCCTGTACGTACCTGTTTTACGATATTTACTGCACTTGAATGAAAGAAAATTCAGTTATTTATTAGATTAGACAGATTTTCAGCTTGCTGTGTCGTATCATATGTTTGTAGAGAAATAATTATCAGTTTAAATTCAAACTTGTGAAGCGTTTGCATGTGCTCTGTGAGATGTTGTGTACAAGCAGCAGTGATGATCTCTACAAACACATCACTCACTCAAGCGTGGTTACAGCACAATATTTATTCAACAATATACAGATTCTCATCTCTCTACATCATCAGATTCTTTTTTATATCTCATCTGCTTTTCACTTTTGTACATACATTATTTACAAGATTTAAAATAAGTCTCTCTCCGTTTATACAGCATTAGTACAGTGATCTCACATCCTCGAGATTCATCAAAGCTGATGGGTTTTTAGATTTTTTTATTTTTATTTTTTAATGTATTTATTTGATAGCGAACTGAGGTCTTGGAGCCACAGGGCAGCAAAATGGCAGGAGGGCTTAACATGCACCACGAGGGATGAATCCTGATGGTCGTCTCCTCACTCTCGGTGGGAAGGGGGGGGACAGCTTCAATGCACATGCTCCCTCCCACCAAACACACATCAATAACAGCATGTGCACACACACACGCTCAAAAATAATCAAAAAAATAATCAAAAATGAGAGAAATATTGCATAGAATTAAATTCTGAGAACAGAAATTTTGGTGCTGCCATTTTCCCCCCATAATGATGATGAACTCCTGAGACCTTCCACAGCCATTAACTTTTTTTTTTTTTTTAAATTTTTGGTTTCAAAACAAAAATATAAAGATTTGTACCCTCTGACTTGAAACAAAAAATAAAATAAATTGCTTTGTATAGGAAGTGACATCCCACAGAACAAGTACTACTTTTAAAGAGACTCAAACCCTGCATTTAGTCAACAACACACACTCGCAAACCTATAATATATGCGTCACTTCAGTAGCCGTGAATGGATAAAGTGCATTTGATGCTGTACTAAAACAAAGCTGTGTTACACACGCAGGACAGGAAATCAACTTCTACCAGAAAATGATCCACTCAGATAAAGACTCCTCAAATGATTACCAAAAACAACAAAAATAGATACATTTGATCTCTAAAAGCAAGCAGGGTTGGGGTCAATTATAATTGCAATCGTGTAATTGATAATTACAGTTATGATATAATTATAACTGTTTCGTAATTTTTAAATTGCTTTTGTAACTGTAATTCCATTCCATAAACTGTTAAAGTTCTATTTCTTACACAATATTTATGTAGTTAAAAATTATAAGAATATTCATGTTTCAACTTTTTCCCACGACCTGTAACTGCCTTTGAGAATAATTTACCATAAAAAAAAAAAATTTAAAAAAATTAAAAATTTAAAAAAATCTACTGGTAAATGGACGGAAAAAAGGCTCAGACGCCCACACCAAAAATATTAATACCAATATTTTCATTGATTAGGAAGTCTAACAAGAAACTAATTAGATAATAGATCATATTTTTTGTGTATTTTACACGTGTCAAACCCAAGGCCCAGGTGCCAAATCCGGCCATTTAGTGCATCCAATTCGGCCCACAGGAGAAGGTAAAAATTACAGGAAAAAAAAAAAAAAAAAAAAAAACATGAATTATTGTGTAAATTACCAAATTATCCAGTTGTAGTGATCTCAAATTCACCAATTTATTGAAACTACACAATATTTTGTGGGGCTTGCAGTTTTCTTTTGTTCACATCAACCTTTTCATCTCACAAAGTGACAATAATGAGTCAACATATGTGACATTAGGTGGGAAAAGTGGTGGAAAGGGTTTATATAAGTGCTGAAAATGTCTAGAAAGTGGAAAAACTGTGCAGAAAAGGCATTGGAATTTGATGAAGTGGTAGAAATGGGAGTAATGTGACAAAAATGCATTAAAAAGAGCAAAAATATGGCCATAAAAAGTGATGAAAATAAGTTAAAATATGGTAAGTTTGGTGTAGTTATAGGACAAAAACAAGGTAGAAATAAACAAAAATGGGCTAAAATTGTTAGTTCTTTGTTTTTTGAAGGCATCTGGCGACCACAAATGGGGTCCTGACCCCAAGGTTGAGAACTGATGGTTTATATCACATTTTTAATTGCAAATTTGTGGAAAGATCTCTCAATTTTTCCACAAATTTTGCAATTTCTTAAAAATAAATGCCTCTAAATTACACAAAAATTGTTACAAAATCAAGATTGTTTGAACTGATATTAAAAACTTTTGCTGTGCACAATTAAGGTTAAAATTGTAGTTTTTACCACACCTAAAATCTGCGGCCCACTTGAGATCAAACTGGTCCATATTTGGCCCCTGAACCACAATGACTTTGACACCCCTGCAATAAAGGCTCAATAATTGTTTTGAATTGAACTTTAGTAATTGAGAATGCAATTGTAATTGACTTTCAGGTGGAAAAATAATATTAATAACTTAATTGTAATTGTAAAATGGAATTGACCCCATCCCTGAAAGCTAAGTGCACTCTATGAGGATGTAGGAGAATAAATCTGTGGTTAAGAGCATTGGCTGTAGTTCACTTCCTGTCCTGCTCACATGCAAACAATAACAACAACACAAATATATCTCCGTTAACTACATCATGGACCTGGTCAGATGGACGTGGATCCAACAACACAACAGCAGGTGTTTAAAAACGATGACTCCAGTCCAGCAAGAGGAGGGGGAATGAGGAGCATGTGGTTTCATTTTTTTTTTTTTTGGCCTGAACATGTTTTTAAGGCTAAAGCGCACGCACGCACGCACGCACGCACGCACGCACGCACACACGCACACACACGCACACGCACACACACACACACACACACACACGTTCATCATGTTCAAATAGCAACATGCACCAATAATACACAGAAGCTTCTACCAGAGTTGGGGTCAATTACAATTGTGATCGCGTAATTGATCATTCATTACAAGTATGATGTAATTATAATTGCAATTTTAAAAATCTGTTGTTGTCATAACCATATTTAAATTGTAAATTACTTTGATAAATTGACTTAGTAATTGAAATTCCCATAAAAATTCTATAGAAATTGTCATAATTTTACACAAAACTGGGGAACCATGTTACAGTTCTACACATTAATTATTAAAATATGTATAATATATCAAGCTTTACCACATTTGACCATTTTAGAAAATATTAAAACCTATATTTTCATTGACTAGGAAGCCCAGAAAGTTAATCAAAAGATAGGAAACACTACTACTACTAATAATGCATCGATTTTATATAGCGCTTTTTTTTTTGGGACTCAAAGTCGCTTAACAGAACACAGAAACATAAAGAAATATAAAAATCAAAGAAAGGCAAGTTAAAAAAAAAATAAAAATACATTAGAATTAATGAAATGATCTAGTTGATAGATATTAGCGTTGTCATAAGAGATGCTTACACAAAGCTAACACAAAAGGAAGGTTAACTTTTATTACGTTATTTATTTTAGGCTCAGTAATTGAGAATGTAATTGTAATCAACTTTTTGAGGATACAAAATCATTGTAGTAAAATTGTATTTAGAAAAAAATGTTGGTCACTGTAATCATAAATTAATTGTAATTGAAAATGGGTAACTGAAAACGTAATTGTAACTGAAAAATGGAATTAACCCCAACCCTGGCTTCTATTGTTTTTATACAGGAACGCGCACAAAGCAAGAAATTAAACAAGGTGAAGCTGCTGCATCTAAAGGCATGTGAACACATCCCTTTGTTTCAATTAAAAGCATTTTAAAAACAAGCAGGAAAAAAAAAGGCAATAAAAATTAAAATTAAGACAAAATCCGAGCCTTTCCTAAGAGAGGATGTGTTGGCACATCTGGTACAGAGGAGGAGGAGGAGGAGGAGGAGGAGGAGGAGGAAGAGGGATAGAGGACGTAGACGTGGGGTTTTGGCTGAGCACTTTCACTCTTTTAGAAACAGCAGCTCATCAGCCCCATGCAGAGAGCGCTACACAAGGCTATAGCTGTGCGGCTGGTGCAGGCATGTTCACAGCAGAGATCCAACTCATGCGCATGACCGTTCCAAACAATTGCACTTTTCTAAAATCTTTACACAGAAAAAACAAAAAAACACACCAAAAAACAAACAGGGAGTTTAAATAATTGTTAAAAAATTATATTTTTCTCCTGCAGGCCACACTTTTGCATGACGTGAGCTGGAAAAGGCCCAGATGTTCAGTTCAGTAAGATTTACAGCATCAGTGGGTGGAGGGAGGGTGAAAGCACTTCACATCTCCACGTGTTGCGACAGGTGGACACACAATGAGGTAGAACGAAACATACATTGTGATGTTTTTTTTTTTAAATTACAGCCATGGAGAACACTCACATGCAGTGGGCAGCGTTAACCTCCAGAGGGCAGCGACACACCAGCTCAAACATGACACCACTCCAATGATGGAGGAGCAACAAAGCTGCACTTTGGAAAAAACAGATTCAGCTCAAGATCAGACATCAAGTCACTAAACAGACAAACATGAGCTCCTTTACGTTTCTTATTCTGTTTAAAGTGTGGCCACGCAGTTACCACATCTGTGTTAAATATATTCATTAAATCTGTGATTGCTTTGAAATGCTAAAAACCACAAAAATGAATCAGTCTGAAGAATCAACACTATGGAAAACTCTTTGGATTGTGACTTTAGCATAAACATTTGAAATATGTAAAGATTGTAAATCATTTAAGTTTAAAAAAAAAAAAAAAAAAAGAAAAAGAATAGAAATCAGCAAGTAGGATTGCACATAAACCCGGTATTAAAACGGGAAGGAAGAGGGAGACAGAAGCTTAACCCAACTCTATATGAGTGACTGTTATTGCTGATTAATTTTGACTGATTCAGTCAGAAACTAAAAAAAAAAAGTGAAATGTCGTTACATGACCTACAGCAAGTCATAGAAATGTATTTTCTTTAAGTTCAAGTGTTGGAATGCTTATGTTGGTCAGACGGAGGGATGGATGCAGTCCCATCCTGGACGGTGTTGGACTTTCAGTCACATTTAACACACCAGCAGGTCACTACCAGTGTTTAATGAGTGTGGAAAGGAAAGGGAGGGCCACACTGAGGGAGAGTTCCTAAACACACACACACACGCACACACACACACACAACGCTGGACAGACTTGTATCAGAGAAGTAAAGAATCGTGACGACCCAAACTGCTTGTTTAGTATGTTAAGGTATAATTTATTCAGGCAACTGTTACTTAGGAAATCCACTTTAATCTCCCGACATGTTTCAACTGCCAGTCTTCGTCAGAGGCGTCTGCTGATCGCTTTGATTTTTCTTTAAAGATTCCTTCACTTCCGCATAGTAATTAAAAAACAAAACAAAAACAATCTTGTGGGGATTAATACGAGGAAATCAAGGAAACATCAAAGCAATGAGCAGACGCCTCTGATGAAAACTGCTAATTGAAAGTCGAAACATGTCAGGAGATCAAAGTGAATTTCACGTCAACTGCCAGTCTTTGTCGGAGACGTCTGCTGATGCCTTTGATGTTTCCTTTGAAGTTTCCTTGACTTCCGTGTAGTAATTGAAAAAGACAAAATTAATCTTGCTGGTATTACTGCACGTAAGTCAAGGAAACCTTAAAGGAAACATCAAAGCGATCAGCAGATACCTCTGACAAAGACTGGCAGTTGAAACATGTCAGGAGATCTAAGTGGATTTCCTAAGCAACAATTGTCTGAATAAATGAAACCTTAACATCCTAAACTGCTTGTATGTATGTGAAGCTATGTGGTTGTGTGGTATAGTGTGTGGTTGTGTGTTGAATTCCCTGCCCTGGAGTTCAGACCTGTGATATGATCTGCATGTTGAAGCTGGGAGAGCGGGACTGCTTGGTGAGTGGGGCTCCAGGCAACAGCAGTTCCTCCTCCGGCCTGATCAGGTGATCCTCCTGCAGGCTGATGGTGGAGTGGCGGTGGGCGCCCCCTGCTGGGAGCCCACCTCCTTTGCTGGAGCCTTCCACTTCCTCCCCGAGGTTGTCCTTCCCTGCGATCACATTTAAATTCATGCAGTCAAAGGACTTGCTGGAGGAGGTGCTGCCAGTCCGCACCAGTGTCGGCCCCGCTGGGAAGCTCAGGTTCTTCTTAATGAGACTGAGTTGGATGGCTTCCAGGTTGATGCTGGCGGGAGGAGACTGTTGCCGGGGGCGATGCTTCTCTGCCTCCCGCTCTCGCTCCTTCTCCTTGTCCCGGGACAGCCGGGCCGTGATGGCTTTCTTGATGCTGCTGCCACTGCTGTTCAGACTGCCGCCCCTCGGCCCCACGCCACCGCCCGCCTTTGTTCCACCGGGCTGGCTACTGTTGGAGGCCCCGGAGGAGAAACCTTCATCCGGGTCATTGATGTTGAAGGAATCTTCCCCGCCGCTCATGCCATCAGCATCTGAATGTGAGCGGAGGCCGACAGAGCAGAATCGTGAGTAAACGGGAGAATCATTCACAGCATTGGAACACGTTTATATTCTATGGTATGTTAAGGTTTCATTTATTCAGACAATTCACTTTTGATCTCCTGAAATGTTTTAACTGTCAACTGCCAGTCTTAGTCAGAGCCGTCTGTTGATCGCTTTGATGTTTCCTTTGAAGTTTTCTTTGGTAACACCTTACTTGAAGTTTTATACATAAGGCTGACATAACGCTGTCATTAGCATGAATAAGGTGTCATTAAATGCTCTCTAAATTATGACACCTTTCGCTAAATTACGACACCTTTGGAGCCATGTTGGCATTTTTTGGGTTAGGGTAACGAACGACACCCTTCATGACACCTTATTTATGCTAATGACAGGTGTCATGTCATAATAATGACAGAATAATGTCAGCCTTTATGTATAAAACTTCAAGTAAAGTGTAAACGATTATTTTTGTCTTCTTTTTGAATAGTATACTATTACAAAAGTTATTTTAAGTATAGGTATAGGTATAAAAATAATCTTGCTAGATCTACTACACGGACGACAAGTAAACCTCAAAGGAATCATCAAAGCGATACCTCTGACCAAGGCTGACAGTTGAAATATGTCAGGAGATCAAAAGTGGATTTCCTTAGGAACAGTTGCCTGAATAAATTAAACATTAGCATACTGTTCAAAAAGAAAACAAAAGGAATCTTGCTGAAATTACTACGTCACAGTTTCTTACTATCACTACACCTGCAATTAACTACTTCTGTAAACATCACACCACAGAGGAAAATAGCAGGGACTGCTAACCTGCAGTAGCACACACAAAAAGGACATAAAAACATTTTACTAAAATCTCTTCTACTCTAAACTTGAACTGACTAAAATTGTGTCTGAAAAAACTAGGTGGAGAAAAAAAAAAGAGAATGTGGAAAAACAAACAAAAAAATAAAGAACAGGAAGTGATTAAAAGAAGAAAGAGAAAGTGATTAAACCTGAAATATCCAGTAATTTAAAAAAAATATATATATATACCAAAATGGGGTCACGATCCAAAAATGTTGGGAACAACTGGATTAAACAAAGGTGGAGGGGACAAAGACAAGAGGAAAAGCAACATAAAAACTAAAGAAGTGAAAGAAAGAGTGAGCAAGAAAAGATGAAAAAGCGAGACAAAGGTGGAGGAAAAAGGAGATAAAGATGAGATGATAGAAAAGTAAAAGGTCAGAAATGAAAGTGGAGAAAGAAGCTGACGACTATAAAGTAATTAGAAGAGAACAAGGGAAAAAAGATACAAATCAAGTCAAACTAAATTGATTTTGATGAGGATCAAAGTAAAAGAATGAAGTGAATGCAGTCAAGGAATGAGTAGAAAATGATGGATTTATCGTCAATTTTTTTTTTTTAAATAAATCAGTAGGTAAAGTTATTGGTCAATCAGACCAGCACTGAGCAGTGTGTGTTTAGGTTTCATTGAGCACACAGCCACCCTGACCTCTGATGTAACTCAGATCAACTCAAACCTGAACGAGATAACCCTGAGCTTACCTCAGTCAGCTAAAAACATCCATTCTCAGTGAAAATATACACACAATGGAAACCTGACCAAACCAAATCAGGACTAAGATCTGAATATTCAAACATTAGTATGCAGCCTCCCAATGACAGCTGAAAGAGAAAAGACCTTAAATCATGACAGAAAACAAAAAAGATTCAATAATCAGGGTCAAGTTTGGTTAATAATGAGAAGGATCAGTCGTTTCTCTCCCTCATGCAGAGTTTGGACAAGCAGAACTGGACAAAAGGGCATCGCAGGAATGGAGAAGCAGAGAACAAATCATCTGGGCTGACATGCACATGACAGGAGGAAAAGACGCATGCTCTCCTTCCTCATCCCTCGTTTCTCCTGCGGCTCAGAGGTCACGTGCTGGGCCTGGTGAGGCGAGGACCGCCAATCCATACCGAGCACCTCATCATATCAATAGCTCTCCAGTAAGAGACGACGCCCCCTGGGGCGGCTCCTTACTGCTGCTATTGACGTTCGATTTTAGTCCTTTCTGCGGACTAAACCATTCAATCTAAGATAGGGAGGGCTGTTGAATCTATGCTGTTTGGCATTTGTTGGTATGAGCAGTGTGAAAAGAGGAAGAATCAATGTATCCTCCCATCCTTCACTATAACCTTTTAATAAATACCACTATTTAAAAAAAAAAAAAAAAAAGGTCACTTTACAGCCCAACATCCTCAAAATTCTGAATGGGTCATTACATGTCATTTCAACAAATTTTCATGACATCCCACACACTTGTGCACACTAATGCAGACATAATGTAAAGGGATGGGGACACTGAGACAAACAATGACCAGCTGATTTCACTATTTAGGAGATCAAAACACACAATGGGACACAAAATGGGCCATACAGTCCTAGAAGCTACTTTATCATCAAAAATGTTTCTTTTGAAATCAAGTAAAAACACAATGGCCCTCATTTATCAAAATGGGTGCAAATTTGAGTGCACATTTGGTCGTACGATAGGAACAATGTGTGATTTATGAAACATTCCTAATTGACCAATCCAAGCGTACAAATGATCGGGTGTTGATAAATGCGGCGGCTGAATTTGATTGTCAATAACGTGTAATGCCCTGCTGTTTCTGAGGCCACGTTAAACAAGAAAAAAGCTCAAACAAGAAAAGAAGCTTTTCCAAATTTAAAACTAGCATCCTCACTTCTGAGGTGGAGCTTTTTGACGGTGTGAAAATTAGAATTAAAGAAGCGCATTTAAACGCTCTGTGGAAGAGAATCAGGTGCCGAGTGAGCAGGTGACGTCTGCCCCCCCGTGTGCGCTGCGGGCAACTTTACAACAGAGATCTTGGAGACACGCATGGATATGAAGCTTTAGGCAATAAATATTACATTAAAATAAATGAACAATCAAAATGCTCAAAAAAAGCCTTAAAAATTACAAAATGTCACTTGTCTGTGTCTATTGTGTCTTTAGCCTATAAATCATCACATTACCGATTACTGCACCACATTTGTAAAAAAAACTATTTACATTTAAAAGAATGAATGAGGTTCTATTAACGTCCAGATCTGAACGTACGAACGGTTGATAAATGAGGGCCATTGTGCTACAATGAACAAATTAATTTGGCTTGCCTGCGTTGGGACGAATCTTTTTGTTTATTTTAGCTTTTCCTTTTGATGTTTATATTTCAATAATAATATTCAATACAGGTCACTGAAACTTACAGAAGTGTGTGCATGCAGGGTCCATTCCCACTCACTGAGCTGTGTTAGAGGAACCCAATGGTAACCAAGAGGGAAGCTCCTGGAATATAGAAACCAGTAGAAAGCCAGCACTGACATGTGCTGCCGTTAGAGAGGTGAAATGGGCAGCACACGGGCAGGAAGTAAGAACAGACTCAACATGCTCAGTGAGTGACAAGGGCAGCACTTGAACTTGAAGTCATGATAAAGGAAAAGAGAAGCTATGACTTCATGACAGGCTCATGCAAAATAGCCACAAGCCAAACTTCCATAACCCAGAATAGGCGACTCTTCCATTCTTTAGTGAGACGACAAATAGCAAAAGTTCTGCTGGTGAAGGACTTGTTAGCTGAGGGTTGGAGACTGGATGAGTTAGTGTACTCTGGGGAAGTGAAGAGGCAGCCCAATGCGGCAAGAAAGGGGGGACAGAACTAACTGCCACGAGCTAGGGAGGGGGTATTATCAGGAGGGTGGGAGGATACAGGAGCAGGGGGCGCCTTCTCCTGAGGACGAGGACCCCGTCCCCTACCCTCGAGTGTGATGGGGGGAATGATGTTGCAGTTGTTGCTGTGGTGGCTGTGATGCCGCCCTTCTCTGTCCTCTTTAGCTGTGGGCTCCCGAGGGGGGTGGTGGTGGTGGTGGTGGAGGTGGCTGTGGTGGTGGTGGGCGAGGATACGAGGGCTGACGGTGAGGGTCAACTCAGCATCGCTTGAGTCGTCAAAACAATCTGGGAGTCAACAACAAGATGAGGAGACGGTGTTTCTTTAGTAGCAGATAGCGTCGATTGGTTTGGGCTTCAGATCGGGCCTGATGTCTGAGTGTAGATTAGTGTGTTGACCGTTGATAACGAGTCAATGTTCGGCAGGTGGTCTAGCTCTGGTCCTAAGTCACCGTATGTCTGCGCGATTTTTATGTTTCCTCTAACACAGGGGTTCTCAACCTTGGGGTCGCGAGACACTGGGAGGGGGTCGCTAGATGCCTCAAGGAAACTAAGAATATTTCATCCAAACAAAACAATTTTTGCCATATTATAACCTATTACATACATTTTTGTGCCATATTTTTGCTCCCTTTAATGCATTTTTGCTACATTAATACCATTTCTGCCACTTCTCCATCAAATTTCAATGCATTTTCTGCACTTTTTTCCACTTTCAAGACATTTTCTGCACATATAAACCATTTCCACTACTTTTCCCACCTATCCATCCATCCATTTTCATACCCGCTTATTCCCGTTTAACAGGGTCGCGGGGGTCTGCCGGTGCCACTCTCCGGCTCTCATAGGGCCACCTAATGCTGCATATTATTGTCACTTTTAACCTTTTTTTTTTTTTAATACCATATTTCATGCTTTTTTGTGCTAATTCAACCACATTCATGATTTGTTATGCCCATTATTTGCAAGTTTAAACTAATTGTTCAAATATTGACTCATTGAATCCTCTTTACCACTTTTTCTGTCCATTTTTGGCCACTCTAATTTGCAAATTTAACCAATTTCCTTTATTTTGGGGGTCGGGGGTCGCGGGCTAAAAAGGTTGAGAACCACTGCTCTAACACATAAAACAGTACAAAGTGACAAATAATCACGCTTCCTGTAAAGCTTGATTATGAAGATAAAAATCAACAATATTGTATGTTTTAAATTAGAAATATCTAAAACATGCAGGACAGCAGCCCTTCAGCACTCTGATCTACTGGCACCATTTTGTTGTTTCATCTCCCCCATGAACAACACTCAGCTAATCTGCTGATATGAAGCACATCACACACACATTAATATCACATTAGGAAACGAGACGAGCAGAATGAGAGCAGTGAGTGGCGACCGTGTGACCACATGTTACGTACATTCACTGAAACGAGACACCATTTAGATGATGCTAATGGTGTACACATAAAACAAGTTTCCCTCTCACTGCTGAAACGTCAAATCAGAGTGAAAAGTTAAATTCTCACCCAACAGTGTCTTCTTGAGGCCTTTCATGAATCAAAAGAAGTAAACGTTGTGAGTTTGACTGACTAAAGTCCTTTGACTCATGCAACCTGATCTATCAAACTCTGGAAAGGAAAATAAACAACATGGATTTATTTTTTTAAAGCATAGTAGAAACTGTGCCCTTGTGTGTACTCCTGCACTGGCTGCTACATTGAGCTGTTCTAAGCTGTTTTTACCCTCTCTTTTCCAGCGGTGCCGTCGTATGGAGGCCGTGGTGATGGCAGAGATGGATATCCGCCTGATGGTGGGTGTCACCTCTACTTGGAGCACCTTTCGACCACGCGGGTCATCGGGGGCACTTTCTGGCAGAGAGTTTTTCATGGCATTCCCCAGCTGATATTAATAAACACAAACCAACAAATAGAGAGAGGGAAGGGGGGAATTTAACAATCATTGTCACAACAAAGGTAAAAAAAAGTAAAAGTAAAAGGAAGCGACATAATAATAATAAACAATAAATAAAGAGATAGTTTGCTTAAATGTCAAGCTGCCTATAATAGGTTAAAGTTTAATTTATTCAGACAACGTTTTCCAGGAAATTTACTCTGAAATCTTATTTACTTTGATCTCCTGACATGTTTCAACTGTCAATCTTCCTCTGATACAGTAAATCTACTGATTGCTTTGATGTATCACTATGAGTTCTTTCATTAGGAAAGCATCAAAGCATCTACTGATCAAAGCAATAAGTAGATGCCTTTGAGGAGACTGACAGTTGGAAGTTGAAACATTTCAGGAGATCAAAGTAAATTTTAAAGTAATATTCCTGAAAAAAGTTGCCTGAATAAATGAAATGTGTTATTTCAAAAAAGAAAACAAAATGAACTTGTTGGAATTATTAAAGCTGCCAGATTACCCAATATTTTTAATAGATAAAATCATAGTGTATGTCTCATAGATCTATGAATCTAACATCATTTAATTCAAAAAGAAAGTTGAAACTGGTCCTCGAAAGTTTGTTTTTATCTCCATCTTAATCACTACGTTTATTGATATTTTGTGCATTGCATTGTGGGATATGGAGTCCTGTAAACAAATGCACAGAAGTGTTTTACTTCATTCTGACTGTGATTTTTTTTGCATTTTTTAGCCAGACAAAGAGGATAGTGATGATGAAAACACAAAATGTCAACAAACAGATGAAGACAAACTTATTTTGAAAAGTTAAATTATGTTTAACTCATTGACCTTTAAAGCATACACTCTAATTTCATCTAATAAAACATTTTCGTTGGTTGCAGCTTTAATTATTCTCCATTTCTTTTTGTCAGAGTCGATCCTGGCCTGTTTGCGGATCACTTTGTCCCTGCAGGCACCATGTTGGCCACCTCTGGTGGATGAAGCAATGATCTGCTGCTGTGCAGGACCTACCAGTAGAGGCTGGGAGTAAAGCTCCAGCTGGGCTCTGTACAAGATGTCCTCCAGAGCTTCTCGGCCCATCTCCCACTCTCCATTGTATCTACGAGTACACAGGAAAACAACAGCACAGCAGCATTAAACATTGTAATTATTTAAACTCAGGAAGTGTCTCATAACCTTGAACTAGTACATTATTATGTAATATGGTTTTTTCCTTGTTAGTAGCTGCAGAGTGAAGTGGTCAAACTTTAATGTCACATTAAACTATTTTGTTATTGCATTTTTCTGCAGAGGAAAACAGTCTAAATTGTTTCCACAGAACTTGGATAGGACATTATTTACTAATCTTACAATCGCAATCCATTGTTATGAATGTGAACCAATGAGTTATATATCATGAATAATGTCTAAATATTATAACCATTGTCAACTAAAGATAAAAACAGAAATGTTGTGTGTCAGTTACAAAAACTTACTACTACGGAAATGTGCAAATTAAAAATATGGTTTAATAAAAAACAAGTTATTCAAAAGATATAGTGAGGACAATCTTTAGCAGTACATTTCTAATCGTTTAACTTATATATTTATAGTGCTGTTTATTTGCTATATTTGTAAAATTGTATTTTGGTATATGTTGACTGTGAATTTGTGTTTTTTTTTTTTTGAAGAATTTGTGAGACTTTGTAAAGTCAAATGAAGAGTTTATGTTACTTATCACAATGAGAAAAAAAAAGGGATTCATGGATAGGGGGTGGGATTAAATAAGTATGCACTTCTCATTCCTTTTCGGAAATGTAAATTGAACTACGAAATTGTGTTGAGAATCTTTTAGTTTTTCTTTCTGTTTTTTGTTTATTATGATATTCTGTTTACATGTTCGAAATAAATAAAAAATCTAATCAAACAAAACAGTGATCACATATTTCTCATGACAACCTTTTGTAGACGTAAATATGATGTAGGTGGTCATATTTGTAAGGCTCAAAGCTTGTAATTAGAAAATAACACTGGGTAAGAGGCAGCGATGAACCTCAGGAATAATAACTAATGACGGTTGGTTCATGAATCCCTGCTCTATTTACAAAATGCAAGTACTACGCACAAAAACACACACACATGCAGCGGCACTGTTTGATCTGATCTGACACATTCAACAATCACACTGACAAATGCTGTTCATTTCCTTTGGAGTCTATATGCAACAATAGGATGAATGAGTCTTTCTACCCTCCCTCTCCACACACAGCCAACAGTGCTGTCACATTAGTGGACATTAACCGAAATCCCTGAGCCTCCTTGTTTGGTGCCAAGGTGCATTTCTGCATGGGTGTGTGTGTGTGTGTTTATCTGCCCTTTCTGTACGCCTGCCAGGGCCGAGGTTCAACCAGTAGCTTGTCCTGGCAATGAGGTGACACGTGTGCATTACTAAAAAGGCCATTATTCCCTGTCACACACAGAGGTGGAAGTAACAGATTACAAGTACTCACTTTACTGTTATTGAGCTGCTTTTATGGGTACTTGTACTTTGTTTAGAGTATATTTCTAAATCAGTCATTTTACTTGTACTTATGTTTTAAAAGAAGTAAAGTGATTACATTCTAGACCCAACCGTTACTGAGTGAATTACTATTTTTTGTGATTATTTTTTCGTTCCATGGCACATTGAACATAATCCATATAATCTTAGTCGTGCCATTTCTGATCAACACCACTTTCTTTGGTTCAGGTTGCGGTTTCTACCTATTATGTTATTACCCACATAAATGTAGCTATACTGAGACTTTCTTTAAATTTTGAATTAAATTAATTGGTATTCTTTTATTTTAAAAAGAATTGTACATTTTTGACAAACCCTTAGTGGAAAATAAATGAAGTTTCAATTGTGCAAGATTTCGTCTCTTCTATAAATCAGATTTGAAGCGACTGTTTTTACACAGGATGAAACACATCACCTTATGACACTGTCACTGAGCTCGTATTACCAGTACTTTGAATATGTTCAGTGATTTTTCTGCAGCAGACCACATCAAAAACAGACTCACAACTGTTTCTCATTAGTCACATCCAGTATGCCTGTAGCATTAATAATTTATACACTGAGCAGCAATAATGCAAATTAATAGCATTGATGTCTGGTGTTCGCACATTTTCTTAATAATTAGACAGTTATTTTTATTCATTCTATTTTTTTTCCCTCTGTGTTATTACACCAGAATCCCTTTATCACAGGGTTTTTCAACCTTGGGGCTGTGTAAATAAAATGGGGTTGCGAGAAATGTCTTGTAATGACTAATAAAATAAAAAGATTAAAACTATAATTTGAATTGTTTTTTTTTTTTAATTAATTCTCATTTTTTAAAGAAAAAATAAAAACAAATTTAAATGAAAAAAAAAATTAAATTTTAAATTGTATTTAAAAATAAACTGACTATTCTTCAAAACTCATTAAAATAAAATAAAATTTGCAATTAGCTATTTTTTTTTAAAGTAATAATACAGTTCTGTGAGAGCAAAGAAAATTATATTTTTCTATTTTCCATGCCTAATGTTCAGCATGGACGCTGTCGCGCCCCCCTCTTGTCATGATCCCCCAGTTTGGGAACCTCTGGTTTAACCCTCCTATTATCCTCAAATATCACATTTTACCCTTGGGGTCAATCTGACCCCAAAAATATTTGCCTCCAGAAATTGATTTTCAGAAAATTATTGACAAGTTTTTGTGTCAGGCACTCTGTTTTTTATTGAATACATAAATAACCCCTTGATAAAGCACTATTGAGCTGTTCTCTAGCGCTACCATCAGGCCAAGATTTTAGATTAGAATTAATTTATCTTGAATAGTTAGTGTATCTTTAAAAATCTTTCATCCAAATCTTTTCGAATTTGGGGTGCACATTCAATTGTACTCATCAAATTAGGAAAAGTCATAGAATATGAAGCCAACTATTTATTTTTTGAATGACAAACATTGAATGGGTTCAAATTGACCTGAAGGATAATAGAAGGTTTAAAGGATCTCTCATTTTAACTGTATACGTTACGTACATGGCGTGATAAACTGCGGTCAGCATTTGGACCATGAACTCGGGGTCCAGCAGCACACGGTTGCAAGGTTCCCTCCAAAGCTTCTGCTGCTGTCGGGGAAATCCACAAACACACAACCTGGAAAAGGACAAAAACTATCAGGAAAATTACTACTTTTTTTTTTTTTTTAAATCGCTGCAGGTAACACCAGATATTATTTAAAGGTGTAAGAAAAAGTTATTCGGCGAACAAGCAGTCAGAGTCGATCCTCAACTTTTTTTCACTCGCACAGGTTCAGTAACGTTAGATGACAGCGTGTCACAATGAGGCTCAGTCCAAGCATTGTTCCTGTACTTTCATATCAACACAATCAGGGTTTGCCATCTGTCTAGATGTTTTTGCTTCGGGCGGCGTCTGTCCTCTCACTCAACAACTAATATCCTGAATCTCTTTTTACAATGTGCTTCAACAATAGCTTGCCAGTGGCTCCACTCCACAGGCTTTTATTACAAACTCCACATTGGTCCGTTGTCTTTGGAACGCAAACAAACAAATGCAGACAGACGGATGTGCAGCTGTTAGATTTTCATTGAGCTGGTCACATGAGCTGATCAGGATGAGGACGAGGATATGAGGACCACCACTGCAGGTCACAGGAGTCAATCGTCACTAATAGAGTACATAGGAAAGTGAAAGTTGTTCGGGTGCTTCCTCACCTTGAGCTCATCCTGCAGACTGACTGGTAGGAGGAGAGAGGCATGTAGACCACAGCTGAGTTGTAGCAGAGCATGAGGAAGCACAACACCTCAAACCTGCACAAAATACAAAAAAGCAACAGCGAAGAAAACTGCTGTTATTTTTATTTTATTTTATTTCAATCATGTAAATGACAACTTAAAAACAATTTAAAATCAAATAAATTAACATCAAGAAATAACAACAAAACAGTATCTTGCATCTTCAAATTCTTATGCATCTCAGTTTATATGAATGAGAAGGAACAGGAAGAAGTATAAACCTAATCAATCCTACCCAAGAGCTGCACGATTGATTATCACGATTATTTGGATCAATATTGTAATCGCGATTATTAATAAGAGACAACACTGAGACTACACAGATGAGAATACACAAAAAAGGACTGTTCAGAACAACTCAAGAATGTTTGACCAGAGAGACATGTAAACCCATGTAAATTTGCGATGGTAAAACAGAGGACGGGACCCAGATAAGCAAACTGCTTCTCTCGTCTCCTTTCTCGGCATGTACAAAAAAAAAAAAAAATGTAAA
Source organism: Gouania willdenowi (assembly GCF_900634775.1). Lineage (NCBI taxonomy): Eukaryota > Metazoa > Chordata > Actinopteri > Blenniiformes > Gobiesocidae > Gouania > Gouania willdenowi. The sequence goes on along the minus strand of NC_041064.1, from coordinate 10,487,418 downwards.
AAAAAAAAAAAAGTGAATGTAACCATGTCAGAAATAAACTGAATAAATAAAAAAAATAAATAAATAAATCACAATTATTTATCATATTAGAGAAAACTTTTGTATTTTGATTGAACTACTTATTAACAAACAACATGTGAACAGTTTAGAGTGCAAAAGATAATCTTTAAACAAGAATAATGATAAATACTTGGGATGTGTATTGCCTGGCATCTGGCAATACGATTCATATCCCGATACATAGGTCATGATACGATACGATATATCCCAATATTAAAGTATAAGGCAATTATTGCAATTTTTTTTAAAAATGTGACTTAAGAAACAACTAATCTGTAAATGTGTAGACCTTCATGAGAACATTATGTATGATATATATATATATTTATATATTTTTTTTATTTATTTTTTTGGCATATATTACACTGAAAACATTGGCTTTAACATGCCATGTGCCAACAACTTAAAATAAAAAAATAACATAAAATCTGTCTGTGGCTTTTAAACCAACTATGACTTTAGTGCAACTTAACTGAGGTATATGCCTAGAACAACAAATAAATGCAGAAAGTTAATACTTTCTTTTTAGATTTTATTGAAATAACACAAGCTGGTCAACATGCCCAGGTTTCAGCACTTCTTTCTGCAGTTACAATGTCTTCTGAAGTGGAAAAGACTCAACTGGTTAAAGGAAGGTTAAAAAAAAAAAAAAAAAAAAAAACGATATTAATGAATTTTGAATCGATCCGTGACGACGTAATATCGCGATATCTCGCCCAATCATTTTTTTTTAACACCCCTACTCTGAACAATAATTTATGTTTATTTTTGAACAAAATTATGCTTGGAATTATTTTAAGTTCAGTACTCAGTGTGTTTCACAGTTTAACTCCACAGATGGTAATACAGAAGCTTTAATGTGTTTGTATAAACACTACAAACCTTTAGGTTTGATTTCACTCTTCAGTTATAACCTTCTCTTTCATGAAATATTTCTTGGATATTGTTTGCTCACAGATAATTCATAGCTTTATACAACACTTGTGCTGTTTTAGACCCCACCAAGTCCAAACATTTTAGAATTTTGGATTTTAAAAACAAGTCACAAGTGTGAACCCCAAATAAACATTCAGAACAATTCTCCTGATTGCTCTTTTCTGCAGAATGAAAAGTGATGATCCACAAAGCAGGAAAACCACGTCTAAAATTGACTATTTTGCTACAGATTAATGTTCCCCAATTTGTGCTGTGTTTACTATGAGATCAAACAAATCATCAAACATAATATCTAGTAATTTACCCGTTATACATTTAGTATAATTCAATAATTTTGTAGTAAACCTAATTGTAAAACTTTAATTGTATGATATTTAAAGGCAATTCTTATACAAAATAAATAATGGATATCCCCAACCGCCCGAAAATTCTACGTCCTATCACACTGTCATTCAGTGCACATAAAACAGGAAGAATCAGTAAACCATTCATCTGTAGAGGCAGAGAACCAGAAAAAGGCCCTCAAGTAAGTAGAGGTAATTAGCTATGATGTATTTTATTAAAAGGACTGAGTCAGCACTTCCAGCTTTGGCCTTTCTTCATAAAACACCAACTCATGCACAGCCATAAAAATGGCTTTGAGGACAGAACCCGCTTCTAATTAATTTATGATGTTTCATGTTCTAAGGATGACCATGTGAAATATAATTTGTCATATTTTGACATATATAAGTAGCTGCTGTGATTTTCTGAAGCTGGCAGTAATTGTGCCAATGCTTCATTAACATCCTGAGTTCATCGTTGGTTCACAGCAAAGGAAAAAAGAAGAGCCAAAAAAGCTTTTAGGGAGGTTAAAACGAGCCACAGGAGGCTGAACAACAGTTAGTTGTAGGTTATGATCAGAATGTTGATTTGTCTCCACTCATTTTGTATGTGAAAATGAAATTGCGAGCAAAAAATAATTATGAATTATTTTAATGGTTTATTCCCTTAAACCAGTGGTTCTCAACATTTTTCAACAATTTATTTATTTATCTCAATAATATCTGAATAATATCCACTGTTATCCAGGAAGTTTATTATTATTTGTGCCCTAGTGTGTTAAAATGTGTTAAAAGTGAGCAAAAATGGTGGAAAAGGTGGTGAAATGAGATTTCAAAAACCACAGAAATTGGTTAAAAGCGTTCAGAGTCAATATTGGCTAAAAGTAACAAAAATGGGGGGGAGGGGGTTTGGTTTGAGGTAATGTAAATTGAAAGTAGAAACAATTAGTTTAACACTGGCAAATAATGTGTACGACAAATCGTGAATGTCATTAAGTTGGCAAAAAAATGGCTTAATATGGTGAAAAGAAGTTAAAAGGGACAATAATGGGTCAATGTATGTGACATTAAATGGAAACATTGTGGAAAATGTTTATGAGTGCCAAAAATGTCTTGAAAGTAGAAAAATGTGCAGAAAAGGCATAGAAATTTGATAGAGAGGTGGCAGAAATGTAGCAAAAATGCACTAAAAGGAATAAAAATATGGCAAGAAAATGTGCTGAAAATAGTTTAAAATATAGGCAAGTTTGATATAGTTGCAGAAAAATGGTAAAAATAAGCAAAAGTGGGCTAAAATTGTTCTGAAAATATTTGTAGTTTCTTGAAGTCATAAGTTGTGATGTTTTCCACCTCCTGCGGGTGAAGCAGCTTCTGGGGTCAGAGTGTTACCTGTTCTGGGCAGTGAAAGTCTCCCTCTGAGGGTGGAGGCCACTGTACACCACTCTGATCAGGTCATGTTGACAGAGCGCTCCCTCCGTCAGGGCCATGGATCCCAGGCTCGAAGGCTAAACACACAAAGGCACAAAAGGAAACTACTGTTACATAACATGTTAACAAGCAGACAAACACAACAAAAAAATGTTCACATTGGGTGAGTAAACAGCTACTTTAACAATGTTGTTTGGTGTTAAATATCTGATGGTGTAACCCAGCATCATTGTCATTGTCACCTAATTGTATACAATTTCAAATGTGGTGCAAGGGGACATGGAAAAGCAAAGACGGAAACAATATGACCGTTAGCACACTTACCTCGTGATAAACTGAGGGTTTGGACAGAGACGGGATTGTAAAGGACAGGAGCTTGTTGTTACCATCTTTATCCACAATCTCCTGCAAAAAAAAAAAAAAAAAACACAATTAGATGCCATGACAGAGCAAACTGAAACTCAGGCTGTGTTTGAAATTGCATACTACTCGTACAATCGTAAGTCTGAAGTCAAAATTAGTATGTAGTGCGTTCACATTAGATAGTATGGAAAGATTGAGTCAGCAGATGTATACTATATCGGGACATTTTTTAAGTATGCACGTTGGGCACACGAGTCATACTCAACCGCCCCATGATGCATTGCGAGCGGAACGTAAAATCATCCCGGAACCGGCTTCAAGCTAGAAGTTTCGTTTTTTAACGCATTTGTAAATAGGGCTCTTGTTTTGAAGTTAACAGAAGTTTTGTCAGTAGCACAATGGTGGGTCTCCAAAAGCCTCCAAAATGTCAGCATGAAATGTGTTTCTACGAGTTTTGTGGATCAAGGGCAGCGCCATCCTGTGGCTGACCTGCAAACTACTCATTCTAAGACCCATTCCCTGTGTCAACGTGCTGTTGTATTGAATTAAATGTTGTGGTTTTTGTCACAATGTTTGCTGAAGAGTTTTTTCATGATCCCAAACTCCGCTCCTTTCTACAAGGGCCTAGTTTGGTTCTGTCTTTTTTTTTTTTTTTTTAACCATTTCTTCCTACCCATTGTTTCATATTTCTCATCTAAGAAAGGAAGCGCTGCCTACTGTGGCTGCTCCCCACTACTCCCGTACCTGTCCGCCCATGTGATATGTTACTGTCTTTCATGTTTCTTGGTCGGGATGTATCTGAAACTGAATTGCCCCTCTGAGATTAAGTTTTCTGATATTCTACTTGGTCACTGTCTTGCTTAAAATGCTTTCAGAACTTTCAAAGGTGGCAAATTAATGGAATGTTTGTTGTATAGGTAGAAATGCATCTTGGGAAACTTGAAAGTATACATCAGTGGGAATGGTCATCATCCTCATCATACTAATAGTATATAGTAGAAGGTTTGTAGAGTTTGTAGTGTATAGTACAGTGTGCCATTTCCAACACAGCCTCAGCCTTTAAAGCACATCATCCTGTTACAAATATTTCTTCTTCAGTGGTGATTTCTGTGTAATTTGTGACCTGGGCTTTTCATTTTCACTGAATCTTTTTCAGTGAAAAGTGAACATACAGTTTAATTTGTCAGGCAAATGTTGCCGACTCATTGATTAAAAGCCCCTGTCAACGCCCAGCGTGCACTCTATCCAAGTTTTAAGCGAGGCACATGAAACAAAGCTTAATGCGTTCCTACTAAACGATGTCTTTTGGTAAAGTATGGCCTTTGTGTCTCTACCACTACGATTAAATAATAAAACATGTTGCCTGAAATACACAGCCAGGATGATTTCAGTTGGCTGAAAGTCCTCATTGTTCCTTGAGATGCACTAACCACTAAATAGGTGCAGCTGATGACTTCTCATGTGCTGAGCACGAGTTACACCAACGTGGAAAGAGCTTTGGAGCTCCTGTTATTTATGATAATCTAGATCATGCGTCAAACTCAAGGCTCGAGGGCCAAATCCAGCCCTTTAGTGCATCCAATGTGGCCCTCGGGAAAAAGTAAAAATAATTTATTATGCAAATTACAACTTATTCAGTTATAGATATCTCAGCCCCATACGGTTACACAATTACACAACAGCAAACTGTTGAAATACAATATATCTAATTTTTTATACATTTCTGTAATTTTTATACAAAATTCCTCTAAAAGACAAAGAACATTGGCCACTAAATCCAGGAATTATTAAAGGTCCAGTATTATGCTATTTTTCCAATCATCTCCAATTGTTCTACGAACCCCAACAACATAGTTTTTGAGGTTTATTTCCCCAAAAATGCCTGTTTTCTGGACTCTGAAAAGTCACTTTCAGGCCGCTTGTAAAAACAGGTCGTTTTGGGGTCTTATGCATGAGTAGGCGTGTCTATAGACGCCGACTATAGCTTTATACCCATATCGATTGTCTTTTGCTATCCAGTGTATCAACACACTCTTGTTACTGTTTTCAGCCAAAAAATTGCACATTACAGTAAAACACATGGCTATTTGAGCAGCTATTGTGATTGTGAGACCAGCAAACGCTACTTCAGGGTGTGTTTATCACAGCAGCGCAGCAGTAAATTATTAACAGTCATGTCCTTCTCCTCCTCACCTCTTCTAACAACAGAAATAGTTTATTTAAGGTGATAGTCCATTGTTTTGTTCTACTGCTGCATCGCATTGGGCCACAAACACGTCAGATCATCCCATAAAGGCAATACAAGGCGATAAAACAGCTGATAAAAGTGAAACTGTGAGTGCTCATGCTGTGTTACGGAATATCTATATACTGTAGGTAAATACATTCACTCTGATTTTTACTGTGATATCTATCTGCCTTTGCCATGTTTGTTTAACCTGTGAGGTAGTTTGAGAAAGAGGAGCTCTCCTAGGGTAGGAGGAGTAAGGATTGTCAGGAGGAGGAGTTTCCGCCTTCTGACTCATAAGGGGGGAAAAAAATCCAACTCTCCCGTTTGGAGCTGACTTTTTACAAAATGTGGAACAACAAGAAATGAAGGAAACAGAATCTTTTCAACTTAGGCCCTGTGAAAGAGGCTAAAGGGATGTATTTCACTGTAGCAAAATAATTATGAAGTGAATTTTCATTCCACGCCACAGCAATACTGTACTGCACCTTTAAAATATGATCATGCAAGGACTGATATCTGTCATAAATTGCTAGGATTTTGTCAGCGTCTTATATACTGTATGTTTCATTTTAACGTGTAAATGGAACTACGGCACGATAATGTTGAAATTGCTTATTTTCCCACCTAAAATCTGTGGCCCACTTGAGATCAAACTAATCTGTATCTGGGCCCCTGAATGAAAACAAGTTTGATACCCCCGCTCTAGATTTTGGAACACAGCATTAAACAGATTGTGTCCTTTTCATCCCCCGCCCCCCCCTTCACCCTGCACTCCCTGGGATACGCTACATCTCTGCATATCTGAAAGGACAGCTGAGAGCAAAGCTGTTTATCAGGGCTCGGTCACAGATGCCAAGAGGTCTGGGAGCATGCCTGGCGTGCACGAGCATAGGTGTGTGCGTGATGTGCAATGACGAGTGGCAAAGACACTGAGGATTAAATTATGCATGGATGTATTCCTTAGCTGTGCAGGCTGCCATGGAGCTCTTACTATTGATATCCAGTTTTTAGCTCATTTCCCGAAGGGAGTTTCCTAGAGACGCACGCTATCATTGGTCTATCCATTAACTGGCCTATTCCCAGTAGGACGGCCATGAAGTCAACATGTGTACAACTTCCTCACTGTGCTACAGTCCATAGGGTCTGTGTTTCAAATGATTACAAACACTAAAGTGTAATCATATCATCTTATGAATATAAAAACCAAAATGCCCGCAAAACTCCATTTCCACCCAGCCCTCTGATGTGTAACTGTGTGTCTTCTGTATGAACCCTGCCTGGTGCATTATTCACGCCTTAACAGCTGCATTTCTGCACTGGTGTGATGCACTTGTGCTCTGCCAGCTTTTATAATAATAATAATAAAAATAATAATTGTCATCATGTATACTTTAATAATCACAGTAATGAAATTATTCTCTGCATTTCACCCATTTTCCCTGAGGAATAGCAGAATTCGCTGTTAATGCCGGTTGGCTGCATTAAAAAGAATTTACAATTGAATTAAATCAGTGTTTTTCAACCACTGACCACACAAGTGTGCCACGCGAGATCGTCAGGTGTGCAGAAGAAACTCAAACACGCCAATGACCTCTATTCAACACATTTATTTATTTATATATATATATATATATATATATATATATATATATATATATATATGTGTATGTATTTTTCTTAGTGTTATTGAGATGTGTTTTATTTTCATTTCCATCTTTTTTATGTTGTATAATATGTCTGTATTCTTGAAAGAGTCAATTTATGCTAAACATTGCAACTGATTTGTATATATTCGGGCCCCGGCTGGGCAGAGCCCGAAAGGACGACGTGGGCCCGCCCTCCCGTAGGCCCACCACCCGCAGGAGGGATCATATGAGGCCGGTGCAATGTGGATCGGGCAGTCGTCCAGGGCGGGGGCCTTGGCGATCTGATCCCGGGCTATAAAAGCTAGCGTTAGGGACGTGGAATGTCACCTCTCTGGCGGGGAAGGAGCCTGAGCTTGTGTGCGAGGTGGAGAAGTTCGGACTAGATATAGTCGGTCTCACCTCGACACATAACAAGAGCTTTGGAACCAGCCTTCTCGACAGGGGTTGGACTCTCTTCTACTCTGGAGTTGCCAATGGTGAGAGGCGCCGGGCCGGGGTGGCTATACTTCTTGCCCCCCGACTTAGTGCCTGTACGTTGGAGTTTACCCCGGTAGACGAGAGGGTAGCCTCCCTCCGCCTTCGGGTGGGGGGACGGATCATGACTGTTGTTTGTGCCTATGGGCCAAACAGCAGCTCGGAGTATCCACCCTTCTTGGATTCCTTAGAGGGAGTACTGGAGAGTGCTCCTTCTGGGGATTCCCTCGTTCTGCTGGGGGACTTCAACGCTCACTTTGGCAGCGACAGTGAGAACTGGAGGGGCGTGATTGGGCGGAACGGCCCTCCTGATCGGAACCCGAGCGGTGTTTTGTTGTTGGACTTCTGTGCTTGTCACAGATTGTCCATAACAAACACCATGTTCAAGCATAAGGGTGTCCATATGTGCACTTGGCACCAGGACACCCTAGGCCGCAGTTCGATGATCGACTTCGTAGTCGTGTCATCGGACTTGCGGCCGCATGTCTTGGACACTCGGGTAAAGAGAGGGGCGGAGCTGTCAACTGATCACCACCTGGTGGTGAGTTGGCTCCAATGGCGGGGGAGGATGCCGGTTAGACCTGGCAGACCCAAACGTATAGTGAGGGTCTGCTGGGAACGCCTGGCAGAGTCTCCCGTCAGAAGGAGCTTCAACTCCCACCTCCGGGAAAACTTCAACCATGTCTCGGAGGAGGCGGGGGACATTGAGTCTGAGTGGGCCATGTTCCGTGCCTCTGTTGCTGAGGCGGCTGATCGGTGCTGTGGCCGCAAGGTAGTCGGTGCCTGTCGTGGCGGCAATACCCGAACCCGTTGGTGGACACCGGGGTGAGGGATGCCGTCAAGCTGAAGAAGGAGTCCAACCGGGCCTTTTTGGCCTGTGGGACTCCGGAGGCAGCAGACAGGTACCGACGGGCCAAGTGGAGTGCAGCCACGGCGGTCGCCGAGGCAAAAGCCCGGACATGGGAGGAGTTTGGTGAGTCCATGGAGAACGACTTCCGGACGGCTTCGAAGGGATTCTGGACCACCATCCGGCGTCTCGGGAGGGGAAGCAGTACACCGTCAACACTATGTATGGTGCGGATGGTGCACTGCTGACCTCGACTCGAGACGTTGTGGATCGGTGGGGGGAATACTTCGAAGACCTCCTCAATCCCACCGACACGCCTTCCAATCAGGAAGCAGGGCCCAGGGACCCGAGAGTGGGCTCTCCTATCTCTGGGGCTGAGGTTGCCGAGGTGGTTAAAAAGCTCCTCGGTGGCAGGGCTCCGGGGGTGGATGAGATCCGCCCGGAGTTCCTCAAGGCCCTGGATGTTGTGGGGCTGTCATGGCTGACACGACTCTGCAACATCGCGTGGACATCGGGGGCAGTGCCTCTGGATTGGCAGACCGGGGTGGTGGTCCCCCTTTTTAAGAAGGGGGACCGGAGGGTGTGTTCCAATTATAGAGGGATCACACTCCTCAGCCTCCCCGGTAAGGTCTATTCAGGGGTACTGGAGAGGAGGGTCCGCCGGATAGTTGAACCTCGGATTCAGGAGGAGCAATGTGGTTTTCGTCCTGGCCGTGGAACTGTGGACCAGCTCTACACCCTCAGCAGGGTCCTTGAGGGGTCATGGATATTTGCCCAACCAGTCCACATGTGTTTTGTGGACCTGGAAAACGCATTTGACCGTGTCCCTCGGGGATTCCTGTGGGGGGTACTCCGGGAGTATGGGGTATCGAACCTCCTGATAGGAGCTGTTCGTTCCCTGTATGACCGGAGTCAGAATCTGGTCCGCATTGCCGGCAGTAAGTCGAAATCGTTTCCGGTGAGGGTTGGACTCCGCCAGGGCTGCCCTTTGTCACCGATTCTGTTCATAACTTTTATGGACAGAATTTCTAGGCGCAGTCATGGCGTTGAGAGGGTCCGGTTCGGGGGCCTCAGTATTGCATCACTACTTTTTGCAGATGATGTGGTCCTGTTGGCTCCAACATACCGTGACCTTCAACTCTCACTGGATCGGTTCGCAGCCGAGTGTGAAGCGGCCGGAATAAGAATCAGCACCTCCAAATCCGAGTCCATGGTTCTCGACCAGAAAAAGGTGGAGTGCCTTCTCCGGGTTGGAGATGAGGTTCTGCCCCAGGTGGAGGAGTTCAAGTACCTCGGGGTCTTGTTCATGAGTGAGGGAAGGATGGAGCGAGAGATCGACAGGCGGATTGGTGCGGCGTCTGCAGTGATATGGAGTCTGCACCGGTCCGTCATTGTAAAAAGGGAGCTGAGCCAAAAAGCGAAGCTCTCGATTTACAGGTCGGTCTACGTTCCAACCCTCACCTATGGTCATGAACTTTGGGTCATGAAGCTCAGTCATTCGGGAGGGGCTCAAAGTAGAGTCGCTGCTCCTCCACATCGAGAAGAGCCAGATGAGGTGGCTCGGGCACCTAATTAGGATGCCCCCTGAACGCCTCCCTAGTGAGGCGTACAGGGCACGTCCCTCCGGAAGGAGGCCCCGGGGAAGACCCAGGACACGCTGGAGAGACTATGTCTCTCGGCTGGCCTGGGAACGTCTCGGGGTCCCCCAGGAAGAGCTGGAGGAAGTGGCCGGGGAGAGGGAAGTCTGGGCCTCCCTACTGAGGATGCTGCCCCCGCAACCCGGAAACGGCTAAGCGGGAGAAGATGGATGGATGGATGGATGGATTTGTATATTTTGTTTGCAATAAAAAAATAAAAGTGTAATTTGCTGCACTTAGGACTGAAATATGAAAGATCATAAAATCTTTTTTTTATGTTTAGTTGATTGCTATTCAAGACACTGATAGAAATAACTCAAAAATGGTTGGAAAAACACTGCATTAAATGATCAAAAACAAAGATTTCTGGAGAGCAGGAGATGAATAGATGAATAAGATGCAGGAATGGCAACAGTAAAATCTATATTTAGCTGAAATGTGTTGGGGGGTGGGTGTTCACCTAAAGTGACTTTTAGCTACTTCGCCATGAATTTGTGAAGTGAAATGATTCGAGCATTGTCATTGGTCGAAATAGTTTTATATAATCGCTGATCTGTGAACAAATGTGCTAAGGTTCCTGTTGTTTACATAAAGACGATGCAAAATTGCTTTGCGACGAGATAATTTTGAGTTCAGCAAAAAATTGCCATCTATGAAGATGTATTTGTAGATGCTCAGTTCCACATTGAGTTTAAATACATCAATCCAGTTGTAGAACATTTCTGTAATGAATTATAAAAGTCTGTCCATGCTCACCAGGTTATAGATGCCCAAAAGAAGAGCCTCGATGCAGCCATTGCTTTGTCGATCCCTGCTGGCAGTGATACGCAGATAGACCCACACAAGCTCGGGCAGGAACTGTAGCGTGAAGCGTCGCAGGCGGTTTTCAGAGCTCCGGTAAAGCTCGAAAAGCTGATGGCACACGGGCTCCAGCAGCTGAAATGCAAAGGATTAATTAGTAACTCAAAAAAGTACAGAATTTCTTATTAGAGTTGTAGAACTCGACACCGTCGAGACACTGGCCTTGGAGGTCTTCGTCTGGTCTCAGACTCAGACTGTCTTACAACTAACCAAAGTCTATGTGTAACAATTGTCATCAGCTGATTTAAAAAAATCAGTGTGTGTGTTCCATCAGATGGGTGATGTAACCAGCGTGATCATGTTCATCACACACTCAGTAAAGGAAAACCTGTGTTTCAGCAGAGGACGCTTTGAGTCAGTTCCTTACTCACTGCATATTGACATGTCAAGTGAGTCTGAGATGAGTTTCTTTGAGTTCCTAATATCTATGCATGTGTGCGTGCGCGTGTATGACCTCGTTATTAGGGTCCTGGATCACTCTGTAAAGTGCTTGCACGAGGGACTTCTTTAGATGAAGGCTGCCGGCGTAGCTGGGGATGCGAGTATCAGGTAAGGACTGCAGAAAGAAGCAAAGCAAATGATCTTTATTTTCTTTGGGATGGCACACGTCTCACTTTTACAGAAAATCTTTGGAATGATCCCAGCATGTATGAATCTACTCAAACGCCTAAACAAACCCTAATGTGGGAGAATAAAATATTTTTTTAATATATTTTTTATTTCATTTATTTTATTCATTTTTTATTTATTTTACTTCTTTATTTATGTATTTAGTTTTTAAATTTTTTTCTAATTCAACCTTTATTTTACTAGGTAAGGTCAGTTGAGAACCTTCTCATTTACAATGATGACCTGAACCAGAGGCAGTGGGGTTACACAAAAAACATAAAAACAAAAGACAAGAGGCTCATTTTTCCACAAAAAGTAAAGTTTTAATCTAAAAGTATTTCATTTAGGTGACATTATCTAATTATAGTTTCATTAGATTTGATACGTGTAAGGAATTGTGATAGACTGAAAACATCCTGAACCAGACTGTGTCATTAGCTGATGACAGAAGGCACAGACTGGCTCACAGTCACAATATGACAGGTTGGTCATTTTGAGCACAGCACTCACACTGTGTCTGATCCACACCGTGAGCTCATTAAATATCAGTAAGACTAACTTTAATAATTCAACAAACAAACAAAAACAATTTGAAGTGCACTTTTTTAATGGAATTATCAATGAGTTCCATTTTTTAATTATTTATTAGGATGCTATAGAGTTTTACATCCAGCAAACATTAGATTTCTAACAATTAAGGCTTAAGTTAAGCCCTCCAAATTTAGCGTTAAATGTAAAAACAGGTAGATTCCACTACCAAAACAATGGTCCATGTAAAAAGAAAAAGCTCCATCCACTGTTCAGTGAGTAAATGACACATAATGAGTCCCTGAGAGACATGTTTACAGATTAAATCAAAGAATGACGGCTCAACTCATAGTAGAACGCTGCACGCTTCAGGTCCTGTTTACAGGCAGTACTAAAGGCTTACAGAGATGAAAGTGAAAGATGAATCCTACAATCTTTCTCCCACCGACTCATAATTGCTCTAACATGGCTACGGTTCTTGACTGCGTATAAACTCGTTTCAAATACAATTTGCAAAGTTACAGATAAGCACACCCTGGAATGCGTGAGACTCCTCTTCGGCACAGCTGCTGCACCCACGTGTGTTATCTCTAGAGAAATGCCTTCAGTTCTTCATTTCATCACCATGAGTCAGTCATGAATGAGGAAAGAGGAGAAGGAGGGGAACTTTACCTTGAATTCTGAGAGCCATTCTTCCACCACACTTCGCTCTGAACCCAGCATCTTCCTCAGAGACCCGCCCCTCTGGCTGCCTGGAGAACATGATTGGACAGAGAGAGAAAGGGGGAATTTTCTTCACTGATATGAACGACATAAATGTTCATAGAGCTCAAATGGAAAAGTTTTTAAAAATTGAATAAGTTCATAAATTCTTTAGGTATTCAAGGTGTTTTTTTAACATGTTAAAATTTATTTAAGTACCTCGTGTTTCACCCTGATCATTGTTTGTAATTAAAGCTGATATTCAGAGTTTATGAGAAATCTATGTTTATGTATGATTCTTTTGAAAAACTACCTAACTAGTCTTTTACTATTGTCTACTGCTGGTGGTCATTCATATACATTAATGTATATAAGTCCCTCCTTTGTCCTATAGACAAATGGAAACAATTGCAGAGTGTACCCAGCCAATAGGCTTCGACTTCCTATTCTTAAGATTGTCAATCAAAGTGAATGCGGAACTGTGCACGGAAACAAGGCCGCGCGTCACAAGAGTAAACAGTTAAATATGATTTTATATGATAGACCTATATCAATGCAACCTTATTATGTTCCGCGATGCGTGTGCAGAAAAGTAGAGGCGTGGCTTCTAGTAGTTTGGCAGAGGCAGTGAGAGGAAGTTAGGCTGTTTAGAGCGGGATATCGAGACGTTTCTCAGAAACTCCAGATAGCAGCTTTAAGGATCCTGATTTCCTTAAATTTATGGGGAATTTTTTATTTGTGTAAAGTGTTATATCAAGGTTGGGCTGCAAACAAAATGTGATAACAAACCTCAATGACCGTTTAAGAAACCACCACACCGCTGAGTATGCAGCATTTGAAGCTAGCAATTAAGCTAAAGCTAGCAGGCGCAAAGAGCCAGTTAGTGGCCCGCTGTTAGCTCCTATCAGGAGTGAAAAAACCAAAGTTACTATGGGGAAAATGATGGTGTTCATGTCATTGGATATCAAGAACATACCATTAATGTACAAATAAATGCAGTAAGCGTGAGACCAACTTATCTGCCATTACGCATTGACTTTTGAAAATGTTACACATGCTGCACTTTACTTTTGTCCTGTGAACTGTTGCAAGTTATTTTTAGATTGACATTTTTACATTGAAATATCCACAAAGCTGCTGCATTTTGGAAACCTAAAACCCAGGACACTTTATTAGTGGTTAAAGATGTATTTATTTTTTTGTTAAGTTGTCCTATACATTATTATATCATCATCTACCTAAAACCTTGTTGCATAGGTTTTGTTTGTTTTCAAAGTGTGAAAAATAAGGTGGAACTGATATAATTTGGTATTTTGGACAACAATGCTTTGAACTTTTCATTTATATTTGAGATTACCTCACATTTTTATTGTTTCATGGGTAATTTTTTTCAATATTTTACAATAAAATAAGATTGGAACATTCAAGGTGTATGCTTTGATGTAAAAGAAAATGGAATTGGCCAAAATCGAGATCGGCCCAAGCTTTTTAAAGATCGGTACACCCCTATTTGTAATGGACGACACACACTCCGGTCACATTGTTTGTCGTTTTTGGCCTTTACGAATCAAGTTATAAAAATAAACAGAAAAGAAAGAACGTCTCTCAGGAATGAGGGAAGTAGCAAGTGAAAGTCCGCCAAAGAAAATCCTTAAATAGCTTAATTTAAAAAGATTGAGTACATTAACCACACCAAAAGGTCTTGCTATACTGTGTGTTGTGTGACATCATGGGTCTCCACAGAAGCCTCACCTGTCAGCATAGACAGCAGACATCACTTATCCTCACTCATACTGTATGTTGGGCTTGTCAGCTTTGCTAGCTGCTTTTGTTGAGATCTTAAATCTCATCCAATATTCTCAACACTTGAAACGCTCCTCTCACGTCCCTTGTCATGATGTATAAATTCAAGCATACACTAGACTGGATGCATAAGGGTAAATCTAACACTTATTGCTGACTGACCACCAGTGCATGCGGGAAAGTCCACAAAGTAGTGGATAGTGGAGGACTTACGCTGGCTCACACTAAGCCCTCGCTTCACTCTGACAGAAAATTATTTTCATAAATTAGCATTTAGGCAAACTAGAAAGAACCACGTGTTTAACCGCTCTCTTCTGCATTTCACTTCCTTCCTTTATACAACAGCACAGGTGATATATTTAACGACACAGTGTAAAACAGCAGAGTGTACCTAATAGATCATGACATATGATTGACTGTTTTATCAGAACTTGATTAAATCAATTTTAAGCTGTCACTTGATCAATATAGAATTGCCCACTGTTGCATCTTGATGTATTGAGTCAACAAATTATTTCTACACCCTTAGGCCTTCAGATGCGGGAAAGAATGGGAAGATAGTGTAAAGCTCCATTGCCAATTTGGACACAGACGGTAAGTCATGCTGCAAAAGCCTGAGCAAATGCCAAGCTGCCAAAATTCCAAAAATAAACCCATCTTATGTAATCGCAGATGTACATGTTATTTTGCCAACAGAAAACCACAACAAGGAGGATCATGCTAAGTTTACCAAGGGATGATTTGTTTATAGTACAATGATACCCAGCCAGTGATAGACTTATCCAATACTCCACAATTTAACTAAACATCACACATTTAAGTGATGGATGGAAATTTTTACTTTCACACTCCTCGGTCCACCTCTTTGTTAATTAAGTTGAACCTTTATGAACAGTTTATTATATTACAAACATTTACACACTTGTATGTATTTTTGATTAAATCATTGTTTAAACCAGGAGTTCTCAACCTTGGGGTCACGACCCCATTTGGGGGTCACCAGATGCCTTCAAGAAACTAAGATTTTTTTTTATTTTTTTTTTTACTCTTTTTACCCTATTTCTGCAACTACACCAAACTTGCCACAATATAATCTATTTTCATAACTTTTTCTTGCCATGTGTTTACTCCTTTTAATGCATTTTTGCTACATTACCCCTATTTCTGCCACTTCTCAAACAAACGGCAATGCCTTTTCTGCACATTTTTCCACTTTAAAGCCATTTTCAACACTTTTCCATGACTTTTCCCACCTAATGGTGACCCATTATTATCACTTTTAACCTTTTTTCACCATATTTCATGCTTATTTTTGCCAATTTAACCACATTCACGATTTGTTATGCACATTATTAGCCAGTTTAAACTAATTGTTTACATTACCCAACCCCCCAGCCCTCCCCTTTTTTCCACTTTTAAATATTGGCAATTTGGCCACTCTAATATGCAACTTTTAACCAATTTCTGTCATTTTTAAAATCCCATTTCACCAACTTTTCCTCCATTTTTGGTCACTTTTAACCCACTTTATTGCTGATTAAAACAATGATTAAAACCTTTAGGATGACTTTATACTCGGGGAGAAATAAAAAAATAAATAAATGTGGATATCACAGATTGATATTTAAAATGGGCCATGATTTTGGCAACTTTATTTTGGGGGTCGCCGTCTGAAAAGGTTGAGAACCACTGGTTTAAACTATGGGTGCCAAATACATTTATGTCATGCTTTATATGCAACCACTTCACTATTCACCCTGCTGTGTTGCTCCTAACCTGCGCACAACAACAGTGTTAAAAACAAATTCGTCACAGCTTTATCTTGATCCCTGTTGATAAATAACATTCTTACATTTAACAAAGGTGAATAAACTTTGATTAGTGAGAATAGATAGAAGACGTTCCAGTTTTTAGATGAAGTACAGTGTTCTGTTACATCACTATAATGCTAAAGGTAATCAAAACTAGAAAAATGCATAGAGGGCCTAGTTCAGGTTTACAGAATAAAACTTATCACTCAAAGCCTTAAACACTGTACAGTTTCATGCAAACAATCCTACTGGCGTAAACCATAAACTGACGCCCCAATTTTTAATCCTGCTGGTTAAAGCCACTTCATTACCAGAACAGAAACTATTCACATAATCCACAGACTAGTTTAAACAGAATAATCAATACATACTCCAAGAAAGAAAAAAAGCCCTGATTGCCTTTTAGATATTTATTTCTGTTTGATCTTCCACAAAAAATCAAAAGATGTAAAAAAAAAAAAAAAAAAATAAAAAAAAAAAGGGGGGGGTCATAGAAAGGAGAACAACCCTCAGAATGCGACAGGTGGGTTAAATATTGATACAGGAAACTAAATGCCTTCCTTAGCCCAGTGTGCTGTAGGGCTGCAGGAGCCAAATGGATAAAAACATTAAAAATGTTTTGTGTGGATGCACAACTTGGATCTCAGCCCATGAATTGAAAAGCTTTATAGTGGGAGCTGGTTCAGCTCTCCTTCAAAGACTGACTCATCCGTTTCTTCTGGCTTGTCAAACTGTCAAAGACTTACTGAGCTAAACCCTCCCTTATAGCAGGGTGGGCTTACTTGTTACCATGGGAACAGTAGTCAAGAAAAATTCATGCAGTGACGAATATTAACAATACCTACAATTTTAAAAACATCTCACTGTTAAATACTTTTGACAGGTTGAAATGAGTGTTTTCAGGCAGATACCCCTCAAAGTAACAACTTCACCCAGAGAATTGTCTGCAATAAATTAATAATATATTATAAATAGAGCTTACTGACATTAGACCTTCTTTATAACCTGACCAACAGCAGTAAACTAACTTTTTATTAAATCTACCTTTGAAACAGTCAAAAATCCACCAAAATGGTGCCTAAACTACAGGTCTGCTTTGGACACAAGATTTCAGATTTGTGGTCCATTGTAATTTTAATTGCATAATTATTAATTAATTACAAATATGACAGTTATAAATGAAATTATATATAATTGAAAAAAATGTGTTGCTGTTGTAACCATAATTAAATTGTAATTGGCATGGAAATTCTATCAAAACTGTCAATTACAATTCAAACACAACCATGTTACAGTTCTATGGCTCATACATACGTAGTTAATAATTATTAGAATGTTTTTCATATCAAGTTTTCCCACTACCTGTCAGTCCTCTTGAGGATCATCATTTGACCATTTTCAAGGGGTATACTGATACAAAAAAGGCTCAGATGCCCACACCAAAAATATTAATACCAATATTTTCATTGATTAGTAAGCCTAACAAGTAGAGGTGTCCCAATCTGATATTGATATTGGTCCGATATCAGCCAGAAAATGAATATCGGATTTTATCGGACTGCATCTAAAATCTCCGATATACATTATATTTATTCAATTGTAAAATACTGCAGATATGATGTTGAAGATTAAAATGTATGTAACCAATTAGTTAATAATAAATGGGTTAGTTTGTCTCATACCTACTGTTGCTGACTATTGTTCTCTGTTTGAGTAACATCACTTAATCAAGCCTTTCCTAACATTCCACACTACAAAATAAGTAATAAAAGTATGTACGACTCATGCCGATATTTTATCGGTTCGATATCGGTATCAGTCAATACTCAAGGATGCAATATCGGTTTTGTATCGGAAGTAAAAAAGTTGTATCGGGACATCCCTACTAACAAGGTAACTAAGAGATGAAAAAAATTGGATAATAGATAATATTTTTTAGTGTATTTAAAAGCTGAATTAAGACATGGGTCAAAACTGACCCGTTATAGGGGATGCTAACAGAAAGCTAACAAAAGAGGAAGGTTGCATTTTTTGGGATAAAGTATTTGGGATTAATTGTAATTTAGAACGTAATTATAATTGACTTTAAGGAGAAAAATAATCATTTTAATTGTTACTGATCTCCAATAGAACATGGATAATTGAAGATGCATTTGTAATTGAAAATATTAATTGACCCCAACCCTGCATGATTATGTTGATTTTTGATTTTATAGTAACAGAGTATGTTTCCACCATTACTGGCCAACTCTGGATCACACACATAATAACACTATTGCTTACACCCTCCATAAAGCTAAAGCTCATGTTCCGACAAAACAAAAAAAGTTGCATCTGTATATCAAATATATTAGTTAAAAAAAAGGATGAGTTTTAATGCAAACAAGTTGCTACTGACCTCAGTTTCCTCGATGCTAGATCTCCGCTTGAAGAGACGAATGGATTTTCAGTGTGTCACACATCTGTCACTCTGTGAGGATCCCCTGCAACAAGGTACAAAGGAAAAATATAACTATATTTGTAATGAAAAAATGAAACTGCAATAGGTATTTACTCTTTTGGTACAAGCAATATGACAGGTGGAAAGAAAATGAGGGAAAGTAAGGGCTAAAAAGAGGACATAGGCTGTAATTGTACAAAAAAATCAAACAATAAACAAAGCAACTGAAAACAGACATACAATCCAACAGTTGCTACAACACCAGGACAATCTATAGAGAAACACAATTACTGCCCTGCAGAAAAGGCTTGACTGATACAAGCATATGTAGCACTAATAAAATGACTTTAAATGCAAACTACGCTACCTTTTTAAGGTTACTTTGAGTCACAAGATTAGAGCCCAATAGTTGCATAGCAACATTAAGCAGTTGTGCCATCCCTCGGATCCACAGACATAACATTGGCTGTAGTTGACAGAATACATCAAACCCTCTGTGGCAAAATAAAAAAAGATGCTCAAGGGAGATAGCGGGGCATTGCTCCATTTCTGTGACACCAATCATTGCTGAGTATTTGAGCACAGCCCTGTGTTTATCTGAACAAGTCTGACATTTGCAATTCATCACCAAAAAGCCCAGGAAATCACTACACACGAGTCCCATCTGTCTTAAAGAAAGCCGTTATATTTCACTGGTAGATAAAGTTTATTTGCGTATGACTCATGAAAGCTGAGGGTAACAGGGGCTTGCTGTTGAATAATTACAGCAACGTGAGAAGAAAGAACAAACTGTATAGTGCAAAACAAGATCTACTCCATAAACAAACTAGACAATATAAGACGGGACTGTACAATGAAAGCTTTTTATAGTTCTTTATAAAAAGAAAACAACAGAAAAGTTAATTATTAGTGATAAACGTTCAGTGCCTTAATGACTATGGTAGTGATAAATCATAATACATGTCATCAACAAATAAGCAAGACAAACCTATGCACTGCATGTCATCATTCCTGTGTTGAGTTTGCATGTTCTCCTGTGGGTTTAGCTTTGTGTGCTTCTGTTTATTCCTACAGTCCAAACTAAGCATGCGGAGATTAATCTATACGTATCGGTATCTAGATATAAACGTGCGCGATGCGAGTGTATCGATTTATTCAGTGTGCATCGGTACAATTTACGGGTGAAATCGAGATGCATCGGTCACTGCGTCTCTGCATCGGTAAAAAAATCCATGGTTGAATACATTTTTTCATCCATCCATCCATTTTCTGACCCGCTTGTTCCTGTTTTCAAGGTTGCGGGGCAATTTTTTCATGTTGAATTTCATTCTATCCTGTGTATTCGAGGCACATTAAATGCACCATCAATGCTTCGCGTTTTGTTTTGAATACGGACTGAAGCCGCGAAGTACATTTCTACCGTAACAAAGCTATAAACAATACGAAGGTCAGTGACAGCAGCAGCAGCTAGATGAGATGTATAATCCACATAAAAACTTCAAATCAGGTGTAGAAAGATGGTTTGTAAAGAATGCTGTGCTGCTAAACCTTACACAAATTGAGGGGCTCACTCCAATCGAATTCTCTCTCTCTCTCTATATATATATACATATATACATATATACATATACATATATACATATACATATATACATATACACATATACACACATATATATATATACATATACATATATACATATACACATATACACATATACACATATATACATATATATACATATATACATATACATATATACATATATACATATACATATATACATATATATACATATACATATATATATATCTTTTTAAAACCAAATCAAGCAGAAATTGCAATATGACACTAAACATACCCTCCCAAGCAGGTTTTGGGACAAATTAGGCATTTACAAACAATATATTTGGGACAATATAACACATCTTTACAATATTTTTTAATGTAAAACATGTTATAATGTCCAGCTGGATGCCAAATCTCGCAGAATTTCAGTGCTTGCTTATGAATATGAAATTAATGACAATGGTGAACTCGAAAACCTGTATAAAGCATGTTTGGCATGATTGCGAGAAGTTTTAATAGCCTGAAATGACACCTAATTAGGGAAAGTGGATTAAACGGAAATTAAACTGAAATTGTGAAAGATAAAATCAAAGGCTCTCCAAATGTGTACATGACTGTAGAAAATAGACTGGTGGCCTGTTTCATATTTTCACATTACATTATAATATTTAGTGATATTAATGCCAAAGTGCTGACAACAGTGGCCGTTTCTTTACTTTTATGAATGGTGGATTGGTCTTATATGTAGTTTAATTTGAACAATAAAAAACAGAGCTACAGACCAAACAAAAGAGCTAAACCCAAGTATGGAGGGCACCACTTTTCTTGTTACTTGAGAACTTCTGTGAACGCTTCCCTAATATGAAGCCGTCTATCTCCTGTGTTTTTGTGTCAACACTAATGCTTTTTTCGGCCAAGCAGTAACTGTTGGCAAAACACAAAGCACATGAGCCGAGCTTCCTATGACAGCCTCTCTTCCTCTTTGCAGGACTCGCTCATTGTCTTGTGACACAGCTCACAGGGGAATATATTAGGCCACAGCCAGTCCATCCTGTTTACGGCCCTTCAAAGGCCTTGCCACGGTTACACAGCTAAACAGAGGAGAAGGCCGGCGAGCACCTGTCTGAATAGGTCACACAAAGGCATCAATGAGAATTTCACGATTAGAATCATAGTCCATCTCATTTGGTTCTCAAATCGGATGGTGAAACTCTCTTGCTGGAAGATTTTTATGAAGAGAAAGGGAATATAATACATTTCAAGATGCAATATGCCAGAACAACAATTAAAAGGATGAGTAAAACAATAGCAGGGGTTATATTTTGGAACTACCGAAAGACTGAAATAAAACAAAGCAGCAACATAAGCCACTTTAAAAAGATTTGTAAGTCATATATTGTTAGTAAGTATAAGAAAATAAGCAACAATTCCACCTAGGACAGCAATAATATATATCATGTAAATCATTTTACAACATATATTAAGGTATATATTGTGACAAAGTATATTATGAATTTAAATATTGCCACTATATTTTGTATAATTTAAAATAATATTAATGAAATTTGTGTAGCAGCGTATGTTACAGTAAATAGTAAAATATTATTATTATTTACATGTCATGTACATGCATGTGTACATGTATAACTTCCATTGTTGTATGCCTTATTTTGTCTTTGAATTTTTTGTTATCTACTGTTTTTAACCTGTTTTCTGTTCGGTGACCTTGGGTACCTTGAAAGGCGCCTTATAAATAAAAATGTATTATTATGTGTGTGTATGTATTGTTTATTGCTCTGCAAGTAAAGCAAATGATTCTGAAGTGACCGATTTGAAATTCCAGAATGAAAAAGATGCATCAGTAGAAATCAAATTTCAAAAGGATTTTAAACTGTGTCCACATAATGGTTTGGAAACTAGTTGGAAAAATATGATTTCATGTGGTTTATGCTGATCACACTTTGCAAAATCTATTCAGATATGGTAAAAAAAAAAATGGCTTTGGGGTTGGCAGTCTGAATATAGCTTTAGGGATGCTAAACGTGTGCCTCTCAAAGTGAATCAATACATCCTTAAGATGGCTAAAATTGTTATCAAAATTCTTTGCCTTTTAATTTATTACTAACTTTTTTGACATCTCATCTAATTAGGATGGAGTCCAGCATTGTTTTTCTTACAAACAATGGGAAAACATGTTACACAGACAAGATAACAACCAATAGACCTTACCATACTTTAGGTTTTTTTTTATTTTATTAATAATAAACGCTAAATAATTTAAACTAACTGATCAGTCCAGTCATGTAGTAATGGAATTATAGGTTTGTCTACATATCCATAACCTTGACCTGCTGCTTTACCCCAGTCTCATCTACTCTGCAACGTGCATGCATAAAAAAACAACAAACAGCCAACAATAGACATGTGCAAAAACAGTAAAGACACTAACTCAACTGGTTCCAACTAAATCTACAAACTGATGAAACAATGCCATTGCCACGCCTCACTTTTTTATGCAAAATCAATCCTCTGAGAGTGAAAATAAATTATTGGAAATGTCAAATCAATGTTTCCAAACAGTGACACACGAGCAACAAAGTGATGCCAGTAAAAGCACACATCGCACACTGAAAAAAACTCTTCCCTGAGCTCTTGTTAGCATAGCATAGCTAACAGGTGAATCATGCAGGTTTACACCACTAAAAGGCTCATTGAACTTATGTAAACACACACACACACACACACCTCTGACAGGTATTATTTATGAACTTAACTTTACGGCTGTTGCACTCAAAGCAAACATTCAAATTAGCAGTGTTTGACACATCCTAAGGTGCATTGAACAGGAAAGTATCATTTACATGGCAGAGGAAGAGTCTGAAAAAGTGTTGGAGTACATGCAAAGGTGGTAGTAGCCTTCGTCTGAAACAGTTTGCAGAACACACACTCGAGTCAGAAAGCTGCAGATCTCTACTAAACTGGTTAGCTAATATAAAGCTAACTTTTATATATAATTATACATTAGGGCTACACAATTAAACACATTGTAATCATGATCACAATTTTGGTTGCCATGATTAAATAAACCTGATTGTCTGCAATATTTACATTTATAATATGGGCTCTGCACTCTGTAATAGTGTATTCCTTCAGTTAGCCTTTGATACATTGTGTTAATTTTTTTAATCTAAAACTTCATTTTGCACTGTAAACATAGTTTGTTTAAAAGTAGTGTAATAAAAACAGTTTTTTTAACCAAATATGATGAATAATTGATCATAATAATCGTGCAACCCTACTGTACGTCAGCCACATTGATGGTTCTATCGTTCTCTTCCATATAAATCCCATTCTTCAAAAGCTGTTGAATTGGACTTAATCAGTGACTCCACCTCTACTTTATCTAGACACTGGCTGCTTTGTGTCCCAGTGTTTGTCCAGCAGGGAGACACACTGGAAAATGTTACACTGTCAACAAACATTACAAAGGGGAACATGTTACATCATCCTCCTATTCATTCTGTTAGAACTCATTGATGTTGCACTCTATACTAACTAAAGTGAACACATTGTTTAAAAAAGTAAAAATATATCAACTGACTTAACAATTACATAAAAGACACTTTGAAGAAAAGGGGGTCAGCCGACGTGTCCGAGGCTGGTTTGTGTGCATCTGTCTCAACTTCCTCTCTCTGGCCTAAAAAGCTACGTGCCAGGTTTCAACCAGTGAGATTTTCAAGGTCAAAGCTGCCCAGTCAGTCATGAATTATTGAAATTTAGCCTGTGTCGTTTGGGCCTCTTATTCACGCCATCACACAAATGTGCAACAATTCTCTGATTTTTATGGGTTAACTTTCTTTAGATTCATATAATTATTAATGGATACCTGGGAGAGTCAGCGTGTGCAATCTGGTATGAAATGATTTGGGCATAGGCCTGGGAAATACAGTATATTGTTATTCGAGATATATCAAAATTTCTATTTTGGCAATATGGAAAATTACAATATCGCCTAAATCAATATATATATATTTTTTTTTATTTTACAGCTTATTTTGCATTAAAATATGTGTTTTAGGAGTAAGAGTTTTTGCTACTTCTCAGAATGAAAGCACAATTTGATGGATTTCCGAGTGCGTTCCAACCCAAGCTATTGATAATCCCGATTATTTTGATCAATATTGTAATCCTGATTACAATCATAATAATTTATGTTGGGGGGAAAAAATCTGTGTTTTTATTACACTACTTTTAAACAAACATATATACAGTTTACAGTGTAGAATTAAGCTTTAAATAAAAAAAAATACCCAAGAATTTTAAATGTACCAAATAAATACACTATTACAAAGTACAGAGCCCATTATTTAAATGTAAATATTGCCGACAATTTGGTTAATTTAATCGTGACAACAAAAAACGTGATCACGATTAAAATTTGATTAATTGTGCAGCCCTACTACAGAACTCACTCACACGTGCTGTCCCTTATAGGAGAAAAAGCCAAAACTTGCACATATTGTGCAGCTGTTTGTGAATAAATGTGCCTGTGTGGCATTTTGCATCATCAAACTTTACACAAAATTATATTTCTGATAAGACTTTATTGAGTTAAAGTTATTGAGATTTATAATGTACATCACCATTTTGAGAAAAATATTGATATATGAATTTTAGTCCATATCGACCAACCCTATTTGGGCATTAAAAAAATATTGCTCCACATAATCGCGATGTGACGTCATGCAAGTCCTAATTCTGTTTCCATGTTTTTAAAGTGGTTTGTTTCATGTGTTTCTTTCTAAAGAACCAACTATACAACTATGTGTGCACGCGCACTCACACACACACACATGCACGCTACTTAGTCTCAAGACTTTCCCGTGATAGAGGGATTACCTCTAACACCAGATTATAGCAAACGTGTCTGCTGTAAAATTCCTGTGCCTGTCTCAGCCCTGGCTAACAGAGATGTGTGTAAAGAATAAAAAAAATTACCTGATCACAACATATTTGAGAGTAAAACCAAAACACACAGGTTTAAAGCCCACTCCTTAGCTGGGAGAGGCTTTGGCAGGGTAAAGGTTACAAACAGGCAGGCTAACAATGGCTAACGTCAATTTATTCGTAGGAAAATCAATAGTCTTCCCCTTTCGAAACATGACACTCAAGCGCACAAAGAAACCTGCTTTAGAGAACCAAAAATAAATACTACAACATGCAGGTTTAAAAATAAAAAAGCTTTCACGACGAAACGACAAAAAAAAAAAACTACAGTTTCTGATGGATTCGTTCCTCATTTCTCATAGGCCGGGCTGTGGGAACTGAGGCGTATGCACATCTAGGGCTAAAATTAGATTTGCTGCAGCTGCAAGGCCAGACGTGTTGGGATGGGCCACACACACATACACACACACACACAGACAGAAGCACACGCTCGCTCACACTCATGCACCAATTACAAAGGCCGAGCCACAACAAACCGAAGCACAGGTGACTGCCAAAAGCCTGCTGCCGGCACCCTCCTGATCCTCACACTCACATATACAAATCCATCAATGCCAAAGTTGTGTCCACACACACGTCATCTTACAGGATAAACACCCACTGATGACATCGATGCCTGGCAGGAAACTCACCTAAATATATCAGCACTGGGATCACGTACTGTGGAAGCTCAGGGCATTTGCTTCATGTAATTTGCACTCTTGCAACAAATGACAAAATGTTTTTTTGTGTTCTTCTAACATGTTACATATCATCAGATATCCCTCACCTAATGACTCAGAAAACATTGACATTAGACTGAACTAGTTATGTAATTGGACATTTTTCATAATGCGCTAATACTTAAATATGGGGCTGCACGATTATGGCTAAAATGACAATCACAATTATTTTTGATCAATATTGTAATCCTGGTTATCATCACAATTATTTATCATGTTAGGAAAAAATCACTATTCCTGAAAACAGAAAAAATGTCAATATTGTGAAAAAGCGTGCAACTCGATTTTTGGTACAGATGCTTCGAAAGTCAATTGGAACAAGGTTAAAAAAAAAAAAAAAAAAAAACTCTTTGGCAAAGTGTCGTGAAAATGTATTTTTGTGAACCACCCAACCATAGTGTGCAGTAATATTAATATGCACAATATTCAGTTTAAACAAGGTCTACTCATTGTATGATTTGCATGTGAAATAGAAATACTGGGGCTTCCAGCTGGAGAGTTTCAAAAGAGCTTTTGTGTGGATTTTATCAAATGATGCTCATTTAAAAAATTTTTTTTTTAAAAACCTCGGGAACAGAGAAATATTGTCTTCATTGCCCATTATATAATACGTTTGATAGATTTATCGTGTCGCTTATTCTTTGTAAACCACAATAGTTCAGAGTTGTCTCTGTTGTCCAAACAGAGCCTGATATGTTCAATAACGTGTTTGTTTTTTGTATTTTTTGTGACGCATTGCTTGTGTTTACAGGTCGTCAGTCCTTCAGTCCCGCCTGCTATCAGTGATAATAGTTCGGAATGCTTGTTTTGTGGGCTTGAGGGGATGAGAGTTATCCTAGCAGAAGAACATGACTCATGTTCAACTCCGACACCAAAGAAGACGACTTCACTGATTTCAATATGCAAGAAGGGGACGATGGCAATCAATGACTTTTCTGATAGGCCATGTTACAGGTTCTTTCTTTCGTTAAATTATAAGAGCCTGTGTAAATATGTTGTTTCAATGTAGATACCTGCAGCTTATAGACATGTGTGGTGTTTATATGTACACAGTTTAGTGAGGGCTTATATTTAGGTGCACTTAAGCCTTGTCCACACGTAGCTGGGTATTTTTTTTCTAAAAGTATACATCCACCCTCCTCCGTTTAAAAAAAAAAAAAGTTACATCCACACATCATTGTTTTTAAAAAACATTCCACATGCACCGTTATACAGTAGCTTTGCACACCTGCCTAACAATGTTTGAGACCCGGTCCATGTAGGAGGCCTGTCTGGTGTGAGCTCGGCCCGTCCATACAACGGGCCACCGGAGAGGGTAGATGGCACATTTGGCATGCACAGAGCAGCACCGCCGGAAACCCACCCAGTGGCACCCCCGGAACCATACCGGCTCCACAAAGCACGGCGGGACCCCCTACTCCACAGGCACAGTCGGGCACCAGCTACACCCCACAGCGGTCCAGGGGGCGACCCACGCCACATGCCGACCCCGAATGGCCCGCCCTGCCGCAACAGGGAGCAACCGTGTAGCAGAGAAACCAGCGGCCGCACCAGGACCAGCACAGGCCCGCAAGGCCCCACGATACAACACTATCCACAGGGAGGTGGCCCCCCCCACGAGAGAGGATGCCATCAACCGCCCAAGCAGGGCCAACCAACCAGCCGACAAGACCGACAAGCAGGCGTACCCAAGCACCCCAAACGGGCACCGCTACCCCACACCAATGCCGCCATGCCAGCACAGTCCCTGTGACGTTAAGAAACTTAAAACTCCGGCTATCAGTGTCCACACTCAAACGCAAAACTGGAGCTTTCCCAAATCTTCACCTTGGTCGGAATTTTCCAAAAGCCCCGTTTTTAATGACCTTATCCTGCGTTTTCGTGTGGATGACAGGCCAAACCGTAGAAAAATATATTTGTTTTAGCAGATACCCGGCGACGTGTGGACAGGGTCTTAAAGGGCCCATGTTACGCTAAATCAACTTTTCTGTGCTTTAAACATCATAAAAGTGCAATTTGGGCTTCATACACATTCCCAAAGTGTTTTTATCATTGATTCCCTCAATCGTTAGTAAGAGGGTGATTTGTTCCTTTCTCACTGCAGGGCGAGCCCAAACACCTCGCTCCAATTTGATGATGCGTTCCTACTTTGATGACGAATTTGACGCGGCACTGAGCTGGAGAAGCTGCGCCTCCAGGAAGCTCTCTGCCGTGATTGACATGTAAACAGACACGCCCACGAAGGTGAGCATGTCAGCGTCCTTCGCACAGTGCTATGTATGTATTTTATACAGTCTATGTATGTACTGGTGAACACCCATGCCCCAAGTTCTGTCTCAGTTTTATGAAGCAGGATGAGCTCGGCTACGGAGTGAGTGGGAGGAGGGTGGGCCGTCCTCTGGCCCTACGTCACCGTGTGGGTAAGAGGAAGTCAGTATCGCGTCTATAGACATGCCCCACTCATGAATATGCATAAGTGGGTCTCAAATCAGCCTGTTTGTGTGAGTTGCTCAGAAAGTGACTTTTCAGAGGCTAAAACTCTGGATGTGATTTTTTCTTTCAGGTAAGAGTTCCAGCTATTTTAAATGACATTTTGTGGTTAAAAAACAAACCAAAGCAGCACAGAAACCTTTAACCAGCTCTCATTTACCAAGATACTAAATGTGGTACAAACATTTCCAACAATCGCTTTGTAAATACTGCAGCTTTACAATAATTCTTCCTGGGTTGTGTTCCACTACAGACAACTAGGGCAGCATTGAACATATGTCACGCTGTACACGTCAAACATTCACAGGCGCCAGTTGGTCAGGTGCACATTTTGTGCTTTGCCCTCCAACGTGAGCCCTTTGTGTGTTTAAGAATTAACTGCTTAGGTGAGGAGGAACATCTGAGGAGTGTGTGCACGATCAGGGTTATTCAGTTTGTCAAAAGTCAGTGAACTACACACAAATGCTAATTTCTGGTTGAGGTTTGATAGTAAAAAGAAAAAAACCACTTACTGCAGTTTAACAGAAATTAATTTATGCAGTCATGCAATACAAATCAAATTTTAAGAACAACATACATTTTTAGTGTTTTTTATAAATATGTAAAAATATATAATTGTTTCCATTTCAAAGTTTTATACCATTTGCCTTTGTTTACAATTTGCATTTTAATGTTAGTTTTCTAATGTAACATATGTTAAAAATATATATATATATATCAACTGACTCAGCATTTTTTTTTAAATAGTAACAAATTGGTTAATAATAAATGGGTCAGTTTTTCTCATACCTACGGCTGCTTACTATTGTTCTCTGAGTAATATCACTTGACCAAACCTTTTATAACATTCCACACTATAAAATAAGTCATGAAAGTATCTATAACTTATGTTGATACCAGATCAATATCGGCCAATACTCAGGGATGGAATCGGGACACCCCTAAATGTACATGTTGTCACTGTGTTTGTATTTTGCTATGATAAAATAGTTGAATCAAAACCTATGAAAACGCCTGTTGGGAGTTGTCTTTTTGAGAGATTTAACAACAACAACTGGATCAGGCAGGCATTGTATAACATCAATATCTCAAAGCTATGATAAGTATTCAGTGAACTGCTGTGAGGCGGAGGCACGCTGAAGTCTAACACTGTTTAACCCAACAGGAGAAAAACTTCCAGAACAAACCATTTTGTTCCTGGATTAGGAAATCCATGAAAAGCTAAGTCTACTATGCAATGAAAATAAAATGTAAAAACCACTTTTCTAAAGCTTTTCAGTCAGCTCATACTCAAATAACAGTTATCACTTCCACATGTTCAAAATGTTGATTTTTGTCTAAAACAAATTAACAACCTGGATTTAATGCAGCAGGCACACTTTGTTCTTCTTTGAGGCCATTTCATAAAATGTTATATTTAGACTTTTCAGTGACACACATGATACAAATATAGCCAGACATGTTCTCTGAATCAGTTTTTTGCAGACACTTTTAACAACGACAAATATAGGATGTTTTCAGTCCAACATTAGGGCTGGTCGATATGGACCAAAATTCATATCTTGTATTTTTTCTCAAAATTTCAATATGTGATGTAAAATTCAATATTTTCAACTCAAAGTCTTACCAGAAAAGACAATTCTGGGTTAAATGTACTGATGAAACATGCCATACAGATTATTATTATTAACAAACAGTTACACAATATGTGCCACTTTTGGCTTTTTCTCCTATAAGGGACAGAACGTGTGCGTGAGTTCTGTAGTGTGGCTTGTTTAGGGGAAATGTCTGGGTGAGGACACACTCATCAATCCATCTAACTGAGCTTTACATGCTGTTCTGAGAAGTAGTGAAAGCAGCGACTCCCAAAACCAGCATTTTAATAAAAAAATAAAGCTATAAATATACTGTATATCTCAGAAATACAGAAAAATTGTAAATAAAAAAACACTGTTTAACTGTACTCTATGAATAATATTGAATACTTGCATGATGTGATTTGTACTGTGTGATTGTTTAAATCAAAACAAGTAAAAAAAAATACATCTCGATATAGGCGATGCCATTTTCTATATCGCCAAAACAGAAAACTCAATACATCTTGAATCTCGATATATTGCCCAGCCCTATCCAACATATAAAGAAAATTGTTAATATTCATTTTGTACAGTAATCGTCAACATCGTTCCCAATCACTGTTGTCAGCATCTCCACTAAGTAAACAATCCTGATGGCTAATGGCAGAGATAAATACTATTCCAGCTCCCGTAAAACTCTTGTTTTGCAAAGAGAAAAAGCCTGTGTGGCAGCAGTCAACACTCAAGACACCAATCATACTTGGCAGTGTAGCAAGTCAGCAGAGCTACAACTCCCTCCTCATGCCAACCACAAGCCCATCACATTCAAAACGACATGCAACATGCCTGGGTCGACTCTTTCGAAGACACTAAAGCACATGACCAAACCAAAGGGTGGGGGGGTTCGAGGGTGCAATCCGTGTACTGTTCCTTCTTTGGTTATTCCGTTTTAAAACCAAATCAAAACAACAAATAAACGGTGTGGTTATTTTGTTTTACCGACTCAAAACCAAAACAGAAATACTAAAAAAAAAAATCAAAACCAAATAAGGAGCGTTTTTCTGTTTAATTAAATCTTGTTCTGTTTGTGAGATATTTTGATATTTATGGGAAACTGGGACGAGAGCTTCTTGTTTTAATCTCATCACACAGAGGAGGCCCACAGACAGGGGCGGACTGTTATTCCCTCACAAAAAAAGAGCAGTGCATAAGTCACATTACTGATGAACTTGTGAATTGAAAATGTTATCTATTTATTTGATTGGGACAACATGCATCAATGAACAATCATATACAAGTTGTACACAAATTGTAAATGTACCAGATTATAGCAAAACTGCTAATTTACATCTGTAGCCCCAAGGAGCTCCTCGTTTCTTGTGATTAACTTCCGTGTGTATTGACGGCTGCAGTAGTTAGTGGCTAGCGGTATTATAACTTATGTGCACAAAATATTTTTTTACTACCCTCAAAAAAGCTGGAGATATTTTTGCAAAAGTGTCAAATGATAAAAATTCTAACATCTATTGTTCCTCATACCAGCCTCAGAGTTGATAGCCAGTCACCAGTTTATTTGGATACTATTTGGACCATAATACTGTTTGGTAAAGTTGGCAGATATTAATATAAAACGCTGCTTGTCTGGTTTTTGATTTTTCTGTATTTATGTTTTAGTTTTAAGTAAGTAAAACATGTTTGTTATTTTGAATTGGTTTTCAAACGGGAAAACCAAAGAACGAACGGTATGCACGAATTGGGTGCACTGCTTGGTGATCCTAAACACAGTGTAAATCTCATCAAAATCAGAAATGATAATGGTGCGCAGCGCACATCCCCCCCCCCTTAGGGACACACAACAATGGCTGCCTGCACACTTAGCCTCAACATGACAAACACAAACATGGAAACTGCTTTTTTTTTTTTTTTTTTGGAACCAGGGGGAGGATTGAGGAAGTGTTGGAGGGGAGTGTGTGTCTCACAGTGTGTGTGATGCAGTCGCACTGTGGGAGTGAGTACAGTGGAAAAAAGTCCCTGGTGCTAATCCATGGCAGGCTAATTACAGCTTTGATCCCCTAAGCGTGTGCATCATCATCGTTGGTTGGTAGGAGGGACCAATGGGACGCGATACAGTAACATGACATTCATACATGATCCAATACATATACTATACGTAATTAAATTGTAATTGAATATAGATAATTGACTTTCTATTTGTAATTGCAATGAAAATTCTATAAAAATTGTCAATTGTAATTTAACGCAAAACTGGGGAACCATGTTACAGTTCTATGTACAGTTCTACACATATGTAGTTAATTATTCAAATTTGTTTCATATCAAGCTTTCCCACATTTAACATATTAAATTGACACAAAAAAGGCTCAGACGCCCACATCAAAAAAAATTAAAACCTTTATTTTCATTGATTAGGAAGCCTAACAAGGTAACCAACAGAGAGAAAAGGAATTAGATGATAGATGTTTGTTTTTAATGTATTTTACAGCTGATTTAAGACCTGTTATCATAAGAGATGCTAACAAAAAGATAACACAAGAGGAAGGTTGAGTATTAGTAGGTTATTTATTTCAGGCTCAGCAATTGTGATTCATTGTAATTGAACTTTAGCAATTGAGAATGTAATCATAATCGACCTTCTGAGGATAGAAAATAATAGTAATTGGTGGGGAAAAAAAATGCTGCTTACTGTAATCGTAATTGAACATGGGTAATTGAAGACGTAATTGTAACTAAAAAATGTAATTGAGCCCAACTCTGCCATCCACGGCTTCTCCTGAGCAGACATTTGGCCTATTTGGTGTTTTAGTAACAAGTCCTGAGGACGGGGGCGCAGAGGAGGATAGAAATGAAGTTTCTGTCTAAAATAGGTTGCAGCTCCATCGGCTGGTCCCAAAACACATGGTGGCAGAAATACATCGGAGGAGGAACAGGAGGAGGAGGAGGAGGAGAGAGGGCTGAGGATGAGCAGCAGATGGCATGGAATTATCTGGCTTCTCAGCGCTACATATATGTCTATAACACGTGACGGTGTTTTCAATTTTCATTAATTGATGATCCTTGTCGTTTTTTAGTCCCACAACAATGCAGAATGCCCTGAAATAAATTCACTATGCATCAATGTAAAAAAAAAAAATAGCTGAACCGAGTGGAGAGGGAAAAATAAAAGAATACAAGGACAAAATAATGTTTACTAAATCAATAATAGATACATGAGGTTGAATCCCTGAAGTGACCCAAGGCAATATTTTATTTCAAGCTAAATCTCTAACCAACCAATATTAATCCAAAATTTAGCAATCAAAGTATTCTCTAAAAGATGGCTATTAGTAAATAACACAATGATGTGAGATGTTTATGATAAAAGTGTGGGTCACAGTGGTTCATGGACCCATTGCCATTCCTCAAGTATCTCTATGCCCACCTTAGGGGACACGACCCCAGTATGACAACCATTGCTGGTGTCAAAGTCATTTACACTCAGGGTTTCAGTTCTTCAGACAACTTTTTTCCAGGAAATTTACTTTGATCTCCTGACATGTTTTGACTGCCAACTGTCAGTCTTCCGCAGAGGCATCTACTGATCGCTTTCATGTTTCCTTATGAGTTACAGATTATTATTATTTCAAATACAAAGTATTTGCTAATTCAACCTATTTATACATATATATAATATTCTTTTTATAGCCTAGCTTGCCCTTCTATGTATAAATGATCTATACAGAATGTAAAACACCTACAATATCAAAGCAATAAATGACGTGTTTATGTCAATGCGAGATCTTCTTTTTGTGACAATTTCGTGACAAATTTTTGCGTACATTTGGGCAATTGTTTAAAATAAAGGCAGCATTTTAAAAGACTGCAGCGTTCTTTTGACAATTGTGATTAGATTGCGATGAAAAATGACTACAGTCGCATAATATAAACACAGGAAAACAGAGATGCAATGCAAATACTGTCGAGTTTCACTGAGTTTGTGTACATGGAGGGACTGAGATATCCACATCTGGGTTATTTGGTAATTTCCACAATGATTCATGTTTTCTCTGTCATTTTTACTTCCTCCTGTGGGACCAATGCAGAGGCTCTAAATGGCAGGATTTGACCCCCAGGCCTTGATTTTGATATAAATCCTTTAAAGGATTTATGGCAAGGGTGTCAAACTCATTTTAGTTCAGGGGCCAAATATGAACCAGTTTGTGGGCCCCAGATTATAGGTGGGATAAACAAGAAATTTTAACAATAATATGCACTTCCACATTTAAATGATAAGAAAAATAAGTAAGGCGCCGACAACATTTTAGCAATAAGTTAGATACCACCTTTTGTGATTTATTTTTATTTATTTTGGGGAAACTTTGTGGGAAAATTAGAGAAAAACTGAGAATTCTTTGAACAATTTGCTTTTAAAAATGACTGCCATCATGTGATATAAACATTTGAGCTCTTTGCAAATATCGTAAAGTTTCATTGAATTTGTGTATTTTGAGGTATCTAAAATCGAATTAAAATCGAATTAGTTGATCATTTACATTTTACACATTGATTCTTAATGTTTTTTTCAGTCATCTTATTTATTGTTTTTTAACTTTA
Source organism: Gouania willdenowi (assembly GCF_900634775.1). Lineage (NCBI taxonomy): Eukaryota > Metazoa > Chordata > Actinopteri > Blenniiformes > Gobiesocidae > Gouania > Gouania willdenowi. Next base: position 10,452,743 of record NC_041064.1, on the reverse strand, counting down.
TCATGCGGGACAAATTGGATGCTCTAAAGGGCTGGAATTGGCCCTCGGGCCTTGAGTTTGACACAAGTGATTTATGGTTTCCACTGCTACTTCCATCTAGTCCCAGACAGCATGTGAGTCTTGGTGACTTTTTAATGTTCTATTTTATGAACGTGTATGTATGTTATAATATCTGATGATTGTTCATTATCAAATACTGTTGTTTTTTAGATGTAAATATAAGTATGATATAATAGTATATTTCACTGTATATTTTATTGTATATTTCCTGTCATTTGTATTCTTTTAGGGTGACAATTGAACCTTCTGTCCAGGGACTACAGATGTAAAATAGCCTTCTGGTTAAATCTGGTACATTATAGGGGTGTCCCGATCCGATATTGATATCAGTCCGATGTCAGCCAGAAAACGAATATTGGATTTTATCGACTACATCTAAAATCTCCAATATATATTATATTATATTTATTCAATTGTAGAATACTGGAGATATTATGTTGAAGGTTCAAATTTATTAAACCAATTGGTTAATAATAAATGGGTAAGTTTTTCTCATACCTACTGTTGCTGACTATTGTTGTCTGTATGAGTAACATCACTTGATCAAGCCTTTTCTGCCATTCCACACAACAACGTAAGTAATAAAAGTATGTATGATTCATGCTGATATCGCATCGGATCGATATACAATATGCAAGGCTAAAATATCGGTATCGTATTGGAAGTGAAAAAAAGTTGTATCGGGACATCCCTAGTACATTATATGTATTATTTTAATGTACACTGACCCTGTTAAATAAACCAATAAAATAAAATAATTCTATAAGTAATTACTTTTATAAAGAATCCTTAAAATGTCCCAAAACTGCCATACATAACACTTCCTCATTTTGTTAAAAAAAAAAGAAGTGTTTTTTATACATATAACAAAATAAAAATGAATAGCAATTTTCCTTCAAAATGGACACAGTGTCAGTATGAGAATAAATGGGTTTTATAGAGTATATATATTGGAGTGTTTGGCTAATGATTAGCTGTGTAACCTCGGGTGTTAGCAATGCGGGCTGTTACCTGCTACTAGCTAACCACTGAGCACTGCCACGACAGCCTGAACCTGAACGACAACGTCAGTTCCCTCTCAGGCTGCTTTTTACATGTCGCTAGCTCGTCTTTTATCCACCAGCGGCTGGTGCACTGAACACCCCCGCTGTTTATCAGCTGTGACCAAGCCCGAGAGACAGCGGACTGTTGTCGGCACCCAAAGCATCTGTGGTGCGGTCCCCAGGCAGCCGCGCTTGTTCTGAGGGTTCACATCCACATCTACATCAACAGTCCACAGCACTGCTGATGGTGGTGCTCCAAGTAAGCGGCAATTACCTGGAAACCGTTTCAACTGAAAGCAGTAAAACAAGCACTCACCTGCATTGAAGGAGTCTATGGAAATGCGCCAGTGTTGGGTCATCGGTGGTGTTTCTCCGGCAGCGGTCACTGAGGTCCAGCTCGATCCCCTCACACGGCGCCTCCGTCCAGCAGCAGCAGCGGCTTCAGCTCCGTGTGATCGCTGCAGTGGAGCTGACTGAGGATGAGCCACGCGATTGGTCAGAATGAGCGGAACTCAGTGCGCTGTGCTGAGCCTGCAGTGTCCTCATGTGGCCTGCAGGGGGCGCACTGTGGTTGGCAGGAAACTAAGAAAGGAGTTTTTATATGGAGGTCATTTTTTTGACATTTTTCAACAGCCCAGTCTGTTGTTTGATTGTTTGTACATTGTTTAGCCCCTTGGTTCTTTTTTGTTTTGTCTTTCAATGTTGTCTGTAATCTGTATTAATGAGAAATGTGCCTTTTTGTTTGTATCTCTACTTGTTCAATAAAAAATGAAAGGAAAAAAAAGAATATGGAAGTAAATTTGTATCTTTACTATTCAATCAAAAAAATAAAAATAAAAAAACGGTTCAATCAAAAGAAAAATAATTTTAATGAAAAAATTTTAAATCAAAGAAAAAAGCGTTCAAGCACTTCTTTTCTATGATTGAAAATATATATTTTGATTGCATTTTTTTCTATTGAAATGTTTTTTTTTTTTTTTTTGATTGAGTGATAAATACACAAATGTACCTACCTATAATATGGCCCAAATACAAAAAAATTTACTTTAATCATAAAAAAAAACTGATTGAAGTGATTTATCTCTTGTTTGTTTTTTCATTTGTGAAATGACACCATAGTGGCGTGGAATGACACCACATAGGAAACTGAAAGTTTGTATAGTAATACAGCTCCACCTACTTTCTCAGATTACACACATATATCTGCTACACGTCATATCTAGTGGACATTCCAGTTTTCAGAAAAAAGTTTGTCGTGGTTTGAGGCTGGAACATGTTTGGCCTTTCCAGTAAACCACTTTGCATATGTCTCAGTTCCTTGTAAATTGATCAGCTTTGAACTATGTACATAGACTTTTGTTCTAGTGTCTCTTGAAAACTGAGAAAAAAAAATCTTTGTTTTACTATATTTATTGGTTCATAACTGCATGAGCGAATGTAAGAAAAAATCTGATCTCTGTTTTAATTTATTGTATAAAGATTATTCTTTCAAGGGATCTAAAACAATTTTTCTTTATGCGATTTCTTCATTTTTATTTTGGACTCCAACTGTGGGTTATTTCACAACTTGCGAATATTGAAAATCCTTGTGTCTCATAATTTTTTTTTTTTTGCCTGTTCGTAACATCAGGGGTTCTCAACTAGTCTCACACTGGGACCCACATTTTGCAACGGTCATTAAATCACGACCCACTTCTTTTTTTTTTTTTTTTTTTTTTTAATAGAATTCAACCAAACGAATTTATTTCTTCAATAACAGCTGTTGAAAACACACACCCACACGTCAAAAGAAAAGTTTCTTTAAAAATAAAAGACAAGTCCAACATGTGAGACATTTTATTCATTTCAGACCAGCTGCCCATGACTTACCTAATACAGGTCCGCGACCCAATTTTGGGTCCCGACCCACCAGTTGAGAAATGCTGTTCTACATTGTTAGAAACATGTGCGTATCTATCTGATGATTCAATCAAGCCGTATTCTGTAGAAGTCTCTGTGGCTGAAAGCTGGAGGCGGGGCCGAGGCTCAGTTTGGTCATTTCCGACTTTCACTTTCCTTCTGACCAAAACTTCTACTTTCCTTTGTGTGCATGAGCTCTTCTCTAAAAACCGTGTTAGTCAAAGCCATGCACTCCCTGTGACAGACAGATGAGTACATTTCCCGTGACGTAAGCTGAATACGATGCTTTCTTGTGGGACTTTTTAAGTTCGTACGTCATTTCATTTGTTCTGCTGCTAAATTCCTGTGACGTGGTGGTGGTGAGTATTGTTTCTAAAACCAAACATTTGGTGGAATTATTGAACAACATTGTTCATCTTATATAACATGAGTGTTTCTGTGTGTGTGTGTGTGTGTGTGTGTGTGAAAGAAGGTCGTCATGGCTCCAGTGGATCACCGTCAGCTCCAGCAGATCAGTCAGATCGCAGAGGCTCTGAGCAGCGAGGAGCGAACCACCCTCTCCTACCTGTGTGAAAGCACGGTCCGCGACCCGAGCCCGGCCCAGGTGAAGGATCTGCTCTCATTGAAAGTGGTAGGATGCGATGAAAGCCCCCAGTTGTTTCTGGCAGAGCTGCTGCTGAGACTGGGCAGATATGATATTATGAAGAAGGTGTGTGGAGTCAGCAGGGATGCGATGGAGAGTAATCTGAAGTGCACACAGGTCCTCTCAGGATTCAGGTGATTGATGGCTGTATAGCACTGGTGCTTTTTTTTTTTTTTTTAATTTAATTTAATTTATTTTTAATTTATTTTTATTTTATTTTATTTTATTTTATTTTATTTTATTTTATCTTATTTTGTTTTGTTTTGTTTTGTTTTGTTTATTTTACTTAATTTTATTTAATTGAATTTTAATTTTATTTTGCTTTATTTTATTTTATTTTATTTTATTTTATTTTATCTTATTTTGTTTTGTTTTGTTTATTTTACTTAATTTTATTTAATTGAATTTTAATTTTATTTTGCTTAATTTAATTTTATTTTATTTTATTTTATTTTATTTTATTTTATTTTATTTTATTTTATTTTATTTTATTTTATTTTATTTTATTTTATTTACCATTGTGTCTCTCTTCAGAGTGCTTATGGTTGATTTAAGTGAAGACATGAATAATGGAGATGTGGATCGTCTAAAGTTCCTACTAAGCAGCACGCTGTCCCTTGAGAAAACTGAAAATGCAAAGGTAAAACAGGGAGGTGGGATCTTGTTGTTTGTGGTGCATTATCTTCTTTCACACTTCAGACCAGTTGTTCCCAAACAGGAGCACATTGCACGGGGTACAATTAATTTAAAAATAAGTGGGAAATGTTCCTCGTTCCTTTTTAGGCTGTTTTTTTTTTTTTTTTGACAGATTCACCACAAACTAACAGTACTATTGCTTAACAACATACTATATTTCCTTGTAAATTATTGAAATAGGATCATTTTATGCTATAGAGGCCATTTTATCATACTTCTGACAATAGGAGACAATAATTAGCTACATTTTACAATTTGTCCATGTATTTTACTTTTATCTGTGACAGAATTTTTTGCATTTAATGGCTGAACTGGAGAAGTTGGACATGGTTTCACCCAAACAAGTTGACTTTGTGGAAGATTGTTTGCTGAACATTGGCAGGATTGATCTGGCCAGAAGAGTCACTTCCTACAAAAAGTCAGGTGAGATCGAGTTTCACGCCACTAAGTTTTTATTTGTAGTGTGTTATTATAGCAAATGCACATTATTAGTGGACTTTTTTTCAACATAAATAAATACTCACAAAAAGGAACCGTCCTGATGCATGTTCATGTGGAATTGTTGGGTTGTTTCTTAATAATTTAATATTTTGATCAGCGCTACAGGATGACTATTGTTGTTATTGGCGCTATATGAATAAAGTTCAATTGAATTGAACAAAAACACTTTATTATTTTAATTTAAGAAGGAAATCAACAACAAGTAATCAATTGGCAATTGTTACATTCTCCTATAACTATATAATACTACGTAAAGAAGCCTGGGAAAACAACATTGTTTTCCCAGGCTTCTTTATGTAGTAGTGAATCCAAAACTCCAGTTTCATAGAAACTTAATAAATACTCCATCATTGGCCAACCTTAGGTTCTTCTTGTTCTTCTTTCACACAAAGAAACCAGTTTCATGGTAGATATCCGCATTCATAGGTCGGATTCAGCGAAAAATTATTTTAAAAATGTAACAGAGAAATAAGAATGACAGACACGTGACACCACAGACCGTATTTGCATAAAGAAAGCTTTGTCTTTCAGGCCAGCTGTTAGAACTCCATCAAGATTCAGCTTTCTATTCTTTAAGCCTTGTGTAATTCCCATTATTGACGTGCTATGAAGTCCTCTCTGTTTACATCTACCTAAATGTTATTTCACTACATCTTTTACAGTCCAAACAACTCAGACTCATTCACGTCAACAGAAAGCGTCTGTAAGTATTACTGTTATTGTAATGTTTTCATCACTTCCTCGTATTACTGTTTCTAATATTTTTTTCACTTCTCTGACAGGAAAGAAGTCTAGGACAGTTTCTTCCGTTTGGTAAGCCTAGTTTCTTCTCACTGGTTAAGTGGTTAACAGTCTTCCTTTTATGTTTTCTAGCACATGAAATGCTTACAACTGACTGACTTCTGTGTTTCATTTTGTTCTTTTTGTTTGTCACCAGACAGAGGGAACCTGCCACTTGTTTCCACAAAGCAGAACTCAGAGGTGAGACTCACACGCATGTTTTTATAGATGAATAAATGATCAATTTATGAACTTAAATGTTTACTTCTTTGTGTGCTTTAGTTGCTCTCCGATTGCTACAAGTTGAATATGATTCCCAGAGGAGTTTGTGTCATCATAGACTGTGTTGGTAATGATGGAGGTAAGTGATGTGACTTTCACTCGCATAAGTACCAACAGTATAGCGTAAAACAGTCCTTAATAAACGAAGGCCAAACCCTAACAATAATATTGCTACTGAAGTAGTTTATAACACTGCTTCATTTGTGTGTAAACACCCCTGACATAACAAAGACAATTTTAACTCCCAAGAATTTAACATTTTCTAGTTTTCATCTTATAAAGTCATCAAAATTATGACAATATTTGGAATTTCACAAAATGACCCCTGATTGTTTTATTTTATTTATTTTAGGATTGACATGTAATTACAGAACTATCTGCTGGTCAATTCTGGTCAGACCGCCAAAAGCAGGCCAGATACCATTGTACACTGATAGCACACACCTCGGTCTCTGCCAGAGGAAGCTCCGCTATGTTATGACTACCGCTATCAGCAACATACAAAACACTGAGAGCACTATACAGCATATTCACCAAGGCTCACACGCTGAAGGGATAGGTGGAGTTTAAGATTCTTGCCAGTGGGGGGCAAAAGAAAAAAATAAAATAAAATATATAGACCGTCTCAAGATTCGTGCCAACCACAATGTGTGTAACGTATACAACAATGCAAAAATGATCAGTTACATAAATAGTATGGTACTGCTTTGCTGCAGTACCATATATGAACTGCTGGGTGCAGTGTCCCTTTAACATTTACATGGTGAAGAAGAATTGCGCAACAGAAGAAGAACCAACCTAAAGTCTCAAAAGTTTGGGACCATTTCACTGAAACCTTATACTACACACCTAGAACTAACATCTGTGACGTGAAACTAACAGTACGGGTGCTTTCACGCATGCCTCTTTGCTCCGCACCATGCCTCGCTTCCTCGGATACTACCCTAACCTGCTCTTTTTGCGATATGTGAAAGGTCACTGGATTTCTGGTGCGGAGCAAACAACCAAACTCTGGTCCTCTGAAAAATGTAGGTCTCGGTTCGGCTCAAGCGAAGCATGGTGTGGTCTTAAATCATGTGAGAAAGTAACCAGGACCAAACATAGGATTTTACATTGAAGAGCAAATGTAACGGAGCAACTCCATCAATGACAGCAACAGCAGCAGCGGCACTGCTGCTGTTGCTGCTGCTGCTGCTGCTGCGTGCCTGCCGGCCGTTACGGTAACTGGCACGAGCACACATTGACAACTTAGTGCTCCAGCAGCAACACACGCATATCCATCCATCCATCCATTCTCAGAGTCGCTTTGTCAGCACACAAAAAACACGTCACATTTCCTCACTCCCTTCCGTATTTCTCCCACATCATTCGTTTATTTCACTCATCTCTGTTTTCCCAAACTATTCACATGATCAGCAATGGCTGTACATTTTACTGCTCTGTATTATCTGTGTATATATTCACATATTTCACATCCTTAACGGTAAGTTACCGCTGACATAACAGCTCTGAGCACTGACAGATGGAGATGGAGCGGAGTCATCTCTGTGTTTATGTAGAGCATTAGCGCAAGTTGTGGCATCGTGTGGTTATGGGTTATTTTGAATTATTAATAACTTTTCTGTTTTAGGATTTCCTTTGGAAAACATAGGTAGAGAAACCAAGTATAGGATGTGACGACGCAACTGTCAGTAGTGACAGGGCAGCGGCACATCGTCATAGCATTGGAGGTTGAAGTATGCTTTCCAATCGGCGACCGGCAGTTTCGCCTGCATGACGTTGTTCAGAAAGTTTGGTGCGCTTGGCAAATAGAATGTGTGAAAGTGGACCGGACCAAATTAAAATGCAACAATGTTGCAGATTCACCGCCTGAATCGCACAGAGTCCACCGGACTATATGTGTGAAAGCACCTAAATATGTTAGAATGAAACCTGTAGATAACCCTAACCCTAAACTGTAATGAAAACTTTTGACCACCGGGGGGCAATACTCCACCTGCTCCCCGCAAATTCTGTTCTTCAAAACCCTTTGACGTAATAAACCCTTTGACATAATAAACCGTGTCTGCATCTGACCAGCAACCCTAAAGCTTGACTCTGTCTCATTCATCCACACCACCACAACAAAGATGTTTGCATGCAATATTCAGAGGTGAAAGTAACAGATTATAAGTACTGTGATTGAGCTGCTTTTATGGTTACTTGTACTTTTTTGAGTATATTCCTAAATCAGTAATTTTACTAATACTTAAGTACGTTTTAAAGGAAGTAATTTGTTACATATTTATACCCAACCATTTCTGAGTGAATTTTTTATTTTTATTTTTTAAATGATCAACAGACATTGTGAAACTACAAAAAATGAAATGACCAGACAACAATCAAATGCAAATCGCATCATAGCCGACCAATCAGATGAAACGTAATGCACGGTGCCAAGACACCATTAAATGCCGGTCATTTTCTCAGTTTTAGAGTTCATAAATTTAGCTATGAGCCAGAGGTTTTTTTTTTTAATTTTGAATTTAATTCATTGATGTAATTTTATTTTTTTTTAAAAAGAATTGTACATTCTGACAAACCTTTTTTTTATACAGATGCCTTTGTTGAAAATAAACTAAATTCCAACTATGCAAGATTTAGTCTCTTTCTTTCTAAGTTTATCCTGAAATGTATTACCAAAAATAAAGGTGGGGGGTGAAAAATAATTACCAGTAGTACATTTTACTTTGAGTACTATTTAATTGAGCTACTTTTTACTTGTGAGTATTATATGTATGACTTACTTCTACCTGTACTTGTGCTTGAGTACAATTTCAGTCAAGTAACAGTACTTCAACTATATCAGTACTCTTTACACCTCTGGCAATAATCCACATTATGAGTTTGAAATGAAGGACCAGAGTAAGCGTTAATATCTTCCTCTTTCTGCTCCCTCAGAAATGTTGGAAAAAACCTTTAAGGCACTTCAGTACAATGTGAGTCTCTACAAATGGCAAAGCATTTTTGACATCTGTTCGACTCTCATGGGAATTTTAAAGAAAAGAGAGAACCTCAACGCTGGCAGCTTCATCTGCTGCATCATCAGCCGTGGCACAGGCAACTACCTCCTGGGTACCGACTCCAGCGATAGAGGTCTACATTTGAATCTCATCAGAAAGATATTCACTGCCGAACTATGCCCCATGCTGGTCGGCAGACCCAAGATCTTCTTCATACAGACGTACAGTGTGTCGGAGCCTTGTCTCGACGTCAGGGTCAAGCACCGAGATGAAGATCTGGAAACAGATGGCGCAAGTCTGCCCACCAGTAGCTACATCCCTACGGATGCTGACATCTTCTGGAGTCAGTGCTGGACAGATGTGTGTCAGCTGGAAAAAGGACAGCATCACTCCATTTACCTGAAGGCTCTGACTGAGGCTTTAGAAAACCCCCAAAGAAGGTAGAAACAAACACCAAACAGTGAATTCTATTGTTTTTACTGTCATATGTTGGTGTATTTACATTAAAAATGTTTTTCTCCCCCATCAGGAATCTGGTTGATATTCACACAGGTGTGAATAAAGCCATCTTCGAATACAACCAAAGGGATTGTGAATGGAGTTACCACATTGATGTCAAACATACCCTTAGGAAAAAGCTGTACCTACAATAGAAAGACAAACACTAACTTATCAACATTGTGGGTAATGTAACAGAATGTTTTAACTTTAAAGAACTTTTGTTGTTGTTGTTTGTGTATACAGTGACATCTAGTGGTTGCATTTACTCTCAACACTTTTTCAAATCCTGAAGCTAACAGTTATTTATTTTCTCCACTCATTTCACATCCCTTGTTTTTTATATCTAAATTATTTTGAAAGTTCTGTGTTTGTCTCACAGAGTGCAGCTAATCTCACTTAAAGCTTTTCAGGGTCAAGAGTTTTTGTTTTTTTCTAAATTTTTTTTTTTTTTTTTTTAGATTTGTAAAAGGCATTTTATGGCTTTTGACTTGTTCTATCATTCTGTCGTGCGAAATATACGTTAAAAGTTTTTATTTTAAATCTGTATTTTACATAAGAGTTTGTTCATTAGTTTGTGATTTTTTAAATTTCAAAAACAAAAAAAATAATCTTGTTTGTTTGCACTACAGTTTCCTTGTATTTTTTTTTTTTTTTTTTAAATATTTATTTTATGTTTTTGTACAATGACTTTCACAAAGCTTTTAATAAATTGACTTGTATATTAAATATATTTGTATTCATCTATCCCACCTATCTTATTATTGTCACAGTGTGAGAGCAACCCTGACATGGTCACCAGTTCAACACAAGCCTAGTGCTGGGAGAAAGACATATAATCAATACATCAATACTGTTTATTTTATGATTATTTTAATTCAGATACAATATACCAATTCAAATACAATATACAGATATAAAATATAATATACCAAATATATAATTGACAATCTTCTTATGGTGAAAGCATTTTTGCAAACTCAGGGCTCGAGACTGGGACTCCATGATATCGCGAACACGCTCATCAGAACCATCATGGAGGGACCAGAACTGATGGACTATGATGCCAGGCCAGATGTTCAGCTGTGGTTCTCCCAGTGCAGGGGTCTGCAACCTGCGGCTCTGGGGGCCTAATGTGGCCTTTTGACTCTTTTGCAATGGCTCCCTATAGCTTAAAAAAAAATATTGAAATGAGGAGTTATTTTTTATAGAGGCTATTAAAGATTAATGACAAATAAAATCAAGATATAACAATTTGTTAACCTAAAATAAATCACGTTGTGCAATGACTCAGCACCTTCCTATACTTCACCTCCTGCAACATCTACAGACCATCATCTTTCCTGCACCTGTGACTAACCTTAAGTTTTAAATCCCCGGTAAGATAACTAAACCAACTATAACACTATTCTGGAAGAAAATAGAGATTTTAGTTGTGTGGGAACAGATTCATTTAACCACCAATGTGCCGGTTAAATATGCATGATTTATGCGTGGCAAGTAATGAGTAAAATTAGCATGTGTTGACCATATGATCATGTGTTATCAAATTCAAGTTACTTTTGTAGCCTTTCAAATACATGAACTAAAAAAAATCTTCTTTATATAACATTGCGTTCATGTAAACTGAGATGCGTAAGAATTTGAAGATGCAAGATACTGTTTCATTTTTTGATGTCAGTTTATTTTATTTTATTTTAAACTGTTTTTAAGTTTCCATTTACAAGATCAATATAAGAATTTAATTCCATGCATTCCAAGCAATGCAGATGGTAAGTTGGTTATGTTACTGTTAAGTTAATTCAAGTACAGCCTTTCTGCAAAATAAAAAAACAGAATGAATGTAACCTGTCTTTTAAAATTATATAAAATAAATTACCAGTTATTTCAGCCACTTATTGCAGAAAAATGTAATATTGTCACTAAAACCTGAAAACATTTTGCAAATATCTCAAGTCATTGTCAATCTTAACTTCATACAAAACTACGGTACGCCAGTTAAGTCAACTATTCATCAGCATGAATGGCTTTTTTTTTTTTTTAACGTACACAGCTTTTAAAAAACTGTTCACAATGGTGTGTAACCAAGTGGCACTTTTTGCACTTTAAATAGAAAAAAACTGTCTTATTTATTCTATGGTTTATTTTATAATCACTCGAGTTGAAAAGAGTGTAGTTAAAGTCAAATAAAAGCATTATTAATTTGCCAAATGCATTTCTTTAAAATATTGCCCTGTATTGTTATCGTGAGTCCATTATCGTCCATCGTCCCACCTCTAGTTTGAAAATGTGCGCCATCCGTGGTGGATGCATATGGAGGTAGATTTGTGTCTTTATTATTCAATAAAATAATTTAAAAAAACAATTTCAAACAAATAAAAAAGTGGTCAAATGCAATTATTTGGGTCTCAAATATATATTTTTAAAACTTTTTTCTTTGATTGAAAATATTTATTTTTTATTAAAGTAAACTTTTTTTTTGTAGTTGTCAAGTTATTATTATTTTTTTTTACAAGGCACAAATCTACCTCCATACGAAACCAGACCATGAAATAAATAAATAAATCGTGAAATATTTAGACTTCATACTTTTCAGAATGAAAATGAAATGTAAAATGGATTTAATTAATTGTTGGCACATTTAATTAATTATTGACACTTTTGATTAATTCATGAATGGTGTATTTATTTATTTAATTGTGGCACTCCTCGTCCTCCATACCATAGACCAGTGATTCCCAATCTTTTTTGTCTCATGTACCCCCTTTGCAATTTTATCAAATCATGTGTACCCCCTCTTCATATCACAAGTACCTTCTCCCTAATTTCATATGCTTTTTTATATGTGGAAAAGCAGGCTCTCATAAACCCTTAAATGTGTTTCAAACATTGGTTTCCTAAGGCTTAATCTACAAATTCAAAACAATGTGTGCAAAGTGTAAATTATTTAAAAATAATATATCATTCAACTTATATGTAATTACTACAATCGTTAATAAATAGGGTCTCCTTTGTAAAATGTCGCTAATTATTGTCTCCTATTGGCTGAAGTGTGATCAAGTGTCATCTACAGCATAAATTAATCCTGTTTAAACGAATTACAAGAAAATATAGTAATTTATTGAGCAATATTACTGGTAGTTTGTGGTGAATTTGCAACCAAAAAAAAAAAGCCTAAAGAGAAACTAGGAACATTTTCCAACAGTTTATAATCATTTGTTGATTCTGTCCGAGTACTCCCTGCAATGTGCTCATGTACCCCTAGGGGTACACGTACCCCAGTTTGGGAAGCCCTGCCATAGACGCAGGGCTCGTTGACAGTTAATTGATCTTTGTATGCAGCCATCCAACACTGACAGCAGGAGGCAGCAGAGAGTTTGGCAGCGAGACCGCGTGCACGCTATCAGGGTAGACACGCTCGTGAGCGCGCTCGCACGGAGCGAGTGCTGCTGCTGTGATGACGCAACTGGGAGCGAGCGCAGAGTTGAATGAGTTCCGTCCACAGTTATTAGAGCAGCGGCGGTGGAGGACTAGACACCGGGCACGGACTCACCGGCAGACTGCCCGCCGTGCGGACACACGGAGCCAGATGTGTCCGCGGTGAGCCGTGGAGAGGTTAACCCTCAAACGTTGCAGCAAAGACGGGAAGACTCAGCACCACCACCACCGCCACCGGGGCACCACCTTTCAGCTCTGAGCCCAGTGCGGACAGGCTGGTACTGATACTGGAAGCTGAAGCGTGTGGACCCAGTTGTCCTTTGCTCCTCTGGGGCCACCATGGCTGAGAGAACCTCCGCCGGGTTCCTCACCATGATGCTGGAGCCCACGCCGGCTGTGGCCATGACCCTGCCCCTGGAGGTCCGGGAGAAGCTGGCCGAGCTGGAGCTGGAGCTGTCTGAGGGTGAGTGGCTTTATTCAGCATCCATTCACCCTTCATCATCATCATCACCACCACCACCACCATCATCACCACCTCCTGTCCTCTGCCAGTGCTGCAACTCATTATTTACCCTCCCATAACATAACACAATTTAACCACCACCGCCCTAGGAAACAAGGCGAGATCCCACCAAAGAGTTCACTTTAAAGTTCTTCTGCACTTTTCCCCTTACATATAGTCCTCCCACCATACCATTGAAGCCATTAAAACCAGCCTGGTCACTGGATTGGGTTTCAGTGCAATTACAAGTATGTGATTCCCTTTGTGTTGAGGTTTAGCTGCAGTTTCACATGGCATATTTGATCAGAAGGCATAAGTACACAGCTGTACTACTGACACACCCAACACACACACACACACACACACACACACACACACACACACACACACACACACACACACACACACACACACACACACACACGACCACTATAAGTGTCACATTCTTCAGATGAAAACAAAGCCTCTTTGGCTACAGAATAAAACTATGCATGGGTGTGAAAATCATTCCACCATCATTTTGGCTTTGGAGATCCTATAATTAGTATCAGACAATAAGATGTTTGGAATAGTTTTCCCTTTGTTTCCAGTCAATTACTAAAGGAAAAAGTTTTGTGTACAAAGAAGCTTCAGGTGTTTAAACAGTTGAAAAACAAGGAAACCTAAATAATGTAATCATGTGTATAAGTAAATAATTTTTTGCGATACTGAAAAAATGATGAATACTTATAGGATTTATGGTTAGGATTAAATACATCAGACTTCTTACTACTCCTTTTTTAAACGTGTACATGTTTTATTGAAATGTTCTTACTTCGTGTTTTTGACTTGTTTTGGAATTGAACTTGTTTTGTGATATCCCTTTTTGTTTTATATGTATTAGGGATGTCCCTCCCGATACAACTTTTTCACTTCTGATCCGATACCAATATTGCAGCCTTGAGTATTGGCCGATACTAATATGGATCCAATACTATATCAGCACGAATCATACATACTTTTATTACTTATTTTGTAGTGTGGAATGTTAGAAAAGGCTTGATCAGGTGATGTCACTCAAACAGAGAACAATAGTCAGCAACAGTAGGTATGAGAAGACCCATTTATTATTAACCAATTGGTTACATACATTTTAACCTTCAACATAATATCTACAGTATTCTACAATTGAATAAAATAAATAAAGTGAATTGCCAAAAAAAAAAAAAAAAAAAAAAAAAAAATCAGAAACTTGAATCCAATATTCGTTTTCAGGCTGATATCAGACCGATATCCGATATGGATCACCTAATTGGTAGAATGCAGTATGCTCTCTGTGCAGGGAGTTTACCTGTCTTCTTCCTTTTGAATGAGTCAGCATTGGCTGCATGTAACACTTGACTTGACAAGCTATTTTCGAGCAGGAATGACTTAATGTTTGTGCTTGAGCTCTTCTTTTTGGTGTTTTCTATTCTTATATATCCTATGTTGAAATTTCTTCTTTTTATTTACGAGAATGTTTAAAACGGCAATTTGATCTTCCTTCATTTTTCTTCTGTAAAGTTTGTTTCAGTCACGGTTAGACCGATCATGTTTGGTTGGATAATCGCCGAAAAAGGATTTCACAATAAACTACAATAAGTCTGATTGAGTTTTATTTAAACTCAGGGTAGCACCTACACTACTACATTTTTGAAAATTATAGAGAAAATGACAACTTTACCTGTGATTACTGGTGTCCCAGTACAACTTTTTCACTTCTTATAACTTAGAAACTGATATTGCATCCTTTAGTATTTGCCAATACTGACATTGATCCAATACAAATTTGGCACCAATCATACACACTTTTATTACATTTTTTTTGTGTGGAATATGAGAAAAGGCTTGATATATAAGGAAGAATTGACCCATTTATTATTATTAACCAATGGGTTACAGAGATTTTAAACTTAAACATAAGATTCTTCTATGAAAAAAGTACAAATAAAATAGAAGATCCTGAAAAATAACATAACAACAAATAATTAAAATACTATTACAGATTTTAGATGCAGGGCGTTATAATTGGATACTGTTTTATTCATTTTTTTGTCTTTTTTTGATGACATGAAACCAATATCCAACATCAATATTAGATCGAGATACCCTTACTCGCAGTTTGGTGAATTTGATACCTATATTCAAGAAATGCCTAGTCAGACTTTGGGTTGCGCGTAGGGCTGGGCGATATATCAAATTTTCTATTTTGGCGATATAGGAAATTACAATATCGCTTATATCGATATTTATATTTTTTTAATAGCTTAATTTGTTTCAAAATACTTGCTTTAGGAGTCGCTGCTTTCGCTACTTCTCTGTAGGGATGTCCCGATACAACTTTTTCACTTCCGATACAATACCAATAATGCTGCCTTGATTATTGGTCGATACCGATATCGACTCGGTATGATATCAGCATGAATCATACGTACTTTTATTACTTACTTTACAGAGAAAAATAGTCAGCAACAATAGTTATGAGAAAAACTGGCCTATTTATTATTAACCAATTGGTTACATACATTTTAACCTTCAACATAATATCTACAATATTCTACAATTGAATAAATATAATATAATATATATCGGAGATTTTAGATGCAGTCCGATAAAATTCGATATTTGTTTTCTGGCTGATATCGGACCGATATCCGATATCAATATCGGATCGGGACACCCCTACTTCTCAGAACAGCATGAAAAGCTCAGTTAGATGGATTTTTGATTGTGTCCTGCTAAACAAGCCACACTAAAGAACTCACACACACTTTCTGTCTCTTAAATAGAGAAAAAGCTAAAAGTGGAACATATTGTGCAGCTGTTTGTTAATAAATGTGCCCGTGTAACATTTTTCATCAGCAAATTTAACCCTGGTAAGACTTTATTTGAATTAGAATTGTCGAGATTTATCTTGTATGTTGCCATTTTGAGAAGAAATATCGAGGTATGAGTTTTGGTCCATATCGCCCAGCACTAGTTGAGTGCACGTATGTGGTATAGGCAAGGTGCATGCTTTGATAAGCACGTTAACGGTCGGGCAGGCCCCTAATAGAATAGCCACAGAGCTAATCTATATCTGTCCAGCTTCCTCTTCCTGTTCTCCACATGTCCACATCCTGCCATGCTGGACTTTGATAGCACACACCCCTGCTGACAAGCTCTGTTGTCTGTTCCTTGCTCTCCACCTCCATGTTTCCCTTTATGTTCTCACTGATCAAAGAAAGAAAGAGCCGTGGGTTTTCTTTAGGCTGCGGAGAAATCCTCCTCTTGTTTTTCCCTCTCTCTTCTTTCTCGTCGATGTGAACTTTTCACCCTCTAATGATGTTTTTTGTTGCCTTTGGCTAGCATCCTGTCTCAGTGCAGAATATAGGTGACTCATTTTACCACAAAAAGACTTGAACCTGCAGCTCAGACAGGTTTTCCCTCCTATCTCATATTATAAGCAGAATAATTTAACATTCTTGCTTGTCTTTAAAACAGAGACGTCTCCATTATTAGTATGCATGGCTGTGCCAATAGATTTAGTGCGTCTGCAGAGAGTTTGTATTATTAATGGAGCTGCTGGATAGATATCTTGCGTGTTTTTTTTTACAGCAGATATCTGCCGCAGCCATAGGAAAGGCTAGCTTTAGACACCATAACATCAGGATCAGATAATATACCAGTGTCAGCATCTCAGGACAGCTGATGTGTGAAATAAACATCATAATAATATTAAACATCTGTTTGTCACTTTTGCAGACGCAGTAAACTGTGGAGATAAATAGGAGTGTGACAATATCTCGATGCATTGCGATATTTTTATACTGATGATATTATACATACTTTTATGACTTATTTTGTAGTGTGAAATGTTATAAAAGGCTTGATCAAGTGATGTCACTCAAACAGAGAACAATAGTCAGCAACAGTAGGTATGAGAAAAACTGACCCATTTATTATTAACCAATTGGTTACATGCATTTTAACCTTCAACATAATATCTACGGTATTCTACAATTAAATAAATATAATATGATGTATATTGGAGATTATAGATGCAGTCCGATAAAATACGATATTCATTTTCTGTTGTATCGGACCGATATCCGATATCAATATTGGGTCGGGATTCGGGACACCCCTACACTTTTTCTTTTCTCTTGATATTCTTCTATGTGTTCAATCTGCTCCTGCAGCAGTTGTACAATGTCTATTGATTGTTTAGTTCAGGGTCAGATTGAAATCGAGGCTTTATTCACAGGGTTATTTTTCTTTTGTAAAGCAGGATAACAAAAATACTTGCTTTTTTCCCATGATGTGGCCTTAAGGAGCCTTAAATCGAAGGAAATATATAATATATTGCACAACTCTTAGGCATTAGTGTAGAGCAACACAAAACAAACTGCAACCTGTTCTTTAGAGGAAAATTTCGTTCTTAAAAATGTGCTATATATTTAGTATTAAGGGCTTTACTGCATTGCCACATTTACACACCAATAGCGACGAGTGCTAATCCTCTCCATTGGGAGCAATAAGGTTTCAACACACACACACACACACACACACACACACACACACACACACACACACACACACACACACACACACAGGACACAGTATAGTCCTGGAATCAATCTGCCAAAGTATCGGTTAGGAGACAACATGAGCCCCAGTGAAATGTTAAAAAAGATATTGATAACTAGCTGATTACATGTGTTTTAGGGCAGTGGTCTCAAATTTTTTTGACTGGTTTCATACAGATAAATATTCAGCGGACCAGTACAGGGATTGAGGAGTTGGTGCGCCGTGACAGTTTAATATTAAGGGTGTGACGAGATATCACAATATTTAAACGTCACAAGAGTGGAATCGCGATGGGGGGGATCAGATTAATCCACATAATCTAATAAACATGAAATTGTTATGTTTTTTTTTTTGTTTTTATATTTCTATGGAGTCAAAAAGGTCATACAGAGCCCTGATTTAATTTAATTAGTTAATTAAATATGTAAGTATGTCCAGGATTAAAGTCAAATCAAAGCATGGTTATTTTTCAAACTGCAAAGTTTTTGGGCTTTTTCCCCAAAAATATCATATCGTCATTGCGAGCCCATTATTGTATCGTATCAAATTTTGAACTCAGTGTATCGTCCCACCCCTATTTAATATATACGCTGTAATGTGGCGCTTTAAAATATTGTCATTGCATTTGGAATTTTATTTATTTTTTTAAATTAAGCACAATCACCACTGACCACAGGTTAAAATGGAATACAGTTGAACTGAATCAACATTAAGTGAGCAGTCTGAATACATTCTTTCTACATTCAGACTGCAGGTAAATGCAACCAAATCGTTTTCTTTTTGTTTGTTTTTTTGCCTATTTACGAACTGTTAAAGATTTTTTTCAAATCCGACCCAGGCCACTTTCACATGTGCTCCTTAATCTGATCCGTATCTAATATTTTGCAATGCGACTGCTGTCTGATTGCATTTATCTGACCATTACATCATTAAAATGCCATGAATGTCACAAGTCTGCATCCCAGGAGGAAAAAAACAAACATGGCGGAGGACGGAGTGGACAGTGGAAGGAGAGTCAGGTCTTTAGAATAAATAAATATGTTGCCGAGACAAGATGCGTCCATATTTACCTTTGTAAACCGTGCGTGCCTGCCTGCGTGGTCACGTATTACATCACGACCTCTTTTGCGAATGCAAGTCACTTCAAGATCACATTCACTTTATACTTTAAATTGGTAGAAGTCACATTTAATTTGTAATATGAACGAGCACAGAGAAAATATAGATTTCTCCCAAAAAAAATCTGAATTGTGGATTAAGACGTCTGTGTAAGGTTTTAGTCTCATTATTATTATTATTATTAAATATTTGTTTCTTGGCTTTGTTTTTTTCAGGTTTAGATTTCGCATTAAAAATGTTTTGTCACTATAACGAGCCAGTGGAGGAAAACAAACGACTCCAAATTAGTCTTGCTTTAACTACATAAAGGCCACGCCCACATAATCAGGGACCTTTATGTGTTCATTTATCAACTACTGTTAATCCTGCTTTTTGAGAGAGGCTACATTTTCTAATTGCATTGGCGGACAGAAAACTCCACCCACTGACCCGCTTCACATCTAAGTAGTGTGTGTGTGCGTGTGCGTGCGCCTGTGCGCGTGCGCTGAGTAATACTTAGACACACTCTATCATTGCCTGGTTTCTTTTCCTCCTCCTCTGTTTGCTCAGTAAAACCCTCTGATTACTAAGTTACATTTTTAGTTCAGTACTTCCAGTGTTTGGAGGGGAATTCCTGTTTGGTCATTGTGTTTGTAGGTTTGAGGTATTTCAAATATTGACTGTTTAGTTTCACTTTTTTGGTGGAGGTGTTTTGGGAAAAAACATCCAGCTGCACCTGATACTTGTGGTTTCTGTACCTTGTAAGTGAATAACAAGAATTGCTCATGTCTATTTTTGCTCCGTTGTTGTTAGACTGACCCAATTTCCCCAAAGAGAGAATAAAACATTTTATTAGTTATTCAGATAAAGTAAAACTGATTACCTGCTGATAAAATGGGGAGTATGTGGATATAGTACCCGTATATCTCTTTTCCTACTCTGTCTATTTTCTAAATGCTAATACGAGCTAATTTTACATTCTTCCTACCTGACATTCTTATCTACGTACAATTAATTGTGGCAGAATAGTGGATATAACCTTTGAAACCTGTGTGTGCCAAACTTGTCAAGTGAGAGCTGCTAATTATCTGAGCTGATAAGGGCTGAATAATATGCTTCTGCTGATATTTGATGGTGTACATCAGAGATGTCCAAGTCAGATTTTGGTGAGTTCCCATCCTGCATGTGCTCCACACCCGATTGTAAAGAATAAGCCCACAAAATTATAAAAAAACAACATAACAAAACAGCAAAACAAAAGGTCAACAAAAAATAAATTCAAAGGACAATATAAATACACAAAATGACTACAAAACACACAAAACCTATACAAATAAACAGAAAAATAAAATACAAAAATACACAAAATACAAAAAAACACACACAAAAAAGAAACAAATATATACAAAGATTACAGGAAAGTATAGACCATTTGATTGTTTGTAAACATTGTGATCTATTTTGTTGGGCGGGGCTTATCGTGGAGGCAAAACCACAATTGTCTTTGTTTTTTTCTGAGCACCAGTGTCCACTGGAATCCTATAAAACTTTATTCTGGCTCCCAAACACACAACAAGACGACATTCTAAAGCTGTAACATTACTAGCCTCCACAGTCTTTAGCCAGTGGCATTTCCTGTTTTTGCCTCCAGCTAAAGTTGTGACGTCACTCGTGACGTGGGCCATCAAGGGGTCTATACAACACAACAATAAAAATGCTGAAAAACCCTTCAATCCTTTTTGTATCGTTAGTCAAAATGGTCACTATTTTAAAATGCTGACGCGAATTTTGATAACATGGCCCTTGAATCCACTGTTATAAAAGTTGCCCATCTCTGATCTCAAACATGCTGAATAAGGGCTCTCGAGGATTAGACCTGAGCTCCCAATGTAGAGCTCAGTGCTGCATTTAGGCTTATTTAATAGTTTTTCATGAGCCCTTGATGGGCTGCCCGTGGACAAAACACATCAACACAACAATCACTGGAGTGCATTTTTCCATGCATTTGCATGCACTTGCATGCATTTTGGAAGTTCAGCAGAGAGCATTTAATTGGTTACGTCACAATATAATGAGATAGATCTGGTTAAATGTATTTATGTAACACTGTTGCTAAAGCTGAAACATAATCACATTTTATTAGGACACGGAGTACTTAAAAAAACAAAACAAAACATTGTCAAGAACTGATATTTTACTCAAAAATAGTCGGACGCATTGCAGGCCTTTCTGTTTGACTTCTCTAGCACAAAGGGATGTTCTGTTTTGAAGACTGCTACTTTAAATAAACCTAGATCTATTTCATAGGTCTCTGCAAAGGGAGTGGTTAGAGGATAGCCTTTGTGGCCAACCTTTGAAAGAAAAGTTTTTCCTTTGGAAAGTATGAGTGTACAGGAAATTGACTTGCACGGTTGTAAGCGAGAGACAACACAGAGAGGGCAAACACTGGTCACTGGTCCTGACACGTTTCTCTAAGCAGTCGCAGCTGTGATCCAATAGCAATCTCACGGAGAAACAACCAACAAGTGAACTGACAACTTCAAACTACCGGTACTATTGATTAAAACACATAATTTGATCAATGTGGAGGCATACTTTACATTGGACAGCACAGAAGCTTGATATTGGCCAATTGTATAGGCCTGCTTAACACTTGATATCCACCGTCGACTCCTCTGAGTGCTGCTTTGCTCTGAAATAGATCCAGATTAGAAGAATCTAGAGCCTTTGTGTGAACAGGCAGCATTGCTTTCTCCTTTAAGGCCCAGCTTGCAGATAAAGAAGAAGCTATATATTGCGCTGATGTGAGACTAGATGATCATAAATATTTCAAGGGTGTGTCTCCAGATTCTTCTGTGCTCTCATATACTGTATACATATCTGCCCACATGGGATCATGTTCCGGCTAGGTTTTCAGTTCATTTAGTTTGTTTCATGTTTTATGTCTGAGTGCTTTCTTCAAGTGCTTGTTTTGCTAAAGCAGGGTTCTCGACCAGCGCTTTTGAGCGTAGGGGCCCCCGACATTGTAATTTTGCTCCCCTATGGAGCGATGGTGCCCCCTACGGTCAGTTTTCAGCAACGTAGGTGGGATTTCTGTTGTCTTTTCCTTTTTTAATCTCTACCGTCATAATAATTGTTGCACACTTGGACACAAAAGGGACTCCCAGGTGTTCACGGATTGTTTAAACTCTCTTTTTAATCAGCATAACCGAGAAACACATTCATCAGCCGTACCGTCTTTTTAATACAGGCGATTGGCTCGGATGCTTCTGTCTTTTCTGAGGACCCCTGCAGCCCTTTAGCTGCCCCCGGTGCTGCCTGTGTGCATCCTTTGCTTACGTATCCACAATACCGAGGAGTGTGGGCAGTCCGGACTCAAATATACAGTGGCCTGGACCAGTGTATAGAGTTATACATTTCAAAATTTTCCGCACCGACGGCGCGAGCTCGCCTCACCCCTATGCTGTGAAAAATTCCTGGTGTGAACCTTGTATGTCTCGTATCTTTGGTTCATGTTAAGCTAGCATTGATTTACAGTAGCACCTACTCTACTGTATTCTCTACTCTGTAAGTCTTGCCCACTGGTCCTTTCTAATGGAGCTTTTTGTCTCTGTCTAAAGATGTGATTAAAATTTAAAGCTACATTGCTTTTCCCCTTTGAAAATACAGGTCACATTTTGGCAGCTGGGTCAGAGAGAGGCCTTTACTCCCTCCAATAGACGACTCTAATCAACAAATGGGGGAGGAAACTAATGCACTCTGGGAAAACTCATGCAAAAGCAAGGAGAGCATGAAAACTATACTAGAATGCTTATCTCAGTAACATTCTTTGTTTTTCCAACTGTGATAGTCTTTAGAAAGAGAGGATGTCTCTTCCAGAGGTCTCAGTAAATGCTCTTGCTGCGACAGAGTTGATATCTGAGACCTGTGCTGAACCAGGGTAGTTGGAGCATTGCCAGGTAGATCTGCTGAGTAGACAACCTGCACGACCCAAATCAAGGACACATTGCAGTTTTCACTCTGCCTATCAGGGTGAATCTTTCATGTGGGGCGTTTATCCTGCTGCTATCACCTTTCTGATGTCAACTTTGTAGAGATTGGCTCTTCTTCACCTGATAAGACAGAGGGTTCTTATGAGTGGGGGATGGCTGACAAGTGCCCTTCAGCTATTCATTGAAATGCTAAAAGTAGTCTACAGTTTTTTAAGTACTTCCTGCCTAGCTATTAAGGTAACAGGTATAGGTCCTTTTTTGACATTGATTTTACAATTATTCTTGAAGACTTTATTTTGTTTTTTGTCATTTTGAAACAGGAATAGATGTGTATAGCTTTTAGTATTTCAAACACCTCTGACAGATGAAATCTTAAATCTTATTACCTTTACTCATCCTCTTAAACCTCCAATCCAGAGAGCACAAACCTCCACCGAGCACCAAATATCCTCTTTGCCAGATGTTGGCAGTTATCTGGAACAGTGATCCTGATCATGGTACAATGATCATTAGCATTTAAAGGCTTGGAAGAATGTTTTATTCCTGCTAATAACAATGCAGTAGGTTGAAATGTATGGGAACCCCCATTTTATAGAAGAATTGCAATGAAATGCACAATCCAAATCCAATCTAGATGAAACTCATTGGGATAATTTAGGAACCAGCCCGACATGCCCGAGTCAAATTTAATAAAGATCGGTCTTACGAACCACTATGTGAATTTTGTAAATTTCACCAGGGATGAGAGATGGGGGTTTTTCGATTTTTGAAACTGATCCTGAATCAATGTGTTGATCCAGATCCCATCCAAAATGTGATGGAATATTTCATGTTTTAAGGGCTATCTTTGGGTAAATTTTTTCCAAATCTGATATGTACTTTTGATGAACAAATAAAACAAATAAATAAACACCCATGAGAATATTAGCTCCCTGGCTGAGGTTATAAGCAACTCAGCAACTAACAAGAGTTTTGTGCAACGTCGACTATTGTTTAGCTGCTCGATCTGTTTCAAAATCTTTCTTACTTTGTCTATTAACTCACCAGTGGAGTTTAAAAAGCTTCTTTTAGCTGACTAAGAATAAGCATCTGGTAAATGAATTACATTGAAGGATAATGCTCGGTGTAGAATCCAAGTATATTCATGTTGTGGTGGTGACAAGGTGGTGTTGTCATTATCCACTCAGTAATTTCAACACCCATTAGCTTCCTTTGACCTCTTGTGACCAGGAGTCAGCTGCAGTCAAGCTGCATGACTGCGCAGTGCTCAGCCAACTACTAACAGAGCAGTATAGAAGAAGTAATGTGGCGTAATATTGCATGAGATGTCTGTACGTATGTATTTGAATTGAGTGGGTCTAAATTCATTTCGATGAGTTGAAAAGCCTGGAAGCACTCATGTTTTTTTATTGATTTTGTTTTCTTTGTTTGGTCTGAGGGCATGAAAGCTCAGGTGTGATGAGAGATCAAAGACAAACACAACGGGCGCATTGTAACCCTTCATAGTAAAAACCAAACAGAGAAAATGTCTGGAATGTGCTGTGACCTATCAACTTAACCATGAGGAAGGGATTTCCAAACCCCTTCTACAGCTGGAAGCTACAACTAAACACAATAGGAAGTCCCAACTGTTGAGGCAAGACTGAGCTGCATTTTCTACTCAATGGAAATGTAGGAAATAAGAATCATTTTCCCTCTCCTCATGGTTTGATGGGAAGATTGCATTAATTTAAACATGACAGCTCGCTTTCTTAAAACATGTTATCACCTCTGGGGCTGTGAACAGGTTGATAATTACAGGTGCTGTGTCTCTCGAGAAACTTTCCCACTGTTTAATTCCACTTGTATCCAAAGCCATTGAAGAGGGAGGGGTGATTTGAAGAGTGGGCAAGTCGAGACTGCATTTAAAACTCCTTAGGCATAACTGACAGACCAGTGAGACTGAGTGCTTAACAATTACTGAACAATGTGGTTATTCAACAAGTTGTAAGTCAGTTTGATTCTGATTCTGAATTAAAGGGAACACATATGAAAGGCATTGTTCGGCGTGCTATTGATGAATATCTTGATTTTCTTGAGAGCCATCCTTTTAGCTGTAGCGTCTGTGCTAAGCAAGAGTAGCAACACAACTGGAGTGGCAGCTAATTACTCTGTTGAGGGTGAGTGTGTGGGTCATGCTGTTCCTAAAGCCTGGGAATGAGTGTCTTACCAGGCAAGAAGGCGACACCAGATAATCATACAAGTCTTTACCAAGCACAGACACGCCATGAAATACGACATTCTATTGAACTAATTGTGGATAATTTTCAATGTGTTCAATCATCATGGTAATGGCCATTCTGTATTCAGATAATTGAGTTGTTTTCCCTCTTCCCGACCAAAGACAGCAAACACTAAATGATCTTATGTTTTATAAGATTATCCTATCTGATTATCATGTGGTCTGAGGTGTGTTTGCTCTCAAACGAGTCAGGGGCAGACAATCGTAAATATATTAAACTTGGGAGCTTAAACGCAGAAGATCTATATTTGTTAGGGAATCCAACGACTCCTGAGTCACGACTCCATGAATTGTGACTTGGAGGTGTAATTAAAAACAAACATGGCCAACCTGAAACGTAAAGTCCATTGGACAATTTTTAGTTTGGGGATATTCATTCACAAAAGTAGTCTGAAGACCACCATCACTTCCTCCTCTGGAATGTCCACTTCCATGTTGCGTGTTGTGTTTTTCGGTTTTTGCTTCTTCTTCGTTTTTGCTAAATCACGTTAGATCACGCAAGATTTCTGGCGTGAGGAATGGATTCTCGATCTGTGTGGTGTGCTATTTTGAGATTGTCAAAGCCAACCACACACACGGTGCGATCAAAACTGTTCTATTTCAGATTTTTTATCTTCATGTGCGAGCCCTGTAACAGATAAGGAATATCTACATCTGAAGATATTTCTTGATGTGAGTACCCTGCTTTACACTATATTTGGCTGTGATTAGTTTTTTTCTGGGTGACTTATGTAAATTATGATGAGTTTACTTCAGAACAGTTAAAAAGAACAGAAACATATGTCTGCTAAACAGAACCTCCCGCTATGAGATAAGCAAAGACAAAACATTGGATATCAGCCCCGGCTGAGCACACACAGCACCTCAACTTGCTCAGGAACAAACATAGTGCTCCTCCTGTTCTGGAAAGCACTCAGATTTCCTTTGGAAGATCACAATAAAGTCTGTATTATCTTTGTTGGTTTTCTAAAGCATTACTGCCAAAGTAGAGAGTGTAGCATAGATTCCATAAAGATCTTAGCTTTGGTATTTTTAGCCTTTGTTTTCAGTGTAATCCCAACAGTCTCTTTCAGTGGCCGTGTTGATG
Organism: Gouania willdenowi; assembly: GCF_900634775.1. Classification (NCBI taxonomy): domain Eukaryota; kingdom Metazoa; phylum Chordata; class Actinopteri; order Blenniiformes; family Gobiesocidae; genus Gouania; species Gouania willdenowi. Next base: position 10,426,354 of record NC_041064.1, on the reverse strand, counting down.
GCCGTTTCAAGTGTTTTTCTCTGGACTGGAGCTGTTGACCTTTACTCAACCTCACTTATGCATCCTGAGCTTAAATTATGACAGAAATGCAGTATTCCACTTACATCACAAACAACATGCTGATACGTTCAACTTCTTTGAGGCCTTGCTTTGCCGATGGTCGACGCACTAAGGGATTTTGAATGACTTCTTTTTGCCTTATATTTCACAAGGAATCTCTGGCACTTTGGGTTGAACAATGGCACGGATACAACTTTAAGCTGCCATGTAATCTAATATAACACACACACACACACGCACACATATAACTACGTCATGCCTCTCTTTCTTTGCTGTTATTCACAGCATTCCTGACGTAGAGGTCATAGGCTTTTGCAGCTTTTTGGTGCTGTTCCCGCTTGGAAGTCTGTTCTTCATTAAGACTCACACCAATTTTAGCATTAACTTCAATGTGTACTTTGGGTGTGTTCTTTTTATTGGTCACTGAGTAATTAAATGGGGCCAGCACTGTGGTTTAGCATTAAGCATTTCTGCCTCACAGCAAGAAGACTTGTGTTCGATTCCTAAGCGTTAAGCTGCTTGTGTGCTTGTGTGAGTTCTTGCCAACAATTCAAAAATATGTATGGAAGATAAATTAGAGTCGCTGAAAATTGCTCGTAGGAATCATTGTGTAAATAGTTAATTTTAATATTTCTTTTGTCATTTTTATGTCAGTTTACACATTTCCATTTTGTTTCTGTTTCATCGGCTTTCCATAATTAGGTTTCATTACTGGCTATTAACTCACTCAGTGCCATTGACGAGATAACTCGTCATTTGTTGACGTTCCCAGCAGCGCACACTCGACCAGAGCATGTGTGGAACTCATGGATAGTGTGGCGATGGTGAGATAAAACCATAAAAAACGGGGAACGCGGTGACATGTCGGGGAGGAGAAGGAAGTTCCGTGTGTGCAGACTGACAGGAGAGAAAGTTGGAGGAACGCCAAAATACAGTAAGAATTTTTTTATTTTTTATTTTTTTTTGTTTTATACAAGGAAACAATGTTCAGATGTTAGAGTTGTCACTAAAGCAAAAAAATAGCTTTAAAGTCACTGACAGAAAGCTTTTTTCTCAGCTTTTCGCTCTGAAACTGAAGATTTGTGTAAAACTTGCTCTGTTCAACGGCTGATTACAAAAGAACGAAACGAGCCAGAAACAAATTATTTCTTTCAGAATCTGGTGTCAGATTTCAGATAGTCACAGTAGAAAATGTTCTATGGGTCTTTAAAATCAGTCAAAATGCTCAAAAACAGCTGGCTAGTAGGGTTAAATTAGTTATCTATTGTTTTTAAATTACACATTTTTATGCAGCAGAAGTGTGCCAGAATTACACAAGATTACATAGCACGAATCTATGCATGAGATCTGACATTTTTTGTCTGTTTTTCCTACTTGCAAAACTGTAAGCCACCCATTTTATGGCGAAAAAATGTAGTGGAAATGCACAATGGTGTTCGAAAACTTAGGTAAGGGTTGCGTCTGTGTCATATATATAGCTATTTGCATCTAAATAGGTGAAATCTGTCACAATTCCAGCAATAATTTTTTTGTCTTCTTTATGAATAATATGTTAAGGCTTCATTTATTCAGACAACTCTTTCTTAAGAAATCCACTTTGATCTCCTGACATGTTTCGCCTGTCAACTGCCAGTCTTTGTCAGTGGCGTCTGCTGATCTCTTTAATGATTCTTTTGATGGTTCCTTGACTTCCACGTAATACTTTCAGCAAGTGGATTTCCTGGAGAACAGTTGTCTGAATAAATGAAACCTTAACATATTATATGAAATGTGTCACATTGTGAGATTTTGTAGCCTGATGATCCAAGAGTTGCAACATTTTTGTCTTTTATGATTTTTTTGTTTATGGGGAAAAATTGTCTAGATACGTGATATTGTCCCAAAAAAATGCATGTGGGGGTGTCATATGGCAAGGAAGTCAATTACAAAATTTCTATAAATTCACTTCATGGAAAAGAGTCCCTTAATAGTTGCTGTTTTGCACTTGAGTTATATTAATTTAGGCTTTTCAAGCTCAAAACCATTTTTTTCAACTTCATATGTTTGTTTTAATGCAACGCAATGGTTATTGTCATCTCTGTTTCCTAGGTTATCACACTTTTAATGATTCAGCTTAATTGCAAATTGTGATGTGTACAAAAGAATCAACTTCTGACAGGTTCGTAGGCGACTTCCCATCACCTCATGTAATGACTGACATAATCTAATTTCTAAGTTGTTGTGTCCATTCCTAGTCTATATTTAGTCACTAAAGCACAGTCTTCTGGTGACTTTAGTCTTCCTGCTCAGCTGGACAATCAATGACAATCAATAGAGATGAAATGGCACAATTTGCATAACAAAGGCTAAGAGGAGACAACACAAATCATGAATTTATACTATGTTATTATTTCCAAGTTAAAGCTGTAAAGGGAATTGTGTTGCTGTTCTTGGAGGGTCAGCTGGAGAACAGAGCAGGGAGGGGAAAAAAAGGGAGTGGGATAAATCACGAGGGCCAGATTGAAATTTTTCTTTGCACAGAAACAGCTGGAGTATGGCAACATTTGCTCCTGATTTAAACTCTTTGCCTATTACAAGATTATAAAGGATATGTGTGCTAAAACATCACATACACATAGTAAAGGACTTTGTGTTTAAAGTAGTCCACAAAACGTTATCTCTGTACTTTTTGTTGTGTTCAGGGAAGTCAAACAATTACATGTGCTGGAATGTCTATCTTTTCATATCAGTTTGTAGATATGTGACTACTAGACTAGACTTCTGCTTAGATTTCTTTCAGTAGCCACAACTTTTCAGGCAAATTTTTGCCCTTTTGCGACCTGTATCCGATCTGTTAAAGACAATTTGAACAGCACAAATCTGCCTTTTAAATTCTGATCCAGGCTAGGTCACATTTCTGGAGGAACAGCAGAGAAAAAAAAATCTTTTTTTTTCCCACTTTTTCTTAAAAATAGATGACTGTTGTGGTGCTGACTTCGGTTGTACAGAAACCTTATTAGTGCCACACACACTGAGATGAGTTACCTCCATATTTACTTTTGTACAGCCTTGACATTTGGTCATAAGACCGGACGAAAGTGTGATTTATAAAACATTCTGACCAATCCCAACGTCCGAATGATCGGTTATTGATAAATACGGTGGCTGAATTCGATCTTCTATTTTAAGCTCCTAAGTATTTCTAATTTGGAGGCCTCGCCCACTGAGATCAAACAAACACTGGCAAGAAAAGAAACTATTGCATGATGAAAATCGGCATTCCTCACACCTGAGGTGGAGCAAAACAAAGATGTGCTTTTTGACAGTGTAAAATCTGAATTTAAAGGACTTTATCAAAACAATCTGTGAGAGAGAATAACGAAAGCAGTGAACAGCGTTGGTGTACAGGAACAGACTCAATAACTAACTTAACCAATGTCTAATGATGATTCAAATTAAATTTGACTCATCCACGTCCATACGTCATACGTAATATGTGACCTGCTTGACCCTGTGCGTTTACAGGGTTGCATTCAGTTCAGACACTAAACTGATAGAAGTCACATTTAATATGTTGTGTAATATGAACAAGCAAACAAAAAAATCAGATTCCTCCCAAAGAAATGTGAATTGTCTAAGCATAGTCGTGGAGAGCTTCCAAGGCACTAATTTCAGTTACTTATGACTAATTTGGGAGTTTAGCATTACCATTGGTGAAACACTTTTAAAGCACAGATTTGTCTTATTTGAGCTTTTGAGTCAAATTCTACATTGCATATTCCATTTTTAATATTTCATTTAATTGGATTTATTATTTTTACTTTAAATATTGGTGACTCCTTCTTAAACCCTTGACCCCTGACCTGCTGTCACTGACTGCACTGAGCTGTGTGTACTAACCCCCACCCCCCACCCACAGGCCACATGACAAATGATCAGCAAAGATTGAGAATGAAGGCCATCAATCTCTTCTTCTCTAAGGGCTGGTAGTTGAGTTCATGGAAAACGTGAAGGTCCCACTGCAGCTCTTTAGTTTTTCTTTCCTCCTCTGTAAACATTTCACATGCACGTGTGACGTGCATGGACATCAAAGCCCAAACTGATACTGTCTTCTTCATACCTGTGTGCTCTACAGCCTGTTTAGTGATTTAAGCTACAGGCTCGGCCGTTGCTTGGTTTACACGTGGAAGGTTAAGTGTAAAAGCAGACTCTGTTTTTAGTCTTTGTGACCCAACTGATGGTTCTTGTTCCCTGTTGTTTTTTTCTTAGGGGTGGTGGCTGCTCTAGACCTCTGACTCTCCTGCTTTTGTGAAAAAATGCTTTTCCAAGACGTAGCCAGAATCAGAGTGTGTTTTTGTTCTTGAATCGAGCTCCCTTTGTTTTTGTAGTATCGTCTCACAAGCTAAACCCCACCCTAAGCAATCCAACACTGTTTCTATAAATGAGAGATATTTAGTCCTGGGGAATATCTGTTCATTGCATTTTGGAAGATGTTAATCTTACAGCAGAATTGTGCGAGAATTTATACATTCCTGTGGTTAATGTGAAAGCCTGGATTCCAAGTAATAATTTTAGAGGTTTACATTATAATCTCCTTAGTATAGTAAGTTAAGCTGTTTACTGAATGAGAACATCTCGCACTGTGTTATGGTCAGTCTTTGCGGTGCACGGAGATTCCTTCTTCCAATTCAGTGATGGAACTTTTCCAATCTGCTGATGTTTGTCCTAAAATAGGTTCAGACACAAGGACAAAAAGACAAAGTTTATGTAAAATAAGCTTTGTGCTTTTTACCACACGTAGATAAAGTTGTTGGTAGTTTTCCACTAAAAATGCAAAACCCACAGTAAACGTTATACAAGTTAAAACTTACATTTAAAGCTGGTGGAGACAAACAAAAAGTTTTTTTTGTGGGCAAAGGCATGGTAAGAATGAAGTAAAAACATAAAAGAAGAAAATAAAAAGATGAATATTTATGTCATGCAACCAAGATAAGTTTGGTTGAGGAACGTTTTATTTGTATAATTTTGTTTCATTATTATAATAGAGATAGTTTCTAATTATCAAAAAGCAATCATAATTAATTACTTTTTCTAAAAGATGAATAACGTTTATGTAATCTGTAGTTACTGTTTACTATCTGTTTCTGCTGATTTTAAGTTGACTGGAACGTTTTTCACTAATAATAAAATACCAACAACAATGTCCTTGTGTGTACGTCTGCAGCTGTCGTGGTGACACACATTTTGAAAAATCTTTGATTTACGCGTTGGCACGCTATTGTGATGACATAAGGCAATAAGATCAAAGCTTTGGCTTTTCAATGTGCAGCACGATCCAAGTCTCTAAATAATTGATAGATTTGTTTTAACTGGCTTTGGGGTGCAACATGTACACACGTGCACAGCAAAAGTGCTGCACAGCAAAACTGAGTGAAATTCCACAGGAGGGTCAAGGTCAAATATCAGCAAAAGTGCATCCTGAACAAACATGACAACTGATCTGCTGTTCCTCTTTATCTCATGCATTACACTTTTAAATGCATTAAATATTTCCATTATTTTTGTGACAGATTTTTAACTGCAGGCTCTCACACAAACACATATATATATATATACACAGTATATAATTAGCCAGTCCTTTGGTTTGAAATACATAAAACATTCAATTCATCTTTTGTATTAGGGTGTAACCTAACCAGCTGTGTACAAATGTACAGATTAGTTTTTTCTTAAGTCATATATATACTGTATATATATATATATATATATATATATATATATATATATATATATATATGTATATATATATGTGTATATATATATATATATATATGTATATATATATGTATATATATATATATATATGTATATATATATGTATATATATATGTATATATATATGTATATATATATGTATATATATATGTATATATATATGTATATATATGTATATATATATATATATATATATATATATATATATATATATATATATATATATATATATATATATATGTATATATATATGTATATTATATTCGACTTATACTTTAATATTGGGATAAATCGTATCATATCGTATTGTGACCTATGTAGATAGTGGATACGATTGTGGGTACGAATCGTATCTCCAGATGTCAGGCAATACACATCCCTAGTTGTTAGTGTAGGATAGTTATGGTATTACTTTAGAAACTGTAGTTGCAGCCCTATTCCAAACGCAAGCCTTGCTTTATGGAGTCACAGCATTTTTGTGCTTTGATTCTCATGCTCAGAGCATCTCAGCAAAGTTTCCAAAAGTCCAGAGTTTCTCACTTTGACCACAAGTGCTCAAAACTCAAGTTAGAACTGTAAACTAGCAAAAAAAAAAAAAAAAAAAAAAAACGCCTGACATTTCTTTGAGCACAGACTGAAAAAAAACTGCAGATTGAATTTCAAATCTTTTCACAGATACTGGTACTTGAAAATCTTTACCATTATCTTGGTTCTGCAGGTTGTTTCTAATGCAAAGTCATAGTTATAATATTTTAGAATTTCCCCCAAACTCCTTAATAATTTCCCTCGTGAACTTCACCACTGTAGGAGTTTGATTAGCTTGCTGTGCTGCAGGCGGACACACTTACAGCTGGCTAGAGAATTACCTTGTGAACAATGTCATCTCTTTCACCTCTGTGCTTTATCATCTTCAGCATGTCCTGGAGAAATAATGTGCAAGCTGCCTGTGCCTGGTGGTCGGAGCGCTGCTATACTTTGGATTGTGGGCGTTTGTGGAATGTCAAGCTGGAAAAAAAGGCATTAATGCCCTTTGAGGCGTTTCAGAACGAGCTTTTTACTCTGTTGTTTTGCGCCTGCAGTGGTGAAAGCTGGCTGAATGTCTGGGGAAACGAGGGAGACGGGCCTGAGGCGGTTGTCTGCTATAGGTGGACGTGCCTCAGTGGTCAGCGCACAGTGTTTGTTTGTATGCGTGGAATGATACACATGATTTCTCTTTCATCAGTGAGTTCTCTGTGAACACGCTTCAATGTTAGTTTGCACACAGTTTGGCTTCAAGCCTTATTGACGGATGCTTGTTCTGTACATTATTGACATGCAGACGTCTGTAAGCTGTCTTCTGACAGGCTGGGCCTTTTTTCTTTTTTTTTCTTGAATTTATAGGATGCATTTAATGAATTGTTCGTCAGGATTTTCTTCATGAGCTTCTCAGATATTCAGTCATCAAACAATCACGTCTAAAGTTTCAAGGGAAAAGATACTGATTAGTAGCTGGAATTTGAGAGTAAGAGAATTATTGAGACTATACGCCAAAGTTTAAAGTAAAGGAAAAATTAAAATAAAACATTTTTGATTGCACTTCATTTTAAAAGCGGTGATTTCCAAAACGCATATATCAGAGGAGCAGCTTAGAGAGCTGCAAGTACAAATGCTTCCATCTATGTTAAAATAATATTAGAATATCCCAGTAAAAATATCATTTTTACTGTGGTCACAGAGTCTATTTTTGGCAGTCGTCGGCAGACATCGACATCCTTGTGTAAAACTCCTTCTACTGATGGCTCTCACGTGATCTATGAAATATGTGATCATACTCACCATGTGAGGAAATTTGACATTTTTGTTTCTTACACTTGCTACGATAAAAATAGACGGATTTTAATGTGGACAAACATGAGACACGTGACTGCGCGTGCGTGCGCATACTCGGTGCAGAAAACCATGTTGTTTACATACTGTATGTGACGCTTGAAACATTGAAAAATGGCAATGAATGAACCACTGTTAGGGCTCGAAAATAGTTTGAAGTATGTAGAAAGCTTGTCACCTGATGACGCGACTGTTTATTTAAGGAAATCGAACAATTGCGGGACCCATGCAGCATTCCTGAAAACGAGTGGTCATCCGATGTGCTCCTGACCCGATATTCAATGGCCAGACATTTATCCATATCTGATAGAAAAACCCAGTGTACTGTATATACGAAAGAAAACATAAAAGCATTCAAGGCTCTAGATACTTATAACTACTTGTTATGAATGGCCAGGTAGGCGGGCTGCTGTACTCCTGTTACCAAAGATTTCCGTGTATTTCCGCGTATTCTGATTATTGTCATTGGATGAGTTTCCAGCTCTACATTAAGTCTTCTCCTCTCTTCACTGTCCCACGTCTGCATATCAGTTCATTTTCAGCTTTTTATGGTCACGTTTTACTGGATCCAGACTGAGATAATGCTCCGTCCACTCCCGTTCACCGTCGTCTCAGCACCGATTCTGAACAAACGTAACGTGGTTATTTGGCAACTTTATGCTGTTTATTTCTGTCATAAACCAGCTGATTTTTACTTTATCCAGAACGTTTCAGTGCTCTCTTTGTGTGTATGTGCGTGTGTGCGTATGTGTGTCAGATACGTCAGCTGTCAGCCTCCGTATAATAGCACGTAACCATAAGTCTAGTCTATTCTTCTGAAAAGGATGCCCACCAGCCGGTATGTTGTAAGATTTAAGTCCTGGATTGTTGGTACTCCTATTTGTGCAATCAACAATGCAACAAGATGGCATTGTGTTGTTTTTTGAAGAAAATAAATGTGTTTCAATCTCATGCTAGTGCAATGCAGTTCTCTGGTTGTTTTGCACCGAGTTGCATGCGCTTAATTTAGTATGCATATGTCACATGAAATGGGTTTATACAAACGCAGGATTTCGTCCCAAAACATGTAAGCCAGGGTTTAGTTCATGTCATATAGTTATGTTAATTTAATTTTCAGTGAAATACCACCAATTGTTGAATCACCCTGAAGTTTTGCATGAAATCCCATGCAGCCGTGATTACGTAGTGCGAGATTTTGAACGAGATTATGAGTGAAATCTCGCATATCCGTCCATTTGCTACCTGGGGGAAAGCATGTAAACATGTGATATTCTCCTGAAACATTCATGTGAGGTATTTCTGTGTCATATAAGGGCTTGATTCTAAATAAAAAAACTAAAAAGTAACACTTTGTATTAAGGTGCTTGTAATAAGCCTTAATTAGCAGTAATTAAAAGTTAATCCTCTTAAACAGGCCGTACTAAATTCTTATTAACATTAATAAAGCTATATAATTGTTAATAAAATGATTCAGTAATATATTCATTCATGTTCTTCGCACACTTAGCCATATTAATGTTTTTTTTTTTTTTTTTTTTTTTTTTTTTTTTTTTTTTTTTTTTCTCTTGTCTGCACATTCTGTCGAAGGTTAACACTACAAGAAGTGCAATCTTTTAACAGCAATGCATATTTTGTTATTGCAATTAAATAAATTTATTTATTTCATTGCATAATTGTGACCATCACCAGCCCTCCCTAGGGAAGGGTAAGAAATACTTTATTAAAGGGAGGATGTAAAAAAAGAGAGGGCAGTGTTACACCAAGGTGAGGGGTTGGAGAGGGGTGGGGAAGTTAACAGGGAAGAGGAATACAAGATAGGAAATGGAATGGGTGGGGAGTAGTCGATAGATTTCAAGTGATGCGATGTGAAATTGTGGTTGTGTATATTGTGCTTATTGTTGAGTTATCAAGCCAGTTTGGTGACCAGTGTGCGGCTTAGGAATAATGGTGGTGGCTGTGAGCAGAGGAAGAAGTGAGTGGAAATTCCATAGAACAGGTATTTGGGAACAACGTGTCTGTGGTTGAGCCCAGTATGAGTGTTATCCCACAGCCCAAGGCCAGTGCATCCATGACAAATGTATTTCCAAGAACCGCCACTGTAAAACCCACGAGCCGCCCCCGGGCCCCGGAAGCAGCCAGGCCAGCAGCAAGAGCGGGCAACCCGGGGGCCCCCGGCGACCACCACACGGCCAAGCAGCCCCCCGAACGCCCCCAAGATCCCAAACCGAGAGGCAACCATCGCCCCCCCCATACACACCCGAGAAAGCCCCAAGGAGCCAAGGACCCAGCGCACCACGCCACCAATCCAACCCCCAACCCCCAGACCCCCCACCCCATCCCCCCCCACCCCCCCCACACCCCCGCGCCCAACCCCCCGAGGGGAGGGCCCAGAGAGCTCCCCGCCCGAGACCCCAGCGGAGGAGCCAAAGCCCACGCCCAGCAGACGACCAGAGCCACGCCGAACGGGCAGCCGGCGGGCACCCGCCGCCGGGCCCAGAGCCAGCAGGGACCCGACCCCAGGCCAGAGGGACCCGGAATGAACGCAGCACCAGGAGCAGCCCGCCCAGGGAGGACGACCACACCCCAAGCCGCATAAGGCACCAGGGGGCCGCCGGGAGTCTCCCCGTCGGCCCCCAGGCACCCCAACCTAGCCCCCCATGGCGCCCCAAATCACCTATTGTTGATGTCGCCCGCGCCACGGGCTTTAGTTTTTTTATTTATTTATTTATTTTATTTTTTTAAAAGCCAGGGCCCCCTCCAAGGGCCAAGCCAGACCGCCTTGTGCATCCCCAGCACCCTGCCTCACGGGGCACTGCCCAAGCAGGGGCCGTACCATTAGGTATGCAAGGGCGCGGCACGCGGCACCCGCCCCGAAAGACCCCCGCCAGGACCGGCCCGGCCAGCCAGCCAATCACCCCGGGCCCCAGGAGCACCCCCCGGGACCAGGACCCCCCAAGGGCAAGTCCCCGGGCCAAGCCCCCCGGGACGCACCCCCCACCCCCGCCCAGGACCCGGCCACAGCCCAGCAGGACCGCACAGCCCCGGACAGCCCAAGGCCAGCAGCCCAGGGCCCGCCGCCCCCCGGGCAGCGCCAGCCACGGAGCAGCGCCACCCACCGGCCCGCGAGCAACCGGCGATCCCCACCGCGGGGACGGAGGCACCCCAAAGGCACACATCAAGTGCGGAACCGCAGCCCCGAGCCAAAGATGCCCCGGACCCACCCACCAGTCCGCAGATGTCAGGACAGACCCACCAGGCGGCCGACAGCAACCTCCACCACCGGAACAGCTAGCGCCGCCCCCCAGTAAACAGCATCGCTCCGAGGCACCTAGCAACCCCGCCCCAACCCCGGTGAGGACACCAGCACACCCCCAGCACACCCACCCCCCAAACCGGCGAGGCAGGCCGCCCCAGGCCCGCACACCGCGGGGCCCGCCCCCAAGGCCACCAGCCGACGAAACAAGCACCAAGCCTCACCCAAGGGGAGGAAGCGTCCCCGCGCTCCACCAGGCCGACACCGCCCGGAAAGACCCCGCAAGGAGAGACCCCAGCAAAGCCCCCCCGAGACCCACCGCCACGCCCGACCACACCATCCTGATGTATTTTCACTCTATGTAGTGGCCCAGCCACCAACAGAGGGGCCAGGCCCCCACCGGAGAGGCCCAAATATGTGAGCCAACCCACCACCCTGTTATGGTGCCTCTCCATTCCCCAATGGAGAGGCACTTCCCTATCCCCTGTGTGAGTGTGTGTGTTCAGTGAATGTATGGGGTGTAATTAAAAGAAGGGGGATGGAGGGGAGCGGTGCTCCCCATCCTACCTCTGTGGATATACGTGTATGTGGTGTAATAGGCCGGAGGGTGTAAGTGAGGGTACACCCTCCGGGGGGTGGCATGTTGAGGTGTGATTAAAATTGGAGGGATTAGTAGGGTAACTAGAGGTGGGAGTGCCGCCCCCACGCCACTACATAGTGACACAGGTGGCGGCCCCCTCCACCCCCAGTCCCACCATCCAGCCCCCCAAGGGTTGGGTATGGGTGTGTGGTGCATATTGTGAATGGGCCAGACCAGCTGGGAGTGAGGTGAAGTGTACATGTAGGAGGACTGTCCGGTGCGAGCCGGGCCCGTCCGCGTGGCGGGCCACGCGAGATGGTAGATGGTGCAGACGGGCAAGCGGCACTGTGGGCCCCGGAGCAGCAAAGCCGGAGACCCCCCCCACGGCACCCCCCAGACTGCGACGGCCCCGCGGAGCACAGCGGCACCCCCCACCCCCGGGCGCAGCCAGGCACCAACCCCGTCCCCCGGTGCCCCAGGGAGCGACCCCCGCCGCACGCCGGCCCAGAGCGACGCCCCCCCGCCGCCAAGGAGAGCGGCCGAGCAGGGGGGAGGCCCGTGCCCGCACCAGGGCCAGCACAGGCCCACCCGGCGCCACGACACAACACCCTCCACCGGAAGGCGGCCCCGGCCCCCCCGACGAAAGAGGACACCATCCACCGCCAAGCAGGGCCACCCCGCCAGCCACGGACCGGCAAGCCCGAGTACCGAAGCACCCCCAGCCCGGTACCGCCATCCCACACCAACGGCGCCAGAAGAGCCCCCCCCCCCCCCACGGAGGGGACCCCCGACGACCCACGCACCGGCACGAGACACCCCCCCGACGCCAGCGCACCCCGGACGACAGCGGGCCCCAGGCCACCAGCCCCGCCCCACCCAAGGCTGCGCAGCGCCGCCACGAGCCGCGGCCGGTCCCCGGGCAGATGACAGGAGAGCACGCCCCCGGACACCCAGACCACGGATCCACCCCCGGGACACCCCCGCCCCGGAATGGCGCCCACGGCGCCCGGTGCGCCCAGCCAGCAGACCAGCCAATCCCGACGCGGATCCACCAGGCCAAGAGCCACGCGCCGCGCCCCCGCACACCCACCCAACACGACCCCCGGGGAGGCCCCATAGCACCCCCCACCCCACACCCCCAGCCGTACTGGCCACACCGGAGGGGGGCCCCGCCCGGCCCGTCACGCAAGCGACATCCCTGGCGAAGGCGCGCCCCAGGGAGCCAAGCCGAGGACCCGCAAGGGCCGACGGAGCAACCCACGGCCACACCCCGCCACCCAGCAACCCAGGAGGCAATCGCCGACCCCGGGCAGCAGCCACCCCCAAAGCCGCCCACACCCCGGATCCCCCCGGACCGGAGCCACGGACCCCACCACCCCAGGCCCCCCAACGGGACCACCCCCCAGCCAACCCATCCGGCACGGCACCGCCCGCCCCCCAGGCGGGAGCAACAGCCCCCCCACCAGCCCCCAGGCAAACGGGAGCCCCCCAAGCCCAGCCCAACCGGATGGCGGGCGCAAGAGCAAAGGAGGAGGGGGGGGAGGACGAGACAGGGGGACAGGGAGCAAGGGGAAGGAGCGGCAGAGGAGCACGCAGGGCCCCAGCCCCAGAGGCCAACCAGATGCGCATGCAAGGGGCAACAGCGCCAAATCGAACAGCCCTGGGACCCTGTGAACACCCAGAAGGAATGCACACCCGCGCCGAGGCAGCCAGGCACTCCGGCAACCCTCCCCAGCCAACCCGGCCAGGACTACCCCAGAGGCCCAAGGGCGGCCCAGGCCTACAGTTGGACTAGTGCGTTAGTAAAAAGTGGTGCTGGCAGTCGCTTGCAGGCTAGATCATGAGGCTTTAAAAATTTAGATTTAATGCAATTAAAAAAGGAGTCCAACGCTCCTCAAAGCACATTATTTTTTTTTGTTTTCTGAGAGCAGACATCTTTTCCATGGAGATAAATTCTATGAGGAGATTTTGCCATTGGTTTATGTTTAAGGATTTTTTGTCTTTCCAATTTAGTAATATTGTTTTTTTTGCTATGGCTAGTGCCGCAAGGATTGATTGTGATCGGTTTGCGGGAAGTTGAAGCATTGTCAGGTCTCCTATCAGACAAAGATTTAGAGATAAAGGAATTCTGCAGTCCAAAATGGAGGACAGTTTTTCAGTAATTAGAATCCAAAAGTGTTGCACTGGGGAGCAAAGCCATAAGGCATGTAAATAGGAATCCGCTGTATATTAATGTTAATTAATGTTTTACAGGACCTTATTAAGAGATTTTAAGGCTCATTACAAGCACCTTCATATAAATTGTTACCCATTGCTTTTTCCATTTCAGAATGCGAATCACACGTTTTCCGTGATCACTAACAATCGGAGTCCCTACAGATGGACCACATTAGGATTGGAGGAAAATGTGTTGATTTAGTATTTTTATGTAATTTCATTCATTATCATATTTCCGAAATCTAGGTCGCTTGAAGCTTTAAAGATTTGAAGCTTAAAAATCATTAGGGGAAAAAAAAGTGTTAGTGTTCCGAGATTTCTATTTGTTTCTACAAGGTCAAATACCATACATAACCATGTTTCCTAAGAATAATTGGCAGACGAGAGGAAACACTGCCTTACTTACGATTTTATGATATCAATCCCTTATACTGTCTTTTTTTTTAACAGAACAAATTAATCAAAAGACAATCTGTAAAGAAAAGCTGAAAGATTTCTTCAACACTATGGCTTATTGTGTAGTATCACATAGAGGTATATGTGTAACAGACTTGGCCTTCAGGCTACATTATGTCAGTTATGGGGATAGCTTGCCTGTCAGTGTCTGTCTTTCTCCCCAGCTATAGTTACAGTGGAGGAAGCTGAGAAAGCTTGTTTCAAAGCAAATGTGCAGAGAATAAACGCTGTGGGTGTAAACTGATCAGGCTGTAAAACATCCCTCAGCTGAATAGTCAAATGATGTCAGCCAGCAGGGGTTTTGTCACAGTGCTGCTCTGCAGGATGGGAAACTTCTACAGGTTTCTGTGGCAGTGATACCTTCAATATCAATGACTAATGAAGAACCTTGGATGGATTTGAACTTTTTAAGTATCCGGTTTGCATTTTATTTCATTTTGTAAGAAGTTCTTCACAAGCATTTTCTAATATTTACAAGCTGTAACTCGATAAACAAAAAGTTATCTAATGTCCAAAGTGAGAAGGTTCTGGGTTCAGTTTTCTGAGAGTGCAAAGTTGTTGTTGTTTTTTGCAGGTACTTTGGTTTCCTCCCACAGTTCAAAAGCATGTAATTTTAGGCTCTTTGCAGTTGCTAAATTGCTTGCTTGCTTTGTTGCAGGAGTGAACTCACTTGGAATCACTGGAATTACTCAGAATCTGTGGTCTCACATCCCATAGCAGGCACTGAGCCTCCAAGTCACAGGGGACTCCACTTTCACTTGTTTTATCCTGTGGCCGTTTGAGCAATTAGGTGTGTTTCCTTTCTCTAGATAAGGTCCTCAGAAACTGCGTCTTTATCCCAACACTGGTGTGTAATGTATGGCTGAGTAGCCAGCATCTGTTTGTTGTGTAGAATGAGCGTCTTCCTTTGTTAAGATGCTGTCATAAAGAGGTGCTTGCTGTTTGTGTGTTTACAAAAATGCATTATTGTGCCTAATCGGGTGAATAATGTGCGTCCCGTGATTGCAGAGTGGAATTTTCTTAAACAAGTGGGAGTTAACCACATTTTCAAGTGATTTAGAGCAGTGGTTCTCAACCTTTTCAGCCTGCAACCACCAAAATAAAGGTTCCAGAGATTGGGGACCCCCACTATACCTGAAGGTGGTTGAACACAGACATGAACATTGAAGAACACTCATGTGGAGACATCTATAAGGGGGGTTAAAGGGGAGAGCTTTTTGGGGGCCATCTATAAAGTCAGCAAAATGATGGTCCATTGTCATGTGAATCTGATAATCACATATATTTATCTGAAGTTTATTATTATTTGCGCCTTACTACATAGTCATTTTAAAGATGTAAATCCTGTTTTAATCAGAAATAAAATGGCTTAAAAGTGACCAAAAATGGTGGAAAAGGTGGTGAAATGGGATTTTAAAAACCACAGAAATATTTTAAAAGTTGTACATTAGAGTGGCCGAAAACAGACAGAAAAAGTAGTTGAAAGGGTTCAAAATGTGTTGGGGTAATGTAATTTAAAATGTAGGAACAATTACTTTACACTTGCAAATAATGGGCATGACAAATCATGAATGTTTGAGTGTCTGTGATAAAAGCGTTATATAAAATCCAATGCATTATTATTATTATTATTGGTAAATGGACTTGATTTATATAGAGCTTTATCACCACACTGAAGCAGTCTCAAAGCGCTTTACATATCAGCTCATTCACCCAATCACTCTCACATTCACACACCAGTGGGACAGGACTGACATGCAAGGCGCTAGTCGACCACTGGGAGCAACTTAGGGTTCAGTGTCTTGCCCAAGGACACTTCGACACATAGTCAGGTACTGGGATCGAACCCCCAACCTCTCGATCAGAAGACAACCCTCTACCACCTGAGCCACGGGTGGTTATTATTATTAATGTGGTTAAATTGGCCAAAATAAGCATGAAATATGGTGAAAACAGGTTAAAATAGACAATAATGGTTCAACATATGCAACAATAGGTGGAAAAAGTGGTGGGAAGGGTTTATAAGTGCTGAAAATGTCTTGAAAGTGGAAAAAATGTGTAGAAAATGCATTGAAATTTGTTGAAGTGGCAGAAATGGGATATGACAAGAAAATATGATAAAAAAAGGTTAAAATATGGCAAGTTTGGTGTAGTTGCAGAAAAATTGTAAAAATAAGCAAAAGTGGGCTCAAGGTCTTTAGATTATATTCTTAGTTTTTTTAAGGCATCTGGCAACCCCCTCCTAGTGTCTCACGACCCCAAATGGCGTCTTTACCCCAAGGTTGAGAACCCCTGATTTAGATGAAAATTCCATTAAGTTCCGCAGTTAATTGGCTTAGAATGACCTAATTTACTGTCTTAGGGAGTGAATATTGTAGAAACATATTATTATCCATAAAGTCCATTAAAAAATCTCAGACCGACCTGCCTGTGAATACTGGGAGATGAGTTTTCATTTGCAAAAGTCTCCAATAACACTGGAAAAAGTCGCTACATCTGTCGCTAGTCGCTTTATGTGATAAAGGAGGAAGGAATCTGAAAACTTGCTAAATATAGCAACAATGATGCTAAATCTCACTTCTGGGAGATTGTGCATGATTTGCAGGCAATAATATGCGTGAGATTCCCACAACTTGGGATGTGTGCATCTACACGCTTCACACAAGTTTTGCTGTCACATGCTGAAAAAAACAGTCCCGTTACAAAACACTGCTTGGCAACCTTACGCAGCTATATACTGGTATTGCAGTACATAGCACTAAGTCATGGGTCACTGCTCCCCATCACCCCCCAGAAGGGATGGTTGACTGTGTATATAAACATTCTCTTTTACTGCAGTGGTTTTTCTTTGTCATAATTGCACAGACAGAGGGTTAGCAGGTTGCAGGTAGTTCTGCACTCCTTCACTCTTTTTCTTTTCCCCCCATGCATTAAACAAAGGGGTGCAACACATTTTTTTTTTTTTTTTTTTTTTTTTTAAAGACAAAAATGTAATTAAAAACTAAAATTGCAAATGTAGTTGTAAATTATTTACAGGACAATATTTGTGATACTACAAATATAAATTATTGTTTGTCTTTATAATGATAATAACATAATAATATTAATCCTTTGTGAACAGGTACAAAAATGACTCAATTTTCTCACTTTTGCTATTTGTGATAATTTTTAAAGTCAGAGCATTTCAAAGATTCATATAGGATTTATGTAATAGCTTTGCTGATTGCTGTAGATACTGAAATCAGAATCATACATAACATTTTATTTTGTTTTAGTGACATATTAATGATAAAACGCAGTCAAAAATATTGGACTGTGTCATTTTTATAAGGTATTCATATCTTGAGTGCATCAGTATGCCATGTCAACTCAACATTATTTTGCACTGTCATATTTCAACACTGTATAATGTTTTTATTGGCCGGGTTGTCGACAAATGTTTGACTAAATTACGCAAACAGAAATTCCCACAGTGAGTGATTTGATCTCCATTACTTGCTTTTATTTGTGCTATAAATTCTTGTGTAGCTGGTGTTTAAATTGCTATACGGTTCTTTTGTTGTGAGGCTGTTACAATGTATTTAAAATGTCAGGGGTTTGTTGTCCCCCTCATTCTTCTTCATTGTAGCACAGGAAACTTCTGTACTCAGTCACCCAAAGGAATTATGTCACACGCGCATAAATAGATTTTGAATGCCCAAAGTCGGTGTGTATGTTTGGAAAGGACATTATTCAACCTGTCGGAGTCTTATTTTGAAGTGTGGTTTGTAGGATGTGGAAGTGTTTGACGATAAGGGGCATGTTAATGTAAGTTAACCATTAGAAACAGTGTTATCAGGCGTACGACAGAAGGATGTGTCCATCAGCAGCAGAGCGGTCAGTCCTCGGCTGGTATTTCCGACGTTTCAACCACATTTATGGTACAGTGACAAAACATATTGGTAACATTGATGTGATTTAGTATGTCAGTGGAAGTGTGAAATCTCTTTTTGTTTGTGGGAACAATAAATCGCAACAAGATCAAAGCACTGCTTCCAGTTGGAGATGATGTCAGGAGATCAAAGTCAATTTCCTGACAAAAAAAGCTGTCTAAATAAATGAAACCTTAACATATTATTCAAAAAGAAGACAACATGAACTTGCTGGAATTAACTACACAGAAGTCAAGGATGCATCAAAGTGATCAGCAGATGCCTCTGAATAAGACTGGTAGTTGACAGTCGAAATATGTCAGGAGCTCAAAGTAAATTTTCTGAAAAAAAGTTGTCTGAATAAATGAAACCTTAACATATTATTCAAAAAGAAGACAACATGAACTTAATGGAATGACTACACAGAACTCATGAACGCATCAAAGTGATCAGCAAACGCCTCTGAAGATGACTGGTAGTTGACAGTCGAAATATGTCAGGAGATCAAAGTAAATTTTCTGAAAAAAAAGTTGTCTGAATAAATGAAACTTTAACATTACAGGATATTTTTTATGATTATGTAAAATCATAGTGTAGGCCTCTCAGTAAGAATGAAGTAAAAACACATCTATGCTTTCGTCTATGGGACTCCACGTCCCACAATGCAATGCGCAAAACATTTTCAAATGGAGTGTTTATGGTGGAGATATAAACACATTTTCTGGCGATAATTTAAACCTTTTAGATCTTTTTTCAAGCAAAAATCTTCCATTTAGTGATCTGAGTTCTACGTATTTTATCTGATAAAAGAAAAATTGTGTCCAGCAGAGTTAAGCCCTAATTTATTTGTCAATCGTAACACCCTCAGGCCTTTCTCCACACTTGTAGCTTCACCTTTCACCTCTTGAATCAGCCTTTTCGTTTGTAGTTCAATGTTCACTTTGCAACGGGCAGCCCGTGTCCACATGCTAAGGTCATATGTGATACACAAAGAGCTTTGGGGCTTTTTTTAGCCTCAGTCAGGGGCCATCAGCATCAAAAGAGCCCGTGGCTCATCGCTGACCTTTTGGTGTTGGGCTTGCACAGATGTACCACCAAGCTGTGGCTTATACTTTCATCTGTTCCTTCTTAGCTGGTGATGAGCCAAAGGCCGTTATGGCCACTGATGGATTGGTGCAGCGCTAAGAAAGGATCCAAAGGTCACTGAGGTCCCACCTGGCAGGCAAAGTGACATCAGTTGTGTTGTCTGTGAGGCTGAAACCGAAAGCGTTACACAAACTTTGATGGATTAATGACTTCTGGTGGGGAAGATTACGGTAATGGAATAGTGGTTTCATCAGGATCAAAAGTTCACAACAGTATTATTGCATTCTCCACTTGACTGAGCTACAAGAACACTGAGATTATACTATAGGCTAATGCAGCAGTCCCATATAATCCTTCTGCATTGTACAGTCAGAGATGGCCAAGCACCGACAGAAGAGAGTTTCCCTTTTTTCTCACATCTAGTTTGTGAAGGATGAGATGCAGGATGAAAGATGCGACAAAGGAGTGAAAATCCCTTCTGGACACTCTCAATTTTTTAGGTGTTGGTCTGAATAAGAAATAAAATATAGACACAAAGACAGACAGAATAACAAAAGAAATGGAGAAGCAAAAAAAGGATAGTTGAAGAGGAAAACTGAAAACCAAGACAATGAGGTCCTGCGGGTATTTCCTTGTTTTGTGTAAGGTTATCCCGTACAGGGCAGATTTCCAAACTGCTTTCACCCTGATGTCATTGAACATATGATATATATAAAACAGTGTGGCATCAAACAAACTGAGATACAAGCTTGTGTTTGTTTGGCTTTCACAATAGAGCTCCAAGTACAAGTAAATCAAGTGCTTTGTAATGGATTCCACAAGCATTAATGAGTCATAGCGGTGGTATATCTCAGACTCTGACTTTTCATTCCACTCGCCTTCGCTGTCTATCTTATGAGTCTCTGAACAAACTAAAGGAGTGAGTGTGTGAGGCAGCTACTTCCTGGTTATGGGTGTAATTTCCTGTGTGGAAAACCTTTACACCTTCATGATCTCCATCCCTACACAAAGGACACTTTACGAACAAATATCCGACAAACACTTCTGATCAACGGATAACTTTAACTGTTGTTTGCACACAACCATTTAAAGTAGTTTTGATAAAAACACACACTCATACACAAATAAGCATATTTTATACATTCTCTTAGAATTACCCCCATTAGCCACTTTCTAAACAGACTGTGCTGGTACGCAGGAATTTGTGGCCATATATATTTATATTTTCAACACATTTTCAGGAAATCCTGCACACTTCGGTCTAAAATTGTTTTTTTGACATTTTTACCAATTGTTCCGTGATTATTCAATAGGCACTCTGTAAATTTTTAGTTTGATCGGATGAATACTTTTTGAGATATGGCCAATATAGTGAGGGGGTTAAGTGTCCATTTTTGCGCGTCCTTATTTTTCTTCCATTTTCAGCTGTCAATATTTCAGAAACTACACCACATAGGAAACTGAATTTTAGTATAGTAAAACAGCTCCACCTACTCTCTCAGAATATACAAAAATATCTGCTACGCATCCTATCTGGTGGACATGCCAGCCCCTCAAAATTGGAAAAAAGTCTGTCGAGGTTTCAGGCTCAACCATGTTTGGGCCTTCCGTAAACAACTTTGCGTGTGTCTCAGCTCCTTGTAATTTGGACCAGCTTTGAGCTCTGTACATAGACTGTTCAAATCACTAATGATTAGTCAGATATATGCATTGGTTCTTGGGTGATAGTCTCTAAAAATTTGAAAAAAAATTGTTTTTTTTTACTAGAGCTGTATTACTATACCAAATTTCCCTTTCCTACGTGTTGTAATTCCTGAGATATTGGAAGCTGAATATGGAAGAAAAATAAGGACGCACGAAAATGGACACACATTCCTCACTAAATTGGCTATTTCTCAATAAGTATTCAAAATTTCCGAATTTTTTGAGACCGAAGTGCATAGACCATTTGGTGAAATGACATGGAATGACACTATATCAACTGTAGCACCTTCAGGTATAAATAGCTGGCCAATGGGTAAACTAGTGTAAAGTGAAACTCAAATTGTATATTGTGCTTTAAACACTGGTTTATTTGGGAGTTAATTTTGTTCTTGTTTGCAATGGACGCGCCGTGCCTCAGTGGCTAAGTTTGGACAGAAAGCTACAGTATGTAGATGTACACGCATGCAACAATCCTCTCCACTGTTTTCCCCTCACTGTTGTTATGTATCCATGTCCTCATCTGTTCCTCACCTCCCTTCATTTATCTCTGAACCATTTGTCTTCTTCTACTCTCAGTTTCTCTACGTCTTTGCCTCGGTCCGTCTCCCACTTCACTCCCTCCTCCTGTCTCCCGTCCTCCTCAGTCTTTGTCCATTCCACTTCATGTCAGAATTTCCATTATACTTAGTGAAAGTAAGTTGTTTTTTTTCTCAACCTCGACAGACTGACGGTATTGCTCTATTTCTTCTCCGAGGGTCCTTATAAGGGAACCATACTAAAGGGTCCGGCTTGCCTCAGAGACTTGTTTAGCTTATGATTTATAGTAATGTCCCTCTCCTATCTCATTTCTGGGCTCTCACTGTGCCTTCACATCGCACACCTTTGTGGCCTGAGTCAGCAATTGTGCGTATAAACATCTGTGGTGAAGACGTAGACTCACATTTTTCTTCCATCTGCTGGCTCGGACAAATGTGGGATTCCTGTGGCTCTTTGGAAAACAGTCCAACTCTTTTCTCTTATTACACACCTTATTGAACAACACAGTTTGACTTCAGTGCAGACAGATTAAATAATTAGGTCTGTAAATGGAGCTGCCGGAGCGTGACAGGCCCATATTTTTAAATTAGTAATCCTCTAAGCACAATAGACGTGCATTATATGTGTCAGTCATTAGATCGGGGCCTGCATGGAAGATAATTCCAGCCGCGTGGTAGGGATGTGTGTGAGATAAGCTGTGCGATATGTAGGTTATGTTTGTGTATCATGAGAATCTGGGTGGAACAGGAATTAAGATTATCTATTGTATGTCATAAACGTGCAGGTTTGTGTACACTACCCTTTGTTTATTTAACCCATGTGCTAAAAGTGGAAAACAGTGCAGGTTTGCAGCTTTGTCTTCTGTTTGATTTATATACTATTAGGCCTGGGCAATATATTGAGATTCAAGATATATCAAGTTTTCTATTTTGGCAATATAGAAAATTACAATATTGAATATCACGTTTTTTTTAAATTTATTTTATTGCTTATTTTGTTTTGAAATACTCATTTTAGAAGTTGATACTTCAGAACAGCATGAAAAGCTCAGTTAGATGGATTTCTGAGTGCGTCCTAACCCATACCTTCATTTAAACAAGCCACACTACAGAACTCACTCACACGTGCTGTCCCTTAGAGGCGAAAAAGCCAAAAGTGGGACATATTATGCAGCTGTTTGTTAATAAATGTGCCTGTGTGGCATTTTGCACCAGCAAATTTAATTCAGAATTGTTTCTCTGGTAAGACTTTATTGAATTAAAAAATATCGAGATTTATATCGTATATCTCCATTTTGAGAAAAAAATATTGACATACATACTATACATGGTTCTCGCCAGCACTTTTGAGTGTAGGGGGCCCCTCCGGGGTAAATTTGCTCTCCTACGGTGTGATGTTATCCTCTACGGTGTATTTTGACCAGCGTAAGGGGCTTTTCTGTTGTTGTTTTTTTTCTTTTTTAATCAGTACGTCGAATTATTTGTTGCACACTTGGACTTCCAGGCGTGCCCTTGTTGTTTAAACCTTTTTTAATCTGCATAACCGAGAAACACAAACATCAGCCGCACTGTCTATTTAATACAGGCGATTTGCTTAGATGCTCCCGTCTTCACCTGAGGACCCCTGCAGCCACTTAACTGCCCCAGATTTTGCCTGTGTGCATCCTCCGCTTGGTAACCGTAATCACCGTCCCACATAAACAGTGTGCTTCAACCAGTCGTAGTGTGTAGCGCCACATGAAGCTGCTCGTCATGGTTATAATTAATAGTAATTATGGGTTATTCTACATGCGCGCGTGCATTGGTGTGAATAGATTCAGGTTGAAATGGATTCGGGCTTAAAAAGACATCGGACAGGTTTGGGCCGTGTTCTGTTGGGCTCAGACCGGGTCAGGTCTTCTTTTTAGGCCCGATTAAAGCTCTACTGTGTGCATCCTCCGCTTTGTAACCCATAATCACCGTCCAATAAAAAACAGTGTGTTTCATAATCTCAAATTTAATGAGTTGGGGGGGGTGTCCATAACAGTCCCAATATTACTGCAGGTCCCACATAATTACTCATTTAAATTTGAGAAGCCCGTCTTTGAATCAGTTTTTTTCTTGTCTATACAGTGTCTGTGAGTATTTATTAATGGAGGAACTATACCAAGCATGAGTAATACTCTAACTACATTCATCATCACCTTCACCATTTCAACAAATAACTTAAACTTAAAATAATAACAAATAACATAAAAAACAACAAACCTTTAGCTGTATTTCACAAATTGTGGCTGTCTGAGGGTTTTGCACACCTTGCGATCCCCTTACGCTGTGAACGTTTTTTGGTGAGAACCGTGCTATGTTTTTTGTCCACTTGCCCAAACAGCAATAACAGTGTGACGTATGTCGGAGGCCTTGGAGAAAGCACGCGTCCAGCAACAGATGGCCATCAGCAAACTTGGCTGCTTTGGTTTCCAGCGAGGAGCTGGAGGAGATCTGAGGGTTAGCAGGCAAACACTGATATCTTGAGTCAGTGAAGGGTTGTGGCTTTGCAAGAATTGGCACGAAACTCTATTAAAATCAAGTAAATCATTCCGAGTCACAGGTCCACATCGGGATCAAGGCAGGAAGGAAATCCAAGCCTGAAACAAAGGATTAAGGCATTTTTGTGTGTGTGTGTGTGTGTGTGCTTGTGAAGGTGTGTTTTCCTGCAGCCTGTTATTAGAGGGCAACTCTCTGTAAATGTGGCAGAGGAGAATGATGGATCATTCTCTGCAGCGCTTTGGCTTATGACAAATGTTAGTGTTGTCACAAACCACAGATTTCTGTGCAACAACTTCTGCACGTTTGAGTTATTGCTCGACTTGAAGTTTGTCGTGCATGGTGCAGCTTTAATGTCTGGCTGTATGAATTCGATGTTTTTGTCAGGGTGTTACATCAAAGTGTCACCTGGTGAGTTGCGTGTGCACACAAGCCTGCAACTTTGCCTGTTTGTACACGTGTATTAACCGGTTTGTTTACTTATCCCACCACGTGCAACACTAATATGCAAATGAGCACAATTTCAACACACTTTTAAAGGCTTTTTTTATGGGTTGTGCATGTTTGTAACAAGATGGAGTGATATGGGGGGGGTGTTGGGTGGAGTGACAGTTGGCGGCTGGAAAATTGAAGGGTTTCCTCATTTTAGCAACGGCTGAATACTTCCCATTCAGCACACCATCAGTTCACACAGACACCCAGTTAGTGTCGCAAAGATGACACACAATCCCCCAATATTTTACAGCTGTGTGTGTGGTTAGTGCTTCTGTCTTGTGCTGAAAGATTTATATGTTACTGGTAAGTTCTCACATGTAAGCTAGCAGACTTTCAATTTCAGATTACTGAAAAAATATCATTCTTGGAGTCCCTTTGTCTTGTTTGACATTGATCATTTTCATACTTTTTCTTAAAATTTTACTTACTTTTTGCTTGTTAAATTGTTAGAAATGAGAAAAGGCTACACAAAAAGAGCAAATAGCGTTTGTTGAAACATAACAGATTTACTTCACCATTTGTTATTGAAAAGTTATTCAAAACAACTTAACTTGTACTTGTTTTAAAATAAATCAAAAAAATTCACTGTACTTTAATACATTTTGAAAACTGCCTTAAAAGTACTAAAATTATTTTATTCAAAATTAATTTCTCTATTCAGTGGCAACTTAGTTTTCGCAAGTATATATCTGAATAAAAATGTCTTGTGATTTTAGGCCATTGAAATTTCTGGCCAAGCTTCCATTATTGGTTTTAAAACCTGGCCCAACTTAATAAACTATTTAACACCCATTGTCTGTTGGATGAATAGTTGGAACTTGTAACAACTTTAAACAATAGTTTAAAAAAGCAACAACCTGTTGGAGAAAAGTTGGACCACAAATTATGGTGAACAAGGACCAAAAAAGGAATTCATATTGTAGAGTTGATTATCCTCAATGAACCTATTGTAAAGCTCAATACCACAATAAAGGATCCCTGATATTAGTTGGCTCAGGTAGTTTGACATCTGGAGAGTGAAGAGATTAGGAAATTATAGATATTTGAGAGTAGGAGTGTGACGATATCTCGATGCGGCGTTATATCACAATAATTTTTGCACGATCGATTATCGATATGCTCGCACTAAGTATTGTTTTTTAATTTAATTCATTTATTTTTTAATATTGCATTATAATGGTGTCACTGGTAAGAAATACCTTATTTTTTGTTTATAGAAAGCACTAATGGAGATACTTATTCGTTTACATTGGTATGTTGACACTTATTTACATAAATGTTGCACTAAAATAGTGTCACTGTTCATAGGACACTTTTTCAAGTTATTGTCTTTCAGAGATATAAAATAAAAATTGTATTTTTTCACTTAATATATTTTTTTCTTGTTATGTCATAGATTTTCAGATTGATTTCTGACCAATATATCGATAATCGCACTATCGTCATATCGTGAGCTTTGTATCGTATCGTATCGTGAGGTACCCAGAGGTTCCCACCACTATTTGAGAGCTTGCGTTTGAACCAAGATGGACTGGTGCCCTGTCTAGGGTGTACCCCTGTCTAACACCCAATAAGAGCTTAAGATAGGAACCAGCAGACCCCCGCAACCCTTAAAAAGGAACTACTGGGTCAGAAAATGGATGGATGGATGTTTAAACCCCGCCCTCTGAGTACAGAATAGATAGTCCCTTATTGTTTTCTTCAGATGTAGGTGAGCTGCTAAAAACTAACCTGAAGTGTGGGTTCTCCTGTTGGGAAGCAATCCTGTAGTGGTTCTTTCTGAAATGGTTCAGATTGTAGAGCTACGTGGGAGGAAAAAGGCCTTATATCATTGCCTGGGTAATGAAGGGTTCAGATAGTCCTACAGGAGGAGATGAGGTGGTTTATGTTGCTTTTTGTACTTGTTACATGTTACATCAGTGAGAAAAACAAAATCAGAAAAGTCAAATGCTGATCAGATAGTTTTAACTGAGCTTTGTGTGATGATGGCCCTAAAAGCACACCGTGACCCATAAGTGGGCTCTCCCTTTCTTCTACCCTTTTTGTTGAACTCTTGTCAATCAGGGTCCATTGACCTTGTGTTGCCCCCTGAGATTAGTCGCCTTTATTATCGCACTCCGTTAAATGTCCATGAACAGATGAGACAGGGAAGACATAAAGGGCCCCAGCTGTTCCTTCTTACATTGTAATCTGCACAACCTCATTATTGTACGGTCTGAGCTTAGATCACCACCACACAGGCTGGTAAACTGACATGAAGATACAAATATACAGACAAATGAGTCAAAGGTCATCCTGCTCCCGGCTTGTTTGTTCTTGAAAGTAATACAAAACGCCCTCGACATAAAGGGAGCGAAAGGTGACTTGGATGTTTCTCAGAGATGTCACTTTCTTTGCTTACTTCTTGAATGTCAGTTTAGTACAAAACAAGCTGATGATTGCAGTGAAGTCCATTAGATATTTTCACCTTTTGTTTATTAGTCAAAGAAAATATGTTTGATAAATAAAGATTTATTGACCAAAACAGCCCAGTTAGTGCAGATGGCAGAACATTAGGAAGCATGAAGAAGAAACATTAAGGAGATGAATTTAGTAGACAGTAAACATCATCATGGGGCAAGGTTTGGGCTGGTTAAAGAGTAATTAAAAAAGAAAACCAATGTACCGAAGATACTGTTATTGTTCAGAATTGATCCCGTAACCATCAGCATGTAAGACAAAACCTATACAGGTATACTATATACATACTATATAGGCCTGAGCTGCATTTTATATTGAAAAGCTTCTGATGCAGCTGTGGACTCGATAAAAAAAAAAAAATTGAAATAAATTTGTAATTAATTAATTTTGATTAATTAATTGTCTGACAATATTTGACACGAGAAGCAACTTTTTTCAATTTAAAGGAATTTTCATATATGACTGAATCAATGAAAATAATAAATGAGCTTAAACAACAGAGTATGAACATAATGTACAATATGAATAAAGAATATTATGATTGCACAAATTTAATTTTAAGTAAGCTATATTCATGCTTTTCTGGATTTCTTTGTAGACTTTCTAAAACAAAGGTGTTTTTGTGTATTAAAATAAAAAACAGCACTTAGTACAGTACATTCCAGAGAAGTGGGAACAGTGCAGAATAGCAGCACCGGGGGCTGAGTGCAAACTCTGAGGGCTGACGTTGGCTTTTGCTGCTCCGATAGGCATTAGAATTTGTAATAACAATTCCAGACACGTAAAAAACAAAAACCTCCAACACACATCTTTGTGTTGTCCTCGGCTGCTCCCATCAATTCTTTATTAAAGAATACAATTGTTCAGAAAAGTACCTTCAAAGTTTTTGTCTTTTATAATAAATGGGCATGTATTTTGTTGAATGGTACGGCATATATACTGTGTGATATGATTTATTTTGTAAACATGACCAGTACAGTTAGGAGAAAACAACACTAGGTCCTATGATCACATCACAGTTTTCAATCTAGTCATCCATCATTCTGGTTGTTATTCTAAAATGTTCCTGCTCAACAAACCACACTGCAGGTTTACGCCTTTTCATCCCTTTTGGAGGATTTCTTCTTCAGACAGACGCTCTTTGGCTTTGCTCTCATGGGTCTGATTGGATGATTGCACGCTGTCATTTCTCTGCTCTCCTTAAATCAATCTCTCCAGCAGCTGCTGCTTCTCCCTCACTCGCTCGCCACGATGCTCTTTCTTCGCCCCGCCAGCTTTTTTTTTTTATGGCATTCACCTCCGACACGTCTGACCAGCAGAACTGGTTTTTCGGGGTGTTTTTAGTAGCACGTTTTGCCCTTTCTCAGCCTTTACGCTCTAATGTTACATTTCAACGAAATATTTGTTGTGAATATAAATAAAGGTAATTACCGGAAAACCAAAAGTGCAGCGACTGAGCTTTAAGATGCATTTAATCCTGTTGGGGAAAAAACTAATCTGTGAAAAAAAGAGTACTTAACACATCAGGACTTTGTGTAATGAGTCTTTTTTAGTTGTCAGTTATCTATTTTACTTGTAAACCAACAGTCAGGTGTGCAATATTTGAGTTATATTATTAATCTGTATCATGCTGACATCATCCCATATCCCATTTAAAGATATCATTAAAAAGTTAACGATAAAAGTGAAATACATGGTGCACTAATGGTCCTCGTGGGCTTCTGTAATCTAAGAAAAATATAGATTTTGTTCCTGAGGAAAAACCACATGGTTGGCTTTTACTTACCTAAAATATCATTACATCACCTGTTAAGAAAAATAAATTAAAACAATTAAAGCTCATTCTAATAATTGTGACTAATTGTGTCATTACTGGGGTAGCTTCTGTGTGAGGTAGATTAGTTAAACGATGGATGAGCATTTTCAATCCCCCCAAAAAATAGCCTAACTTCCAGGGGCTATTGTGAAGACATACATCAATAAGGACAAGTAAATGGAGTCAATTGAAGGGCCATATGTTGAGGCCAAGGGCCTGTCATTGGTGATTTACTCTTGTTCCCTGATGGGTCATTAAACTAGCAGGTTAATTTAGTGAGGATCAGGTGACTAATCAGAGCAGGCTTGAGGTTTGGTTTATCAAACACTTCATTTTTTTTTATCATATTAATGCAGGTGTGAGTTTAAAATCCTCTGTTTACTTTTATTCTCAATAGTATCATCCCGTTCTCCAATTCCTGTGTGATCTTTCCATTCCAAAGGTTTTCACAGGAGCTCCTTCCTGGTTACTTGCAAACACTGTGTGTTTAAGAGGGAAGGTCAACACAAACACACACACACACACACACACACACACACACACGCGCACACACACACACACACACACAAGTTACTCTCTTGGCTTTGCTCCAAACCAGCAGGAAAGAGAAAGGAAACAGAGATCCTACTTCCTCTACGTACAGACGAGCTCCTACACAATGGAACAGGAAGTGCCTGGTAACCATAAGAGAGGCTGTGGAGTGTGAAGGAAAGATAAAGTGATCTCCTTGTACTATTAACAGCTCTGTCTTTCCATGTTCCTCCTGCCCCGTCATTTTCCACCACTCTAACTGTCAGTGGGCAGCCAATGTCTGTGCATTTGCCTATAATGTCATTTAGAAATGATCAGAGTCTATTTTTTATTTGTGTATTTGTTGTGTGGTCGATTCCTCACGGCTGCTAAACAAATACGGTGCAATGCAAAATGAAATTGTCAGTCAGATGACACAAATGTGCTGCAGCTGTTGTCGCCATATAGACTTTGGCTTGGGAATAAGAATAATGTTAAGACTGAAAGTGTTTAGAAAAATTATAGGTAGCTTCAGTTCCTAAGTGGCGCCCTACAAGTTAAGGTTCTGATCATGATTTATTCTAGTTCCTGCTTCGCGGTTACTCCATCTCTGTGTCTGTATGTGGGTTTAGTTCCCTTCTGTTTTCAGCATTCCCTGCATTGTCATTGTATACTGTAAGTGCAGAGAGATTGAGGATGTGTTCGAAATCTCATACTAACGTACTACTCATACTAAGTCTGACATCAAAATTAGTATGTAGTGCATTCACATTAGATAGTATGTAAAAACTGAGTACGTGAGAAATATCTGGATGTATAGTATATCGGGACATTTTTTAAGTATACACTGTGGGCACACTCGTCATACTCAAGCGCCCCGTGATAAATTGCGAGAGAAACGTAAAATTGTCCTGGGACTGGCTTCAAGCTAAAAGTCAAACATCCTTTTTTGAAAACAAAAGCATCTCTTCTTGTTTTCCATTAGTTTTCTTTTGTAAATAGGGCTCTTGTTTTGAAGTTAACCAGAGATTTTGTCAGTAGCACAATGGCGGGTCTTCGAAAATCTTTGAAATGTGTTTTTGCCAGTTTTATGGATCAAATGATCACATGTTGATATTCTACTTGGTCACTTTCTCACTCGAAAGGCTTTCAGAACTTTCAAAAGTGGCGAATCAACGGAGATATTTAGCCTCAGTGTGATTCAGATTATTTGTCATATGTATCTTGGGAAACTTGGAAGTATTACTTCATTGGGAATGGTCATCATCCTAATCCTCCTAACCAAACTTTTAGTACATAGTAGACAGTATATACTCATTGAGTTTGTGGTGCATAGTACGGAGTATGCCATTTTTAACACAGTCTGAGTTACAATTCCTTCTGTTTTGACTCAGGTGTTTCTCATGCCCTGATTACCTTCGATGCACTGTTAAAGAAGTGCTTGCTCACAGTGTTTGCATGTGGAATTCCTTTGATGCTCCGCTTCAACTCCTTGTTTTCCTAGTGCTGAGTTTGTGTTTTCACAGTATTCCCTGTTCAGACAGTTTGTTTCTCTGTGGTTTATTTAAGAATACTTTAGTTTCTGGACTCTGTTCCTTCTGTTCTTTGGTCATTTTAAGCTTCATTAAATATGGACGTGCTTTTTATTCCAAAAGCAAAAGTAATTTCTTCATCACTGGATTCGGATCCTCCAACATCTAACAGGAAAAAAAGAGATTGATGAATAAATTGATAGATGACAGACAAACAAACAGAAGTTTATGACGGCGGGCTCAGACTGCTTCAATTTTAAGAAGAGCCAAAAAAACAAAACAAAAAAAAAAATAACGCTTTTTTGGGAAAAAAAAATAACGCTTTTTTGGGGAAAAAAATAAATGTGCGTTTAAACAATAAATGTGAAATACAATTTACAGAACACAGAGAATATACAAACCTTTTAATCCCAAACATGTGGAACGGTTTTTCTCAGTAATAACTGTTTCTCCTGTAAAATCATGCTGGTGCTTTAAAGGGCCGAATTTGACCACTGGGCTTTGAGTTTCACACATTTGATCTTTAGAGTTGATTTTTCCTAGCTTGACACCACACCTATTAAACCCATCTCTTTCTTTATCGAATGTAATCTCTGTTCTGTCCGTCGCCCAGTCAATTCCATTCCCCCGCTCCTGTCTACCCTTATCCTCCGTCTATAACCTCAGCCTTTCACTAACTTTCTCTTTGCTTGTTTAATCATCTCTCCTTTTCACTCCCTCGTCTTTCCTCAAGTGAATCTCACCACCAGTCCAGAGACATCAAAGACATTCAGAGCACCCCCTCCACCCCTTCCTCACCCTGTAGCAGTCATTTAGCCAGGCATCATACCAAGGCCAGGTACCCTCAGGGGAGGATCTGGAAACTATGGATGCGCATAGCACCATGTCTGCTATGGATTGTTTGGAAAAAGCAAAGACCTATATAAGGTTACAATGTTATATTTTATTGCTGATAATGGGCTTAATCATTTTAATCATGACTATTTTTAGAGAAGATTCATATGTTCCAGGAAATTCCATAAGACTTAACTTGTATTAATGAGCTTTAAGCATGGCATTTATTTAGTCTTTCACAAGCTGATGGACTTTGGACCACACACTGTAATTCATTTCTTAATCTTTTGGATTATATTTCTGGCTCAACAATGGGCAAATTTACAAGGACATAGAACTGTCATCAAACTTCCAGTCCCGAGATGGTTGTGTGTTGCTTGTTTTCAAAGCAGATGCATATTGTTAGTGCTGTTGTCAGTAGTTTTTTCAAGCTTGCTGATAGCTTTGCTGTCACGAAGCTCCTAATCTACACAAACGGCAAATGCACAGAAGTCTGTATGAGACAAGAGACCAACTGTTCAATCATTGGTGAGAAAATAAACAAGTTTTATTTTTCTAAAATGTAATTAAAGCTTCGGATCTAAATATCCTTGTATAACTTTTCTCTCTTTTTTTTTTTTTTTTGCAAATCTTTTAGGTTTAGGGAGCTCCAACAAGCTCTCAGTTTGCAGGAGATTACTCATACATTAATGGATTATTTCTCTTCAAATAATAGAGATTATCCCCACTGTTGTTTATAAGTGCAGTCCTGCTGTGAAAGTCCCCGTGATGGCGTGTGTGTACCATTTGGATCAGAGCAGATCATCACACGTGCTACAATGTAAAAAATGATTGTTTTTATTTGCAACACTTGGTTGAAGTAAGTTAATTGAAATAAGCCTAGTAAACACATTTGATTGGTGGAAGCATGCTTACCTCCATTAGTGTGATTGTGGTGTGGATGAACAAAGGTTCCTTTGAAGCTTCTTGTTATTCAAAGTGCTGCTACTTGATCACGAGAACCATGAGTTGCCTAAAGCCATTGTAGAGCTAAGTCGTCTTTTGGCTTTGTGATAATACCTAGATGCAAAGGTAGAGTGGAACACCAGTTATACTCTTATACAGCCAACCATATTGAAACAAATCCAGAATTACTTGTTTCAAGAAATTGAGAGACCATGAGGTGAATGAAACGAGTGCATCAGATTAGTGAAAGCCCTCAGACGACTCATCATTTTAGCACCCTCTGTTGGTCATATAAGACAAAAACCCACCACTGGGGATTGTTTGCAGGACATTATAACAGAAAATTGAATTATTTATTAAGCCGTTTGATTGTTGCTTAGGAGCCAAAGCTATAATAATGATGAAGATGCAACTCAAGTTTAAGGCTTTACACGTGAGTGTGCAGAGGTGAAAGAAATGGATTTACAATACTCATGTTACTGTAATTGAGTAGCTTTTATGTGTACTTCATTGCAAGTAATTATTTCATTTCTACACCCAACCATTACTAAGTAAATTATTATTTTTTGTGATTATTTTTTTTATTTCCATTTCATGGTCTAGCCATTGAACGGAATCTATGTTCTTCGTCGTGCCATTTCTGATCAACGCCCAGCCACTTTCTTCAGTTCAGGTTGAGGTTTCTACCCATTATGTTGTTACCCACAAAGCACTGTTTTAGAGTCCATAAATTTAGCTATACTTAGAGCCTGAAATTGTTTTTTTTTTATTTTTAAATAATTTGATTGCTGTCATTTTATTTAAAAAAAAAAAAAAAGAATTGTAAATTTTTATTTATTTTATACAGATGCCTTTGTGGAAAATAAATTAAGTTTCATTTGTGCAAGATTTAGTCTCTTCCTTTTGAAGTTTACTGTATATAAGGGAACCGTGGTAAGATTTATGACCAAAAATAAACGTTAGGGATGTCGCCATACAACTTTTTCCATTTCCGATATGATACCGATATTGCAGCCTATTGATCCGATATCAGCATGAATGATACATACTATTTTTTTTCTTCTTCTTTTTTAATAAAAAAATAATAATTACTTATTTTGTAGTGTGGAATGTTAGAAAAGGCTTGATGAAGAGATGTCACTCAAACAGAGAACAATAGTCAGCAACAGTCGGTATGAGAAAAACTGACCCATTTCTTATTAACCAATTGATTACATACATTTTAACCTTCAACATAAAGCTACAGTGTTCTACAATTGAATAAAATAACTAAAAAATGAATTGGGGGGGAACAGAAATAAAAAAAAATGGGTAACTCTGGAATTTTGAATCCGATAATCGTTTTCAGGCTAATATCGGACCGATATCGATATCAGGACATTCTTAATAAACGTGGGGGGTTGAAAGTAACTAGTAACTTTTACTTCGAGTACTACTTAATTGAACTACTTTTTACTTTATGTATGACTCACTAGTACTTGTACTTGAGTACAAAATCTATTAAATAACAGTACTTCTACTTGAGTAGGATATATCAGTACTCTGTGGGTGCGTCTATGCATGTTCCTCTGTGTGTGTTTGTGTGGCAGCAGTTGTGGTTGCTGGTCCCCTAACTAATGCACTCATTACACCCACAGTCGTACACATGTGCGCCAGCTGGACTGTCTCCTCGCCTCCCCATGTAGGCTCTCGTTAGCTCATGGTTAGTGGCTTTACTATAAAGTTCAGTCACTCATGCTTGATTTATACCAGTACACACGCTTTATTCCCAGCATAGTAGATTATGTGTATTTACTCAGTTTGTAATCGGACAGAACTTTTTCTTATGGATACATATGTTGATACCAGACACTCATAAACATGTGGTCTGAGGGAATCCGGATGTCTGTGTCAGACTCAGGCTTGTTAACGTAGGTCTGTGGATTTGTGTAGCTTATGTCTAGGTTTTAGAGCACTGTCACTAGTCCAGTTAAATGCTTGTGTGACATCACAAGCATTTATTTTCCATACCTGCATGAAGCAGGCATAGAGAATGATTTGAATGATTAAATGGAGTCTTTACCTTATTCTTTCACTCTCTTTTTTTAATATGCCTTGGCCAAATAATGTCAATGTGCAGGAGTTTAAACTTAAGTCCTGGCAGGTTTTAAGGTAAATTGAAACTTGGCCAGGTGTGTGAATGGTGCTGAACAGGTGGACTTTGACAATGAGCAGGCAGCTAACGGAAAGAGAGGAACAGATGGTGTTTATAGAGGAAGTGGTCATCCTGTCCCGTCCCCTGTGAGACCTACACACTGCCTGTTCAAAAGACAGAGTGCACATGATCAGGGGACAAATAGGTTAAAATAGGACTTGGAACCATATACCAAAAATATAATTTCATTAAAGCAGCTAGGGGCAATCATTTTTAAGCAGATAAAGACAGTTGATTTGCCACTACTTTTAGACCGTGAAAACCCCAGAAATGCGTTGGCAAGTCACTTTGGCAGAGTCTTTGGGGGGCAAACTCAAGAAATCATGGTAAGAATCAAGTTAAAACACTTCTAAACATCTGTCAATGTGACTCCACATCCCACAATGCAATGTGCAAGACCTTTCCGACAACGTCGATAAACCAAGTGGTGATTTGAACCTTTATTTTAGCAAATAATCTTCAAATTATTGATCTGTGAGCCTAAACTGTCTTGGTCTGATCTAAAAACAAATTCCCTATCAGCTTTAAATGTTAAATGAATATAGAACAAGCTTGCTGATAGCAGGAATCCATATAAAATGATACTGTTTGTGTTCTTCTTGCTGCTGTTAGCGAAGCATCTGTTTTTATGCTTGTTGTATTGACCTGCATTGTTTCTCTTTCACCTGTGAAGCCTCACCTGACCTGCGCTGCTGGCTTTTATATTTAGAAACAGTGACTCACACTCGTGGTGATGACAGGAATTAATGGGCTTATAGATTGCTTTTTGTTGGAAAGGGTAAACAAAGGTGCACAAAGACACACACACACGTCACACACACTTTGATGTAATCGCACCCTGATGCTGGGCTTTCCACACATGAATCCCTGCTGAGGAACAAAAGATGTCACCGTATGGCTTGTTCAACTGGGATCACATACAAACACACAGCTCAGAACAAAGTCCAATCCTGAGTGCTTCTGTGTTTTCACCATGTAATCAGATTACCACGATGGCCATGTGGAGATGTGAGTTTTTTTGTGTTTATGCAGAAATGGTGCACACACTCTCCAGCCCTGCTGCTCCTTAGCATTAGGGTGGTTATGTGTGTGTACATGCAAAGGGCTTAATGGTTAAGCTTGTGTCAAGCTGGTGATAAATGGGCATTCATATGTTAATATTCACAGAGAAATTAAACAATAAATCTGTTTATCTTCTCTGGAAATGTAGGAAGTGAGAGCATAGAGTTGGATGGATCAGATTGGACATCATTGTTTGATGAGAAGGCTAATTTTCCCACAAAGATGGATGCTATATTTGCCGAATAGGCGAGACCTTCAGTTGGTGGAATAATCTGACTGGACCTTTAAAGCTGCTACCAATAATAGTTTTTTACTAGATAAAATCATAGTGTAGGCTAATGGTAATTTTCTCCAAAAACAAAAGAAAAAGTCAAAATTGCAGCTCAAAAAGATTGTTTTGATTTATTATGTAAACACTCCCTTATTAACATTGTTGGAAAAGTTTTACTCATTGCATTGTGGGATGTGGAGTCCCACATCCCACAATGGTGTTTTTACATCATTTTTAAAATTATTTCTTGTAGCTGTGTTTCCACTACCCTTGGTAATACGCAAAATCTAAATGGCGCAATGAAAACAGGTAATAAGAACACCTGAATTTCAAAAAAACACTCAAATATGGCATGAAAGTTTTTACGCTTTCATGAGGAGGAATTTCAGATGTAACATGGCGCGGTACGTGTAAATAGAAGAGGAGACCAGGACATTTTTTTAGTATTATAATTTAAAATCATTACTGCCACATTATACATGAAACAACAAAGGAATACGGAGTGTTATAAGGAGGTTCTGAGCGTCCGTCTTCTTGCAGCGAAGTCTCGTGGGATGAGATTTCACGGGAGTTACGAGGCTTTTGCCCATAACAACGTTCAATGGAAACACGTTCAAAGCTTATACTTCGTCGGCATTTAGAAATATTGCTTTTATTTTGTGAAAATCTGTAAACCCATCTAATGACTTGCTTGACACAATTTTGTTTTAGTTTGTTCCTGGTATTCCCCCTTCACTCCACGAGACATTCAATTTTGGACCGATTCAGATCTTTCTGAAAATAAACATCCGCCATTGATTTGCCACAACTTTCAGAAATATGTTGGGATGTCACTTTGGCAAAGTTTTTGGGGTCAAACACAAGAAATTACAGTAAGAATAAATTAAAAACACTTCTATTCATGCCACATCCCACAATACAATGTGCACAACCTTTCCAAAAATGTCAATAAGGTAGTGTTTTACAGTGGACCAAAATAAACTTTTAAAACAAATTTCAACTTCTTTCCTTTCTCTTTGGATTAAATAATGTTCAATCCATTGCCCTCTGAGGCATACACTGTGATTTTATATAATAAAAAGAGTATGGTAGCAGCTTTCAGCATTACTATTAAAGTGTTAAACTGTGTGTTTGCATGATTCAAACAAACTACCTCATGTGGCAGATGTGTGATTGTGTTATTTTTTTAGCTTTTTTCTTCATCGTAAGTTTTCATTGCCAAGTTGTTTTCACAGGCCACCAATTAAAATAAGAGTCTGATAAATGAGAGTCTTCTGCTGGTTAATGAACAGCTCCCTCGGGGAGCAGCAGCATGCGAGGCAGAGCACAGGGAGTTTTATCTGGACTGTCGCTGAAAATGTAATACTTTTGCCAGATTGTGTAGTGTTTCCATTATGAGATACGATTGTAAGGTTTGTAAAGCTGCAAGTGGCATTTCAGGATCCAAAGAAGTAGCTGGGGTCAGTAATCCAATGTCACGTATACCCATGTTGGGCATTAGAGTCTGGTCAATTTGAGCAAATTTGTTGCAAAGTGTTGGAAAAACAGCTGAGATATTGCATTGAAAATGTAATGGTGCTAGCATTAGCCCAGCGCTAGCATTAGTACCAAACCAACTTAGCAATAGCCTAACATTACCATATGCCGAGCATTACTACTAACCTAGCATTAGCAATAACCTAGCATAAACATTAGGCTAGCGTTAGCATTCACCTAGCATTACCACTGACTCAGCATTAACAATAGCCTAGCATAAACATTAGACTAGTGTTAGCATTCACCTAGCATTACCACTGACCCGGCATTAGCCTAGCATAGATACTAACCTAGCTTTAACACTAACCTAGCAGTAGCCTAGTATTACCATTAGCCTAGCATTACCACTAACCTAGCATAACATTAGCTTAGCATTACCATTTGCCTAACATTACCCCTAACCTAGCATTAGCAATAACCTAGCATTAATGTAGCATTAACCTAGCATTAGCATTAACCTAGCATTAGCATAAGAGCAGAGCTGTATAAAAACGTCATTGAAGTAAGAAACCAAGCCAAGCTTCAACTAACAAACAAAACAGAAACAGAGGGTGAATGTGTTCATTTGACATGTGTGTGAACTGCAATCATTTTTATTTGTCGCTGGTAATTATGTCCCCAAAAACCAGTGCACAGCTGCAGCCCCCCAGTCTGTCTGCTCATCAGCCCTGTAGCCTGGGGAATAAAGTGTGTGTGTGTGTGTGTGTGTGTGTGTGTGTGTGTGTGTGTGTGTGTGTGTGTGTGTGTGTGTGTGTGTGTGTGTGTGTGTGTGTGTGTGTGTGTGTGTGTGCGTGTGCGTGTGCGCGTGTGTGGTGGGGGGTGATGTATTATCATAGTAGTAATGGGGGGGTTCATTCGGTCTTCTAATTGGTTGGCTCGACTTAATTAAAAATGTTACAATGGGGTGATTGCAGACGCTGATGAATTGAAGTGAAGAGACGACAAGGCGTGCCAGGATTGGGATGTGTGTGTGCGTGTACGTGTATGTGTGCTTCACCATGTGACTAGAAAAGGAAGTCATTACCTTTTAATCATATCCTCATTTATGCCTCTTTTCTGCCTTCTTTCAGCCCTGATTCCCTTTTTGTCTCTAAATTCTCCCCTAAGCCAGTCCCAGTGTAGCCCCCCCCCCCCCCCCCCCCCCCACAACTCTCATCTCTATATTTCACCAGCTGGCCCTCAGTTTTAAGCTCCTTGTCATCTTTTAATCAGCACCACATTTGTGCCACACTTACCTTCCACTTGCCGACACTGACTGTATTTGACCTTCCAGGAGGACGTGTGGGTCTTTTTCTAAGCGGATGACGTGAGTTGTGCAGAGAAAAAGATGTTTTCTAATGTCTTTTGAATGTTGAGCTGGCCTTTGGCTTCGATAAAATCTGCTGCTGCAGAAAGCACCCTTCAGAATATGACTTGAAAATAAAAATGATCTGCTTGAAAAAGTGAAAGATGTGCAGATAATGGGGCTTTAAACCTTTTAGGCACAAAGGGATTGTGCAAATTGTCAGTTTATGAAAACAAACTATATGATGTGGCAATAACTTTTCCTGTTTGGGCTTTTAATTGATTTGTGTTGCTCTGTGATGGTTTATATTAAAACAAATTCAAAATAAAATGCACAAAAGTTTAAAAAAATCTTCTATATATGAAAAGGATCCTTATTTCCTCTCTTATTCCAATGCTTGTGAGTAGTTTATGCTTCAACAAACCAGCAGCTTTATTGAAACCTAAAGGCTTACCAGTCAAAAACACGATATGCAGTTAATTTTAATTATGGAGACAAATTGTGTGCATGTGTTTACCTTCAAGCTCTTGGTAAAATAATTATCTTAAAATGTATGTATTCATTAAAATCGACTGCCAAAGGGTGAACTAGAAATAGTTTTCAGTGTGAAGTACTACCTTGTCTACAAAACATATGTAAATGCACACAAAGCATTAGCGTTGTATTGTTTGTAGTGAGGCTTGGGTTGATACTTGACCTTGGAAGTATTGCAGTGTTTTCCTCCAAATACAACATCAGTGTTTGTTGAGTTCTTATCTATGGCATGGGTGTTCCAACTCAGTCCTGAAGGGTCGCAGTCCTGCAGATTTTAGAAGTCTTTGTGCCCCAGCACACTTATTGTGAGCACCCCAGTATTCCAACATTGTCCTGGTCTTAGGGTGATCATATTTTGATTTCCAAAAAAAGAGGACATTTGGGCTGGCCTTGGCATACTCAAAGTACTCAACTTTTTCTTGAATCTGTAATGGGCAAAACTACAATATTATGAATAAGTAGGTTGAAATCACTAGAGACTCAAGTTAATCACCTTTATTATGCATTTTAATAATCTGTCCTTTAAAAATATCATATATGCCTTCTTGAAATCTCTCAATCAGTGAAACAATGAGAAACATTGCCTCCTATAAATTAAAACAGTAACAAAAAACTCAAGGCTTACAGAACAGTGAATAATCATTAAACATTGATAAATAAACCTTTTCAATTAAATCCACAGCTATTTGGTCTATTAATCAATCTCTCTTTTTCTTTGGTCCTCTTTCTCTTTTCCTCGTGTGTGACGTTTCATCAAAACAAAGCGGCATCTTTAATGATTGTCACGTGTGAGTAAAATTACTGTAATGATTCATATTGTATGTAAAGAGTGACTCTTTAGCTTTCAGAAACTTGTGGAATTCCTCAGATGGAGCAAATAAGGGCAGAGATACGGTTTTTTAAATGTTAATGTATTTCCCGAGATGCGTTCAGCGTCAATTTGTAAAATATCCCCGGACAGCCCGGACAAAATGTGAAAGGAGGAGATATCCGGGTAAATCCAGACGTATGGTAAGCCTATCTGGACTGTTTACTACTTCTTCTATTTTACTACTTAACGTCCAATTTTAATGTTAAGCCTTTTCATTTCCTTTCGTTTTTTTTTTAGTCTTCCCTTTAGTTCAGATACATTCCTGTTGCTGTCAAGCATGGTTTGCATGTTCTGGAACCTGACCTAAACTAACATGTCATAACAAGCCAATGAACTCTCTTCACACTCATTGTACAGTGTGTGTAATGTGTGAGAATGGTATGTGGGAAGGTGGTGGGGGGGCTAGGGTCTGCTTTGACACCCTAATCCTGCAGCCTAGCTTGGCTTTGTGGAGACTTTAGCTCTGAGGAGAGAGAGAGCACATGGGAGGGATGGAGAGAGAAGGGGGGGGGGATGTTCGTGGTTGATATAGAGTGAGGGGGGAGGATTGGAAGTCAGACGGAGGAAGAGATGGTGATCAGTCGTTCTTCTGCTTTCACTGTGAATGGAAACCAAGGATGCTGAAGGGTCTGATTGGTTTTTTATCTATGAGGGTTATAATTCTGTATCTTGGTGCTGAGGAAGACTCTCATCACTGACGTACTTGAAGTCTCAATGTGAGTGACTTTATTTTCGTTTGTCTTAAAAAGTTTGAAAAGTGGACATCTTAGCAGCAAGTGTTATAAGATATTCTATTATACATTTCTCTACCATTTCTGAAATGTTATCATAACAATATACACCATTTACTCATGATTATTAACGATCAACTAAACAAATTTAAATAATTTCCACTACTTTATGTATGTTTTGTCAATCGTTCAAAATTACATCATACAAGAATCTCTAAAAAGGACCAGTATGTGTTATTTATTTATTTATTTATTCTAAAGCCAAATTTCTGTTTCTACATCAGTAGTCTGCACACCCTTCCACTGATTTCTTTCTCAACTTTTTTTAATATCTTAACAAAGGTAATGTGCCAGCTAGGGATGTAACGATTAATCGTAAGGCAGTTAAAAATCGATTCATAGGTATCACGGTTGATATCGATTTTCTGAAAATTGAATCGCAGTACTTTTTTTATCCACAAGTGTAGGCGGCGGGCGGAGTCTGCAAATACTTTCTTTCTGGCCGCCTTCTACTCTTAAATATGTTAATAAATGATTCATTATGCCTTTAGCACCGAAAGAATATCTGTAATATCACTTGAATATCTGTAAAAGTCACGTTTTTCTATTAGCTCTGTCTGCTAGCATAGCTTCTCTTCTTCAGTGCAATATATAGGCATGCCAACCGACCACTGTGTTACCAGCGCCCTCTGCTGGTCCAAACAAATATGACGTAAATCAGTGTAATCACGGTTTTTTTTTTTTTTTTTTTAAAAGTCCAATTGTTAAGGCACAAAATACATTTTCAGTTGCACTTTTAAAAGAAAAAGAACTATTATGCAGTTTTGCATTGTTTATTATAGAACCAGAATTTAAATTAATAGGCTTCATTTTCATTTGTATTATTCCTTTATTATTTCATTCAAGATTTATTTTTAGTTAAATTGCATTGTTTTGAATTGTTTATCAAGGAATTCTTTTGACAATGAAAAATAAAAGGAAAATAGTACAGTATTTTCTAGTTTTTTTCCCAAAAAAAAATTTGTCTACAGTCCCATTTTGTAAAATAAATCATGAGAGAATCGTATCGTGAACCCAGTATCGTGAATCGAATCGTATCGGGAGTTGAGTGAATCGTTACATCCCTAGTGCCAACTTTTACTAACTTGTTTTCATAGCGTAGCTACAGGCTGAACTATCACCTAAAGGACCCTTGTGAAAGCAGTGCCTGTTATTAAAGCTTCTAATGGTACAGAACCTTCCAACATTAACTGCTTAAAAACTTTTTTCAATTCAGTTGACATTTTTATTATTTGGAAAATGTGGGTACCAAAGGGATGTATTTTGGATATTTTGTTTTAGCTCTCTTGAGTAGGAACAATAAGATTTATACACAAAGTGGTAAAAGTATTAATCGCATCATTAAAATGAAGAGTTTAAACACCCAGCTTTTTTTTTGTATCATATATCTACTTCTGGGAGGTGGAAAAGGCAGTGAAAACCAACCCAACTGTGTTTGTTTAATGCCCACAGAAGTCTGATGAGCTAAAACGATGCTTAGCTTACATCAGACGTCAAACGTCCTTGAAACGAAACCCACATATGAAAAAGCAACATTTGCATGGCAGGGAGCTAATGCCTGACGACAGCTGGTCACATCTGCTGTGGTCGGACTTAACACGAGTCCTAGAGAGCAACTACCGCTGTGTCTAAACGTTTAGCTCTAGCGTATCCTGGCTCTATGGTAGACAGCCGGAATGTGGGCTTGGCATCAGAGTTGGCACGGCAAGGTGGGATAGACTGGCACAGGAACTGAGACTGGGAGTAGGCGGGGCCACGCCTCAGACTGTCGGTCAGTTTAGAAGAGAGAATGTCTGTGTGGTGCAGGGATAGGAGTTTGTTTTTTAAAACACTAAACCTTTATTTGGTCAAATATACAAAAAAACCTATTGTGTATTTTTTTTTTTTTTTTTGAAGTTTCCATAAATTTTAACTATTAATCTTGTCATCAGAAGCTTTGTTGTTTTACCTTTAGGCAATCAATTTCCAATAAATGAAGAGGGGCAGAATAGATCCATCATTCACCTGATGTGATCCACTTATTGTTTCACATGTTAAAGAACAGTCATCATTCTCTTCAAGAGACTTTTTAAATAAGTGACACGTTATGCTGCCAGCACCACAAGGCACAACACAGGTCTCAGTAGCTGTTTCCATTACCCTTGGAAATGCGCAAAATATAAATAGCGCAGTAAAAACCGGTAATGGAAACACTTACATTTTTCAAACACTTAAAAATCGCAAAAAAGGTTTATACGCATTCAGGAGGAGGTTTTTCAGAAGTTTCGATATTGAAATATATCGTAAAAGCGCAATGGGCACATGACCACTTCTCTCTGAGAAAACATGACGTGATACTAGTGGACAAAGGAGGAGACTGAGACGTTTT
Organism: Gouania willdenowi; assembly: GCF_900634775.1. NCBI lineage: Eukaryota > Metazoa > Chordata > Actinopteri > Blenniiformes > Gobiesocidae > Gouania > Gouania willdenowi. Next base: position 10,382,904 of record NC_041064.1, on the reverse strand, counting down.
TCAGCATTATACTTGAAAAAATATTACTGCCATATTACACAGCAAACAACAAAGGAATGCACAATGTTATAAGGAGGTTTTGAGCTTCCATCTTCCTGCAGTGAAGTCTCGAGGGGTTGAGATTTCAGGAGAGTTACGAGGCTCCTGCAGAAAACAATATTCAGTGGAAAGACATTCAAATCGCAATTACTTTGTCAAATATTTAGAAATATTGCTTTTATTTTTTGGAAAACTGTAATGGAAACACAGCTTCAGGCATAATTAAAGCTTGGTAATAATTATTCTGATCACACAATAACTATCCCAAATTGCCGACAGATCATGAATTTGAATTGTATTCATATTAATATTGAGATTACTTTGTGTATCTCTTCATTTGGAGTCCGTAAATACATTTGTTGTCAATTCTAAGGTGTGCAACATTAGAAACTACTGTATTGGGATAGGGGCTTTCTTTGTTACCCTGCAAGCTAGCAGTGAGTTACACTTACTGGTCGCCCTCAGAAAAGTGTTGCACTTTGTTTCCTTAGTAAGGCACCTCTTGTCTGATCACTAATTAATACGGTCATAGTTTTTTTTAAAGTTATCTTAGCATTGCACCATTAAATATGGTTGACAACTCCTCATTTTCAGCTGCAAAATAATTTTTAATGAATTTTGTTGGTTTGACCCTTGTGCTTAGTGTTGTCTAAAAAGGCCTGGAGCCTCATGATATCATATTGTCCACATGCTTTTACTGCAGGTCTTTGCAATGAGAGGTTTCTGAAGTTTTTGGCACTTGCTGCTATTACGACACCGTATAGCTTGTGATTCAATTTAAACCTTTATATCCTGTTTGTGATGCCTTTTGGAGAAATGTGTTCTGTTTTAGCAACTCTGTCCACGAGAAGCATTTGTAATTCTCTAATGGGTGGACAGGAGGAGAGCTTGAGTGAGTGGCCATCCATCAGTTCTACTCAATAGCTATCAGTCTTTTTTCAGTAAATCAGAGAACACAGGAGACAGCAGTTACTCCTGCTGTCACTGACTCACAAGATTGGCCATCTCCTTTTTGGAAAATGTGTTCAGGGCTGGAATCGACATCTGTTTACAGCAATAACATTGGATGATGTTCGAGTCAACTCCATTTAGATGAACAAAGTATTGTGCGCCGTCAGCATTCAGGCTCCTGTAAAAGATGGAGAGTGGATTTGACATATGTGCGTTGCTGTTTGTTTTTATGTCAGCAGAAGTATTTCAGAGGTCCCTGAAAAGCCAAATCAATTGAGGTCAGATGATGACAGGATGATCTTGTTTATGGTTGAGACATGGTCTTCAGAAGTTGAGATAAAGGTGAAGGGGTCAGGGGGAGGAATTAAGGGAACAAAGAAGCAGTCTTCCAGCTCAGCTTGTGGTTGTAATTCTTACCCTCGAATCATAACTTACTCAATTCCTTTGCAGTCAATGTGTTCTCTGTAACTTGGAGCACATTCACTCAATCTCACCTCATCCTCTGCCCGTCTAAGGACGCATTCCTTATTTTTTTTTATGCAGAAAGACATGGAAAACTCAAGCCATGTCAATGAAGTGTGCATATGGCAAACTGATTCTCCTCTGTCTTAACAAAACAATGAGTTATAGCAGGGGTGTCAGACTCATTTTAGTTCAAAGGCCAAATGTGGACGAGTTCTATCACAAGTGGGCCGCAGGATTTAGGCAGGAAAATGAACTATTTCAACATTGATGTGTCTAAGTTTGCATTTACAGTTATAAATTAGACAAAATATAGAAGGTACAATAATCTCAAAGCAATAAGTGACAAATACTTAAATATCCCTTGAATTATTAATTTTTTGACCAAACTTAATTTAATTTGGGGAGGTTTTGTGGAATGATTTGAGAAAAATTGCAAGATTTTGGAAAAATTTTGAGTTCTTTCATCACCAATTTACAGCTGAATTATTTGGTAACACGCAATAATTCATGTTTTCTCTGTCATTTTCACTTACTCCTGTGGGCCAAATCGGATGAGTTTGAAACATGAGTTAAAGGGAGTAGGTCTCACGTTAAACTTTGAATTTCTTTGTAGCTCTAACAGAACAGCTAACCTTCATCTGCTTTTATATGAAAAATGACCGTCAGTGGCTTTCTTATCTTGTTTTGCTAGCTAAGTCAGTGTTTAGTACCGAGTGGTTGGGTTCATTGCTTGAAAATGAATGACTGTGCTGTTTGTATTCTGATCAAAAGATTAATTTCCCTGAGACATAACTTCATGGGTCAGTGTGTGTTAGGAGCTGCTTGGTCCACTCAAGCTGCTCGCCAGATTTTTGAGTTGCTGCGAAAAATATCTCTCCATTGTGAGGCTGTCAAGCTGGTTTTGTTGCTGTAGTGTGAAAATTCAGACACACTGGCACACACAGACATCTACTAATGCACACACACACACACGCACACACACACACACACACACACACACACACACACACACACACACACACACACACACACACACACTAATGACCAGAAAGTCAGTGCTAGGTCAGCCGGACAGCGCTGTATTGTGGCTAGCCGCTATCTTTCCTGGACATTGAACAGTGCAGGCTTTCAGTGTTTACTGGTGACTCAGGACCAGCAGGCTGTGCGGCGGCACCCAGTGGGACCAACAGCACCTGCCTTCACACTGAGACATTGTTGTGTTTGACGAGAGCAGAGAACAAGCAAAGAGGAACATGTGAGTATGTGTGACGAGCAAACGTACCTTTTCCCGTGCAGTGCACTTTAGGTTTCATGTGGGATTAGATTTAGAACTTTTGCCTAAACTGGCAGCCAACAGGTTACAGGTTCTCACCAGGAATTTTTCACAGTATTCTTTGTTACTGCCTTAATTTAAAGCCAAAAGGTATTGGTTGAATTTGGAAAGGGTCATGATGAATGGAGTTAGAGAGTTACCCATGCTTGGTATAGGGTCCTCCACTAATAAATAAAATAATAAAAAAAAAAAAAGTATAGATAAGAAATAACATTTTATTCAAAAGACTGATTCAAAGACTCACTTTACAAATTCAAATTAGGTATTATGTGTGACCCGCAGTAAGATTGGGACTGTTATGGACATTTCTCAGTTATGCAGATAAAAAAGAGTTAAAACAACCCATGCTCGCTTGGAAGTCTCTTTTGTGTCCAAGTGTGCAACAATCATTACAACATTACCGATTAAAAAAAGAAAAAAACTCAGAAATGCCCCCTACGCTGGTTGAAACACAGTGTAGGGGGGGCATCACACCATAGCAGTGACGTGCCGTGACCACTAGGGTTGGGTAGGCACGTTTCAAATCGAGACCACCAATGACAATTTCATATGTTTCTGCTGGCAAGTGTTAATTCAATTCAAATCAATTTTATTTCTATAAAGCAATTTACAACAAAGTCATCTCAATGAGCTTATTAAAATATAAAATTCCTAATAAGAAAGAAAAAACCCAACAAGATCCACATGAACAAGCATTTAGCCATCTAACAAAATCAACATCTTAATACACCATTAAAGAAACATAAACAATTATTTATTATAGCCTCCATACTCTCCCAACAAGATATATCTTATGACACGGCAGCGCATCCATTGTTGACACGGAGAAAATGCCAACAACTCGGAACAGCCTCAGTGAGGAGCATCCACAAAGCCAATCCTTCCTTTTGTACCATTCACTGTGGAAAGTATGAAACATTTTCTCACCTTACCTTTGCTGAAGGTCTGGTAGCTCAGGTGTTGGTCTCCCATCTTTTAAAAGCTGTCATTTTTCCTCAAAAAAAAAGTTTATCTCTGGCGCTGTCATCCTGCCTGTAGTGTTATCCCGCCCACTAGCTACAGAACGTAGCAGCAGCTGTCACATGGCATCAATTCACTAATGTACTGTGAACTTACGTATAGCATTTAGCATAGCGCGGTTACGTCCAAAGGCAGCTCTCTACGCTGCCTTCGGACATAAATGGTTGTCATCTTGGGGACCTGACTGCGCATGCGCAAACACGTAAAAACATGCAATGGGAACGGAGGCAGAGGAGCAACGTGCCTTTGGGAGGGGGTGTGGCCTCCCTCTGCCTTAAAGCGGAGTGAGACTGTGCAGCTGTTCCAGGAAATAGCACTGTTTAGTAATTTGGGCTATGAAACTCACAAAATGCGGACACTTTCAAACTTATAGGTACTATAGGCTATCAGAAATGGAAAAATAAATAATTTATAATTCAATTATAATTAAAACAAAGAATCAAAATATCAATTCACCCTTGGGTAGGCACTGCCTACTTGCCCTGCTGATGGCACATCACTGCACCATAGGGGATCAAAATCACACTGTAGGGAGCCCCTATGTTCAACAGCGCTGGTGAGAACCCTGCCTTACCAGCGACCTCAAAAAGGATTTCATTTTCAGTCGACACAAGGTATTTTGTTAATCTGCTGCATACAGACCTGGAAAAGTTACAGTATCTGTTTTTATGCAGGCATTTGAGTTTCTTCAAGATCTTTGTTTGGTTATCTTTATATATATTTACCTGAACTCTAGTCAACTCCTCTGAAGAGACGGATATACTGAAGATAAACTCTGCCTGACATCCTGACTTTTTTAGTTTCTGTTCAGAGCACATGATGGAGTCTGTCAACTTCCCAGATTTCTGTCTAGCATATTTTCCACTCCTCCTTCCTCTTACTGCTTTGTTGCCAGTCATGCTTGTTTACATCCACCTTTGCAGGTGTGAGAGCTGGTTAGACAAGTGACATTTGAGTGTGTGCGTGTGTGTGTGTTGTGGAGAGATGTGGTTTGAGAGCAACTGTCAGTCAGTCATTGGCTTTCTTTTTTTTTTTTTTTGACAAAAAATGAGTGTCTTCTGTCAATATCAGCCTAACTGATGCTGAAGCTTTTATAAAGGAACACGATTAACTTCACCACAACAGAGAATTATCCCAAAGAGGCTGATCCCAAGCCGGCATTTTGATAGGAGCCAAGACTCTTCCATACAGTTACATTTGGCATTTTGGAACTATATATATTTAACATTGTATTCCTTTGCATGCCTTTTCTTGTTTATCAGTGGTTTTAGAGTCCTTATGTTGACAGTGTTGGCAAGCAAGTTCTTTATTTTTAATTTAGTAGGGTTTTGCTTCTTCGTCTTGAATCATATTTTGGGTATACAGTAAAAATTTGTGTTCATGTGCGGTGTATATCCTGTGTTTATGAATGTTCTTATGTCATGTATTGGCCAATATATCTGCTATTGACCTATATACTGTATTACTGATTGAGCGATATATCAGTCATTGGCTTTTTAAAAACCTCCATATCGGTGCCTCGGCCCTAAAAATCCCATATTGGTTGGGATATAATACAAATATGTGTGTGGTCAGGTTCAGCTGAGGTAATAAAAAATGTCCAATGAACGCCAGACGAATTATCCATTAAAAGCGTGGTCACTTTTAAACCATTTTAAAGCCACTTGTAATTGTGAAACTTCCATTCGTGTATGGAGGAAATATCATGACTGTCAAGTGTGTGGATATTAGTTTTTGTGGTGTCACTTTCTTGTGGTTTGTCTGAGGAAGACATCCAGACGGTATGTCCTGGTCCATTTGTATCCAACCTGCATCTGGTGCCCTACAGTGCCAGTTTAACCACACACACACACACACACACACACACACACACACACACACGCACACACGCACACGCACACACAAAACCAAGAAACGGCTGAGCTAATGAGTCATCTCTCTCTCTCTCTCTCTCCCCCCTCCTGCCTTCTCTCTCTCCCTCGGTCTGTTCCTCTTTTTCTGTCTCTGTCTGCATAGGGGACATCACTCAGAAGGGCTATGAGAAAAAAAGAAGCAAACTGCTGGCACCGTACATCCCACAGATACACGGTAAGTCACACAGCCCTGGAGCCATTGTTATGTCTGGACCTTAGCTTTGAGAGACTTAGCAGTCGGACGAGTGGCCTTGGAAGGAGCAAAGGGATTGAGAGCTAATGCCTTTTACATTCACAACAATATGGATTAAATGTATTCAACCTTTTGTCAAAGACGTTATGAAGAAAGTTGTATTGAAAACAGTGACATTTTACCATCTTCAACGGCTTTACTCACATATTTACATTCCGTAGGATTTAAGTTACAGATGATAAGTCTGTTACTGTGGAATTAACACATCTGCATTCAGTCTTCTATGTCTATGCATGTGTATATTTGTTTTTATTCAGGTCATTCACTCCAATAGCTTTCTATTTGTCTAATAATTGAAAATTGAGAGTGTTGAAAATAAGAAACTTTGTATTGGTGTTTTTATTGGTTTATGTTTAAATTGGGTTATTTTTAAACCACTTTAGGTGAGTGCTGCTCACCTCTGCAGAGAATTTGGTCAATGATTTTGTCTTAGTGGATTCTGAGTACCTTAGAAGAGTGGTTTGCTATATTTGAAGATGAGTGTGTATATTGTGCTGACGAGTGTCAGGCTGGAGAAGAAAGTAAAACATGGAGGTGTGTAGATTGTCTCTGATTTAATATCAATATGAAATAATGAATGAATATCAAATTGTGTCGGTGCATACTGTGCAATTCCGCATCTATTGAGTATTTATAGCTCTATGATATACATGTACTGTATATCCTACTGTGGCGAGACAATATACAGTACATATACTGTATATGTTTACCTCAGCTGTGACCGAAACCTGATAAATTGAGGTGGTTTGTGGTGAATTCTAAAATGAAGGTTGTGTCTAAATGTTTCCTACATTTGAATCTTAGCTCTGACCTGTAAAGCAGTCTTTAGTCTGGACTACTCCTACTGTGGCGAGACTAAATGGAAATAAAAGGAGTGCGGTGACCGCTACTGCTTCTAGGTTTCAGAGTTGATGTAGCAGAGAGCCTTGTTAGCAATTCCATCACTTTTCATGTTGTACCTACACTTTTGATATGTTATATATGCTTATATTTTTATATACTTTTTTCTGTTATACTTTTGTGAGTTGGTGGTCTTTTCCCAAGCAAGAAAAAACCCCGGCACTTTTATTTTGACGGGTATTTGTTCAACCTTTATCATTGTTTCACAACAATTATTCGTGATAATTTGTTAGTTAATTTGTTAAATCAAAGTAATTGTTTGTGTGTTTGGCTATCAATAAGTTCAGTGGTAGAAAAGTAGATTTTTGACCATCTTTTTTGTTCATGATATGCAATAATGCACATTTCACTAAGAGCCTGTGATTGAGAGGGAAAAGGGAATATTTTCTCACATTTACCGGTAGATTTAAAAAAAAGTATTTTTGTTAGAGGGGGTTGTTAGAACGTCCTTGCTCAACCTTTAAAATTAAATTAGTTTTTTCTTTGTACTCAAATAACCATTATTACCGTCCTAAAACGTGATTGCACAATTGATGTTATTTCTATGAGTTTTGAAAAAGAATAGTCGCAACTTTTTTACCTTTGTTACATTTTTTACCCATTTTGTGTAAATTTTGTTGTGATGGGGGTTAGGCCACTTTCCAAAGTGGGGCGCAACCAAAAAACTTTGGGAACCACTGTTTTATGTTGATATATATTTTTTATCACAAGTTCAAGCTGCAACATTTTTTCATTCATGTACTGTATATTCCTTGATTTGGTTGGTGGTTTGATATTAAAGATATTGCGTTGGGTCCCAAAGTTGAGGTTCCACTTATCTAGGTCAGTTGAGGACCACTGACCGAGATACGTGTAACCAAAGACAAAACTAAGGGCTGTTAAAGGAGGGTATTATGTTTTTTTTCAGGCACATAGTACCATTCTATAGCATACTCGAATAACTATGCTCCCCAAATGTTTTTGGAAAATGCAGAAAATAACAAAAATAACTTGCAACACTATTCATGACACTTCGATTTTGCCTCTCTCTTTAAGAAAACTGTATTTATTTATTTATTTATTTATTTTATGCGTACATAAATGAGTACAGACAACACAAACCAGGGGTTTCTTACAAAAGTATTTAAAATAAGTCAATTAAAAGCTAAATGTCGTGTGAAGAGAGAGCTGAGCCGAAAGGCAAACCTTTTGATTTACCGGTCGATCTACGTTCCAACCCTCACCTATGGTCATGAGCTTTGTGTCATGACCGAAAGAACAAGATCGCGGGTACAAGCGGCTGAAATGAGTTTCCTCCGTGGGGTGGCTAGGCTTTCCCTTAGAGATAGGGTGAGAAGCTCAGTCATCCAAGAGGGGCTCAGAGTAGAGATGCTGCTCCTCCGCATTGAGAAGAGCCAGATGAGGTGGCTTGGGCACATAATTAGGATACCCCTTGGACGCCTCCCTAGTGAGGTGTTCGGGGCACGTCCCTCCGGAAGGTGACCTTGAGGAAGACCCAGGACATGCTGGAGGGACTATGTCTCTTGGCTGGCCTGGGAACGCCTTGGGATCCCCCACGAAGGAGCTGGAAGAATTGGCTGGGGAGAGGGAAGTCTGGGCCTCCCTGCTAGGGATGCTGCCCCTGCGACCCAGCAACAGATAAGCAGAAGAGGATGGATGGCGTTTCTTTATATACATGCTTTCAGTTTGATGACAGGATTTGGTGCAGTTTATTATCCATTGGGTTGGGCTGATTACCATGCATTTGTATACGATAAGTTGTATACAAATGAAATGTAACCATTGTCAATCATTGTCTTGGGATAGCTAAATATGTATTACCTATATCCATTGTGCCTTTTTACATATTTAAAGACACATTTATGAACATTTAGTGAACCTTTCAGTTAATCAGACTTAACCAGACCTCAATCCTATTGAGAATTTGTGGCGGGTGCTCAAAGTGAATGCCCATGCTCAGAAACCACACAATTTGGACCAGCTGGAACAATTTGCAATGAAAGAATGAGCCAAAATCCCCCAGGGAACCTGTACCAACCTAGTAAAGAACAAGTCAAATGTGGCTCAGAAAGTGTACATTATTGACTATTAATGGCCAGGGGGCTAATCATCTTGAATGTCTAATTTTTGCCCTTTTTTTAACTCGTATAAATAAAATATCCAAATCAAACTTGGTGAACATTTTGTCATTGTTATTCTGGAAACAAGTAACAAATTAATAACAAAACACTTGTTATTAATGGCCATTTTCATGGAGAAATCAAGAGTTTTGTCTTATTTCATAACAGAGGGTAATAATTTTGGCCTCAACTGTATGTTGTTCTTTTCTGACAGACTGAAACCTAACTGTATACAGGGATTAAAAATACTTTTACAATCAGCAATGATTGTGCATGTATGAATGACTCATGCAGTATTTTTTCTATCTTCTAAGTGTTACACATGCTTGTCTGTAGCTACCAGGGAGCAAGGCTGTTCTCTGACTCATTGATCAAGATGCAGTGGGAACCAATGGAGATATCTGTTATGGGGAGCACACCTCTGATTGGCTGAGGACGATGTGTCTCCCATGTGTGCTCTGCCCAGCGACCGGGAGTCCTGGCTGTGTTTCTCTCCATCACCTCAGAGGTAGAGGGACACCGGGTTGCTGCCAGAACGATGGAAGGGTGAAGAATAGATTTCAATCACTCGCAAAATGCGTACGTGTGTACTGTCCTTAAATGTCCTGCACTAGTGTACCTTATGTCTTTTGGTGTTGTTGTTGTTGTGTAGATGTTCCAGAAGCATGTGTTTGTTCTTCTACATTGCTGTGGGCCTGGGTGGGTGTGTGTGTGTGTGTTTGTTGCTGACTGTGTGAAGTTTACTGATCCCCATTAAGCTTCTGCTGAAAAGCCATGCGGTCCCTAATTAGTATTAAATTTAACTGAGGTACTCTCTGAGAAAGTGTTTTAGCACCACTGTTGATTTTTTGGGGGTTTATTGGCAAATTAATTTTCATTTTGTCCCAAATGAGTGTACTTTACTGTCCCCTTACTTTGTAATTACATTATTATTTGATTATTTATTTTTACTGTAGCACCAGATGACTTTAAACCACAGACGTACTGTAGCTCTTTAACATGTTTATAATAGTCGTCAATGCCTTATTCAACTGATATTGTCAAACACGAGCTCTTGTTGCTGTACAAGGATAAAAACATGCTAAATGAGTGTGGGTTGAATGCACATAAACAATCTACTCATGAAGTTGTGTAATTTCTGTTGTTTTGAAATTAAAATTACACTGAATTCTTCTTTCTTCCAGTCAAAAAAGAGTTATTTTTCATTGGGAATAGATTTTGATGCTATTCATATTCATTACATGTCGCTTTAGCTGGTGCAAACAAAACAGCTTGTTGTGCTTAATGCTAGCTGTTCGCCATCCTTAGCGCTTTCAGTAAATCTTGCTACCAATCACTTTCTTTATTGATTTTTTTGCCTTTTGTTTTTAAGACTTGAACCTTAGCAGGCTTTACATGGAGCGCAGTAATCTTCTGCTTATCCCTCCATGTATGAGTGAAAATTAAAGTTATTCAGCTGAGCATCAAAGTAAGACAGCCAAAGATTAGTTGAGGGTTACTTATTTAAAAGCTAGCTGTGTGTCCTGTTGCTTGTATTAATGACTGTAGTAAAAAGTCTGCTAATGTATTTATTGTTTGCAACCCTTTATTTTTCTAATGTTAGAAAAACTGCTTCAAGCTTTTATTTAGAAAGTTAATTAAAATGTTATGTTTTTGTTTTTTTTTGGCATCAAGCTTCGGCGCAGGAAGTAAACACTGTTTTGACGAAGAAGAAAATTCAGAAACAATTCAAAATAATGGACGAAGAAAACTGTTACACAGTGTTTTTGTCTGATTTTAAATGATGTTTATGAGCTTATAAGCACCTAGCTAAAATGGAACAAAATGTTATTTATTTGGAGGCATTGGCAGCAATGTTATGCGTTTTAACTATACGTGCTATGTGATACGTGCTATATTGTACTTATTGTTGTTTGCACTTCTTTATATGAACCAAATTGGTCTGAAATAAAGGTGAAATCAAATAAAATGTAATTTTATTATTTTTTTAATTTTATTTATTTATTTGTTATCATGTACTTAAACTGTAAAATGGGGCTTTCTATATTTTGTCTTTGTAGACAAACTAATATTGACATCTTTGTTAATCTGTATATGGTTTTGCTTACTTTCTATTTTGGTATCCTTAGATGAAGAAGTGACATTATTTAAATGTCAAAGGTAATGTTTACACATGTATGTTTAAAGTTGTTTTGAGGCAATATTTGATATTTATGACATGTCGTTTATTTGAATTTCTTGATTTATCTTTCTTGGAGCTTTTTTGAGTGGATGAGAGGCATTAAAGTAATAATGTTGCTGCACCGCTTTGAGGATTTATCAGCTTTAAAGTCTGAAGGATGAGGGAAGGGAACCTTTAAAGCATGGATTTTAAAAAATGTGTTTCATTATTGATGTCGCTTAGCAACTGTTCATAAACTTTGGCGTTACTTCTTTTAAAGTCAGAAAAATGTCACCACTTGTGTTGGTACTTTGCTTTGACAGCTTGATGATATCTTTCTGAGTCTGTGCAAGGCCTTTATTTGCAGAATGGTTTTAGTGACTCAGCGTTCAATTCTTCTACTTTTTTGTCATTTATTGACTTCACTTGCTTAGTTGAGATTTTTTTTCTGCTACATCATTTATATAGCAGTTCAGCTGTACTGAAGTTTGAAGCTTTTTCTCAACGTTGGCTCATGATTGCTACGCACGTTCTGTGTGTTCATCTATCCAGCATAGATGCAAGCTTCATCTGCAAACCAAGGTCGTTGGGGCTTTGGTGTAACCTTTTCTCAGGCAGAAAGTCTTGGCTTGCCCCTCTTGTGTTAGTTAATGAGCCTCTGATAAGCATTAAAAAAAGCTGATTTAGGAATTAGTGCCTGCCTCCTGTAGCATACTACGAGAATGACAAATCCTTTTCATTGACGTTTGTATGTCTCTTTGACACTCGTGGTGTCTAATTTCTTCTTTTTATGTGAAATCTGCTTCTTTTGGAGCTCTGAGGCAGCAGTGAGCTGTTGAGGTCTGCATTAATATAAGGGAATATTCTCTCCATGGTAGGATCACTGTAGTCAAAGAAAACAGGCTGCAGGGATCTACCATCAGGCCTTTGTGTTCAAGATCTAGATCAGGGGTCACCGACACGGTGCCCGCGGGCCCCAAGTAGTCCGTATGGACCATGTGTCAGGAACTAAGAAATCCACGTTAACGGAATCGGGTACGGAATCTTAGAATTGACCAATGAAAACGGAATCTACTGTTGAACACGGAAATGGACAGAATCGTGAAGAAACGGCGTCACCGTGAAACAAAGTACGTTTTTTTTATGCGGAAATGTTTCCGGGGACCGCTTATTAGGTGCACCACCCACCCCCCTCCCGTCCTGGCTGCTTCAAACACCGTCTAAACTACCAAATAACTACGCAACTCATCACTGAAAAGGATGATGGAGCCACCAGTTCCCGCTTAACTTCAATGTGTCTATGAAACTCCGCTTGTTTCTCGTCAAACGCTGGGGCGCTTCGTGACAACATTAGCAGCTTTAATCAGTTTCACCTGCTCTGAGCGTTTAAACAACATCTCATCAGAGCTACAGAAGATCTGTGGATGAAGTTGCGTGTTGTTGTGGACGACACCATCGATGCCAGGGATTGTAATATTGTTGGTTAATGATAACTATTACTTTTAATACTGTAAAATATTCTGGCCCCTAGTGGGGAAATAACTGATGCATCATTGTCTCCATTTGTTTTGTTTACCCATTACGTCTGGAATGATGTCATCAGGATCATTTAAATTGGGTTAATTTATATTAAGTTGATAAAAACATAATCAGTAAACCTGGTCAGATTCAGTAAACCATTGATCCCTGAGGGATCTTTATATGACATATGAATAATTAAAAAGGTTTGTCAGAATAATCCATGTTAGTACAACTTACCTTTTAATTGTATCTTACTCATTATTTTACAATACATTTTTATTTTTGACATACATTTTTGTTTAATTATGGTTTTCTTTTTAATAGTATTTTTTTTTTCCTCAGAGGAGTTAAAAAACGAATTATTTTCTGAAAAAAAATATTTCTCAAAAAGTTTTATTTTTAAAAATGAATGCAAAAAACAGGGAATTTGGAAAAATAAAACAGAATTTGGAAAAAATTTAAATGGATTTTATAGGGCCCTACATGTGAGGTGTCCTCAGGAGCTTTAGTCACCAGTGAGCTCCATCTAAAATCTGATTTACTTAATTAAAGATAAATACATACTGTATGAGATCTATAGTTAGTACTTAGTAGAGTTAAATTCTGCTACACGTGGTAATGTTTTAGTGTTAAATTAACCATCTTGAAATGTTATTTTTCACTGACAATGTGACAGTGTTGGAGATTTTGTGTATATGTTACATGTTACAATTAAAAGTTGAACAGGAAACAATTGCATAAATCAGGAAAAATAAAGTGTTGCTACCTTTTTAAGTTACTTCCATCTTACCCTCTAATTAAAGTCAAACCGTGTACATTTGGTATTTAAACAGTGCTTTTCTAACTAATGGCCCTTTAGACTATACAGTACCTATGAAGTAGCTCACAATTTCAGAAAGGTTGGTGACCCCTGATCTAGATAAAGAAGACTTAGCTGTACTTTTGAGGCACATTCTGCAAAGACTTTGCTAATAAAGTATTGGTGTCTCCTTTAAACATTTTTTTCCTCTGTCCTGTTTCTAGGTGTAGATCCATCTCTACAAATTGACAACAGGATCCAAGCCTCCTCCCACGCTTTGCTTCCAGGCTCTAAACAACACAAGTCTAGGGCAGCGAACACCAGGGATGAACGCTTCCGCTCAGGTAATGCTGTGACTTAGAGTTGGGTTTTCATACCTGCAGCTCGTGAAAATTATATTTGCTGTATAATGTTTTTTTTTGTGTATTTCATATCAGTTGATATCCATAGTGTAAGCCTTATTGACTTCATTCTCATACCACGGGGAATACTGGGAACATACTAGAACGAAAATAGTGTCAAGCGAATAACTGTCTTTCTTCTCTAGCAAAGAATGAAGTAAAAACACTTCTACACATTAGTTTACGGGACTCCACATCCCACAATGCAATATACGAAAATGTCACAAACTGAGAGTTTACAATGGAGATGAAAACTAACTTTTAAGCGGGCAATTTTGACCTTTTTCCTTTCTGTTTGGATTAAATAATGTTTGATTCATTGATCCTTGAGGTATGCTCTGGATTTTTCAGAGGTGTCAGGAGTACTGACATATTCTACTCAAGTAAAAGTACTGTTACTAGATTAAAATTGTACTCAAGTACAAGTAAGTCATACATAAAATACTCAAGCAAAAGAAAAAAGTAGCTTAAATGAATAGTACTAAGTAAAAGTTACTAGTTACTTTCACCCCCAGACGTTTATTTTTGGTAATAAATCTTGCCACGTTTCCCTTGAATACAGTAAACATCTCATGTGTAAACTTAAAAAGGAAGAGACCAAATCTTGCAGTTGGAAGTGGAACTTTTTTCCATATGAAATAAAACCTTTGTCAAAATATTCAATCCGACTTCTGGTTGGTTATTTTGACTCGGTCGAGGTAGATTCTGGCAATTTGCAGTAGGAGCAGTAGGCGGGACTTAATGAGCCTGTTTTTTGTTTGTTTTTTTTACAGATTCAGAAGATACAGAAGTTTCATGTAATGCTGTCTTTCCATAGTGGCAGTTTTAGCAAATGTGACAAAAAGTCACTTTCATAAGAGTTACCTATTGTACCTTTCAAACATAGTCAAGTACAAGTAAAATGATTGATTTAGAAATATACTCCAAAAAAAAAAGTACCCATAAAAGCAACTCAATTACAGTAACATGAGTACTTGTAATCCATTACTTCCACCTTTAAGATTTATCTAATGAAAATAATAATCCTGGGCAGCAGCTTTAAGTGACAAAATTTGCACAAACGCCTAGGAAAGTCTCTTTGGTGGTGTAGCTAAACTGTGCTGATTGTCTTTTCCTAGATCTGCACACAGAGGCTGTCCATGCTGCGTTGGCAAAGTACAAAGAGAGAAAAATGCCGATGCCCTCCAAGAGACGATCAGTGCTAGTTCAGTCATCGATCGAGGCATGCACTCCTCCAGGTGAGAGTTTCTCCAACTCCATCTATTATCAGAGACATTGTTTTGTACAAAGGGCTTTGATTCATGTTTCCATCAGATTTTTATTTATTTCCCATGAGCCTTTGGTGTGTAGGATGCTGACACTTGGTTGTGTCCAGTAATTGAAAATGATGTCATCAAGCATTTGTCTGTGGAAGGAAAACACGCGGCTTTATGAATGTATCCATTCATTGCGACTATAAAGGACTCGTTTCTCACTGTTCTGTCCCCAGGCAGACATTCCCACATAAATTGCATAATGATTACATCTTCACATTTCATACTTGCTCTCAAAATGTTGATTGTTTGCCTCTTTTTTATTTTTAGCTTCTTTAACTGACAAACCTCACATATACACACAAAAATGGCATCAGTGACTTATTTTATCAGATGTTTGATTATAAGACACAATTCGGGCTTGTTTTTTAAGCTTATCTATCATTTAGTCACAGTCACAGTTTTTTGCTTGACTAGTGATTTTAATCAAAGTTTAGTTGTTGGCAATCCAGCTTTTTAATCAGTATTAAAGAGGCACTATACAATATGAGATAAAGACAAAACCATGATGCTTCAAAGTTGAAATAAGAATCTTCTTTGTTCAATGGATCAAAGCTTCGGTCAGGAGAGTGTGGATAAACAGTGTTTTTCTGATTTGATAAAAGTGGCAAATCCTTGTGTTGCCTTTAATTGGTTTTTTTTTCATTATTATTATTCAGTTCAATTCAACTTTAATTATATAACACCAAATACAGTGGCATTATCACAAGGCACTCATCACAAATGATTATAAAGTCATGGATTAATGAAATAAAAAAACCAAACATATCAATGTGAGCAAGCCTGGGTGATGACGGAGTGGAAAAACTCTTTTCAAACAGAAAGAAACTTTCAACAGAATCAGACTCAGAAGTCGCAGCCATCTCTGGACTGGTTGGGGTTAGTGGACAGAAAGGAGAGAACAGGACAGAGAGAAAGAACATCAGGGTATCACTAACTGGTTTAATCGTGAACTGACGATTAGGTCCAACACCAGGATACAGCGAGAGAAAAGGGTAAAGAGAAAAATCAGGAATAAATGGGGAGGAAATAACGTTCCTCATGGTCCTAGATATACTCTTTGTCAAATAAATGGGTCTTTAGACCAGCCATAAATCTGGAGAGAGTAGCAGCCTCCTGTAGTGAGACTGGGAGCTGGTTCCCCAACAGGGAGTCTGAAAGCTGAACTTTCTGCTTCCTGTTATACTTTTAGTTAATCTGGGAACGTCCAGTAAACCAGCAGACTGGGAGCGTAGTGTTCTACCTGGACAATAAGACACCAACAGCTGTTTAAGATGTACTGGAGCTTGATCATTAAGAGCTTTGTACGTTAACAGATTTTATTGTTATCTATTCTAGATGTAATAATAAACCAATGTAACAAAGCCAATACTGGAGAAATCTCTTCTCTCCTGCTTCGACTTAGCTTAGTGCTCTAGCATCAACTGCAGACTTTTTAATTAGTTACTGGGGCACGCTACAATAATCTAGTCTAGATGTAACATTTGCATGGATTAGTTATTTAGCATCACTCTGAGCTAAGATGTTCCTGATTTTTAGAGATATCACAAAGGTGGAAGTAAGCAGTCCTTGCCATTTGCTTGATATGAGAGTTAAAGGATATGCCGGTTTCAAGTTTTTCACTGTGATACTGCATAAATGAATTCACTTCTGATTTTGTCCTGGTGAAGAAGGAGAAAGTTACAACTCATTTGATTTAGTTGTTAGAAGGCACAAGGGTTGTGCCATGGCAAGCTTAGGACAAAAGCACAGTGAGAAATTCAGGTTCCAAAAATCAGTTGATTTATTTTCGGTTTTCAGTCCAAAACAGCATTTGTTGCTTCCTAACAGTATTCAAGACAGGCTTGAACCTTGGAGTTTTAGTAACTGGTTAATCAGATAGACAAATAGAGCTGTGTATCGTCAGCGTAAGAGTGAACATTTACTGTATGTTTCCAAGTGGAAACATAAACGTAAATGTAAAATTAGAAGTAAAAGTCTTCAGTTGTCATAATAAACTTCAGACAGCCATGGATCTTAATGCAGAGTCATAATTTGGGCAGGCAGCGATTTAGGTGAAGGTAATAATTAACAAAACATAGGAAAGAAAAATACGGTGAACTAAATAAACTTTCACTGAAACAAAACAAAAGGCGACTGGTGACGGAGAAATTTAAGATGCAGACAAACTCAAGACCAAACTTAATTTATTTATTGAATAAAATTCAAGAAATCCATCAAAAATATAACCTTCACAACTCAACTAAGACCTTCCCAAAAACCTTGACTTGAATTCATCACCGAGCTGTTAAACTGCATGCAGGACTAAGAACACCATCTCTGAACTGAATGACAGTGAAATACAATACCTTGACTATAACACACAAAGTAGTCAACTTAAGTAGCAACAAGATTCCAAAGATCAAAAGAAACCTAAAAAATGATTATGATTAAATGTGAAGGTCCCAAAAAAGTTACAAGCCGCCACAGTATTAGGTTAAAAGTACAAAGAACTTGTGTTAGCCATTCAAATCGAGTTAAGGTTTGCCTCAACAAAATGTTGGATGGCTGCTGTATTTACAAGGATAACCCAGATTAATAAATAAGTAGTTTAAAGTGAAGAATGCTAAAAGGAGAAAAATTGAAACATTAGAATATTCTATATATAACGAAATTCTTGAAGGATAATTTTAATCTCCCATACTAATTGGAAAAATACTATTAGAATGATCCCATTGATTGAATAGAATGGTCATAGACAGTGTATGAGCTTGTTATCATGCAATTCTTTTGGAAATAATATATATCTAAATATTGAACGTTAGCCAGAAATTATTGATTTGATTGTTTTTTGTTTGTTTTTTGCTTAAACATCCTCATCTACCACCTTTGTTCCTGCACTCCTATTTTTTACTGTACTTGTGTGTATTGTGTGTACTTTCTTTATTATTTATTTCTGTTGTACTATGTTTATATTGCACTATATTTCTGTTAATATTTCTTTTGTTGTATGCTGCTGGCTATGAGAAATATTTTGTTTTTTAATGGAAACATGACAATGACGATAAAAAACGTTGGACCTTGATCTACAGCCACCTTTTACCAACTTTATTGGTTTTCTTTCCACTGTTGCTTTTTACGAGTCAAAACCTTCCTTTTTACCATTTCTTCCACCTCTGTATTTAATACGAGATTTTTTTTGCCCCCCTCAGTGTTTCTGTGTTGAGGTCAAAAAGCTAATAGTGAGTGATGAACACCCAACTGAATGAGAAATGTAAATACTGGTTGTAGAGACATGATACTGGTTTGATCCTCATCTGCAAGGCCATGAGGAAGCTGAAAGCAATGGTGCATTAATTAGCAAACCCCATACCATGAGTAATTAAAGCGATTAATGACACAAAGGCTCGTTAGTTTGGCGCTCGCCCGTCAGCCATGTGCTGATCACACTCCCAGTCCTACTAGCTGTTTCTAAATCCCACTCTCTTTCCTCTGCTCTTTTTCTTGTTTTGGGTTTTGTTGTTTTTTTTTTTTTTTGGATCCTATGATCAACAATGAATAATAGCGAGCGTGGCTTTTTGTTGATGATTTAAATAGTTGATGGTAATTTAAATATTTTTACCACAATTATCTCTGTCAAAGAAGAAGTCAGAGCTGGCATTGTTGAAGTGAATTATTTAAAAAAAAAAAAAAAAGATATTTCTCAGAATTTGGCAGGTGACTCGTTATTTTTAGATGAATGAAATATGTGCTTTGATGTTGTTCCTGTTTGGGCTATTTTTGATGAGACCAACTGCTCTGTCGCCTCAGGGGAGAGACGGTACAATTACCAGTGTCTGGGTCATAGTTACTATCACCTGAAGCAGAGATTACACACTGTTCCTTTTGGGAAACTAACAGTGGGAGTGTAGTTTGTTTTTGTAGAATGCGTGTGTGAATCAGGCAGTTATTAAGCACAACAACCTAACCATAAGTTGTTACTTTTCTTCATCTGCAGTTATAAATCATTTAGCAATTGTGTAATATTTGATATGACAACACATCTTCAGCATCACTTTTTGGTAAGGTTTTTTATTTTTTTTTTATTTTTGGACGCATCAATTATCAGCAACATATCACAATCATTAACAGAGGCTAATCCGTATTTACAATAAGCCGTTATTATCCAAGTCTTCATGACATCCTATTACGTCATATTTAAAACTGCCGGTGACTAACTTTTTAAAAAACTACCTGCATTTCATCTAAAAGTTGTTCTTATCCACTATTGAGGTCAGTGGGCCACCAAACACATTCCCAAAGTGACTTTCCAACAAACTTCTGCTGTTTTTCACAGACAAAAATTTGTGCCAAAACAATGGCGGATGTTGATTTTCTAGCTTTCCACTGAACAACTGAAGTGACGTCATTACATGGGTAACACCATAAATGAACCAGAACAAAGATGGCGTCAGGTGAATCATTGTCTTCTTGTCTAGCGAAGAAACACAAGAAATCATAGATATTTGAAATGTAACTTTGAACATCAAAGTCTCACCTCGTATTGTGATATTAGCGTGATAATGTGAGGCATTTTATAAGTTGCAGTGAAATTGCAAAAAATAATAGTTTTAGCTTAAAACTCTTAGCTTGATTCTTGTATATATTGGTATTATATTTGTATATTTGTGTTATTATTAAATCTTATTTTATTTTTTCTACTGTAATGTGTGCACTTGTATTTAATCCTTATCTAATTAACCGTCTTTTATTAAATTATGTACATTTTCTTCTTTCTTTCTTTCTTTCTTTCTTTCTTTCTTTCTTTAGTGTTTATTCTTTCTTTAGTGTTTATTCTTTCTTTCGTGTTTATTCTTTTCATTTGTAATATTTCTCGAGACTGTGATTCAAGTAATTTCCCTCTGCGATAAATAAAGTATGTGTTTTTCTGATTATCTCTGCCGAATCTGTCATGAGTTATTTTCACTTTTTCGCCATCTTTGATTCTTCTACGAGATTCCCAATCCCACAATGCAATGCTCAAAACTTTTCCGAAGTTCAAGTCTCATGACCATGTGTCAACAAACCCAATTTTTGTGATGGAGTCAAAAACAATTTTGCGACTGGCAATTTCATCATTCGCCATTTTTTTGTGATAAATTCTCCAGTTTTGCTGAAGAAATACCTTTGATTATTGATCTGTAAGTCCTACATTATGTCTTTATCTGTGTTAAAAGATGTGAAAGATATCGTCGCCTACAGTTTTAAAGTAGATTATGTGTCGTCTGATTTCACTGATTTGGTTTTGCTGCTCTCTTTTCTTGTTGTTGACACTGCAGACAACTTAGTATTATTGTGTCCTGTGCTGTCCTGTTAAACAGACACCTCCTCAGCATCAGAAGACGAGGGTTCGTTGCGCCGGCAGGGACGCCTCGTCACCTCCACGCCCTACCAGGCTCCCGGCCACCCAACTGTCGAGCACTGGTTTAACCGTGTCATCCAGGGTTCGTCCACCTCATCCTCTGCGTCGTCAACCTCGTCGCACCCCGGAGGGAGATCCATTATCAACACCTCTGCACATGCGGCCCTGAATGCCACGGCCACCGCCACCGCACTGGCTGACCTGATGGCACACACTCAGCTCGGTCAGTGAAACACACAGGGTCTCACCCTGCACCACGGGTCTTGTTTGTGTGACTGTTTTTCTAGAATAATATCAGACCTGCAGGTTCTAATCCAGGTTCAGGCACAGAATTATTTAGACTACATGTGTCAAACGCAAGGCCCGGGGGCCAAATAAATAAAAATGATAGAAAAAACATGAAACATTTTGTTGCTAATTCAGTTGTAGATATCTCATCCCCTCCAAAAACAAAAAAAAATCAATTAAAATCCACAATATTTGCAGAGCTTGGTTTTACAATTATTATATCACATGGCAGCAGTAGTTTTTAATTTCAAATTCTCAATTTTTCTTAAATCTGGCCAATTTTCCTCAAATTATTCCATGAAATTTCCCCAAATTTGCAAAATCAAGGAAATTTAAGTGAAGACCCTGCAGGGACTGATACAGTATACTCACATACTTTATCATTTATATACAATTTATATGTGGAAGTGCAAACCAGGGACATTAATGCTGAATTTGCTCTTTTTCCCACAAAAAATCTGTGGCCCACTTAAGGTCAAACTGCTCCGTGTTTGAGCTCTAAACTAAAAATGAGTTTGACACCCCTGATTTAGACCAACAAACTAAGTTCATTTATAGTAATTTAAGTTCATAAACATAGTCATGCATACAGGTATATGCAAGCAATATGCAAGAGACATCATTATCAATAGATTCCTGAATAAGTCGTTTGCACGCACGCAAGTATTTTTGGATTTGTTGGGTGTTGATATCCTTAAATTGTATTTCTCATAGAGGTTGCACATAGAGGTCCTAACAGTAAATATAAACAACACATCACTTATAATCATCTACCTTTGCCTTTGTAATTTTTAAACATATAATAAGTTGAGGTGAAGTTATGAGTAAACTTATTATTTATACTTTTGGGTAACTCTATTATCTGTATAAATATTACTGCACTACAAATTCCCCTCGATTACATACGATTTTTTAATACCTTATAGTGGTACAAAATAAAATAAAGAAAGCATTTCAATAAATAGGTTAAGAAAATAGATGGGGTTTCTGGAACAGTTTGTATAAACACAGAATATACAATATGGGCAAAATATTTATTAAGAGCACATTTGGTATGTTGAAAATCATGGAATTTAAAGGTTGCAGTAGCTCACCGAATTAAAAATATTGTTTAACATACAGTAGGGTTGAATGATGAAGGTCTTTCCACTCCGTTACTTATTTGTGGTAACGGAATAGAATGGACAACATTGGTCACAGCCATCACACGCCGTAGTACAACTCAATGGTTCCTGTTGTAATACCTAATGTCCTTCAATGCCTTTTGATAAAATTTAATCGCGGGTTTCCATGGATACGTTTGATGATACCGGAGTGGAAAAGCAAAAGTGATGAAAATCGTCAATTGAAACTGCATTACAAAAAAACTAGCGGAACTAGACAGCTCAGATTTTTCTGCTTTATTAAGCATTACACACTTAATATTTCAGTGAATGTGCCCCGAATGAAAATGTTGCCCATATTCTGTATCTGATCGCTCACCCAAAGAAACTCAGTTATAAAGAAGAGATTTGTAATTAATTAATGAACAGACGTCTGTTGATGGATTTGGGGGAGGTTCTCATTGTCTTATTTTTGTGGTATCAGCAGATGTTGAGCAAATCAGGTCATTTTCTGTTTGACTCAGATATTTTTCCATTTCAAAGTTGAGGCTTTTCATTTCCTCACCTGCCAAAACTCCAGCTACTTGATGTGGATGAGCTAAAGAGAAAGCAGCGACAGCGTTTCTCATTAATCTGCTCATTCTGCGCTCTCATTCGGTCATTGAAAAATCTCACATCCCCATCGCTGTCAAACCAGCTTGTTCCATGAATCATTAATAGGATTCAGTGGTTTTTATCACCACCAGTGTGGTTTGCTTTCTTACTTATGCGTGTTGATGTGGATCTGGATGCTTTGCTGGCTTGATGAGACCTTTTGGGATGGAAATCTCATCAGAGTTGGAGTCGTAAACCAGCATCAGTGACTGGTGTGAAATGAAGCTGTAAATAAATCTCCCCTGTGACCCCGACTGTCAGCAGACTACAACTATACATCTGAGCCGTCTACTGACAGGCTGAGGATGGTAACAACTAAGCAAAATGGACTCCTAAAGCTGCACAACAGTGATGTCCAAGTGTTTTTCTACTTTATTTGACACTTTTTCTACCAGTGTCACTTTTAGAGATTCTTATGTTAAACCATATTTTGTACTGTTTAACAAGATTGAACCATTTGTCCATTCCATGCTACAATACTGATTCACTGTTAAATGATGCATAGCCGACGTAGTATTTTTTATTCACTTATTCATTTTTCTATGCATGTCATGAGTCTGATTGTAAGCATGTTGCCACAATTGAGTGATCAGTGTGATGTGGATTCTAAAGTTTTCAGTGTTATCTTTGACTGGGATATGATGTGATTAAAATTCTTACAACAAACTGGTTAAATAAATGCAAAAAGAAAATCTAAATTCAGAACACATTTTAGAACAGTCGTTTTAGTCAAACTTGAATGTATTATTAAGTCCTTAAAACTCTGCAGATATAGCTTGGTTCTACATTGTTACGCATTAGTGGGGAAAGCGTGGGCACAGGCTGTGGATTTCTGCAGAAAACATTTATATAATATAATGTAATTAACCAATAATAGAATAGATTAAATATAAGAGATTATAGATTATACTTTATTTTATCCCACAGTGGGGAAATTAACAGCAGCCAAAGACACAAACAGCATTTCGTGTCTTTGGCTGTTTTTCTATTGTTTTACCTTTATTTAGAATAGAATAGAATAAAATTAAGGAATGAATAAATTATATTTAAGACATATCTTTAATCAAATCTGTTCAAATGTAAAGATTTGTGTGAAAATTGACTACGTTGACAACAGTCACATGGTGTATCTATCGTATGTGAAATGTGAAATAATTTGTTATAGTCACAGATCTGTCAAATGTCATTGACAGGGCATCAGATGGTTTTTCACTATGGGTTTTACACTGATTGGTAATAATGTATCAGATGATTTACATGTTTAGGTAAAAAAACAATAATAAGTAAATGTATATTCATAAATATTGCTCTGCGGTAAAAGTCTTGGCATTGCAGTAGTTGGTTTTCTAACTCTCAGCAACAGTCGTCCCAGTGTTTGACCTTTCGACCCCCACTCCCCACAGACAACCACTCTGCACCCCCTGATGTCACGGGGATGTCGGAGCGCACCTCTCTCCACATGGAGCGGCCCCAGTCGGGCTCGGTGCGAGGCGTGTCCCGCAGCTACAACCAGCAGCAGTTCCAGCCCAGCTTCATGGAGACAGCAGATGGTGAGTGTGTCGCGCGCACACACACACACACACACACACACACACACACACACACACACCAGCTGAAAGTCACACCGTCAACCACCGGTTCTTATTCCCCCCCATGCTGTCTGTCCCTCTGCCTTCTCTTCACTCACTCTGGCACAAGGCTTGTCCTCTTGGGTTGCCATGGCAACAATGCATCTCTTACCCTGTCTCACCTCCATTTATTTATTTTATGTTCTGATGTAATCGACCAATCAAAAAAAGATAGTAGTGATTTAAACTGAGACTGTAGATCATTAGACTGAGTTCTTACTGTTCCTTACACACAGTGTTCCTGTTCTTGTTCCATTTCAACTCCAAGATGTTTTCTAGTATTATCAGGAGAAATAAAACAAGGAGAATATGATTCCATTGGCTTAAAAACAACTATTTCTTGCATCATCACTACTATCAATCATAGTGTGGCCTTTCTGCTGATCCATATCTGACAGAAACCCAGGGTGTGTTTTGATCTTTGACCCAAACATACAGTAAGTACATACAATAGTTTTAGAGCAATAAGACACAAAAAAGTTAGAAAACACAAATGTAATGCAATGAAGACTAACTGTAAAAAGTGAAATATACACTAAATCTCCCCGGGGGTGTTTAAACAAATCCATTATGCATTTTTGTTAATATGTCGTTTTGAGTATTGTTTTGTCATTCTTTGTATTTTTGTTGTTTTGTACGTTTTTGGAGTCATTTTGTGTATTTATGTTGACAATAGCCTGTAGAAGTTTCTTGGACATTATGTGTATTTTTGTTATTTTGTATTTTAAGAATCTTTTTGTTTTTAATTTTTTGTCATTTTGTTGTTTTGGAGTCATTTTTGTTCTTGTTTTGTAATTTTCTCTGTTATTTTTGTGTATATTTGTAGTCGTCTGATGTTTTTGAAGTACATTTGTATATTTTGATTGTTTTGCGTGTTTTTGGAGTCATTATATGCGTTCGCTTTGTGGGCCACACAAAATTAAACCGGGGGCCTCCAGTTGCCCATGTCTGTTTTGTACAGTAGTTTAATACTGTGATTCTGTTGCAATTATACAATACTTCTTATGGAGCATTTTGGAAAATGAAACCGTTTTAATGATGCTCTCTCCTCCTTGCATATTATGTGGCACAGGGCATTGGTTGATAATCAGAGTTCTTCTACTTTTTAAAGGCCGTCTGATTCGTTGCGTAGTTTGACAGGACGGAAAGAAATACCACAGAAAAAGACGCATTGCATCAAGCTTTGAGGTCTTGCTAAACATCACTGACATGCTGATGTGTCTTTTCTCTAGGCTGTGAGTGGAGAGGTGAAGGATCGCTTCCTTTAATTGATGGTATTTATAACTGTTCCTCCATAGCAGCCTGCTCTGTGTGCACTTTACTGTGTGTGAGTGCATATTTAGTGTTGACACTAAGATGTGTGTGTACATGTGCATTTATGTGCGTGTGTGTGTGTGCTTCTCCGTGTATTTGAAAGCCCTTTGCACTCACAGCGTCTCGATGCATCGTCTCACCCAATTGTCCCTGAAACCTGTCGATCTGTGCAGTTATTGTTTGGTCTCATTACTAATACTGCTGTGTAGTTTCTGTGTTGACATTGGAAACTCACTAATAACCTGTCAGATTGTAGTGCTGTGTGACATGCTGACCATCTATCACTGCTCGGGGTTCACAGTGATACTGACGGTGACCTGAATGTGTTGATTGAATCTGTAGGGTTCTGTAAGATCTCTGCTTCCATTGACTATTAAGTCCATTGATTCACACAATCGAGTCTAATTTTTGTCATTACTGCCAGAAAACAGGTGGTACTTTAGGTTTTAGTCATTTTCCCTCAAGATCACTGTAAAAAGACTCAATATTACACAATTGTTTACTTGGTTTGTTAGAATTTGATTATTTTGCTGCATTAATTGAATCAATCTCAACCCAGTAAATTATCTAAAACTCAACTATTGAAACCACATAACACCAAAGCTGTGTTCGAAATGGCACATCCGGTGCTATACACTACAAACTCAATAAGTACAGTATATACTGTCTACTAAATACCGTATGATGACCCAAGATGCATTTGGAACCTACAACGACAAAAACCGGCCACCTTTGAAAGTTCTGAAAGCATTTTAAGTGAGAAAGTGACCAAGTAGGAATATCAACATGTGGTCATTTGAGCCATAAAACGCGGGTAAACACATTTCATGCCGACATTTCGGAGATTTTCGGAGACCCACCATTGTGATGCTGACAAAACTTCCGGTTAACTTCAAAACAAGAACCTTATTTACTAAAGTCTTAAAAAACTTTTGTTTTTAAAAGGGATGTTTGATC
The DNA here is from genome assembly GCF_900634775.1 of Gouania willdenowi. Taxonomy (NCBI): domain Eukaryota; kingdom Metazoa; phylum Chordata; class Actinopteri; order Blenniiformes; family Gobiesocidae; genus Gouania; species Gouania willdenowi. The sequence goes on along the minus strand of NC_041064.1, from coordinate 10,356,391 downwards.
TTTAGCTTGAAGCCAGTTCCAGGACGCAGCTCGCAATGGATCATGGGGCGATTGAGAATTTTTTTATACTATCCAATGTGAACACACTACGTACTCATAACGTCAGACTTAGTATGAGTAGTACGTCGGTATGCCATTTCGAACACAGCCCGAGTCATTGTATTTTAAACTCATAATAAGTTTTTAGAGAAAATGGGTAGAATAGACCGTATCCAATGGTTCAGTTCAGTTTTTGCTGCTTATTCGTATTCAGGTCATGAGGGCAGAATCCTCTCTTTCCCTATCGACTTCCATCGGCTCCCCTGGGGGAATCCCAAGACATTTTTACGCCAGTGTGTGGATTTTTCAGTCAGTCGCACACGTGTCCAGTGAAAGCAGGTGTCGGGTGGCAGAATATTACTGACAGTCACACCTTTATATATTTATATTTATATATAAAATAAGATTGTTGATTTTTTAAATAAAAATCAAATATCGGTAATAAAAGTTTGTGGAGCGGCGAGCGGTGCTGGATCATATTCTTCTACAATGGGAAGAGCGTATAAAAGGTACAATAAGGTTTAAAATGTAAGATATCTCAGCCAGTTTTTGATAGTAGTTATTAATAAATGGCATAAAGTTGTCAAATCACTGTGTTATCCTTAACTGACACACACACAGAGAGAGAGAGAGCGAGAGACTGCGCTGAAACACTCCGGATAAAGTAAAAAATCAGCCGGTTTATGATAGAAACAATAAACAACATAAAGTTTCCAAATCATTACATTTGTTCAGAAGCGATTGTGTCCATATTTTGACTCAGAGTCTGATCGCTGCTGAGCTGATGGTGCACGGGAACGGATGGAGCGATTTATCAGTCTACTTCTAGTAAAAACGTGATCATAAAAAGCTGTAAATGGACTGATATGCAGACGTGGGGCAGTGAAGAGTTGACTTTATGTTGTGACGGAAACTTGTCCGCACAGAAACTTGTCCGCACAGAAACCTCCGCGGGAGAACAGCATCCCGCCTACCTGCCTGAGTCTTTTGAAGGGCAGCCTCATCAGCTAATAGGGTGCAGCCTATGTCACGTAATGGCCTTTTTACGTGAATTTTTCTTGGAAAGTTGCTAAATTATTGGAATGCGGCCAATACAGCGGTTCGTTCAATAGCCCTGAAAATACGGTACTTACCAAAGAGGCGTCCAGGACCCATCCTTGCCAGATCCTCGAATTACTTTAACTGGCTCCTTTGGACATGGAGGAGCAGAGGCTCTCCATGTCCAAAGTACTTGTCCATGTCTGGTGTAAACCAAGCATTTTAGGCTCCATCAGCCAAAACGTTTAGTTTACACCAGAGGCCAGAGTAGAATGACTAAAGTAAACTGTGTTGCGATGACAGAAAGGCAGCATTAACTAACATCAAAACTGAATAAATAAATAAAATTACATAAAATCTATTTTCAGCTGGTCTGCTTTGCATCAGTGATTTAGGATAGGGATGTAGTGATACAAGTTAGCTTCCTGGTTCACTTTTGGTCTCTTGGCGTCAAATGACTAGGAATGATGGCGTGATAGCGGGTTAAACCAAAGTCAATGATTTCCACACTTATCGTGTCTCTCGGCTTATGAATGGCAAAATATTGGAAATTATTGCAGATGGTTTTTTGCTTTTGGTTTGTTCTCAGTTAATGTGCGTGCATGTGTGCGTGCATGCGTGTGTGTGTGTGTGTGTGTGTGCGTGCGTGCGTGTGTGTGTGTGTGCATGCGTGCGTGCATATGTGTGTGTGTGCGTGTGGTTTTTTAATTGGCTGACAACCAGTGTGGGACTGAGCGTGTCCCAGCCAGGCTTACTAAAGGAAGATATATGGAGCAGACTGTCTGCAGCTGTGACCATCAGCTTCGGCTGCTGTCTGCTAGAAATGACATCACCCCCCCACACTTCACTCCAATCTTAGTGTAAACTCACTGAGTGGAGATGATGTCTTCATTATTAATGTCTGAAATTTGTATTTTCATTCCGTCTGTTTTTCCTCATATTTTCCCATGTACCGCATTGTGCTTCAAAACTGCATGGCAGCCATTTGGTATTATGCTGCACAGTAAAAAACAGACTTAAATTTACAATTTGGTGTCATTAGGGCTGGGCGATATGGACCAAAACTCATATCTCGATATTTGTTTCTCAAAATGGCGATATACGATATAAATCTTGATATTATTAACTCAATAAAGTCATACCAGAAAGACAGTTCTGGGTTGAATTTACTGATGAAAAATGCCACACAGGCTCATTTATTAACAAACAGCTGCACCATATTTGCGCTTTGAACGTGTTTCCATTGAACGTTGTTTTGGGCAAAAGCTTCGTAACTTCTGTGAAATCTCATCTCGCAAGACTTTGCTGCAGGAAGACGGACGCTTAGAACCTCCTTATAACAATCTTTATTACTTTGTTGTTTCACGTCTAATGTGGCACTAATCATTTTAAAGTATAATGCTAAGAAATGTCTCCGTCTCCTCTTCTGTTTACACTTGGAGAGCAGTAGTCATGTGACCAGTCACGTTCTGTGATGTGTATTTGCGGAAAAAGTGTTTCTATTGCGCTTTTGCGACACATTTCAATATTGAAATGCCTGAAGTTCCTCCTCATGAAAGTGTGAAATCTTTTTAGTGATATTTGAGTGTTTTTTCAAAATTCTGGTGTTTTCATTACCAGTTTTTAGTGCGCTATTTAGATTTTGCGCATTTCCAAAGGTAATGGACTGTACTGTATGAATAATATTAAATATGTGTATGATGTGATTTGTACTGTGATTGTATAAATAAAAACAAGTAAAAATATATAGATATATCTCATCAATATAGGTGATATTGCCCAGCCCTAGGTTGCATATACAGTAAGTTGATTTCACAAGTACTTAATTTCTTTATTTATTGCATGGTCTGCAAGGACCCGACTTTTGTGAATGACTCACTGCAGAGGAGATGTTTGTTGCTAGGCAGCAGGTTTGGTGTTTCTCGTTTCCATGTTTATTGAGCCTGATGGATTTGTCTGTGGTTCTGCAACTGAGACACTTTGACCTCTAGGTGACCCTGAAGCACAGTGGTCCTGCTTGATTGACAGCTGATAGGAGTCTTTCTCGTATCATCAGAACGCCTCTCTGACCTTTTCCTTTTTTTTCTTATCCCTTCTCCTCTGATCCTCCCCTCCTCGTTACCTCATTTATCTCTCCATGGATCCACATGCTTTTCTCCGACCTGCTCTCATCACATCACATCACATCTCTCCATTTTCTTTGTCCTGCCATGCTTATCTCCTCCCGCTACCAACCCTTGTATATTTAACCCTTATTTTGAAGGCGTTCCAGTCAATAGCCGCGTGTCCAACAAAATCCAACAGCTGCTCAACACGCTGAAGAGACCGAAGCGTCCACCGCTGCGCGAGTTCTTTGTTGACGACTTTGAGGAGCTCTTGGATGGTAAGCTGAGCTGAGGCTCTTTTAATCATCGCTGCTAAATCTAGAAACCTTGAATTAAATTGTTGTTTTCCATCATGGATAAGTGACTTTTGCAGACAAATGGTCATAGTGTGTTATTTTCACTGTGGTGCAGCTTTAAAAGCTGAAATTCAAGGACTATTTATTTATCAGGGTCAAGGAGGGATAAATAAACATTTCAAAATTGGTTGATTTTCAATTTTTGTTCCTAAAAACCAAAAAACAGTAATACAAGAGGACAAAAACAAGTTTAAAAAACACCCCTTTTTTCATTATGGTGAGACCGGAAGTTGATCCAGCACATATATAAGGACGCTGCTGTTTTTCTGGTGCCAAAAATATATGAATTATCTCTATACTTTCCATGCTGTTTAAAATGTATTTTGAACCGTACTACGAAATAATTTTTGAAATGGCAAAACCAGGCTTGTCATCTGCAGAAATCGCTGCAAATATGTTGCACCAGTGTGGGAGTGGAAGGGGTTTTTCAGCAAGACGTGAGGAGATTTTGTACTGAAAATGGTTTAATGTGACTCACTGATGCACATTTGGAGTTGGTGGAGGCAACAGCCATAAATGAGGTAGGAACCTGAATCTCCCTTTTGCTAACTATGATAATTATCAATTACCTGTAGATAATGTAACAACATTTTATATTTGTGTTATTCAGTTCAAACCTCACTACAAAGACAAATCCCATATTTCAACACTATGCGTAATTATGTGTATATATATATCAGTGAGTCGCATTAAACAACTTTCTGTGCAAAATCTCCTCACATATTTTGCTGAAAAACCCCTTCCCCTCCCACTTTGGTGAAATTTTTGCTGATGACAAACTTTGTTTCACCAGTACGGAAAATATAGAGATAATTCATACATTTTGGTGCCAGAAAAATAGCAGCGTCCTCATATACAGTATGTGCTTTTATTTTGAAAAAACAACGTCCGGTCTCACCATAATGTTTTTGTCCTGGGGTATTTCTGTTTTTTGGTTTTAGAAACAAAAATTGAAAATCGACCGATTTTGAAATGTTGGTTTATCTGTTCTTGACCCTGAAAAATAAATATGCCTTGTATGTATTTTGTTTTTTGATTCCTTTTTCTAAAATGAAAATTTAATGACCAAAACATACACTGGCCTAAAAGTCACCCCTGATTTATTAGGTTTATATACATTTTTAGATTCAATGTGGGATTGTTGGTTTTTTTGGTTTCATCTCCGTGCTCAGACCACCAGGTGTAAAAATGAGAGCGGACCAGCCATGTTTAAATATTTTCTCAGTTCCAGCCCTCCCAGAGGTTTGGGTGGTACACTGACGCTCTGCATAAACAGAGACTGTTGGCATTTCTTAATCCTTTATTTTGGCAGCATGCAGAGCGCAGCAAGTTCCAGACGTCTTCTCGACGTGAGCTAAAAAATGAACGGTTTTGTGGAATAGCACTAGACTGAACACTATTATTCCAGGATATCATTATTATTATATAGTTCAACTGTGAAATTAACCTATTTTTGGGGTCAGAGACGTCAGGGTTGGGGTCAATTACATTTACGTCTTTGATTATCCATGTTCAGTGACAACTCAATTATGATTAAGTGGGGCGACATTTTTTCCAATTCATATTTTTTCTCGAAAGTTAATTACAATTTAATAATTACAAGTAATTAATTACAAGTTTTCAATTACTAAAGTTCAATTACAATTAATCCAATTAAGCCTTTAATAAATAAGGCTATAAAAAGTAACTTTCCTCTTGTGTTAGCTTTTTGTTAGCATCTTTTATGATAACGGGTCAGTTTGACCCATGTATTAAAGCAGCCGTAAAATACACTAAAAATATTATCTATCATTCTAAATAGTTTTTCATCTCCTGGTTACCTTGTTAGGCTTCCTTATCCATGAAAATATAGTGATATATATGCATATTATTGACAGTGAGTGACTCAACAAACTGTGTCACAGAATAAAATCATAAACATGTGTCGTTCTTCTTTCCGTGTATGTAGTCCAACTGCCAGATCCCAACCAGCCAAAGCCAGAAGGCCAGCAGATGACTCCCCTGGAAGGAGAGCCTCTCAGCGTGGTCACCAACTGGCCTCCGTCTTTGCCAGCAGCCCTACAAAGGTGGGGCACCACTCAGCCAAAGAGCCCCTGTCTGACGGCGCTGGACAACGCCGGCAAGCCCGTCTACACACTCACCTACGGTAGGTGTCATTCACCCTACATTTGTGATTCTCTTTCTTAGATTTTCAGTTTAATTCAGGGTTTTACCATCTTGGGGTCATGACCCCATGTGGGGTTGCCTGGAAATAAAATGGGGTGGCCTGAAATGTCTAGTGATCATAAAATAAAATTAAAAAAAAGATTAAAATTATATTTTTAAATAAAACAAATGTTGTTTTTTATTTAATTAAAATGAATGATTGAATTGATTAATTAATAAAAATACATTTAAAAATGTTCATTTAATTTATTTTTTTAATTTATACATTTAATTTTCTTTTATTTATCTGTTTTGCACTCAGTCTAAATAGGAAATTACATTTGCAATTCTTTTTCTTAGATTTTCAGTTTAATTCAGGATTTTTCTACCTTGGGGTCGTGACCCCATGTGGGGTTCCCTGGAAATAAAATGGAGCTGCCTGAAATGTCTAGTGATAATACAATAACATTTTTTAAGGAATGATTCAAATTATATATATATTTATCTATTTCGTGCAATTGAAAAAAAACATAATATCAATAGATATACTGTACAGTGCAGGAAAAGCTTAGATAATAATGATTTTTTTTTTTTTTCAAAATTAAAAAAACACACAATCTCAAACAATTGTATTCTAGACTTTCACTTTCTCAAATAGAAATCTACATCAAATAAAATGCAGTGTAAAAATATCTGCGCAGGTGCTTATTGGTACTGTGTGCACTAATCCTGGCTACTCTCTCTGTATTTGTAAACATAGTATAACAAAAATCATCAAAAAACTAATTTCAGAGAAAAAAAAATTTCTGGAGTCGCCAAAAATTTGTGATATAAAAATGGGGTCACGACAAGAAAAAGGTTGGGAACCTCTGATGATTATGTTGTTCTCTGAAGGTAAACTGTGGACTCGCAGTCATAAACTGGCCTACACGCTTCTGAACAAGCTGACGACCAGAAATGAACCTTTGCTTCTGCCTGGAGACAGAGTAAGTCCTGAGATAGGAATATACTGTACATTACAGACACTATTCTGTAAAGAAGGATTCCACACCATGTCGCCAAAAGATTGGGTTCAGACTTATTGTGTAATTTTGCACCACTGCAAAAATCTAACAAATTTCAATGTGGTACTTCATGAGGAAAAACTGGACTTAAGTTTGGAGTCTTGATCTCAACCTGATGGAACAACTTTAGGTTAAATCCACTTGGAAATTGTGTGAGCGCCTCCGTTAGCAATGCACGGCTGATAAAACATTACCATAAACGCACTCTAATGCTATGGGACATACTTACAATTGTCACAGCTGCTAAACGTGGGCCAAAGACAACTCAAATGTGAGGTGCATAAAATGTTATTCCAATGCAAATGTCTTATTATTTTGATGCTGCAGTTTAAATGTAACATTTAGTCCAATTAAAACATAATGCTTGTTTTCTTTATGTCTCTAGATGAAGCCATCACCTCCAGCCCCTAGTGTAATAAAATCTATAATTGATAAGGTCATTAAACTGTTGCCATCTGCCTCATTTTATCTAATATGTTTGAATAAACAAATGTTTTTATTGTTGTTTATTTATTTTAAAAAATTCAGCCAATGGCCGACATCTAAAGCCGATATTTGAGGCCGATATACTTTTTTTTAAAGCACATTGATTATGAAAGAGAATTAAAAACACTCATATGATATAAATGTATATATTAGAAATTAAATTAAGTTCACCAATAGAACTTTTAACATTTATTGAACTTTAAATATACCTGTGCACAAAAAGTACAGGACGGGTAAGTAGCAGTAAAGCACGACAACAATATACAATATACAATATACAATATACAATGTGCAAGTAGTCGGTTTAAACTAAATACCTGTTTTAGGTATAACCACTCACTCCTTCCCTTTGTTCACAGGCCACCACTGTCACCATATGCACAACTACAACATCACATCTCACTCTCACTTTAAAATAATCAACTCTTCCACACCCTTTCCATTTCCTACCCTGACTCCCTCTTCCCTGTTCCCTTCCCCCTCACCTAGGTGTATCGCTGCCTTTTTTTTTTATATCCTCCCAATAAGTGTTTCTTACCCTTCCTTAGGAAGGGCTGGTAATGGTACAAAAAAAAGGTTTTTGGCCGATGGCCAATCTTGAAAAAAGTCTATATATCGGTCGACCTCTACTTTATTGTAATGTTTTCTTGTAACTGTTACAGAAATTCATTTATTGTAAAACAAAGTAGAGGTGGGTGATTTTATCAGGCCCACAGATATGATATTTGCCATAAAATGTAATATTGGTGGACATCGGTATTCTTCTTCTTTCTTGGTTATTGGCGTGTTGCAACCAACTTGAATTGGTGCATATCGCCAGCTACTGTACATGTTATATTTTATTAGTTTCAGAATTAACCCCCAGAATCCATTGCATTTAAGGGAACACAATTAGGCTGTAGTGTTGGTGTAAAATGTTCAGCGTTCAGTCTTTCTGGATTTCTGTGACGGCAAAATCATTAAAAAAAAAAAAACACACACACAATGTTTTGGTTTGTTGTAGAGAAATAATTACCGGTAGTAGCTAAATAAGGATTAGAAATAGCTGTTCTTTACCATTTTTTGTACTTTTTTAATTACTTTTTTCTGCTTAAATAAGCAGTTTCCTGCTAATTTACTGCTATATTCATTATTTTTCACCTCTGCAGGTTGCACTTGTTTTTCCCAACAATGATCCAGTCATGTTCCTGGTGGCCTTCTACGGCTGCCTCCTGGCAGAGCTGGTACCTGTACCTATTGAAGTGCCACTAACTCGAAAGGTAAACACACGCGCACGTGCACAGCAACAGTCCTTCACTGATCAGACCTCTGGGATCTACACAAATCAGAGCCACACTGACATCTACTGGATGCTCATGTCAATAGTGGAGAAAAGAGCTTTAGTGCAGTTTGTTATATTTACATATTATCCCATGAACTCTCTTCATACATTTTTTTTTTTGCCTGGTTTTCTGTTATCCCACTTGTCTTTTACTCTCTTGGGCTTTCTTAGACTTTCTCTTCCCATCAAATCTTTTTTTCTCCCTTTTCTAAGTAATGAACTTGTTCAGCATGTGTGTAGCTCTAAGCTGGTTCACACTACCAGTCAAAAACGCTGGTGTGCATGTCATAGCTTCCCTCATGTCATGATCAGCCACATCAGTGGTATTTTTAATCATATTTGGGTGTTTTTGTGGTTTTCGCACCTGCTGCCAGAGGTGAAAGTACTCACGTTACTGTAATTGAGTTGCTTTTAAGGGTACTTATACTTTTTTAGAGTTTATTTCTAAATCAGTCATTTTACTTGTACATTTTAAAAGAAGCAAAGTAATTTGTTACATTTTTACACCCAACTGTTACTGAGTAAATTGTAATTTTTGTTTTAAAACGATCACAAAACAATCAAATGCATCACGTCATAGCCGACCAACCAGATTTGGTTATGAAGGCACATTGAACATAATCCATGTTTTCTTAGTCATGTTACTAGGGATGGAAATCGAAAACCGGTTCTTTCTAAGAACCGGCTCCCAGTAATCCAATTCCTAGGAATCGTTTGTTTGCTTGCCTGTCAATTCTGCTTATCAGTTCCTCTTACGTCACAAATACGTAACGATAAACTACTCCAGGGCCTGTATATTGTGTTTATGCTAGAAAAGTGAAGCTCCATCCACCATATAGTTGTTTGTAGCCAAAATGTGTCATATGTTGTAATAATAATAATAATAATTCATCAATTTCATATAGCGCTTTTGTATATATTATTATCCAGTGAAAACAATCTATACCTGGTGGATTAAAAGAGAGCTGATATCCCTGCATGAAATTAAAGAGACAAAGATAATATAATAAAGAGTTAAAGCAAACTAATCCATTTCTATTATTTAATTCCCTCACCCAATGAAAATCGATAAGAGAATCGGTAAGGAATCGAATCGATAAGCAGTATCCATAATGGAATCGGAATCGCTAAATTCTTATCAATTCCCATCCTTACGTGTTACCCACAAGGCACACTTGGCCTGGCACTGTTTTAGAGTTCATAAATGTAGTCATACTTAGAGCCTATGAATTTTTTTTATTATTTTGAATTGAATTCATTAGTGCTTATTGTATTATTTTTTTTAAATACCAGTACACTTTGACAAACTTTTTGTTTTATAAAGATGCCTTTGTGGAAAATAAATTAAGTTGAGCAAGATTTATAGAACAAATGTGGGGGTGAAAGTAACTAGTGACTTTAACTTTGAATACTATTAAATTAGATTAAATTAAATTAGAGTTAAAGCTAGTTTTTAGTTGTACTCAAGTATTTTATGTATGACTTACTTGTACTTGAGTACAATTTCAATCAAGTACCAGTACTTCTACTTGAGTAAGATGCATCAGTACTCTTTACACCTCTGCCTGCTGCTGTCTTAATGTAGCTTTATTTTCTTACTTCTCACTGACTTTAGTGATGTGAGTGTAAAGTTTTCTGCTTTCTTTTGGTCTGGCAGGATGCAGGAAGTCAACAGATTGGCTTCCTGTTGGGCAGCTGTGGTGTCACGCTGGCGCTGACCACCGATGCTTGTCAGAAAGGTCTGCCCAAAGCACAGACGGGGGAGGTCGCCACTTTCAAAGGTAAAAATCGTGCTCTCCTCATTTCACCTCCATCAGGACCGTGTGTTTGGTTTCACTCCAAGTGTGCGTCTGTGCAGGCTGGCCGCGGTTACTGTGGTTTGTGACGGATGGAAAACACGTTGCCAAACCTCCGAAAGAATGGCATCCCCCCATCCGGGAAGCCAGTAACGACACAGCCTACATAGAAGTGAGTGAAGAAATGTTGTTTGTGTTTGATTTACTTTTAGGATTTTTGAGGGTCTTGTGTTTCCATATGAAGTGTATAATTATTGTCATCTTTTTCTCATGTATCTCACATTCAGTATAAAACCAGCAAAGAGGGGAGTACAATGGGGATCACAGTGTCCCATTCAGCCATGCTGGCTCAATGTCATGCACTCACACAAGCCTGTGGTTACACTGAAGGTGAGGAAGATTCATCATCAAGATTTATCATCATTAAAACACTGCTCATTCCCCCCTGTCTTTTTCTTTTTTCTTTGATTAATTTTCACCTGGTTGCTTTTATCAATAACATCATTTTGCTCAAGTAATGTATTTGTGGTGGGAAATATGCTCGAATCTGTCATTATTAAAACATGATTTTTACTATCTGTCAATCACAACACAGCTGTAAGACTTTTAGACAATGTACTCAGTTAGAAAATTGTGTTTGAAAATGTACCAGTACCAATAAAAAATTAAGTTCTAAAAAAACGCTGCTCATAAAAACTCTCGGAAAAACACCAGTAACTTTAGTAAATACACAAAACACATATGTTAATGTAAACAGCTTTTCTTTGTCATAAAAGGCAAGAAAATCTAAAAAAAACTGATCTTTTTGCCTTTTTTTTTCTTTTCCAGACAATGATTTTAATTTTAGGATTAATTAACTGGTCTAATAACTAAATGATTTTGAACTAAATAAACAAATCTAGCGTTAATTCATTCATTTATACAATACACAGATGATAATACTGTCATAACTCATTGGTTTTCATTACAGCAGTAGGGTGCACCGTTTATTAATAAAGAGCTTTATTACTGTTCTAAAATATGTGAATGCAAATTTTACGTTATTTTTATGAGATTTAAAGAACAATAGTCCAAAAAAACATTTTTTACCCATAAAAAAAAAAATAATAGGGGTCCAGAGAGTTTTTCATTCTTCAAAGGGGGGCACAGCAGAAGAAGTTTGGGAACCACTGCATTACAGTACGGTTTAAAGCACACATATCAAACTCAAGGCCCGAGGGCCAAGTTCGGCCCGTCAGAGCATCTAGTCCGGCCCGCAGGAAGATTTTATTCAAAGTAAAAATTACAGCAGAAACAGGACTTTTTGTAAATTATCATATAAATTGTAGATACAATATGATGGGGGTTGCATTACTACATTATTTACATTCATATTAAATCACAATTATTTTTATAAACCTGAAAAATTTCCGCAAATTGTTCCACAGAAAAAATTGTTGCAAAGTCATGGAACTTTCAACAATTGATTAATATTCAGGATTTTGTTATTTTTACTTTTTCCTTCACAAAAACATGGATGTTTGTGGTCCAGCCCACTTGAGGGCAAACTAGGTCATATGTGGCCCTTAAACTGAAATGAGTTCAGTTCTATGGGTTCATCCTCTCACACCTGGATCTGTTTCTGAAATATATGGACCAGTTGTAATTTATTTATCTCTAATTTAAAAACAACAAATAAAAATACAACAATCATTATATAATACACTAATTATACAATAAAAGTGTGTTTCATAGCAGAATGTGAAGAGACTTTAATGTATATTTGGTTGTAATTTATCTTTAAAGCTGTCTTTCCTTTTCAGTCTTGGTAAAACTTCTTTTTCCATTTTGTAGGTGAGACATTAACAAACGTCTTGGACTTCAAGAGAGAAGCAGGATTATGGCACGGGGTTCTCACTGTAAGTGATATCCTCACATACCGTATACTGTAGAGTGACCTAAGTGCATATGTGCACAGTCAGAAACAGTTGAATCCATCCAGTGTGTACAAACAACATGACCTGCATTCCCATTTTTTAATTCCTAAACTGACAGAGTTTAAATCTTGTGCAGCGTGTTCATTGTGGCATTGTGTAGCTGTAATGCATCACTGACATTCTTTGCTGTTTATCTGATGCTTTTCCTGCTCTCACGGCAGAGCGTCATGAATCGGATGCACGTGATCAGCATTCCTTACTCGCTAATGAAAGTCAACCCACTGTCCTGGATACAGAAGGTTCACACATACAAAGGTGAGTTTAGCTCATTGTTTAACTGAGGGACTACAGCCAATAAAATATAATCTGCCCTATACTTACATTTTTCTAAATAAACTAATTTCAGACACCTTTGGAGCTATGTTGCCATTTTTTGGGTGAAGTTGAGGGATCTTGTGGGGTTAGGTAGGGTTAGGGTAACTAACGACACTTAATGACAGCCTGACACCTTATCCATGCTAATGACAGGTGTTATGTCATTATAATGACAGTGTAATGTCAGATTTATATATAAAACTTCAAGTAAAGTGTTATTTAAATATGTTTCAATAAATGGAATCAAACTTTCTCAAAATCACTGAATGTCCTGACTTTACCAGTTTGCCTTATTTAAGTGAAATACAACCGTTGACCTACAGAGATCTGTCTCCTGTTGCTTGTGATTGTCAAAGGCTGTGTTCGAAATGTCACACTCCGCACTATAACCTACACTCTAAATGACTTCATGCTGTGTACTATATACCATTAGGATGATTAGGATGATGACCGTTCCCGCTGTACTATACTTCCAAGATTCCCAAGATGGATTTCGAACTTACGACGACAAAAACCTGAAGCACACTGAGGCTAATGTTGTTAATGTTCTCCATTGATTCCCCACCTTTGAAAGTTCTGAAAACATTTTAAGTGAGAAAGTGACCAAGTAGAATATCAACATGTGCTCATTTGATCCATGAAACTCACAGAAACACATTTCATGCCTACATTTCGGAGAACCCCATTGTGCGACTGACTAAACTTCTGGTTAACTTCAAAACAAGAGCCCTATTTACAAAAGCATAAAATAAAAACTAATGCTTTTGTTTTTAAAAGGGGGTGTTTGACTTTTAGCTTGAAGTCGGTCGCAGGACGAGTTTACGTTCCACTCGCAATGCATCATGGGGCGGTTAAGTATGATTAGTGTGACCACCGAGCATACTATAAAACTGTCCCCATATAGTATATACAGTACATCTGGGTATTTCTCGTATACTCAGTCTTTTCATACTAGCTAATGTGACCACATTACATACTTATTTTCAGGTGTGTAAAGAGTACTGATATATATTCTCAAGTAGAAGTACTGTTGCTTGATTGAAATTGTATGCAAGTACAAGTGAGTCATACATAAAATACTCAAGTACTCAAGTAGCTCAATTAAATAGTACTTAAAGCAAAAGTTACTAGTTACTTTCACTCCTCATGTTTATTTTTGGTAATAAATCTTGCCACGGTTTCCTTGCATACAGTAAACATCTCATGTATAAACTTAAAAAAGAAGAGAAAATCTTGCACAATTGGAACTGAATTTATTTACACAAAGGCATGTGTATAAAATAAAAGTTTTTTTCAATTTTTTTTAAAATAAAATAACACTAATGAATTAAATTCAAAATTAAAAAAAATCCTCAGGCTCTAATTATAGCTACATGTATGAACTTACATTTAATCTGTGGTCGGCTATGATGTGATGCATTTAATTGTTGTCTGGTCATTTCATTTCTTGTAGTTTCACAATGTCTGTTGATCATTTTAAAACAAAAAATATATAATTTAATCAGTAATGGTTGGGTGTAGAAATGTAACAAATTACTTTACTACTTTTAAAATGTACTGAAGTACAAGTAAAACGACTGATTTAGAAATATACTCAAAAAAGTACACTAAGTAGTCATTAAAACAACTTGGTTACATTAATGTGAGTACTTGTAATTCGTTTCTTTCACCTCTGCTAATTTTGACGTCAGACTTATTATGAGTAGTACATTAGCATGCAATTTCGAACATAGCCTAAACGTTTATTTGTGTGGTTTCCTGTTGCATTACCACAGTCATGATTTAAAAATGGCTGTCTGTTGGATTTCTCCTCAATCATTGTCATCGGGGCTTTGCTGATTCATGTTGATGCTGCATTTTAGCTGCTGGGCTGTTGTGATTCCATCATGTCCTAATTGTTGTGTATCCTCTGCAGCTCGGGTAGCCATGGTGAAGTCTCGGGACATGCACTGGTCTCTGCTGGCCCAGAAGGACCAGAGAGACATCAGCCTGAGCTCTCTGCGCATGCTGATCGTAGCAGACGGTGCAAACCCCTGTGAGTTGGGTGTTTGTTAGACAAACACGCTGCTGGATAAACAAAGGTTTGCTTTCCTGTCGGTGTGCGTCTGTTTGACTTATTGTGTATGTGTGTGTATTTCCACAGGGTCGATATCTTCCTGTGATGCTTTCCTCAACGTGTTTCAGGCACGTGGGCTGCGACCTGAGGTGATCTGTCCATGTGCCAGCTCCTCAGAGGCCATGACTGTCGCTATCCGCAGGTCAGATGGAGTCTGCAGCTCCGTGCAACAAATCCATCCATATATTGTTACATTTAAATGCTTTACTGTCACATTAAAATTAAAGGGCCTTTTTCTTGTCATTATATAACAAACTGTAACTGTAACACAAGCACACTTGGGATTCAAATCTGTCACCAATGTGGCCAAAGTCCTTAGTGATAAAACTAATTTTAGAAAATTTATGTTTTTGTTTTGTTTTAAAATAAATTGTAAAATGTTTATATGCCTAAACAAAAGCAGAGCATTTTTAAAACTTTACCTGATTTTAAAATTCACTTCAATAAAGACTGAAACGAAAGATTATTATGAGACATATGATCATTTTAAATTAGAAAAATAAAATAAAATACTATTTTTTTTTTTTTTAATTCAGTTTATTTCCGACATGGTTACATTCACTTTTTTTACATTTTTTTTTTTTTTTGTACATGCCGAAAAAGGAAACGAGAGAAGCAGTTTGCTTATCTAGGTCCCGTCCCCTGTGTAATAATTTTTACACTATACTGCATGATTTTATTATTATTATTATTATTATTATTATTATTATTATTATTCGTTTTTTGTTTGGGAATACAATGGTACGCAAAGATAATACACATATTCCTCTTTTTCTTTTTTCTTTTACAATTAATTTAAACCCAAGGCCCTGAAACAAGGGTCAAACAGCAGGAACAGTAGAACAGTGTCTCTGACAGTAATAATCATTATTTTAACAAAAAAAAAGTGTATTTCCAGGGTTTTATTTAAAAAGATACAATACTGGTAACAATTGCATGTGAAAATATATTTTGTTTAAATATTTATATCCCTAAAGTGTTATCTTAACCCACTATATTACTATATTGGAAACATCATGAACTAATTATGACCTAAACATGTTTAATGTGCTTCCCGAAAATCACTTAGTAACTGGTTTTCAACAATAGTAGCTCTGTTGCTTTTTTAAAAATCCTTAGTTTTCCTGCACATCCCACCATGCAAACTGGTCATTTAGTAACTCTTTGTGTCCAACAGACCTCCAGAAATGGACGTGCCTCCTCCAGGGAAGGCAGTGCTGTCGATGGGAGGCCTGAGTCACAGCGTGATCCGTGTGGACACAGAGGAGAAGCTCTCAGTGCTGACGGTGCAGGATGTGGGGCAGGCTGTGCCAGGAGGTGAGCCAACAGTTGGCAAACATCTTCCTGCTGTAAATAAAGAACATACAACTTTGTTGGAATGATGAATTTGTGCCTGTGATTTAATTGCAGCTGTGGTTTGCGTGGTGCGTATGGAGGGGACTCCTTATCTCTGTCAGGCAGACGAGGTCGGGGAAATCTGTGTGAGCTCCGGCAGCAGAGGTGTAGCGTACTACGGCCTCCCAGGCATGACAAAGAACATTTTTGAGGTTAGTAGATAAAAGTTTTCCATAAGTGTCATTATTAGTCCATCACATGAAGCTATTTCCCCAACATGTGTAATTGTAACTTTACTCTAACATCTTATGACTATAACCTCTCTGACATTGTTGTATCTTGTGCTGTGGTTCACCATCAACATGATTTAAATGTGCATCAGAAACAGACTCCCTTTGTCTGCCCTGTGGTTCTGTGCTCCATTATCCACCCTGTGTGTGTGTGTTTTTCAGACTGTCCCGTTGACATCGTCTGGAATTCCCATCAGTGACAGACCGTTCACTAGAACCTCCCTGCTGGGTTTTGTTGGACCAGTAAGTTACAGCTTGTTTTATTTTTATTAGTAGCATTATTATTATTTGGTGGTTTTTCCATGCAGGAATCAAATGGATCATATCATCTTATCTTAGGGGATGTGATCACTGTTTTTTTTTTAACTAAATGCTATATGGTCCTACATATGAATGGATATGTGTGTGTAATAAGGGTCTCAGAAAAAGTCAGCGATATATCACAATATGTCACTGTGCTTTTATCGTATGGATCCAAAAAATATACAAATCAATTTTTTTAATCATGTTTTTGTACGAAAAACCATTTAACCGCACTAACATATGCACAGCACTTAAACGCCTGGTCACTAGGTGTCAGTAAACCACATCAGACCTCCTTAAACTACCTTACTCTTGTTTTTTAGCTTAGAAGTTGTTTTACTTTCATAAAATATACTGGGCACTTTTATAGATGTATGTGGTTACTTGAAAAAAAAAAAAAAAATTAAGAACTTAACAGAATCAGAATCTGTTGTAGAAGCAAAAGTTAAAGTTCTTTGAAAAAAATTTAATTTTAAAGTTTAATAATCATACCACATGTTTTTTTCATATTGGTACTTGCATTACAGTTGGTTACCATTTACTTGTTCTCAGAAGTTTAAAGAAATGTAAATTGTATTTCATACCATTTCCTACTTGTAGAGTGTGAAATATTGCGATGTATATTGTATTGTTTAGCATCGGGATTTATCAATTTGAATATCAGCTTGAACACAGCCCCGGCTCCCCAATGCAGTATTACAGTATATATGAATACTGTATATCCATCCTTTATTGTTTATTATAAATGTATTATTATTATTATTGTTCTTTGCACAATCCACCAAGTTAACTTCCTTGTATTGTTTTTAAACTGTACTTGGCGAATTCAACTTTTTTGATTTTGTTTCCTGGCAATGCACACCCCGAGTGTGTAAACTTTGTGTCCTGTGTTAACCTCCAGGACAGCCTAGTGTTTGTTGTGGGCAAAGCAGAGGGACTGATGGTTGTCAGCGGGCGACGACATAACGCTGACGACGTGGTTGCTACAGCGCTGGCTGTGGAGCCCATGAAGTTTGTTTACAGAGGAAGGTAAAAGTAAAAACAGCCTGAGGAAAAAAAAAAAAAAAAAAAAAAACACTTTAAGGTGGTCTTTGAATATCTTGAACCTGAGCTTGTTTTTTTCTGCTTTGTTCTGCAGGATCGCAGTGTTTTCAGTGTCTGTGCTGCACGATGAGAGGATCGTGGTGGTGGCAGAGCAGAGGCCTGACGCGTCTGAGGAGGACAGCTTCCAGTGGATGAGTCGCGTCCTTCAGGTACTCATGACTTTGTCCATTTTACAAAAAACGTAAAAGAGAATCGAAAAATCGAAACAGATTGAAAAATATGACCAAAACAGAATATAAAGATATCAACGGAGCACCTGAAGAGACTAATTTGAACTTTCCTGTACTTCTAAATACTCTAAATATACAACAAAATGCATTTAAGGGCTAAAAAAGTGGATTTAGCATGACATGAATGAAATCCGCAGGGAACAAGGCCGACACGAACAATAATAGAGAGGAGGAGGAATAAAAAAAGACAACACTGACTACAGATGAGAATAAATCCTGCACAAAAATGGACAAAAAAAAATACAAAAAAAATTAAATTGTGTTCAGAACAACCTAAGAATGTTTGACCAGAGAGACAAGCTTTGATGTAAATTTTCTGTGTTCAAAACAGGGGACGGGACTCAGATAAGCAAACTGCTTCTGTCATTTCCTTTTTCAGCATGTACAAAAAAAAAAAAAAAGTGAATGTAACCATGTCAGAAATAAACTGAATAAATAAAGAAAATAAATATGTCCCCTTTAAAGGTGAAACTAAAGCAGTGGTTCACAACCTTTTTGCGACGTGACCCAATTTTAACATCACACATTTCTGGGGAATTCTTTCTAGAGTTAGTTTTTGATCATGTTTGTCATATTGTGTTATGAGCAGCTTGAGATGCACCAGCTTAGATATTTTTATGCAGAATCTTTCATGTAAAACAAAATCATTTACCCATCTATTCATCAATCCATCCATTTTCTGACCCGCTTTGTCCTGTTTTATTTATTTATTTATTTATTGATTTGAGAAAGTGAAAGTTTAGAATACATTTAGAAAGAAGTGATAATAATAATTGTTTTTTAAATATGTTTTCAATCAGTAATTCTGTCTTTTTTTTTTTATCAATAACTAGACATTTTAGGTGACCCTATTTGGTTGAAAAATACTGTACTAAGGTGATAAAAGTGTACTAAGAATAAAGTGGATCACTTTTCCTTTCCTCACTATAAAAAACTAAAATAATGATTAAATTTATTCCATTCCCGACTGATCTTATGATTTATGTATCCTCTTTGATGCTACATGAATAGTAAAATTATGACGTTATTGATACTGAAATGTTAGAATTATTATTATATAATCTATGATCTTTTATATGAAAGACCAAGGATGTACACAACTGTTTCAACTACAGGGATTTATGTGTATTTTTTTTTTTTTACTCCTAAAATAATGAAACATGTATTATTGATTTATTGTTAGGCCATTGACAGCATCCATCAGATCGGTGTGTACTGCCTGGCCCTCGTACCCGCCAACACACTTCCAAAGGCTCCCCTGGGTGGCATCCATATATCTGAGACCAAACAGCGTTTCCTGGAGGGTGCCCTGCACCCCTGCAACGTCCTCATGTGTCCTCACACGTGCGTGACCAACCTGCCAAAGCCGAGGCAGAAACAGCCAGGTAAACAAACATAATTTCTTTAAACTGATCTGAATCTGTGATGATGATGATGATGATGATGACGCTGATGGTGTGGATGTGATGATCAGAGGTCGGTCCTGCCTCCATGATTGTGGGAAACCTGGTGGCCGGGAAGAGGATCGCACAAGCCTGTGGAAGAGACGTGGGACCGCTAGAGGACAATGAACAGGCACGTAGTTCATCCTCCTCATACTGTACAAATTCTGTACACCAGGGGTCTCAAACTTATTGTAGTTCAGGGGCCAAATATGGACCCGTTTGATCTCAAGTGGGCCGCAGATTTTAGGTGGGAAAATGAAGAATTTTAACCTCAATTGTGCAATAGTTTTATTATCAGTTCCTGCCAGATTTTCACTTCAAACACTGTTAATTTTGTAACCAATTTTTGTGTCATTTAGAGGATTTGTTTGTGAGAAATTGCAAGATTTGTGAAAACAGTTTAGATTTCTTTCCACAATTTGTAATTAAAAATGAATGCATTCATGTAAAACCAGCAGACCCAATTTGAGGTTGAGAGACACTGGGAGGGGTTCGTCAGATGCCTTTGAAAAAATAAGAATATTTTTTCAGCAATTTGTGCCCATTTTTGTTCATATTTAACTTTTTTTCTGCAACTACACCAAACTTGTCATATTTTAATCTATTTTCATCACTTTTTCTTGCCATAATTTTGCACCTTTTAATGCATTTTTGCTATATTACTCCCATTTCTGCAACTTCTCCATCAAATTTTAATGCCTTATCTGCAAATTTGTTCCACTTTTAATACATTTTCATCACTTATAAACCCGTTCCACCACTTTTCACAACTAATTTCAGATATGTTGAGCCATTATTGTAACTTTGCAGGATAAAAAAGGTTGAGAACCACTGATATAAACAAAGGAAAGCTGCAAGCCCCTCAAAATATTGTAGAGTTTCATTAAATCGGTGAATTTGAGATATCGACAACTGGATTATTTGGTCATTTACACAATAATTCATGTTTTTTTTCTGTCATTTTTACTGTCTCCTGCGGCCCGAACTGGAGGCTCTAAAGGGCCGAATTTGGCCCCTTGGCCTTGAGTTTGACGCATGTGCAGTACACCCTGTACTTAGTCCATATCATTTGAACCAAAGCTTTGTCCTATGTAGTTTTTTCAGTGTTTTCTGGATACATCTGTTTATAAATGTGTGTGTATGTCTACAGTTTCTTTACATACAGGAGGTTCTTCAATGGAGAGCTCAGGCCACTCCAGACCATCCTCTGTTCCTTGTTCTCAATGCAAAGGTAGATTTATGACTTATTAAATCTTTTCTGAGCTAGTCCACCTCTTAATATCATCGTCATCATCATTGTATTATCATATTACAGCTGCCATCGATCATATCAGTACTTTTTCAGCTTTTTTCGTAATAATCCAACTCATATAGCCTCGTTATTGATGAGATGCAATGAGAACTAATATGTGATCCTCAGGGTGCAGTGGCCAGCACGGCGTCCTGTTTGCAGCTGCACAAGCGAGCAGAGCGAGTGGCCGCTGCTCTTATGGGACGCCTGAACACTGGGGACCATGTGGCCCTCGTTTACCCTCCAGGTATGAATTCGGGTGTTTAAACTCGCTTGAGTCCAATCTTCAGCCAAAAGGTTATTTTAATGCAAATAAGTAAAATTTTAAACCTTTCCACGCAGGAATCGACCTGATTGCCACTTTTTACGGTTGCCTGTACGCTGGCTGCGTGCCAGTAACGGTCAGACCTCCGCACCCACAGAACCTGGCGACCACTCTGCCCACAGTCAAGATGATTGTCGAGGTGACGCAAACTGACTCAAACGTCTGTCTGAACTTCACCTGTTGGGGTTTTTCTCACGATGCATGACTAAAACTAGAGGTCTCCATATGGAGGTAGATTTGTGTCTGTATTATTCAATCAAAAAAAAGTTTACTTCAATCACAAATAAATGTTTTTAATCAAAGAAAAAAAAAAATTGAGTCCCAAATAATTGCATTTGAACACTTTTTTTTCTTTGATTGAAATTTTTTTTTTTTTAACTGACACTGATATTGCAGCCTTAAGTATTGGCCGATACTGATATCAATCCTATTTGATATCAGCATAAGAATATTCTACAATTGAATAAAATAAATAAAAAAATTCTTTTGGAAAACCCTGAAAAGTTACATCAATAAATCCAATAAAAATGAAATAATAATGTTTTTAAAGAATACAATTGACACTAGCTTAACTTAAACATAATATTATTCAACAATTTAATAAAATATATAAAAATACATTAGAAGACCCTGAAAAACAACCTCAAAACCAGTAATTTAAAATATATATATTAAATTGCTAAATAACTTCACTTCAGCTGCTGTATAGAAGTGCTTCAACAGAGTCTAGAATTGACTCCTTGTGTCTGAGATTTTAGATGCAGGCTAATTTAATCCGATCAGATTTTTCTGCTGATATTGGTCTCATTTCCGATATCAATAGCCGCTAACTGCAGCATCTCTGTGTTAAAGGTCAGTAAGTCTGTGTGTATCCTGACGACGCAAGCAATAATGAAGCTGCTGAAATCTAAAGAGGCCATTGCTGCTGTGGACATCAAGAGCTGGCCTGCAGTGATGGACACAGGTACGTGCATTTTCAAACCATACCTGTCCTCAGCACAGTGTGTTCCTTTGGAGAAAAAAGACAATAAGTGCAGGACATGTTTTTCTTAAAGATGACCTTCCAAGGAAGAAAGGGTCCCAGATGTACAAACCTCCCACCCCAGAGATGTTGGCCTACCTGGACTTTAGCGTGTCCACAACTGGCATCCTAGCAGGAGTTAAAGTACGTCATCAATGTGGAAGGTTACATTTTAGTGTCTTTTTCACGCCTCACTTTGTGTCATTTGATCTCCTCCAGATGTCTCATGCTGCCACCAGTGCCTTGTGTCGCTCCATTAAACTTCAGTGTGAGCTCTACCCATCGCGGCAGATCGCCATCTGTCTGGACCCGTACTGTGGGCTGGGCTTCGCTCTCTGGTGCCTGTGCAGGTGAGAAGTCAAACTCTACTACAATATGCAAATCAAAGCAGATTCAAAGTTGTGGGTACTTTCACTTTATGGAAACATTGCTGGGACTTTAACATGCTAATTGTGATTAATTAATTACAGAAAAATAATGCACAAAAAAAAATAACAGCGTTAATTTTATTTATTTTTTGCACTCCAAACAGTGCGGGAACTGTCTGATTTCAGGAGTTCCCGGTATACCCATAATACTGATGCACAGACTACAGTACTAGACGGGAGACGGTTGTGCTTCGTTGGGGTTAATTTTAGTTTATTAAAACACCGGATGGGAAACAAAAGGCCAGTTGTGTGCAAACTGTGCAAGAAAGAGTTTGACAATCGTTGGAGCTTTGCAGCCTCCGCTACCATCAGTGCTAAACATGTAGCAGCTAGCACGAACAGTGCTTAACTGCAACATGCTGCAAGTACACTGTGTCTCCAATCCACACTGGACAAGTAATACAACAGAATGTAAATTAATACGTCTGCATTTGTTCAAGTCTGTTGAAAACAATAAATAATTTGAACAGATGCAGACATATTAATTTACATTCTGTTGTATTCAAAGATTTATTATATATTAATCTTTTGATCTGCTACAATAATGTAATTCATTTAAATGAAAATCCCTCAAGTTGAAGGTTTTCTCAGCAATTTTTAGGTGAGATTAAAAAAAGAGATTATTTAGATAAATTTATTACAGAGCATAATTAATTGCTCAATTTCTCTTGACAGCACTATGTAAACTCATTCAGTGTGTCTCTGTTTGTCATTTCAGTGTGTACTCAGGCCACCAGTCGATCCTCGTTCCCCCTCTGGAGATGGAGACCAATGCGTCCGTGTGGCTTGCAGCAGTCAGTCAGTACAAAGTGCGCGTCACCTTCTGTTCATATTCAGTCATGGAGATGTGCACCAAAGGACTGGGATCACAGACGGAGGCGCTACGGGTCAGTTTGTCAATCCAGTCACACAAACATTCAACAATGCCACAAGATTTTAGAGGTTTTTCCTTTAATGGAGCCGTTATGCACATTAAGTGCTCAGTAGCTGGGATTGGGAAGGTTTATTTAGAAAAAGATGCATATTTGTATTTATTTTTTCCTCTGGTGGCTAGTTGCGGAACGTGAACCTGTCCTGTGTGCGGACGTGCATGGTTGTAGCAGAAGAGCGTCCTCGCATCGCCCTCACTCAGTCCTTCTCTAAGATCTTCAAAGACTTGGGACTGTCGCCTCGAGCTGTTAGCACCACCTTTGGCTGCAGAGTGAACGTAGCCATCTGTTTGCAGGTAAGCTGGAAACCCAAGAGCTAGGATGTCACAGCGGGGAGCCACAAAATGTGATTGTCTGATCCGAAGGCCAAACTTTACATATTCATGTCAGTATTTAGAACAATCTGAGCAGCAAAGAAAACGTTTTTTTTTGTCATTTTGTGTGTTTTTGTTGTCATTATATGTGTGTTATATTTTATTCATGGTTCTGTCATTTATTGTATTTCCCTTTCACTTTGTGTTATTTTTCTGTACGTTGGTTGTCGTTTTGTGTTTTTACATTCTTGATTGTTTGTTTTTATTGTCATGTAGTGTATTTTTGTTGTCACATTTCCTCTCATTTAGTGTGTTTTTGGAATTATTCTGTATTAGTTGTTGTTCTGTATTTTTGCTGTCATTTTGTATATTTTTCTCTCATTTTATGTGTTATTGTAGTTATTTTGTATATGTTTGTTGTCGTTTTGTGTTTTTGGAGTCTTTATTGTTTGTTTTTGTTGTCATTTAGTGTATTTTCCTCTCATTTAGTGTGTTTTTGGAATTATTATCCCCGAGACCTCAAAATGTATATTTATTCAAAATGAAACTGTAAAAACCCAAAAACAAGGTCATTGTTTGTTAATCCAAAGCCAGAACTTGGATCCACCTTATACCTGGGGCTGCTGCTTCCTGATTATGGGTGCAACATTTTGTGTGATAAATTGATAAATACATCAATAAATAAAAATGAAGATTTACTGAGGCTGTGTTAAGTTTACTGGACAGATTTTTTTATTATTACTTACACAATCAAATAAATGATTTACTCTATTATACTAATGAACTTTGAGTCTGAAATAGATAGAAAATCTGCCTATAAACAGTAGCTTTCCATCATTGGACAATAAACACAAATATTTGAATAATTTCAGAAAGTTATTTCTGTGCAGTTTTTTTAAATAATGTTATGGTTTAATTTATTCAAACAACTATTCTGGAATTATTACATGGAAGTCAAGGACACATCAAAGCAATCGGCAGACGCCTCTGAGGAAGACTGGCAGTTGACAGTCAAAACATGTCTAGAGATCAAAGTACATTTCCTGAAAAAGAAGTTGCATAAATAAGTCTGAATAAATGAAACCTTAACACAAATATTTGAAGAACACATTCATATTAAAGGTTTTGGAGGATGTGAAAGTCCCGGTTAAAAATCATGTTAATATGAGTTTAAATTCCACTTAAATACCAAAATCCTAATACGTTTACCCCACTTATGTATTTATTTATATTTTTATACAACCATTGCCAATTTATTTTGTTGCTGTTCCAGGAATTAAAAAGATTCTCAGCCTGTTTTTTTGACTTGTCAGTTTTGGGAGATGAAGATGTACACACTTGGTCCAAATGTAACCTCAGTCTCTATCTTATGTCGTGTGTTTTCATTCCTATTGTTTTTTGTTTGTTTGCTTGTTTGTTTATTTTATGGTAATTAAGTTCAGTGGAAATGTTTTTGTAGGTGTGAGTGCGTGCATGCTTGTGTGTGTGTGTGTGTGTGTGTGTGTGCGCGCATTTTAAATCCATTTCTGTGTGTAAGTCTATCTTCAATTGTGTGTCAGCCCAACAGGTTAGGGAAACTGGCTGAGCAGGTACTGTGGGATAAGAGTAGAAGGTTTGCGCTGATGCTGCTGTGTCTGTGTGTGTGCGCGTGTGTGTGTGTGTGTCTGTGTGTGTGTGTAGTTTATCATGCATGATGTTTCTGCTTGCTTAATCCCAGTTATTGATTTTTGCTTTCCTGTAAATATGAAAGCTTTGTCCTTCATCTGAGTGCCGCTGCCAATGATCATCATCAAGGCTGTTATGACAGGATGAGAATGTTTGTTTTTATGTAAAAATTATGATCACACTGAATATTACCAGCAACTCACAAAATGACAACAAAAAAAATGATACTGAATAATAAAAAGAACAGACAAACAACAACAAAATACACAAAATTACACCAAACACCATTACTAGCAACTCACAAAACGACAATAAAGACACACTAAATGAGAGAAAAATACACAAGGTCACTACAAAATACACAAAATTAACAGAGAACCATAAAAAAACGGCATTAGAACCAACCAAACGACACTAGAAACACACACACTGAGACAGTGATTTCAATAATACCAACAACACACAATACCGACAACAAAAACACACAAAATCAGACAAAAATATACTGAATGATAAAAAGAACACACAAAATGACACCAAATAACACACAAAATGACACCAAAAACACATAAAATGACACCAAAACACACAAAATGACACCAAAACACACAAAATGACACAAAAAAACCGCACAAAATGACATAAAAAAATGATAAAATGTAATAATCGGACATAAGGGGGTACTTGGATTCAAAAGTCAGTGTTGAACTGTTCTGTGCAGCATCCATCCATGTCGCCGTCCTCTTCACCTGCTTATCCTGTTCATGTGGCTGTGAAGCTGTAGCCTATCAGTCCCTACTCAGGGTCATAATGGTCATGATATTCAGGCCATTATGAACGAGTCGCCTGTTTAGTTGCAGGGTTAACACACGCGCACACACACACAATCACAGTTTCAGGATTTCACTCATTTGGAAAAACTATTCCTGGGAAACTGACATGTTTTTGGACTGTGGGAGCAAAACTGGATACATAAAGAGAAAATCACTGCATTAATACAAGGAGATCACATGACAACTGAGTCATTGTTCAACATGTAAAGTTCATTTTAAAGAGTAACTTTGCTGAAAACAAATATACAGTATATGGGTATGAAGTAGTGTTGTTGACAGAGGAGAAAGTAATGGACTGCATTGGTGTAATTGACTTTTATTGATACTTGTACTTTTTTATAGTATATTTAGTATATTTCTAAATCCAAATTTTTACTTATACTTAAGTAAGCAAAGTCATTTCTTGTATATTTGTTTTTTTTATTATTTTTTGTTTTAAAATGATCAATGGACATTGTAAAACTAAAAAAAATGAAATGACCAGATGACAATCAAATGCATCACATATCCAGTGACGTGCAGGCAGGGTAGGCAGTGCCTACCCAAGGGTGAATTGATATTTTCAAATGAAAGTAACTAGTAACTTATACTTTAAGTACTATTTAATTGAGCTATTTTTTACTTGTACTTGAGTGTTTTATGTACGACTTACTTGTACTTGAGTTCAATTTCAATCAAGTAACAGTACTGCTACTTGAGTAGGATATATTAGTGCTCATTACACCTCTGGTTGTTGATTTATTCTTGTCAAAGTGTGTTTTGTTGTAAAAATGTGAGAGTGACTGTCCACTATGGGTTGAAATCCATTTATTACAGTTGAATTATGCTATTGGCTGAGAATGCTGGTTTGTGACATATGATGGCTTTTTATGTCATTGACCACCCCTGTTGGCCCCGCCCATCCTATAAAACCTGACTCTGCAATCTGTGGTTAGTAGGTTGGATTGAGAAAATTGTGAATAAAGAAGTATAGTGCATATTGAGAAGGTAGTAGTTAGCATAGCATAGATTGTTCTTTGGATATTTTATGGTATAGACATAGTGTATCTTAACTGCTCCAGAAGCCCCGCCCATAATCAAGGCATTTTTTGAATTTCCAACCGAGATGCACATCAGCCAAAACCTCTAGGTTTAGTTGCTCTTCAATTTAGGTTTATTTTGTTCATTCATAAATTCATCTGTTTTGTTTGTAAAATGTGACAAAATGTCAATTTTATGGCATGTTGTAACCATTAAAAAAAAAAGTGAGTTATTGATGGTGTTCTGTGTCATATTAATGAGAAAATAGTGAAATATATCTACTTCTCCCTTGTTTTGGTGCAAACAGCAGCAAATAAAATGAAAATAAATTAGCTTTAGTATGACTTTTCTTAATAATCAGCACATGTATCTTCATCCACTGAAGTCCCTGACTTGTAGTTGATAGTTGCACACTATCATTGTAGCCTGGCTGGTTGGCTTCTGGCTGCTTCCTGCTTTGTCACAATAAGCTTCAGCTGATGTCACACTGGATCCCACAGGCTCATGTTTATTATTTATTAACATTATTTAGGGCACAGCTGGACCCGACCCCACCACTGTTTATGTGGACATGAGAGCGCTGCGACATGACAGGTGAGAGTGGACGCCCACAGCCACAGAATGGACATTTTGTTGTTTTGAAAAAATTACAAAATTATTTATAGTTTGTTGATTTTTATTAATTAAAATTGTGTTAACATGTAATAAATTTTATTTACTTTTAAATATGAACATGTAATTTATTTAATTTCTTTTTACATGTTAACATGTAATTTATGTCATGTATTTTTAAATGTTAACATGTAATTTATTTCTACATGTTAAAATGTAATATATTTGATTATCTTTGTATATACAGTACATGCCTATTATTTATTATTATTATTATTATTATATTGTTCTTGCTGCTGGAACAACTCAATTTTCAAAGGTCTATCTTATCTTATCCTTTCTTATTTTATCTTATCTTATCTCATCTTAGGGTCCGTCTGGTGGAGAAAGGATCCCCTCACAGTTTACCACTGATGGAATCTGGGAAAGTATGTGATCATGTAAAACCCAAGCCCAGCTATGAGTTCCAGCTGTCTTTGTACAGCCCCCATTACTCAGCTTTTATCCGTTTTGTAGATCCTCCCTGGAGTGAAAGTGATCATTGCAAACACAGAGACTAAGGGACCTTTGGGTGACGCCCATCTGGGAGAGGTAGGTTACAATTCAGCGATCAGTGGTTCCTATGAACTCTTTGATAAACTCTTAGCATGAATCTGGTGAGTCTGGTCACCCAGAATAATCTCCAGTGTGTTTAAGACTGGCCGTTAATGTGTAACAGATCTGGGTGAGCAGCCCTCACAATGCTACAGGCTACTACACCGTGTATGGAGAAGAGGCGCTGCATGCAGATCACTTCAACACTAAGCTGAGCTTCGGGGACACTCAGACTGTGTGGGCGAGGACCGGCTACCTGGGCTTTCTGAGACGCACCGAGCTGACGGACGCCAGCGGAGGTGAGAAGAAGGACTTACACTGCACAGCTGTGTTAGCTGTGATTTGACTGTTAAAAGAACATTTAAATGGGATGTAAAATCCTTTCAAATGTGTCACTGTAGACAAATCAGAACTACACAAATCAAGTCACACCACAGGCCGTGATCACATGTTTAGCCCTAATGAGGTTTCATGTGAAGATGTCAGGGTTGGGGTAAATTATAATTGTGATTAACCCTAATCATTTACCAATCACTAAACAGGAGGCTGAACTCTCAATCACCATGAACACCGATTTCTAGACAGAAATTTGTTGTAATACTTTTAAGGTGACAAAAAACACAAACCGCTGCTGGCGGCATTGGTGTGGGGTGGCGGTTCCTGGATTGGGGTGCTTGGGTTCACCTGCTTGTTGGTCCGTGGCTGGCGGGGTGGCCCTGCTTGGGCAGTTGATGTCATCCTCTCTTGCCGGGGGGCCGAGGCTGCCTCCCTGTGGAGGGTGTTGTTGGGGGGTGGCAGGGTGCGCTAGGTCCTCGGCTCCTTGGGGCTTTCTCGGGTGTGTATGTGGGGGGCGGTGGCTGCCTCTCGGCTTGGGATCTTGGCGGCATCTGGGGGGCTGCTCGGCCGTGGGAGAGTGACCTGGGGCTCTTTGGCCCCCGCTCTTTCTGCTGGCCTGGCTGCATCTTCAGGCCCGGGGAAGTGCTTTGGTTTTCAGTAGCGGTTTTTGCACATACATTGGTCTACGATGCACTGGCATGCCATTTCCTACCTTGAGTCTATCAATTTATACACAAGATCACATCATAATCTACAAACTCTCATATTTTGCTTAATATCTACCTTCAGGGCTTTAAATTAACTTTTTAGATCACCATGGCTTGTAGATCATAATTAAAGTTACCAGCCAACCACATTTTCCATCAGCCAAATTTTTGTCCAGCAAAAATAAGTGTTCATGTTTCTTTGAACAGTTTTTATTTTAGTTTATTGCAGAAATACATTAAAATGGTAAAAATATAAATGTTTAATTTAAAAACAATGTTGTAACAACGCCTAAAAGGTGTAATATGGAACTTTGGGTGTGTCGGAGAAGTGAACCTTTAATTAAGTATGTTCTCATAACTTAAAAAACAAACACCTGGAACACTGAAGTTAGAAAGAATAGAAGTAATCAGTACTAAGAATTACATGTACTGTAGAGAAGAAATGTTTTACTAACATGCACGCTCTTCAAATGTAAACAAATCCCACTCCCCACAAACTGTATAGTGCACATTTTAAAGGTGAACAAATGCCTTTGTTTGTTTTTTCTAACTAATTTTACAACTTCATTTCAGCTCCTATTGTTTGTTTTGCACCGTTCCGTTTGTCATCTCCGATACCAAACCATAACAATCACGCTAACGTAAGCACGTAGCCAATTGTTGGCATAGTGTTCATGGGAAATGTAGGATTAGTACAATCAGCAGTGTTGCCAGATATACATTATGTTTTAAAATCTAAACACCCATAAAAACCCTCAAATTTATTGGTGTAAAACAGCCCAATCTGGCAACAATGACTTGTCGCATTGTTTCTGCAGCGTGCCGATTCAAAGAGACGTAGTGGTTTTTTTTTTTTGTTTCGTTCTTCGCTAGCCAAAATGGCTAGGGACGCTACAACGTTACCCACCAAAGCAAATTTTTACCCGCAATTGGCGGGCTGGCAAGTGTTAATATAAAGCCCTGTCTACCTTCATAGATGTGGAATGAAGTGACAAACCTCTGTGTGTGTTTCAGAGCGCCATGACGCTCTCTACGTGGTGGGTTCTGTTGATGAGACTCTGGAACTGAGAGGAATGAGATACCACCCCATTGACATTGAAACCTCTGTGATCCGTTCCCACAAGAGTATTGGAGAATGGTAAGAAAGCTACATCAGCTGTTGATCTGTTCATTTCTTCACCATAATTCAACTTTATTCTGTTTGAATCCTCTCCTTCTTACACACGACCTCCTTCACCTCCTCCATCTCCATCCAGTGCCGTGTTCACGTGGACAAACCTGCTGGTGGTGGTCGTGGAGCTGGATGGATCGGAGCAGGAAGCCTTGGACCTGGTGCCCCTGGTCACCAACGTGGTTTTGGAGGAGCACTATCTGATCGTGGGGGTGGTGGTCGTGGTGGATCCTGGTGTCATCCCCATCAACTCCAGAGGGGAGAAGCAACGCATGCACCTCAGAGATGGATTCCTGGCCGACCAACTGGACCCCATATACGTAGCGTACAACATGTGACCTTTAGCCACACGAGAAGGACGATGAAGCCCAGATTAAGATTTAGTAGTTCTGATGAGGCCTGGGAAGAGCGTTTTTTTCAAATAAAACTGCTGCTCTCATCATGTCTTCACAGAATGAGCAAAATTACAAAACGAACATGGATGCAAAACATCGCACCTGTGTTTTTTTATAATTTTTTCCAAAGATGCTTCAGAGGGCGTTTGTTGGTCATCACGTCGGCTTAAAAAGGACGCCTCCGCAGTGAAAGGGTAGTTATGGCTAATATGGCACTACTGTGTGCAAGTTGCATAAGTTATTCTGTCAAAAGTACAAAAAAAAAGGTGAATGTTATCGATAGTCGTCATGTGCCATAAAGCAGAGAGGAGCCACTGCAGGTCCAATGTTTTCTATTTCAGTGGTGGATTTTTCACTTTAGTTTTTCATCCTGGGTTCTCAATATTAACCCAATTTAACATTTCAGTATAGTATACATTCAATTCAGTCCACACTAATAGTAATTATTGATTTGAAGAAAAACAAAAGCTACTTTAAATAACAGCATGCATTAAATAAGAACTAATCAGTCAGAGGCAATGGCAAAGGGTTTAATCAGCAGAAAGTTGAGTGATTCAAGCTTTAAGTGTTCCCGTCCCAGCTTTGTGAAGTTCCTCAGCTGTCGGATGGACTTGAAAATATGCAGAAGGAGGTCAGGAAATGTAACTCCTGCTCAGCCAAAGGCTTTTCTTTAAACCCTAACGTCACCAGTTGTAAACTGTTGTTGTTGTCGTAGCAGTCGTGAGCTAAAACCAGTGGTTTTCTGAACACTTTACACTCATTCACTGCTGTGCCTATCATGTGAGCTCATATCCTTGACCCTTCCTTTGTTTATGTTCTCCTAAAGTCATAGACTTTCATAGTGACTTGTTATACTGTCCTATCCCCCAGTTTGGGAACCACTGGTTCAAGCACAATGCCCCGTTCTGAGTGCCATAATGTTGCATACATCTAGGTCGGGTGTAGCATATGATGATGCAAGTGAACATCCCATTCCTAACAGGCTGCAGCCTGCTGTAAGTATGTACAGGTTTGATTTGTAAATTATTTATAGACGATGTAAACAGAAGCAGGAAGCTGAATCAGCTAAATACGTTAACATTTTTTGCCTCACAAACTGAAAACTATTTTGTAACGGAGTCTCTTTATGTGACCTATGAGCGGAGGAGCAGCATTTTTTATAGCACGAAAGAACATTTGGGAGCGGACACTTCCAAGGCGTGATGAGGCAAGCTGTGGAAAGCTCATCTTCACACCCAGAAAGATGCATTTGTCTAATCTACGGTTACCCGTCATTATTTTCATAATGTGATTTGCTAATCAATTTAAAAGAAAAAATGCTTTTAACTTGAAATGTTTGTCTTGACTAGAAACTGAACCACCAGTGTACAGCCCAATAAAAATATTTTGATTAAAGTTAGTACTGTTTTGGTTTCTGTTGCCACAGTTAATTTTATTTATTTTATTTTTTTTTAGACCATTATGTTGTGCTTTAGACGTTGGAGCGCAACATTGCAGAGCCACAGATTGGCCCGAATGGGAGATTCATGTTAGGATTATATCAAATCATTTTAGGCTTTTGCTGAAGCCATAGATGTTTTTAAGTATAAAAATACCAACAAACATTTAATAACGTAACTAAATTAATTTTGGGAAATAAAGACAACATAATTAGATCAACATCCCAGCTGTAATATCAAAGTGTTGATATTAAGACTATTGAGTCACTTCAATCCTACATCAACCAAGAATTAGAGGAAAATGTCCTTCTACTCAAACTCCAGTGAATGATGTCATCCTGTCTTCAACATTAGAAATATTAGAAAGGGGATGCTGAACGAGCATTCACACTATATTGCTATAAAAATTAAATATTGATCATAAAATGGTCAATAAAATATATTTCAAGTGTCTTATATTAACGTTATATATTTCATCTTGGTGTCTAAATAGAAAAACATTTATTATCCAGGTGCTAATTGGTTGTAGATCATTCATAGGGTAAAAACAGACAATCACAGTAACAGTTGAGGTCTTTCAGAACATGTTTTTGGTTTTGCAGTGCAGTTATTTAAAGTTAAAGAGGATTTACTTTCCTTTTTGCCGTGTTCACATTAGGATGCCATATAAAATCACTTCCCGTCAGTTCCAGAAGTTACCAACACATGTTAGCATTTCTGGATGCTAGTCTACTTATAATCCTTAAGTTTGGAATAATCAATGCCTTTTCACTTCAGTGTTTTCTTAAGGTTGTAGAGTGGGAACCTACAAAAAAAATCATTTGAACATCTGTAACAATAGTCAAAGATAAAAAACCCATTACTTTCCTTTTTTGTTTATTTTCTTGTGCCTTGTAGAATAAACCAATGATATTTGCATGTATTAGAAAAAGAAGAAGAAGAAGAAAGAAAGACAACTACAGTTAAGGTATGTTAAAGATTTTTTTTGAAACAAATGAATACTAAGAAAACTCAGAACATAACAGAGTTGGATGATTTTAACACATTAAAAATGTTTACAATATCATATTAACAATTGGTACACAAAATTCAGTAGGTATTCATTACTATTGGTCCCGTTTTTTCCCCAGCTAACATGTATTAGAAATATTGCTGCTTTTTTTTTTTTTTTTTTTACAAGCTTGTTCTTTTGTTTTGTTACCCAACATCAAAGAATGTTACAGTGTACTACCCAAGAGTATATTTTTCTTTCATATGAGTATAAATGGAAAACATTGATAAGGAAATGACTATAACAAGTATAGAAAGAACATTGATATGATTCATCTAAACTTTTTTTTTTAAAGATAAAATTTTAAATTTGCATGAGAAAAACATCAACAGTCAGAACAACGTGTTACTTTTTGAAGGAATTACCTGAGAATATTTCAGTGAGAACAAAGCCAGGTTCAACCATCTTTTCCTCTTTAGCCTTTTTTTTAAAAAAGCATTTCTTTGGAATCATTTGAAAAGTAATTTTATTTCACCTCTGACTTTAATCTTTTATCTGAGGTGTCACTTATGTATGTACGCCTTCAATGTCTCCAGCACCTCTGTTGCCTTGCTCAGCACTAAAGCTTCATTCTCAGGCTTAAACTGTTCATGGGGAATGCGCGGAAATGGATGGCAGTTGGGATATTGCGTCTTTTTAGCATCTACTCCCAGCAACATCAATGTTTTCACCATTTCAGGCAGATCTCCCAGTTGAGGGTTGAAACGGGAAATTCGTACAGCAATGGCTAAAATTGGGCTGTTGGAGGGTTGTTGACCATTTCGTTTATACTCCACAGCAATGAGAGCCTTCTCCACTGCTTGATGAACTTTAAACAGAAACCACTCAGGGCTCCCCAAACCTAAATCCTTGTGGGCTGCATCAAGATCACAGCTGGCTTGCCTGTACCAGCGTCTGGCTTCTTCTTTATTTGGCCGTGGTACATTTCTGTTGAAGGACCAAAAGTTGTAGGAATGTCCAAAGTGTCTGAAGAATTGTTCTCGACCTCTCCTGTGATGCCTGGCCTCTTGATTCCACTGCTGGTAAAAGTTTTGGAAATTTGAGTATCCTCTGTAATGAGAAGAACCTGCTGATTGGGTTTTGCTTTTTCCCGTGGTGAGTTCTTCTATTTTATTTTTCAAATACTTGAAGGCCTCAGTGGCAATAAATTCAGAGTCAGGATTTTTGTCAGGATGCCACCTGAGGTAGAGTCGCTTGATAGCGTTAAGCCTCTCCTTCTCAGGAAGTTTCCAGATCTCTGCCAGGCATTTGTCAATTTCTCTTTTAGCTTCTTCAACAGAGGTTGGTAATTGTCGTGCTGGCTTTTGAGATGAATGTGGCACGGCTCCTTCAAAGAGCTCCAACTCCATGCCAGATGCTTCAGCCCCAGTTGAGATGAGCTTTGGTGTCTGTTTAAACTGATACAGGTCAAGACTACTCACTTCAATTGGCTCATCTTGACCAACATCAATTTTGTATCTTCGGGAGAGAAGTCCAAAAGGCCCAGGAAGTTCCTCGACAATAATAGCATAAATGTACTTTTCATCAATGCAGTAGCCAACAAACTCGCCCTCTTCAAAGTTGTTGAGAATGTCCATGTCTAGCGAATCATGCCATTCCACAGGAATTTCAGTCCCAGGATCTGGTGGTTTGAAACAGTTGATTGCACTCTCTGCGCTGTCGAGGATCCCATTCTTAGCAAGAGTTTTCTGAACGTCTTCCAAGTTATCACACAGAAGAAGTTGACAGACCACCATTAGGAATTCAAGTGAGATTACATTACCTAAAAGAACATTGATCTCCTTTGTCAATGTTTGGGTTACTTCATTCAGCACCTTCAGGGCAGAGATATCATTGTGCTTTAAGTAAAAAACGCAGCCTTGTTCTTCTCTTTTGACACAAACATCTGTGTCTTTGGCGCTTTGCTGTAGTGCCTCTTGCTCCAGCCACAGCACTGTTTTTAGGATTTTGCAGCAGACAATCTGAATGCAGCCAAACTTTTTCTCACACATTTGAGCAGCTTCATCTTGAGTTATTTTTCCCTGAGACAGTTGTCTAATAATACAAACTAGTCCATGTCTAAAGGCTGTAGAAGACAGATGTCCCTCAAAGAATTGTCTAAATTCACATCCTGTCCCAAGCTCACAAAGCTCCATGAGGGACTCCGCTGTTTTTTCCTTTATGAACTGAGAGAGCATTTTAGGTCGTAACTTTGTGGGCAGCATCTGCAGCAGCTTTAATTGGTCAAAGATATCAATGTCCAGGTGACATTCACTGAGTTTCTCCATTAACAGGATTGTGTCTTTTACTGCTTCTTTTAGCCTTCTGGCTTCAAATGCTGTGTCATTGCAGTATAGTGTAGATGACGGGTACAGTTTTCCATCCACAGCAGGAAGATACAGCTGCTGAACATGATTGACAGCCGAGTTTTCTTCACCTTTGATCAACTTGAACAACTGCTGGACTGCTCGCTTGACAGTTTTTAGTTGGTTTGGGTTTAGTCCTGGCTTGTGATGAGACTCAGCATGAACAGCTGCCAACACATTACAATACTGCACAATAGTGGCTTCACGAGTTACACCAAGTTTCTTAAAGAAATCTGCATAAATAACATCTTCAGAAGAAATTTTGTACAGATATGGTCGCAATTCATTTTCATAGTCAAGTGAAAGGGACACAAGTTCGACTTTTAAAAGTTTGGTGTCTTTTTCAACCAGGATCAGAGGAAGACCAGCAAGTTGCTCCTTGTCAAACCCATTGACTTGAAGGTATGCATATGAGTTGCGGAACACATGAGAGCGGGTTGTCAGTAGCTCCTTAGTGTGGCACTGCAGCTGACAGATATTTCTCAGGTTATCCATCACACAGTTTGGAGGGGGCTTTTTGTGAGCTCCAACATTCTTTAAAAATTCTTGAAGGTTCTTTA
Source organism: Gouania willdenowi (assembly GCF_900634775.1). NCBI lineage: Eukaryota > Metazoa > Chordata > Actinopteri > Blenniiformes > Gobiesocidae > Gouania > Gouania willdenowi. The sequence continues at coordinate 10,319,891 of NC_041064.1, read as the reverse complement.
ACATGTGAAATGGCACATGCACAATTGGCATAGAAGACCAAATCAGATCTTGATGCTGGGCACTGCTTTGGATCAAGGAACCTCTGATTTTAACTGTACTTCTTCCAGTAGCAAATGGTTGATTATACTTGCATAGCTCTTCTTTAATCTTCACAGGAAAAAGGAACTTGACATCAGCTAAGCTCTGCAAAAGCTTTCCTCCTTTGTGTTCGTCAGCACTGCATTTTTCCAAGGCAGCTTGGAAAACTAACTTAGATTTCTCTCTCAGATCTGTAACATCACCATTTCCTTGGGCTTCAGATTGTATTTGGTAGGCAAAATTTCTTATGTCATCCTCTGACACACAGTGCTTCATTCCTAGTTCTCTGATGAGATGTTTTGCTTGCCCTAAAACGAATGAATCTTTTTGACTGAGCTGCATCCAAAATCGCTCTGGCACAAACTTTTCTTGAGGTACCATTAACCTAAAAAGTTCATCTTCATTATCAAAGTAGTATGATGCAGTCTGCTTTACACCCTGGGAGTTTTCTATCAGTCTCACTGTCTTAAGTGATGAGATAATGTTCCCCTGAAATTCCTGATAATTGTGCAGTCTCTGAAGTACCAGCAGCAGTTTGAGGCACTGAAGAGTCTGGTTCTCTGTGAGTGTGTGCACAACAGGCAGAAGGAACTTCATGAAATAATCTAGATCCCTCAATATTTCAATCTTCAGCATTCCTGCCAGAACAATGTTTTCAGGGCTATTTTGAAGAAAAATGCTGTTGCTGTTGGGTAAGCTGAACAAATCTGGAAACTTCACTGAATATTCGCATTTGAGAACAAAAACCTCCTTTGCTCCATCAATCCTTACTCGTTGCCCGCTCACTGTTTCATATATTGGTAAGGATTTAAGCTTCCACTTATAATGATCTCCATCCTTGGCCTTAGACACTCCAGACTGCAGAAACTCCTGAAGCTCTTTTAGCTCATCTCTTGCAAGCTGTGAGAACTCAGAGTGATTAATAGTACAGACCTGGTCTAGCACTGAGTTTTTGTTCTTCGGGTCCAAGAATTCAGGGTGCAGTAGTGAATGTAGGAATCCGAAAATGTCATGAAAAAAGACTGCATCAAGCTTCATGAAACCCAGTTTAAAGAGAATGCTTGATAGATCATCATCTGAGAAAAACCGAACCACACTTGACATGCCTGCCATTGTTTGCAGGAAGTGCTTATTGTTATGTTTTGGGCACACAACAGGCACTACACAGCAGTCACTGAGTAGTCTTCTCACATCATGCCATTTCAGGCATTTTTCATTGTCCACTGGTGCTGCAGACCTTACTTCACTTGTGAGGAACCACCAAAACATTTTCAACCACTTCAGAATGTTTTCGTCTGGGACATGAAGACCGACACTTTGATCCACCTCACAGGTCTGAAGTAAATGCTGTAATAAAGGTTTTAAGAATTTCACTGCATTAGGAACTGTCAAATGTCTGACCAAGTTAAGAGCTTCGAGAACATCACTGTGCTCCTCGTTGGTTTCATTATCAGCAAACTGGTCCTTGTAGCGAAAGAAAAGCCTTTCATATCTTGTCATCAGCTTGGGAGAGCTCGAGTTGAACACACGCAAAACATTATCTGTTGTAAGAAGAAGAGGAAGTCCATTGAGCAGAATGTAGTTTTCCTTTTTCAGATTTGTCAAGCAAAAGCTCAAGAGCTCTGAGCATCTTTTCTTATCTCTGATCAGGGTGTCAGTGATGGGCAAAGGCAAATCCTCATTTGTTTTGTTTGGGTCATTGAGAGGTTTCGTCTTCAGAAATGTCAGCACAGATGTGGGATTCACACGTTTCACATCAACACCAGCAGATTTAAAATGAGTCCAAATAAGACTCATGTAATGAGAATTAGGCACCAATTTCATCCCAAGATCTTCCAAAATAGGATTTATCTTGCCATTTTTTGAATCCGTCAAATGAGGTGCTTCAGTCGTTTCTGTTTCATAGATGCAACACCAATCGAAGGAGCACTCTGTAAATGCTATATCTCCTACTGTACGCACTGAAGTCCTAATCACTGGGATCACATCAAGCTTTTTTTCTTTGATTGCTTTATATACTTCATTTATCATTTCCTGCCAGTCTTTACCAACATCTTTAGACACCAAAGGCCAAAAACAAAGGTAGTTTTGGTTGAAACATATCTCAACACTGGAAAAAGAAACTTTTTTGATTTTAGCCAAACATCTGATACAATACAGAAGATCTGCATAAAGAGGAGCAATGACATCTTGTTTTAAAGCTTCATTCCAGTTTGATTTCACACTTTGGCCATCTTGTTTCCAAAGATTTCTTCTGGAAGAGTCAACCTCAAAGTTTCCGTTGACATGTACCGGCAATCCAGTTTTTCCTGGTAAGGGAAGTGAACAAAAAGCTGCGCCACTAAAATTCTGATTTTGTGGAAGTAAATCTTTTGCACTGACACGTGCTGCTAATGCTGCTTGGGGGAGTTTGCCTGACATTTTTATTTCACTGCTTTCTTTGAAAGAGCCAAACTGTTCTGCAACAATCCAAGTACTTTTTTCTTTGTCTGAGGTGGTGATCGTTGCATTGTAAAAAGTCTTGTGTGCGGTTGTGGGTTCGTCTGACTTTAGAGCATTTTCCAGGCTTTCTTTAAAAGCCATCTTTTTTCCCTTGTTATTGTTTGGCAGATGTTTCTCAACAGTAAACATGGTTTTAAGCTTTTTTGTTTCTTCATTAATTACATGAAATTCAATTTTAGTAATATTTTTCAGAAACAGAATGAGCCCTTCGGGATCTTCTGACAGGGCAGAGTTCAGTTCCATTATGTCATTCTCGGTGACTGCTTGTGTTGAGATTTTGGAGCTGTTCGCATTGGTTCCCATCCTCAAAGGCAGTCTGAACATGGTGCCTTCTTTGAGAGGGAACAGGTTGGGAAGATAGGAGTTGTAGACATCTATGTACGTATTCTTAAAATGGTCTGGCATATCATAGCCAATGCCAGTTCGTTGTTTGTTTGAATGACTTTCAATGTATTTTTGATTTGGATCTGAAATGCAAAGTTTTTCATCTCCTGTGAGAATCGAAGGGCAATCAGTAAGGTGAAAAACAGAGTTAAACCCTACTCCATATTTTCCAATCTTCCCTGGAGAATTTTGCTTCCCTCCTTCTCCCAATTGCTGAATGCCACGGAGATCTTCATCAGTAAACACTTTGTTGTTAAACACACACAACGCTGGACCCTGCAGCTTGTTCCATTTTGTACCAAAGGTTTTTTCTTTCCTGTGTTGTCGTTTGTCCCAAACAAAGTGAACTTCAGTTGCTTCTGCATCATCAGCATTTTGGATCAGCTCTTTAAGGATGTCTTTCTTTGATGGATAAGCTGAGATGATATTTTTAATGCGCACAGTCAGTTCTTCATGTTGTTGAAAGTCGAAAGCATATGGCGAAATGTCTTCATTTACTTGACTTTCCAGAGTATGATGCCTGGTTGTTCTGACCCCAAAATGGCGAGCAACAACACGCGGAATTCTCTCGTGGCAAAGTGTCACATCTGAAGTGACTGGCATCCATGGGCTGTCATTAAAGCAGAGCTGACTGGCATGTTGTAAAACTCCATGTTCATTGGGTATCAGACAATCTTTGTCTGTTTTGTTTTTGGCTCCATAGATTCCTATGTTTAAAACATTTAAACAAATGGATAGATTATTGTTTAGCAAAGGCTTAGCTCCATATCGAGACTGCAACTTTTGGAGAACAGTAAGAAACTGGTCAATGGTAAACTTTTTTTTGACACCTACACATTTCCAGAGATTCCCAAAAGCAGCAAAGGCTTGTGGAAGTACATGGAGATAAGGCTTTGCTTCAAACTCCTCATTTTCAGCAACATCGCTGACATCTACAAACTTGTCACCAATGAGGATGAATGGAAATGATTTTGCTCTCTGTGAAATAAAAGCGATATCGTGTAAGTCAGTGAGCCGCTGATCCAGAAATCTATAGCACTCATAGGCAATGTTGTGAAGTATGGATCTGTCAATGGACCCGGACTGTTCATTTGCTGTTTGCAGTTGCTGGAGCACAGATTCTGGCTTTGGATTGTCGTGAACTCCCAAGATTTGCAGGATAGGATTAGCGTTGTGTATTTTCAGTTTGTTGTGATCAAGCACCGGTTGTGTCAAGTTAACCAGCGGTGCACATTTATCATTAAATATTTGAACAGGCTTTCTAAGTTCAACTGTCTTCAATTTAGTGTCCCCAGGGGAAAAGGCAGGTAGAAATGCTGTGTCTCTGAGAGTTTCCCAGTGTAGAGAGTTTTCATCATCCCTGTGCTCCTTCATTAACTCAAGAAGGCACTTCAGCTGTTTGTAGGCCTTTTCTTGGTTGATGTTCCAGGTTTTTGTCATTTTGAGTGCTTCTTTTGTTATGTCTTCCAGTGAAAGGTGATCGTTTGCCATTCCAAGTTGCAACAAACGTTGGATTCTTTTGGGTGAGCAAAAGTCATTTTTTGTGCCACCAAGCAATCGTCCATTTTCTGATTCAAACAGACAGGCAACTCTGCCTGTTGGATTCACAAGTTTCTTAATGTACTGGAGTTGTCCATCCTTTGTGGGTATGCATGGAAACTTGAGTAGCAGCTCGTCAAGTTCTGTGATCTGAAGATCCATAGCATGCAACACAAGGGTATCTCTTGTTTTCATGTCCATTGTGCTGAGGTTTTTGAACACTACCTCTGTGTAAATCATTCCCCAGTTCCATGTTCTGTCTTCCAGCACCTTCCCTTGACCAGCCAGTTTGAAGCTATTTCTCAACCATGATGGAAGAAAAACAACACATTGAGGTGCTTTAATGAATTTCTTGCACACACGTACCAGCAGTTCAGCAATGTTTTTGTCTTTTTCAATGCTCTCATGCAGAAATACAGCATTGTTCAATGAGCACCATTTTTCACCATCACGAAGAAGCTCTCTGGTCGCGTAGCTCATGGCAATAGCAAAGTAAAAGGCATCCACCAAAGGCTTAAAAGCATCACTGACTTTCTCTCTATCTGGCCAAAATTTGTGATAACAGTAATTATCCAGTTGATTGTTTTCAGCCATTTCCTTTAAGGTGAGGAGTGCAGTCACATAGGCTGTCACAACAGGATCCTGAAGAAGGGCTTTGTTCCATTCATTTTTCTTTCCACTTTCCCATAGACCTTTTCTATTGCTTGTTACAGCAAATGTTCCATTTACATTGACAGGGAGCCCTGTGTCAATGGCAAGAGGAAGGAAGCAAAAGGCTCTGCCCAAAAGGTCTGTTTGTAATGTAGAAAGCTTTCCAGGTTCTGGATTGTTTTGTAAAGGCACAGCAATTCCTCCGATAGGCAAAGAGAAATTGGCTTTCTTGTTTTCTTGAAGGGCCATTTTCAAAGCTTGGCTTGTTCCAAAGCAGTTGTACAACAGCCAGGTTTGGCTGTCAGTCTTGTCGGATCGTTCACTAGTTATTTGAACAATATTGATTGCACTGCAATCAATTAGCTGTTTGCAACTGCCATCAAGTTTCATTAATAATTGCTCAGCTTGATGCTGCTTTGTGAGACAATTTTCATCAGGGTTTGTTGTTGTCATTTCATTTTTGGAAACTGTAAAAATGGTTTTAATCTCATCATCTCTTGGTGGGGTTGATGCATTGTTTGAGAGACATTGTAGAGAAATAGTGTCAATGTTCCTTAAAAAAAGCAGGTGCATTTGTGAATCTTGTGTAAATTGCTTTTGGATCGCATTGATATCGTGTCTGGAAAACACTTTTTTACTTATTTCAGAGTTCAAGGCCTCTTCTTCACAGCGAAAAGGAAGTTTGATCAAAGTGCCTGGATAGGGTTCAGGGCAACCATGGGAAAAATTGCAGTCAAAAATGCGCTCATATGGTGTAAACTGACCTGGGAAGTAACGAAAAGGTCGCTGTTGAGAAAGGTCCAACTTAAGTCCAGGGTTTGACTTGTTTTTAATGTGTTTCTTCAGGTGGGTTACATTTGGATCAAGTATAAGAAGACTTTTACCACTGAGGATGGAAGGTATATCAGTGACGTGATACACAGTGTTGAATCCAAGTCCAAACTGTCCAATTTTTTCAGCTTTGTTTTCTTTTGAAGCAGCGCCAACTCGAACAATGTTATCCCAATCTTCAGCTGTGAATTGCTCATTGTTATAAGCCCAAAGACAGGGTCCCTGGCAAAGGGCCATGTCAGGATCAATCAAAGTTTTGGCGGCATCTTTATGTACTCTGAAATCAACCAAGAATTTACAAGTATTTGCCTTAGCATCCTCAGCATTTTGTATGAGCTCCTTGAAGATGTCACTTTCCTCATCATACTCTTTCAGAATGTTCTTTATTCTGGTTGTTATGGGTTCAGATTGTCCACATTGTTCAATGCCCACTTGTTCAGGATCAAGGATGTAGGTACTGATCAGTCGAATGTTCAACCATTCAGCAGTTGCTTTTGGGATTTCCTCATGTAAAACATAAACTTCATCTTGGCTGCACTCAAGTTCATTCAGACTTAATTTGCTTACGTCACAGAAGACTGCTTTTGATAGTGGTTTAAGTGTACATTGTTCATCTTCAGTGATGACAGGCACTGGGATGTCATCTGGAACCTTTCTCCTCCCCCTCCATAACCAGTTCAGAATTTCTACCGATACTTTTATCTCTGAAGATGTTGCAAAGGGTGGAGTTCTGTCTTCAATGGTCTTTTGGATAGACCTAAGAATACCAAAAATATCTTCATTTGAACATAGGGTCTTTAGGCCACACTCCAGCAGCAAACTCTTGTAAGGCAAGTATTCTTTGGGTACCTTTCCAATGTACGAACTGAGATCCAGATCCTGTGGATATTCAAGAACCAAATCTTGCGGAGACACAAAGCGGTGAAAGTTCCACAGCCATGGCATCCCTTTATTCAACGCAGCAAATGTTGACATGTTCTCTTGCATGTGTTTGTAAATACTGTGCAGCTTTCGTTTAAAATCAACATCAGTGTTAGGGTCAGCCATTTTCTTTGCCTTTAATGACAAAACAGATAGATTTTTCAACACATTTTCTGGTGGAGGAGAGCGTTTGAGACCTAGTTTGTTGCTAACTCTGTCGCTAAGGTTTTCCACCAAAGGCATCACGTGTCCGACAATGTCTTTAAATCGAGAATGTCTCATTTCTTCAGGGCAGAAGAAGCTTTGTTTCTGTTTTTTTTCACCGAGTAGTCTCTTATTATTACCTTGTTGATCACATGGAACCCACTTTATCATTTTGAGGTGTTGAAGGTCCTTGTCTGAAAACTTTGACAGAAGGTTAGTTGAGTCCAAAATTTGTAGGAGAATCTGAGCTCTTTCAAGAGCTTCCATTTGGGAGTTCAAACTTTTTATTTCAATTGATTTGGCAGCATGCAGAAAATGCTCTGGTAAAACATCTTCATCTTTGTTCACTAATCCAAGAGCTGATAGGCTTTCCTTCATTTGCTTTGTTGTAGTATATTTAGTAGGGGGGAACATTTCAGACTCAAAGATGACGGTAAAATGTTTAACTCTTGGATCAAAAAAGTTTGAGATTTTTTTCAGCCCTCCATTTGTTTCAATGAACTTCAGGTCGTTGCATCTTTTTTTCAGTGGCTTGTGAGAAAACAGGATGTTACCATGTTGTAATATCCAAGTCATTATTTTCTCAATATCTTTGCTGGTGCAATTCCTCTTCTCAATCACATCAAGAAGAAAAGTTGCTGCTTCTGCCACATTAATGAGTTTTATTTGAAGAAGCTGAAAGAGTCTGCGATCAGCCTCAGTGGCACACTGGACCACTGAATCAGGCAAAGGGAGCTCTGGTGGTAGTTTAAGATCAGAACTTAGAAGCACAGCTTGCTTTGAATGAGCTGCAACACAGAATCCTTTCACGGTTTGAAAGAGAGGCAAATTTAAAAGAAAAGTTTTCTCCTGGTTTGAGAGCGAATCCAAACGAGAGAGATAGTCCTTGAGTTCTTCTCGGGCTCTGGGAGAAACTGTTTGAAGTTTTTTGATGACATGCTGGGAGCCTAAGTTCATTAAGACTTTCAAAACATTCCGTGGCGATGGACACAACAAATAAGAGCCAAGGTTGTTGTGTTTTAGCCATTCATTTCCTCTCACTACTGTGCCACCAATATTGCTCACCAACTCACCTACATAATCTGGCAAAGAACTCTCTTTGCTAGTCATAGAAATGAAAGTTGTGTTGTGTTGTAGTTTAGCAAGTAAAACAGGTTCATCTAAAGACACTGGACTCACTGGTATTAGAGGCATGTCAATGAATTGACACAACTCATTGAAGTGAGTGTTCAGAAACTTCCAAAATTCTTGGATCCATTTTGGGGGTGGATGCTGATCGTTGCCGACGTCCCACACTACGACCCCTGTTGTGGGTTGCTTCCAGTCCGTTGGCAAAAACTCTCTCATGTAGGCAGCAACACGGCGAGCGTCAATGTTGATGACCTTGAACAAGTCTGCAGACATAATTTGAGATGAAAAAAAGTTAAGAATATACAAATGCATAACTTGAACATTTGATTTAGATCTGATGCTTGTGACTAACTTTTTCTGCCAATTTGTTCCAGATGTGCCTTGCAGGTTGTAGACAGATCTTCTGGGATGAACAGGTGGCTACAGAATGGCAGCAATATTCTGCCAAAGGAAGAATGTTTTTTTTTATAATATAATTTTAAAAAAACACACTAGAAAAAATATGTACATGTTTTGAAAAACTGGCTTTTCCATGACATGTCCCATTCAACATACACAAAATGATAATTTGATTGATAGTGAACATAACCCTTCATCAGGTAATAACTATGTTTAAATACCTCTTTGGACATGTGGAATACGATTAATACAAGATTAAACACAGCCAATATTTAAAGATCGATTTTGAAGGATCATTGGCATTAAACAATATTTTATTAAATGATCATTTTAAGGCCGGAAAGCCTTCAAAAGCAGACTTTTAAAGCCTACACAACATTTATCAGTATAGAAAAGAATATCTAGGAAGCTGTAATGTGAGGGAAAAAGATGAGATAAAACCATACCGTGGAAAATCCTTGCTGTCAATCAGTGCTGTGTCCTCTGTGCTACTTGTGAATGAGATGAATGATCCATTGCTTAGAGGAAGCAACTGCAGACCACTGAGTTCTTTGTAATTTCCGTCACTCAGAACATACTCTAAAAGACAGAGTTTGTCTTCCCGATCCATGGCATAAACATCATTTCTGAGGATGTTTCTAATGTAGCTTGGGGTGACATAATTCAGGCTGGACTGATCCGGATAGGCCATATTTATGGCATGTTCCACACTGGCTGGTAAAGCCACAAGATTTTCTCCATAGTTAATTAGTGTCTTTTTAATAGCAGACAGGATGTCAGTGCTTCTTGAGTCATTGCAGGGAAACACAGCTTCTGATGGACTGACAAACTGTCTTTCATCTTTGGCCAGAGAGAGGATTGCTTCATTGACTTTGAAAAGTTGATGAAAAACATCCAGAGTGACATCATGCCATTTTTCTTTGTGCTGTGTCTGGGCAATATCTGGCCATAATTCGTACACAGAGGAAACAGGAAGAACAGACATTTGGGCCAGAGTGATAGCGTCTTTGATGATCATGAAGTATGCATGTGGCAGCACCTCCTTTATGAGCAGTTCATTCCACTGAGCCTGTTCATCATGTTTCTGATCCTCCTCTTGCCACTTAATGTGCCTTCTGTTGTCAGTAAGACCAAAGTAAGCATTTATATGAACTGGCAGCCCTGTTTTGTTGGACTCGTTGTTTGGTAGAGGGAGAAAACAGCTTAGTCTACTCTGGCTACAGTCTCTCATCTTATCACAAGGGAAAGCCAAGTCAACACGTGGTATGAAGCTCAACTTTTCTGACAGAACATCTAATTCCTCTACATGGCCTTCCTTCATGGTGCACGTTGTCACAAGCCACTTTGATTTTTCTTCAATTTCTGAGTTGAGGGTTATTTGTTTGAATCGTGTTAGACTATCAATGATTGACAAATCATCTGATTCCAGAGTGATCTCTGTTGGAGCAGAACACGTGACGTCGAGTCTAGTAGTAACAGTGCCATTTACGTCGATATATTTCAAGGACACCGAAGTCACGCTTTTCAAGAAGAGAAGGCTTAGGTCTGCATCTGCAATAAAGCTGTCAAACAGCTCAACCACCCTGTCTGAATCATAAAGATTATCAGAAATCACTGAGGCTTCATTGCGCAAAGGGAATCTGAAAACAGTTCCTTCGAAATGCTGATGCTCCTGCACAACTTCTGACCAGTCTTGTCCGCTCACAAGTGAAACAATATCGCGAAAGGGTTGAAACTGATCATGCAGATTCATCAAAGCTTCTTGGTCTTCTGTGTCTTTTAAGCACCACTGAAAACCTCCAGTTCTTTCTCCAAATACTTTTTCTTGGGGGTCCATCAAGCCAAGGTACCCAGAACTGAAGATACCTGGAACATCTGTGAATGAAGAAAAGTAGATATTGCCTTAATCATTGTGTTATATGCTTTTCTATGATAATGCTACTGAAACAAAGTTTTTTTGAATGTTGTCACAGTAGCTGCATATAGATTTACCTGTTGTGTGGTATACAGAATTGAAGCCGATGCCAAACCTCCCAACTTTGGTTGGATCATTGCGTTTAACACTTCGTCCGACATTCTGAATTCCTTCCCAGTCCTCATCAGTGAATGCAGCATCATTGTAGGCATAGAGAGCCGGACCTTCACCGAATGACCCATAAATGGAATGTTTACATATCAATGTACATTGTTCATTCATTCATTAAATGAGTACTTGCATAAAAGAAGAGATTTCTATAGTATTTCTATAGTTTCTATTGATGAACAATATTCTAAAAATTAAATGTGCTGTTGTTTGAGAAAACATATTAAAAACAAATATGGCACTTTTTCCATCATTAAAGTTAAATAAGTAATATTATTATTTTGCACAGATTATGTTTATTCACGGACCATATCCAGTGGGTCGTCACAATAAAAGTAAACTTAACTGCTTTTTTTCCATGTACATATATATATATAGGTGTGTCTGTGTGTCACCTAAAATTAGGTTGGAGGAGTATCAGTATAGAGATATCGGTGTCAGTTAAATCTGAATTTGGAAATTCAGTGTTAGACAATATCGGAGTATTGGCAAAAAGTTAATATCAAACATTCCAGTTTCAGTAGTTCACGCAAATAAAAAACAAAACAAAAAAAAACTACAGGGTGAACTAAAATAAACAATTTAGCAAAAAACCAAGAGTAAAACATGACAATTGGTTAGAGTTGAAACCTGCATGGAAGACAAAAAATTGAAATGTTGATATTAACCGACACGTGAGGCACTAGGCCACCTTATGTTGGCTACCTCGAAAAAAAATCTTCTTTCCTGTCATACTTCTAAAAGTTGTTGGAAAAAACTTGGAATATGGAGTACCTTGAAATTTCTGCAGTTCGTCATTCCAGAGGCTTTCAGTCCCGTAGCTTCTCTCATCGTGGATAAAAACCACTTTTGTGGCTTGGGCATCATCTGCATTCTGAATCAGCTCCTGGGGAAAATGAACAATAAAGACCACCTTGTATCAAAGATGGTAGCGTGCACAGACACTAGCAGGATAGCAGTAGGTTCATCTAGATTTTTGAAAATTTAACTGCGTTATAACATTAACCAAAAATATAAAATAACCTAATCTTTATTTTAACACGCTATATAATTGCAGTGTCTTATTATAAAAAATCTAAAAAAAATTTTTTTTTATCCTTAATCATCTGTTAATAATGTAACAAACAATAACTTTATAAGTTACATGAAATACTGTATATAATCATCTTGCTTGGTGGCAACATGCATGACCACGTACAGTGACCCCTGAGGGCTGACCAACTTTGTGCAATTTTTGAAGCTGATGATGTAATATGGAAAATAGGTTTTTAAAGTTTTATAGTTCCAATCTTTGCATTTGTAATTTTACATTCATTATTATAGTGTTTAAATTCAAATTAATTAATTTCTTTTACACATTTATTTATCATTCTACTTTTTAGTGGATGTTTTATTCACATTTATTATTTTACATTGAAATTAAATTTGTGAATTGTTTAGGCTTTAGTTGTTAATTTAATAATAATAATAATAATAATAATAATAATAATAATAATAATAATAATAATAATAATAATAACATCTTATTCAATTTAATTTTTAAAATTCTATTTGTGTTTTTTAAGTGACTTCAATGACAAATTGGGACCCAAAGAGTTTTCATAGCCTGTATTGGACATTATATTAATACCAACCTTTAAAATTTGTCCACCATCCGGATATCGACGCAAAATATCTTTCAGGTAGTCAATGAAGGGAGGCGCTGTGGCTCCAAAGGAAGGCCTAAACAAAGCAGGATTAGAGAGTGAGACTGGAGCGAAGAGTGGATGGAAAAACACGCCCTTAAACAATGAGGGTGAGAAGAACCAACAGTCAGAAAAAAACACTATTGGACATAAAATAGATGAATAAAAAATTATAAAACACTGCATAATGAAATCTTGGCTAATATTGATCTAAAAAATTTTTTACATACAGTAAATTAAGAGACACAAAGTTAAGTGTGTTTATATAAAATGATCTAAAACTGCACATGATTGATATAGCACTCTTTATTTTAGATCTTAGTAAATAAGGCCCTATATATATATATATATAATTAGGGCTTATGATAAAATATCAATAATTGATTAATTGTGATTTATTATTGACGATTCTGAATCGATTCATACATTTTAAAAAATCTAACCAAATTTGAACATTATTGTTCTCTAGCTTTCAATGTCAGTCCCTGCAGGATCTTCACTTCACAAATTCTTGATTTTGTAAACAATTTTTGTGTAATTTTGTTAAAGCATTTGTGAGAAATTGCAAGATTAAAAAAATTTAAAAAAAAAAGATTTCTTTTCATAATTTGCGATCAAAAATGACTGAATTCATGTCATATAAGCATGGTAAAAGTTCAAGCTGCTAAAAGTATTGTGGAGTTTTAACTGAATTTGAGATTTCTATATAGATATCTAACTGAATTCTTAGGTAATTTACATAATAATTCATGTTTTCTCTGTAATTTTTACTGTCTTCTGTGGGCTGAATTGGATGCCCTAAAGGGCCGGATTTGACCCCCGGGCCTTGAGTTTGACACAGTTTTGACACTGTGCAATAGGCGCTGTGAGGTGTTATTCAAAAGAGAACTATAAAACTATAACTATAAAAGAGAATTATTCATCAGCTGACTGATGTTGAACAGAAAGTCAAAAATCAGCAATAATTGAAAATCTGTAATCGAATTGAGATTTCAATAATCGCAATCGAATCAGGAAATTGTATAATCTGTGCCATTTAATGAGGTAAAAGAAAAAAAAAGAATAATGCGGCTCTCAACCTGGGAACACAAAATGTTATTTTTAGTTGTATTTGTTTTTGTATTGATTAAAACAAGCAGAAAAAAACTCACCGAGATCTTTTCTTTCTCTGTTTTGAACTCATTGTTTCTGGACGTGTTGCTGAAAGAGAAAATTAGAAAGGGGTTGACACAACGTTAATAAATACCTTTGTGTACTCAGTGTAACACAATCCAGATTTGTATTTGTTATTAGAGTGGTCTGCTGACTCAGCAGACCACTCTGAGCTAAAAAGATACAGAGACCGTCTACAAAGTGCAACACAGAGGAAAATTCAACAATCAAATCAGTAACTTCACTTTGCTATTTTATGTTGCTCTGGAAATCATGTGAAATGTATATATATATATAACGTATAATGTATATATAAATCATAACTTTTGGAATTCTTTAGCATTACTTTCTTGAAAAATCACAAGTACTCGTACACTGAAAACCTTTCTCAAATGCTTTATTGAGAAACAAGTATTTTAACATTCATATTCAAACATCACATGTAGATTTTAAAAACAAAGAATAATGAAAATCCAATCCACATATCCAAGCAGCAAAACAAAACAAAACACACATTCAAATGTATTCAACATAAAACAATAGAACATTGGGCAGTCGTATAGCACTTCTGTTTTGTAATGTTTTCAATGACTTCAATAAATTAGGGGACATTTTTGAAAAAAATATTTGCCAAATATCATCAAATTGTTACAGAAATTTCAAATCATTGTCCTTCAAAATGAAACCAAATTTAACAAAATTATAATCAAACCCAGGAATCACTCTTTCCTTAAACCTCTTCACCACAGACAACCTTTATGAAGTCCCCCTCTAACTACTCCTAGTGCATATGCCTCTAGGGTAGGCTACTGAACAATGAAGAATCAAAAATGGCTGGACTGCGAGCCAATCAAAATGGAGGACAAAAAGTAAATGGAGAAAACCTGTCTTCCAGTATAAAACTGGGTAGTGTTAAAACTGCTCATTCTTTGTCTTGGCTTTGCTCGGGTTGTTGCACAAAGAGTCCACAGCTATGTTTCTACTAGATGAGTATTTCACAATTCCCCATACTTGTTCATGGGTAATCCTTACTGTAGCTAATCTAACAGCCCACGCCTTTGACTTTTGCATGTAACGACACGTTTATTTCACAACAATGGGTCAACATATGCAACATTCAGTCGGAAAAGTGGTGGAAATGGTTTACAAGTCCCGAATATGTCTTGAAAGTAGAAAAAAATGTGCAGAAAAGGCATTGAAATTTGATGAAAAATTGGCAGAAATGGGAGTAATGTAGCAAAAATGCATAAAAGGAGCAAAAATATGGCAAGAAAAAGTGATGAAAATGAGTTAAAATATGACAAGTTTGGAGTAATTGCAGAAAAAGGGTTAAAAAAAAAAAAGGCAAAAATTGGCTCAAAGTGTTCAAAAAATATTCTTAGTAAAACATGAATATACTACAGGATAGCAGTTTCATTCATCTACAAATGCACAAAATGACCAAGAGAAGAAACAACCGAGCAGATTTAGTCAGAGAAAAGCTCAATAATATTATTAACTCCACAACTGTCAGAAAACAAAAGATGGACTTTGA
The DNA here is from genome assembly GCF_900634775.1 of Gouania willdenowi. Taxonomy (NCBI): domain Eukaryota; kingdom Metazoa; phylum Chordata; class Actinopteri; order Blenniiformes; family Gobiesocidae; genus Gouania; species Gouania willdenowi. The sequence continues at coordinate 10,304,796 of NC_041064.1, read as the reverse complement.
AAGTGCAAGAAGTGCCCATTTTAATTTTATTATAAATTGAGAATTTAGTAATCCACATAAAAGTAGTTTTTATTGACTGAAGTTTTTTTTTTTTTTTTAACACAATGGCTAACAGTTTATTTCAAAGAGGATCCTGCCACACCCATATCCAGTTTCATTAAAAGTTATCTCTTAGAAACTTAAAAAATAATTAAAAAAAAGGAACTAAGAAATTTAAAAAATACTTTAAATTATTGTGTTATTGTTTTCCTGTGTGTGTTTTCCTGTAAATTAGTGACTATTTTAGTGTTTTTCAACCTTGGGGTCGGGACAACAACACAATCTTAAACAACTGTATTCTATACCTTGACTGTGTCAAATAAAAATCTAGTCATAATAATAATTATATATATATATATATCAGAGGTTGTGAACCACTGTCATGGATTTCCGTTTATTCTGAGCAGAAAATCCAATAACCAAAACATGCAATGTACAAAAACATGAAAAAAGAAAGAAAGAAAACACGTTTAATTACCTCAGTCATCTTTCTGTAACTGTGTCCGTCCCGTCAGGTCTGCCTGCTATGATGTGGGTTCACAGTCAGTCCGGTTATAAGGTTCAAATCCCGTCAACACACCAACGTTCCACCCACAGCATCCAGTTGTTGCGTTACTGAAGAAACGAAACTAAAGGAAACCGAAACTTTTTTCTGAGCTGGTGACTCGTTTCAGTGAAAATTATCCCAAAAACGAAACTCTTTAAAAAAAATGAAAAAAAAAAAACCAAACACATTATACACTTACTGAATCAAAAGAAGTAAACGTTGACAATCAAGAACTAAACACAAAACAAAAGCTGAAACTCAGAGGTCACTCAAAAGACAAATTTCCAAACATTTGGGAAATATTAAGTTTATAGGTTTAGATTGGACAAATTATTATTTGTCGACGCAGATGGCTGCCACCTCTGAACCTGGTTCTTCTGGAGATTTCTTCCTGTTAAAAGGGAGTTGTGTCTTCCCACTGATGCTAAATGCTTGTTCATGTGAGTCTTGTTGGGTTTTCTCTTTCTTATTATGAATTTTATTTTTTCGTAAGCGCATTAAGATGACTTTGTTGCAAATTGCACTATGCAAATAAAGTTGAATTGAACTGAATTGATTATATATATATATATATATATATATATATATATATATATATATATATATATATATATATATATAAATATATATTAAAAAGGTGGCTTAAAAATAAATAAATAAATAAATAAAATAAATAAAATAAATAAATAAATAAATAAATAAATAAATAAAAAATCTTTTAAAATCTAAAACAACTTTCTTTTTAATAAAGACAAAAAAGTGTTTGAATGCAAATAAATATTTGGCACCCAAAAATTTAATTTGAACATTTTATCATTCATTAAACAGGTTTTTTGATAAAAGTGATTTAAAAAAAAATTATTAAATGAAAAAACTATTTCTTAGTTTGAATAATAGACACAAATTATCCATAGAGCAGCATGCTTATACTATTATATATCTACAATAGTATTGTTATTGTCTCATATCATCACAATTTATATTATTATTATTTTTATTGTCGACATCTTTTGCACTATTCTTTCTATACAGTCTTGCACTTATTATGAAAAAAAATATTTTTAAAAAAATTATAATAATTCGTTGTGCTTTTCTTGTGCAGTGAAAAATAAAAGAATTGTGGTTCTAAAATGAACCGTGTGCGTGTGCGCGCGTGCATGAAGTCAATCGCGTGCGCGCACACATCTCGTCATTCCGCCGCTCGCTAGATGATGCTGCAGCTTCGGTTGGATCACAGAGCTGCTGCAGAAAAAGATCCAGCCTCCAGGGCAGCGAACACAAACGCCTCCGCTTCACATTTACAGCCGCATTCTCCACTTAATGTGTAGCTTTACAGGTGTGAACGGCTGTTTAATACGCGTGCGCGTCTCGAGCAGCACCACCACCACCACGGTATGATGCAGCCCTTTGTTTACGAGCGTATCATTCACTGGTCGTTTCCGTCAGTTTCATACGGTTAATGCATGTTGTATTAAATCTAAAGTGTGCATCCTGTGACTGTTGTGTGATTGTCATCAGTGTAAATATGGTTTTACGGGTTGTCTAAGAGCAGGTATTGTCTGTGTCCAATAAGGCTCCGCCCCCTCCTGCTCTGGGTGTAGATAAATATCACCATGTTGGACAAACAGCAGCAGCCTGGCCACTGCTCAGAGTGTGGGTGCAGCTTCACCCCCCTACAGCAGTCAGACCCAGCAGAAAACCCCTCCACGTGCCCATCCTGCCAGGCTGGCAGCAGCAGCCCCACCTATGTTCCAAGGCCACATCTGGACCCTCACAGCTGCAGCGTGTGCAGCAAGACCTTCATCTCCTCGGCCCACCTGGATCTTCATCTGGCCTCCCACAACAAGGAGAGGAAGTTCCAATGCAGCACGTGTGGCAAATTCTTCCACCAGTCCTCTCACCTGATGGCGCACAAACTCATCCACATCGGGGACCGGCCCTTCAAATGCTTGGACTGTGGCAAGAGGTTCGGCCGCGCTTCACATCTGAAGACCCATCGTCGGCTCCACACGGGCGAGAAGCCCTTCCAGTGCAAATACTGCGAGAAGGCGTTCACGCAGAAGGCTGGGCTCCAGGCACACATCCGCCTGCACACCGAGGACAAGACCTACACGTGTGAGAACTGCGGGGCAGGTTTTCGCTCCATGTCCGTCCTCCTGTCCCACAAAGCTCAGGAGGCCTCTGGTGAAGCCAAACCAGCCTCCAGCCCGGCACCCCCCCACACCCAACCCCCAAACGAGGATCTTAAGTGCGGCGTGTGTTGCCGTTCTTTCGTCAGATCGTCATACATCAGGCTACACATCCGCCTCAACAAAGGTCAGCGACCCTATCACTGCAAAGTGTGCAACAAGACTTTCGTCAAGCTCGACACTTTCGTCAACCACTGTGACAAACACTTAAGGGAGAAAAAGAAAAAACTGGAAGAGGCTAAAGTTGTAAAGCCGCCACTTTTTATTCCAATCTCCAAGATTCTTCTACCCGAGTCCTCACCCCCCGAGCTGAAAACACGCTCCAAGGCAAAAGCCAAGAGTAAAAATGGCCTGTGAACACGACAGGGTTGGGGTCAATTACATTTTTCAATTACAATAACATCTACGATTATCTATAGTTACGGCGAGATTATTATTGTCTTCTTTATTCAGACGAGGTTTTTCTGGAAATGTTTTTTCTCCCGACATGTTTCGACTGTCAACTGCCAGTCTTCGCGATCAGCAGAACACCTCTGAGGAAGACTGGCAGTTGACAGTCGAAACATGTCGGGTGATTAAAGTTCCCTGAAAGTCATTGTCTGAAGAAACAAAACTTCAAATACAACTAAGGTGACCAGCATTTTTTCCAGTTAAAATTATTATTTCATCCCTGAAAGTAAATTACAATTACATTCTTAATTACTAAAGTACAATTAAAATTTATCACTAACTGAGTCTTTAATAAATAACCCTATAAAACATAATCTATCATCTAATTTGCTTTTCATTTCTTGGTTATTTTGTTAGACTTCCTAATCAATGCAAATATTGGTATTCTTATTTTTGGTGTGGGTGTCTAAGCCTTTTTTCTGTCAGTATATTCCTAAATTTAAATAATTTTTAAAATTGTATTTTTTTCCTCAAGAGAACTGACAGGTAGTGGAAAAAGTAGTTTTTTTTAAATTGTAAATGGCAGTTTTTATAGAATTTCCATGCCAATTACAATTATCTGAACTCAACTACGATTATAACAGCAACATATTTTTTCCAATTACAATTATAAATACAGATACAGACAAGGAATTAAATCCTAATTATCAGTTATTCTAAAAAATAAAAAAAAAAATCAAGGATTTTTCTTGTAAACTGTCATCATTATAAATATGCAGTGTATTTACAGCACATTTTACAAAATTATTTGCATGTATTTATTTAATTTTTTTTAAAAAGTGTCATTATTTGTTAAATGTTTGCTAAAACCATACAGGTCAACCATTTTAAAGAACAATTTCAAATGTAAATCCAAAATTAAAGGGCGACTGCGGCCTTTAATTAAAAAAAATCTATTTGCATTGGTGAAGTCCTCTTCTTCCCACTACAGACAATGGATGCTGCTTCCAGTCTCCTCTTCTTCTCTATAAATGTGCTGAGATCTTCACCTCCACATTGGGAAACTCTTTTTTCCTACCTGAAAGGATAAAACAAAGACACCAGTTTACCAATTAATTTTGTAATTATTGTAAAAAAAAAATGAATAAAACAAAGTTAAAGCATTTGCCTGGCAGCTGTATGAGTCCTCTGTACTGGTTTTAATGGTCCACTCAAAGGTCACGGTCATGTGACGTCTCCAGGTGTGGTTTCTGTGCACTGTGATGTCTCCACTGATGGAATCTCCGGCACAGACGCTGACAGGCGTGTCGAGCATAAACAGAGTCTGTTTCCAGTGTGTTGGCCTGAAAACAGGCTATTAATTACTATTATTACTATTAATACTAAGTGCATCATTAATAATTCCAGCAAGTTCTTTTTGAATAATATGTTAAGGTGTCATTTATTCAGACAACTATTTTTCAGGAAATTTACTTTGATTTCCTGACGTGTTTCGACTGTCAACGGCCAGTCTTCTACAGAGGTGTCTGCTGATCTCTTTGATGTGTTTTTGACTTCTGCATATTAATTCCAGGAAGTTGTTTTTGTCTTTTAAAAAAAAAAAAAAATAATGTTAAGGTTTCATTTATTCAGAAAGCTGTTTTTAGGAAATTTACTTTGATCTCCTGACATGATATGTTTCGACTGTTAACTGCCAGTCTTCTACAGAGGCGTCTGCTGATCTCTTTGATGTTTCCTTGACTCCCACGTAATAATTCCAGAAAGTTCTTTTTGTGTTCTTTTTGAATAACGTTAAGGTTTCATTTATTCAGACAGCTATTTTTCAGGAAATTTACTTTGATCTCCTGACATGTTTCGACTGTCAACTGCCAGTCTTCTACCAAGGTGCCTGCTGATCTCTTTGATGTGTCCTTGACTTCCCCATAATAATTCCAGGAAGTTCTTTTTGTCTTTTTAAAAAAAAATAATGTTAAGGTTTCATTTATTCAGACAACTGTTTTTCAAGGCAATTTATTTTGATCTCCTGACATGTTTTGACTGTCAACTGCCAGTCTTCTTCAGAGGCGTCTGCTGATCTCTTTGATGTTTCCTTGACTTCCGCGTAAAAATTCCAGGAAGTTCTTTCTGAATAACATTTGGGTTTCATTTATTCAGACAACTGTTTATCCTGAAAATCAATTGTCTGAATAAATAAAACCTTGACATATAAAGTACATCATTGTTTGTTTAAGTGTGCTTTTCTTTACTCTGCATTCGGCCCCGTGTTCAGCTCCACTGTCGTGTCTCCTGCTTCCAGGCTCTCAAAGTAAACAGTGAACCATGCAGTGAATCCGTGGAAAGTTCCAGACTTTTCCACACAGAAGTGAAAGTGACCCTTTAATTCCTAGGAAATGAAACAGTAGTGCTAGTAATGAATGCATCTAGTTTGCTGACAGTGCACATTTGTTGACAAGCTGCCAACATTACCTCGAGGTCTCTCACTTGCAGAGTGTACATGTCCAGGAAGAGGACGTCACAGGGAGGGGCGAGGCAATCTTTTGGCTCAATGATGTGACTGAACTTGGGTTTAGTGAAGAACTCCTGCTGCGCTAAAAGCCTGCAGATATAAAGCAATCAGAAAATGTTCTTTGTTACAATACTTAAGGATTTGTACTTTACTTGAGTTTTTTAAGAAGCACTTTTACTCTACTACATTTAAAAGTTAAAAAATATATATATACTTTAAAATTAAAACATGAATATGATTCATCTGGAATGGGCATGTCCGAGAGCACGAAAATAACGACTTCCGGTTCGTGCGCGGATTGGAAATCAAAATGTCAGGGTTTCCCAGGGATCCCGAATGCATCTCGGAAACAACGTTAATTTAAAAGACCGTAACTCCACTAAATTTTTGCTCTATGTGAGAAATTCCACCTGTTTCTGAAAACTAATCAGTTGCTCTTTACGGGCAATATCAATCAATATCTCAGGCAGACACTGGATTCACCAACTGTTTGTGTTTGCTCAGGTGTTTGTTTTGTCATACCACATCTATTTCATTTACCTAAAAATTAAATAACGAGAACGAGGGGAGAACATTTATAGCTGTTGTGCTTCTTTTTATACATACTGTACTTTGAAAAATACTTTACCTTGTAGTTTTGATACTTTAGGTACATTAAATGTGAGCTCTTTTAACATTTTTACCCAAGTGATTTTCTCATGGGTAACTTTAACTTTTACCAAAGTCATTTTCAGTAATTCTATATGTACTTTTACTTAGTTATTTTTTCCCAGGCACTTTATACACCTCCGTTCAGCACCAAGGAAACAGGACTTTCCTCTCACTACTAAACATACAAAAGAATAGAAAACACTTCATTGCTAATGTTACAGTGAGCAGATGTTTACTGTATATTATGTAGATAAATATTAAAGGCTAAGGCGAAATTAAAGTAGTGTGTGAGCAGGTCACCACTAAAAAAAAAAGACAGATACTTTTCACTAAAATGTTCATTAATAACGTTGCACAGTGTGTCATTTAAGGTTCAAGGCAAATAAAAATACTTAAGGTAAGGATTTTATTGCGAATGTGTGTTTTTATTATAGAAAAGTGTATTTGAATATAATTTAGAAACTTTTGACATTATTGCAAAATGTAATTCTGAACACTTTTTTAAACTTTTGCATTAGTAGAGATAAGAATTCAAATCCCCAGACTCATAACTTGAGATAGTTGTAGATTAAACCCATTTTTTACCCATAGGCTGACTCTTCCTCTACCCATTGTATCATTCTAATTGTGAACATTAAAAAGCTTCCACTCCCCCCATTTCCTCCAATTCATTGTCTGAACTTCACATCAAAGTTCAGGACATTCTCTGTTTGCTTAAAAATCTTAAACCTAAAATTGAACCAGGTCAGTTAGTGAACAAATGACTCACTGCAGAGGGGTGAAGTCCAGGCCATAGGGACGATCCCAGAAAGACATATTCTCAGAGTAATAAGTGTCAGCCTGACAGGGCACCAGACTGAGGGCAGCAGAGGAGGGCCACATCACTCCCCCATCCCTAAGCCAGCGGTCCCTCGACAGCACAACAGACTCCACCATGAACTCAAACTAGAAAAACACAAACCATGTGAGGTTTGGTTACTGAAATGGCACCAAGTGTGAAGTCGTTTTTCAAAAGAGGAAGTAGTCCTAGTTACCAGGAGACAGTTTCCCATCCACTCCGACACCAGGACATCCACCTGCTGTGGGAGTTGGATCTCCTCAATTCGCCCCTGGAGCACCGTTATGGTGTCCTCGAAACCGTTCTGCTTTACCAGCTGCCTGGTGTAGTTAGCCATGGAGCTGGCTTCCACTGCATACACCTCAAAAACCAACCAACCAACCAACCAAACACACACACACACACACGCACGCACACACACGCACGCACACACACGCACGCACACACACGCACACGCACGCACACACACACACACAGTTAAAAACCTGCAGTATGGCTTTCTGTCCAGCAGATGGAAGTATAAGCACACATGTTTACTTTCACAGAGAATAGATGAGGATAGGTGAATGGTTTTACTTCAGTGTTTATTACAGTAATTAATGTAATGTTTTAACGTTGGAATAACCCACTTAAACTGGATTTTTTCTAAAGATCTATGTAAACTCTGGCTTCTCTAAAAACAACTTTAGCTTAAAACCAAGCTTCTGATCTGACATTTTAGCACATTTTCAGATGTGTGGGGGGAAAAAAACCTTCATTGCCACCTGTTGCAGAAAAGATGTTTAAAATATTTTTTTAAAAATCAGGCTTTTTACTGATTTGGCCATTATAATAATTAATTAAAAAAAATCATTCCTCATTTTGATTTTAGTAATTTTGGAGTGCCTGTTTTCCCCATTTATTTTGTTTTACATATTTCTTCCCTGTTTTTCTAAGAGCACCCACACGTGAGCAGCCACTCATCCCCTTGACTTTATTCTTCACGAATAAAAAATAAATTGGGATTTATGCAAGATAATATAGTATTTTAGTTGAGTGGATGATACTAATTCTAGCTTTCATTCAAAATGTCTTTCTTTCTTGGGCCCAGGCGATTTGTGGTGAAGTTTGCAGTGTATCATTGAGTAAAGCACTAACCAAAGTTATCGAGTTCTGCCAAGGTCATGTGGGGCAGACACTCGAATACAAAGCCCTTGTTGACTGCTATATATCTAGAGAAGTAACACAAACATACAAGAAATACAATAAGCAGATTAGGAAGAAAGTGTGATAACTTGTGGGTTGAAAATCCCAAAGATTTCCCTGATATGTGTTGCATGGACGTGAGCGTGGTGCAGAGTAATACGGCTCCCTGTGTGTAATCACTTGCCCATCATCTTGACTGTTAACGCTACCGTTGAAGGTTGTGCCAGCTGAGCACAGAACAGGCTGATGATGCCGGTCCCACAGCCGAGGTCCATCACCACTTTGTTCTTCAGAAAGGCTCTGTTGCCCAGAATGACCTGCCGATACGCCTCAGTGCGACTCTTATCTGACAGCATCTCCAAATGAAGCTTCTGTATCGATGACACACACAGCAACACAAAACAATCTGAATAACTGTTAGTGTATATGAATGTTGGACAACCCTACAGGGTGACAGAAGAGATTACAGTCATAATGACATTGTGATGTATCCTTTAAAAATACACTATGAAACATACCTAATCAGTTTTGGAAGAGAGTGGCATCCTATAGGGTAGATAATCGATAGGCAACTTTTATCTGAAATCTGAGAGGAGCTCCTACATTAAACACTTTTAAAAGCAAATTGAAAACTTACATTTTTGGAACATTTTATGGTTAGATGTTGATGCCTGCTTTCAGTGTTTGTGTACATGTGTTGTGTGACCTACTTTACGTGGATCATTTTTATGTACATGTTGAGCTTTTATTCTGAATTTGTATTTTGTACTTTCAATTGGCAAGTCATGTTGAGATGACTTGTTTTTGACTGTGAAGCACATTGTGTTGCCTCGTGCGTAAAATGTGCTATATCAATAAAGTTTGATTTGATTTATCACAGAGGCCACAAAAATGTTATTGTCTGATCGAGGGCCACATTATCAACCTTCATGTTAGCATTTAGAATAATAAATAATGATGTCTGACACTCTTTGACTGTTTAGCGTTGATCAGAGTTACAGCCTGGGGGAAGAAACTGTTTTTATCGCAGGTATTTTTTGGCATACAGTGATCTGTAGCGTCTGCCGGAGGGGAGGAGTTTGAACAGATTGTGTGCAGGGTATCATTGTAGTTCTTTTGTATATGTTTGTAATATTTTGTGTTTTTTTTTTGCCATTTTGTGTATTTTTGGGAGTTTTTATTACACTCTAGAATTTGTCATTTTGTGTCTTTTTGAAATAACTTAGTCTTGTCTTTTTTGTCATCTTGTACACTTTTGCTGTGGTTTTAGAGACATATTTGTGCATTTATTCGGCCGTTTTGTTAATTTTTTGGAGTCATTTCGTGTGTTTTTCTGACATTTTGTGCATTTACGTTAGAACATTAAGCATAACTAAAGTTTCCAACCAGTGTCCCATAGTTGCCAAAGTATTCTTCATCCTGCCATGGGTCCTCCGGCTCTTCTTCGGCCTCCGGGGCCTCGCCCTCTCGTAGGTAACTGGCCGGGACATAACCTCTAACCCCCCGTAGCTCGGCCCACCACCACTCCGCTGAGAGCTTGGCGTGTACGAGCAGCCTGTCACCGCAGAGAAAGCGGAGCTGTGGGGGTTCAAATGCGGTGGTTAACCCTAAAAACCATCTCGGCTGTGGGTGAAAGTGTGCCACTGGAAGGTTCTCAAACCTGATCCTTTCCGTCTCCACTGAAATCAGCCAGTGCGACATAATCTTTCACAGGAAGATAATCTTCACCGTCCTCCTCTGAGTCCATCTGTGTCGGTGAGCCGCTGGGCTGTGAACGCACCACTTAAAGTTTGTATCAGACGATCTAGCAACTCTGTATAATAGATATATTCATCTAGAAATACTTCAGGAAAACACAATTATATGGTGTGTTTCTATTCTATTGCTTTAACTGAGTATCGTCAACACTTCCTGTTTAAAGGACAGACTGCGCTGATGCATTCACGTCCTGTGGGAAAAACGAAACCCACACATTCACTAACTATCCTCCCACTACATTTATATATCAAGTCATCCTTTGATTTTGAGTAGAGAGATTGTACACTTAATGTTGTAAAAGACATGTTTTTGTTTAAGTTAAATGTAATTTCTAATGTGTCCACTAAAAAAAAAAAAAACATCTGTATTGTTGTTTACACCAGGGGTTCTCAACCTTAGGGTCAGGACCCCACTTTTTTCTGCAACTACATCAAACTTGACCTATTTACACCAGTTTTTCTTGCCATATTTTTGTTCCTTTTAATGCATTTTCGCTACATTACTCTAATTTCTGCCATTTCCCCCTCAAATGTCATTGCATCTTGCACATTTCTTCCACTTTTAAGTCATTTATAAACACCTTTTCCCACCTAATGTCACATATGTTGACCCATTATTGTAACTTTTAAACCCTTTTTACAACATTTTGTGTTTATTTTTGCCAATTTAACCACATCCATGTTTTGTCATGCCCAGTATTTGCCAGTTTAAACTAATTATTCCTACTTTTTACTGCCACTTTTAAGCTAATATTGATACTTTGGACCCTTGTCACTACTTTTTCTGTCCATTTTTGGCCACTCTAATTTGCAAATTTTTAAATCCCATTTCACCACCTTTTCCATAATATTTGGTCACTTTTAACACCTTTTATTTCTGATTAAAACAAGGATTTACATCTTTAAGATTACATACTGTATACTATGGCGCAAATAATAATACATTTCCTGGATAATGGTGGATATTATTCAGATAAATAAATGTGGTTATCACTGATTCATAGAACAATGAACCATCTTTTTGCTGACTTTATGGATACTGTTCTTGAATGTTCATGTCTGTGTTCAACCACCTTCAGGTACAGTGGGGGTCCCTGATCTCGGGCACCTTTATATTACGGGCAGAAAATGCGTGAAACACACAAATCTGTTAGAAATACATGTTGTCTAGCAACTCCAAGCCACACATACAGTATCTAAATGATAAAGCACATTTTTAAAAAGGCTAAAAAAAGAAGGGGGATTACATAAGTAGATCACTGCTCCCACATTTTAGTGTTGTATGGCTTGATAATATTTCTAAAACGTACACTAATTTTTCAGACATCTAATCACTAGACTACTAGTTTCACTCTAACTTGTGGTTGATACATTTATTACAAATTAATTAAAAAATAATTTTTAAATACAAATTACATCTTTACATTACAAATTGCTTGCAGCCGTCAGTCTATTTAATCAAAACATTGGTAGCCTATCCACTGACAGTCAGCAATTTTAGTGTATAAGTATATATTTTTTTATTGTGCAATTTCCTTTCTTGCCACTTGTCTTACCTCTTTCTCTCTGTACTGTGTACAGGCCCATTTGTGCATATATATATATATATATATATATATATACACACACATCTTCTTTTTTCTATTTTTTTTTTATTGTGCTGTTTTATTTATGTGCTGCTGAAACTCTGCAAATGTCCCCTTTGTAGGACCAATAAAGGTTATCTTTATCTTTCAATTTACAAGTTTGTTGTTGACCAAACGCAATCTTTTGCTCCTCTTTGCTGTAAAAACATATATCAAACTCTAAATAAATACAATATATACAGTGAACACATAGCAGAGAAAAAATGAACTAGAATATGTTCAATATTCCCAGAGGTTATGGACGTAAAAATCTCCTGTTTTCAGCTGATAAATACTTAAATAGCTGTTACATGGCAACCAAAAGACATAGGAAATAAAAACAATTTTATTTTGTAAATAATAAAACAAAATAGAAATATAATTCCAGGAAGCACCAATATTTCACTTCTAAAATCTTCACATTACTCATGCGAACATCAGACCAAGAAGTACGACTGAAATAATCTGTCGTCAACTTGGCGAATTAAAACAGGTTCCTTTCATGATGTGTTTTATTCCGCATCTTCACACAACCACTCAGCTGTCATTTGTCTTGGATTTGAGGAAAGGCTTGTGCAACACATCAAACAGCCGCTTTGCCTGGAAACACAAAACCAACCTGTTATTTTCACAGAAGTCCGATCTCAAAGTTTGCATCCTGTAAATAATTTAATTCTCACCTTCTGTGGTCCGAGGCCTGGACAAAGGACCAGGTCTTCCTTTGAGGCACTAATGATTCCATCTACTGACTGTTTAAAATAAATTAATGAATTAAAACAACATGGTTAATGCAATTAAATATGTTAGTGCATGAATTGAAGTCAACATAGAAGAGTGAAAAAATAAAACATTACAACTACATGCTTACTTTCTTGGAATGGCCACGTTAAATCTAAGAAACACCACATTGCACTCTCAACTTAAAATAGTCGACTCTTCCCCACCCATCCCATCGTCCTACCCTGACTCCCTCTTCCCTGTTGCTTTCCACATCACCTAGCTGTAATACTGCCCTCTCTTTTGATATTCTTCCTTTAATAAAGTTTTTCTTACCCTTCCTTAGGGAGGGCTAGTGATGGTCACAATTATGCAATAAAATAAATTCATTTGTTTAATTACAATAATAAAACATGCATTGCTGTCGCGAAAAGATTGTACTACATATATAGTGTTGACCTCTGACAGCATCTGCAGACAAGGTGAAAAAATTTTAAGTTCTTGTAGATTTAATATTTTTGAGTAAATAAAATGACAAATCTTTATATTTCTGTTAAGTTTTCTTAAATTCTAATTTATTTTTTTCTCGAAAAACTGAGTTTGGAAAACTATTATTCCAAGAAAGCGTGCATGTACTGTATTTGAGGGTTTATAACAGCCATATTCAGCAGGTAATAGACTAAAAACACACTCACCGAGAAAGTGGAAAGCAAAGTAATGGCATCGGTTTTGTTTATAGACTTGACAGTTGTCAGGCAATCTGTAACCTTCAAACAAACCAACAGAAACATTTGTCAACCTCCTTCTAGGACTGAAAGGAGATGTATGACTTAACATTTTACTCTTAGTCAAACCAAGCGATGTAATGTGACATGTTACAAGTCTTTTAACATCAGGCGATGCATCCTCCGCACACCTTTGACTGATAGTCTTTTTCCACTTGTTCCTTCAGGAGGTCAGCTGGTTTCTTTTCATAGGACTTGTATGTTTCCAGGTAACGTCCAGCCTCTTCTGGGCTGCAGACGACATGATTTAACAGCAGGTGAGTTGAGTTGGTTGGAATAGGAATACACAAACTGTACAGTATATATTCTACTGGTAATTCAAATTTTAACTAAAAATTATCACTTTAAGTCTGAAGTCAAATATGAAATTGTTTGACTCATTGAACAACAACGATCTTAAATCCTTCCCAGTGTGTTCCTTTTTGTTCGGTGTCAAATGTTGCAGGTTTACCTCCAAGCTAAGATGAGAGTGCAGTCAGCCATGATACAGATACGGGCCAGCTCCTTCAACACGTGATGAGGATCTTTCTGTGGTGGGAGAAACAATGCAAGAGGAGAAAAATCACATCAGTTCTTCAAGCTTTGCAAACAGTCAAAAAAAATTAATTTTTTATTTATAGCAAATGATTTGTTGCTGAGCTCAGTCATGGTTATGTAACACGCTGAAGTAATCAGAGGTAACAGTTTGGAACCGAGTCAACAGGGATATTTGAAAAGCTAATTTTTTAATTTAGCTGCTGATATTTGTAGAATGTATTTACAGCGTGAAACTCCATAATTTCTGCTTTTGGCTACCATTAGCTATTTAAACACCAGCTTTAGGGCTTGCTGCATTGTTTATAGACATTGTTATTGATAGTTTGTAATTGCTGTAAAATTAAAAAATAAATTTGAAAAGTATTTAACAAAATAAATTTAAAAAAAATGTAAATTTCCCCATCCTCGTCCACCCAATCGTTGTCATATTCTGCCATACATTGATTCTAAATAAAAGAAAAAAAAATATATATATATAGATATATATATATATTTTTTCTAATGTGTTAACTTTTTGTTTAATTAATTTAAGTAATCAATGCCATCAATGAAAAAAAAAAAAATGCAAATGGCTGTTCATTTGTTAGTTTTATTGGCAGTTTTATGGAAGTGGACATTTCCCCTAAATGACTGAAGAGGGTAATACATTTAAAAAAAAAAAAGTATTTTTCATGCGTGAGTGTCATGGCACACTACTCTACCGTAGCACAGTGATGAAATTATTGAAATAAACTGGAAAATATTGTAGGAAACATTATTAGCCAAAGCAAACACTTTAATACATTATTATTATTATTATCATTTTTTAGTATGCAAGACGTAATAAATTACATTTTAATTCTACTGTTGACACTGCTTTGAAAATCAAATTAGGTTAAAAGATTGTTATTAGAAAACATTTTTACTTACCATGTCAACTTGAACTAGTAGCACTCGCAGCGTGAAAGTGTTCCCCAGCTGCTTCAAGCGGTCGTGGATGTAGTTTGGGTTCAAGTTATGATACCGTAGACTTAACAGGAAAAAATAAAAAATGTACAGAGAAAATTATTAAAAATTAATCGAATTAAACTGTCAAAAAAATAAATGACAAAATTCTCATTTTTTACTTTGATCGTAATCGTGCATGTTAGTAGAGGAAATGCTATTTCTAATAAGATATAAATGCTTACTATACTTACACACTTTGGAGCTGAATTATTTGATAAAGCTATACATAATAAACATTAGGCTTATTATTATTACCTGAGGAAGAGAGCACAGGTCGTCTGCCCCAACACATAATCAGGCACGACATCTCCAAACTCCCACGGGACGCTCCTCACAAACTTCAAAATAGGATTTCCCCTCTGAGAGAATAAGTGCAAGTATGAGATGAATTACACATAATGCAGCCCAAGAAACAATAGTTTATATGTGGCAAATGTAAAATTGTAACAATTTTCTGTGTGAGAAACATTACGTAGACCTTTTAAAACCTTTAAAGCCTTTTTTTTGTTATTTATATACATTTTGTGGTATCCTGTCATCAATATATATATAAAAAAATATTCAATTTTATGCTTTAATAAAATTTAACATTTTGCAAATTCATGCAGCTAAACTCTGAAGTCACACTGAATAGTCTTACATATCAGGGTTTTTATTATATTATTTCATTCTGACAAATTTGCAATTTTCCCAACATCTGCAGCTACAACGTGTCATTTAGTAAAACATTATGAGGGGATGCAGAGAGGGAAGGGAAATATTATTATTGGTAATAAGCACATGTAATAAATACATATCAAATTTCACATACAAGTGTGAGCTAAATAGCAATGACTAGCATATATTAGAATACAGTTTAATGCCATATGTATAAGTTAAAAATAACAGGTACAATGGAATTCTTGTGCCACTGTATGTTTTTAAATGTTACCCGACTTCACTTGTGGAACAAAGTGGTTAAAAAAAAGATGTCTAAAAAAAACTTGGAGAAACACACGTTGCAATGTTTCATGTAGCTTTTTAAAAAAACGACATCATCGTGTATCGTGTATATTGTGATGCAGATTCAGAAGTGTTGAGTCCACCCATATAAAACCCCTTAATAATTATGTAAACATTACATGATAAAACAAATGGTCTCCTCAGCTTTAATAAAAAAAGAAAAAGAAAAAAAAGAAATCAATCTAAATTTCTTATTTAACCACTGAAAAATCTAATAATATTAGAAAACAAAGGGTATCACATGAATGCACAGTAAATCTACTACTTTTGGTGTATTTTAGTTTTATGTCTTAATTCCTGATGCAAAATATGTCTGTGGATGATTGTTGGAAATGATGCATGCTGCCTGCATACCTGCCGAGGACTGACAACAATGCTGCTCCCAGACCCAACCAGTCTGGTAATCTGAGCAGGGATCGGGCCGCAGACCTCCTGTTTATCCACCGTCCCATCCTGGTTTGTCTCCTTACTACTACTGCTGCTAACCTCATGGGGAAGATTCTCGGATGTTGCTGCAGTTCTGAAGTCCTGAACTGTTTCACAATGAGCTGTGACAGACGGTTGCTCCACAGCAGTAACAATACCTCCTCCTGAGCCCCCGCTGCATGGAGGCTTGGGTCCCTGTGTCCGAGAGTCAGCAGAGGCCCCTTTACCCTGGACGATGTACTGGGCGTAGGACAGCGACTGGTCCGGGACTGGCTCCGATGTGGAGGTTTCTGTTCCACCTTTAGTAGAAGGCTGAAAGAGCGGCTTGGGCTAAAATACACACACAGGGGCATAGATATCAGAGACAGAGTAAAATATTTATTTTAAACAGTATTTGCCATTGTGCATTTAAAGAACAATGAATGTAAATGTGCATCTGTGTAACAAACAAGAGGGAAGCTAGCTAGTTAAGCTAGGTAGCATCAACAGCGACGCTAACTCAAAGTAAACAGACCGGTGTTCTTTCTTTGGTGAAAGCTGGCTCGTCCAAGTTAATGTTAAATCTTTTCTTCATGTCTTCTGAGACTAGGAGAAAACCACATGTTTTAATAGTATTAGCATGAAACGCGGCAACATTCGTTGAGTTTTAAACTGTTCCAAACATCCGGTTTTCACAATAAAAGCATGACAAGCGTAAAGCGCAGGTCTACGTTATTCAAGTTTTCCTGAATGGTGTCAATAAGCTTCTCCATGTGACCCATTTCAGACTCAAATGCGCAAAAAATAAACATTATGGTTGAAAAACCATAAACTATATCAATATTTTCTTTTGTTCGCAACTTCCTGGATTCGGTTTTCAGTTTTTAACATAGTAACTTACGAATCTTATTGACACGGGGTAAAGTTTCACAAGCATAGAACACCAACTTCTCCTTTACCCTTTCACAACACAATCCATTGCAATCGGCTATCAACTCAAATCTTCAAGCTCGTTCATAGTTGTTAATGTATATTTTTAAAAATACAATATTTATTGAAAAAAGACGAATGAATGCAGTTATCATTGATGTTGTATACGCTGACTGCAACCTATTTACAATCAGAATCAGAATAGTTGTATTGCTAAGTAGAGTTTTTAACAATACAAGAAAAATGTAGTTTATAATGCAATGAATTTGTAATGGTGAATGGTACAAAAGCAACAAACTGTATAATAATAAATATAGAAAATGAATAATATGTACATGTAATATAATTATGTACATATATTGTTGTGCACTATCATAATATATTATACAACAAAGTGTATATATAATATATTATATTATGTTCTTGCAAGATTATTATCACGTTATTACGTGAAAACAATTCGTTGTTCGTTGCTTTCATATAGACCTTTAATTGATATTTAACAAAATTGTTGCAGATTGAGCTGCCAGAAACAACTAATTATGGAATTTGAATAAATTCTGTTGTAAAACCTAAAGAAGAAAGAACAGTCGAATGACGTAAACGATCAAAATCAGAAAGGATTTTATTCGCCAGGTACAGTTTAAAAACAGTAGAATTTAACTTGGTAGTTGAAGCGGAAATAACACACATCAACACACCGAGGCGGCCATTTGCACAGATCGTTTAAGACTTGTTATGGTTACATAATCCATTACAATTTTGATAAATTTGTTATAAGATGGGTGAAAGACTATTCATTCATCACGCTACATGGTGTTGCCTAGGAGATGGTGATGCCGAACGCTCTTACCGCCCACTAATGCATTCTGGGATGTCGTTTCCCATCATGGCGGATGTGTTGGTAGGCTAACGACGGGGGCTAGCACATGAACGGTTGTATGGTTGCGCATAATTTACGTCTGCGGTCAACTTCTTCGGGGGAACTGTTGGTGTTGAACAATAACTGGGTAAGTGTGAGCTGCAGAATGAACAGCTGCAACGAGATATTTCTTCTTAATCTCAATAAAGGCTTTTTAGCAAACTGGCTAGCTAGGCTAGGTGAGTGGCACTGAGCATGAGCATGCTAGCCGACTGCTAGCGAAGATGTCCTAGCTGATGGCGGCGAAGAGTAGATACGCTGCACGTTGGAACGTGAATGTTGGTCATTTGAAGGACAATAGCCATTCCTTTTTAAAGGCTGTGCATTCAGTGATACTCATGACTTTATCTTGTTATGGTTAATGATCAATTTAAAGCGTAAACGTCCCGTAGTTGTAGAAGAATATAAGCGGGATATATAGTAGCAGAGAAGGCCTCATGGTGGTTATCTAACGTGGTAACAAGTCATTCCTTCGGGACGTTTATATGTACGATGCTTTCACTAACTATGCCGATCGGTTTAGTTGAATTATGATTGCTTCCATTTTCATTATAATGTATTTATTTCTTGTGTATTTTATGGCGCATTTTTCATTAATGATTCGTTTCTCTCTCTTGGTAAAAGACGCGGTAACATGCGTTGAATGTGTTGGTGATGGGATCGTTGAGAGTTACTTAATATTGTGTCCTAATGTATCTAATGCGAAGGTGGTTGGTGTGTATGTGATAGTTGACTGAATAAAATTGTTTACACGCTTAATCTTTGTGTACATCATGACCCTCTCTCGTAAAGTCTAAATACGGTGGCAGTACCCATGTTGCAGATGATAAAAGCGTTACTAACATTTTTGGCAGAACACTTTCTTGAATCTATGACTTAAATTTTTTTAGATCTCTCGTGAGGTTATACAAATATGGAATAATTAATTGAATTTATAAAGGATAGTGATTAATCTCAGTTTGCAAAAAACATACGTTTATTTCCAAAATGTTAAAAAAGATGAAGTAGTTTCCTCTTAATGGAAATACCCCTAAAATAATTGTTAGCAACTTCAACTTTTTGTTGTTGTTGAAACCATAAATCACAGCTCAAGTGTAAAGCAAGTCAGTAGTTTGTTGTTGAAGCTTACCATCAAGTTTGCTTAAAGCAAGATATCCTAAAATGAATGTTTTATCTGCCTATTTTTTAATTGGACTCTTAAGTGCTTCAGTAGCATTTATATATATATATATATATATATATATATATATATATATATTTTACTCTGATATATTTATATAGGAATAGAGATTTGCTGCACTGATTGTTGACTTGTATCGGTTTTAATACCATTTTGACAAGGCTGCTTGAAGATAGATTGACAGACGAGAGATTAATGGATAGTAGGTTACATCAGTAATAACACTGTGGTGACCCTAAATGGAATCTAATGTTAACTCATTCAGTGCCAGCCATTTTCAGAATTTCTACCCCCCTCAGTGCCAGCCGTTTTAGAGCATTTTGACTGATTTTTAAAGACCCACAGAATGTTTTGTACTATGACATTCTGAAAGATTAAAGTATCTACTTTCATCAGAAAATTTGTTTGTAGCTTGTTTAGTTTTTCTGTAATTAGTAGTTGAATAGAGCAAGTTTTACACAAATCGCCAGTTTCAGAGCAAAAAGCTGAGAAAACAGGCTTTAAAAAAAAAAAAAAATCTATCAATGACTTTGAAGCAATTTTTTTATTTATTTTTTGCTTTATTGACAACTATAACATCTGATCATTGGTTTCTTTCTAAAAAAAAAACAAAAAAGAACAACACTGAGATGAGGCTTTTGATGGCAAAATCATTATTTTGCTATCTGGCTCAAAGTTGAATGTTTTGCTTACTGTATTTTGTATCTGCTCCCCCGTCAATTACACAGAGGTAACTTCCTCTTCCTCCTGACAGACAGAGATGACCCGTTTGGCCCCGTTAGTTGATGGTTTTATTTCACAATCGTAACATTATCAATAATCCACTCTGGTCCACACATGTTCTCTGTCAGTATGTGGTGCTGTGAGCTGCTGGGTACTTCACAACATTACTTTATAGCACCATAATCTCCCTTGTCCCTGCTTCTCCCTCCTTAGCTAATCATAGCATCATGGCTACTCTATCATCCAAAGGTGCGCTGCTGCTGCTGTTTTTAGGACACCGGTTGGTCACTACAACAACAGAAAAGCCTTATATTCACAGTAGAACTCAGTCACAGTGTATCCTAGCAACTTCCGTGAAACAACGCAATTTACCTAATATTACATCAACGGCACCGAGTGAGTTAATTTGGAATTCGTACGTGAATGTGTTTTGCTGCTGTCACATTCTTCAATTTAACTTTATATAGCACAAATGACAACAGTCATCTTGAAGCGCTTAGCACAGTATGAAATTCCTAAGAAAAAAATATTGTTGCATAACTTGCTTTGCCTTTGTCTTTTTTTCTTAGTGCTGCATAAAAAAACTACACACCAGGAATCTATAGAGGGCATTGACAAGCCACACAGCCACAATGGAGTGTGCACTGGATATTCCCTCAGGTAAGGGTTAAACAGTAGCTCTTTCAGTTTTCCTTGTTATTTTCTGTTAGATGAAAATTCTAATAATTTATATTTACTTGGAACACATAAAGCAATCAAATGTAGCAAGATACGTGGAGTACTATTTATAGTACTAAGATAAAACTTTTACTATTAACACTGGTTTCTTTCAGGTGAGGATGAAGTGAATGAGAAAGACGCTATAATTGCCAAAGCGGAGACTGAGATGCCCCACAAGAAAAACAAGAAACACAAAAAACACAAGAGCAAGAGAAAGAAAAGGAAAAGAAAGGGTGAGAAAGAGAGCAGTTCAGAATCTGGAGCAGATTCTGATGCAGAGCCACCTCCATCTCCACCTAAACCTGTTAGGACTACCAGAGCCAGGTCAGTATGACTTAAATACAATATATCGTATTCTTGGTAGGGGTGCATGAATGTTGGTGTCAGTATTGAGTGCCATACTCAGATGTGTACTTAGTCTGAAAAAAATAATTAATTGCAACTTGGAACAAATGACTAACACTAATAAGGATAGCAGTTTATCACATCATATGCAATGTCGACAACGCAAGATGTTTAAAAAATTTGAAAAAAATTGCAAGTTGGGAGTTTGCTAACAACTGAAGGCAATTGCTGCAAAAGTCAAACATTCCATGGGTTTCGACAATAAAGGAGGCTCCAATACAATGCTCTGGATGAGAAGCTGTGCTAAAACTCACAACTGATATTGAGTCCTCAGGCTATAGTACCGCATAAGCAGCACAGCGGCTTGACACAAATTTTTCATTGCAGAATAATAATTGTTACTGCACTTGAACAATATTTTGAAAGTACTGTATCTAAAAAGTGTTTGACAAATTTAGAAAAAGTTATGAATAATCATAAAACTAGACTTTGGTTTTTGAGTACTCGAAGCTGAGTATTCATCCTGGAAAAAGTTGTATCGATCTACATCTGTAATTCTCGGACAGTTTTTCAAATCTTTGTTTCCAATCACACACACTAATCATGCTGATATTTCTTTTTTGTCTAGTATAAACAAAAAAACAAACTTCCTTGTAGCAACAGTAATGTGGTTTGAATAGAAAAAAAATGCTGGAGTTTTCCCCTTGTATTTTTTGTATACGGTTTTGGCATGTCTCAATGGTTACTTTACTTGACTCTTCACTCCCTTTTACTAAGAGTTTCTTAACATTTGGACTGTAAAATGTAACGTAATATGAATTTGTCTTTCAAAGAGCTCTTTTGAGGTTAGTATCAATGTTGGATAGAGCAAAAAATCCTCCTTTCTCTGTATTTTAGTAAGCAATGAAAGCGTTACCCTATTTAATAGCATTTTATCTAAATTTTAGTGCCAGACTTGCAGCGGCTGCTAATACTGGAAGCTCAGGTGTACTGAAGGAAGACAGCAGAAAGGATCCAATTACAGGTAGAGAACTGTCACATACAACCATAATTCTTTTCATTCTTAAGCAATACTAAAAATGAACATTTTTTAACATTTCCCAAAATAAATTTTTCTGCCCGTGTTGAGACAGAAGGAGATGCAAAACCTAAAAAACATAAAAGGCATGCAGCCAAAAAGAAAAAGAAAAAGAAGAAGAAGGATGAAAAACAAGGAAAAAAATCACAATCTCAGTCGCAATCTGAAAGCAGTTCAGTTTCTGGTTCCGAGTCTGATGTTGAGGGCGGTAAAGTTGCTGTTGAGAAATGTTCTCCAGCTGCAGCATCTGACATCCAAGAGCCAGTATCCAGATTTGTTTCTAAGAGTAAACGTGGAGTGGAAAATTTTGGTCCCAGTATTCCTAAAAAGTCTGAGTCTTCTGAAAAGATGAAAGAGGAAGTAACCGAAATGGAGGCATCACCAACTAAAGAAAAGGATTGTAGTAACAACTCGTTAATCAAGGATGAAACGGTACCATCTACAGGTCAAGATGGTATAGCAACAGTTGATGTCAAAATTGAAGACAATTCGGTAGATGGTGCATTCAGTCATGCTCAGGAATTGCCGGACATCATCCCAAAACAGGAAGGTGCTACCCCAAAGGATGATCCAGGACTGAAAGATCTGCCCCATTTAGGTCAGGTGTCACCAGTCAAAGAACCTGAATCCGTTATGAGCCCTTCCCATTCTGAAGAGCCAGACATCAGAAGACCTGAATCACCACCCAGACGAACACCATCACCAAGTCTCAAAGAGCATTCTGTTGATCAGATAATGGAAACTGTAGAAGAACGGTCAAGAACTCGTTCAAGGTCTCCTTCAAAAGGCAAACAAGCTTCAACTTTTTCAAAGAGTGCACTGCTTTCACATCCATTGTCTCGTTCTCCATCTCCTAAATCAACAAAGAAGTCTGTTTCTCCACCTCTAAAGTCTCCCAAGAAATGTATTTATTTGTTTCGATCTACTTCTCGGTCACTCAGCCCTAAAAGGAAAGTTTCAAGGTCCCCGAAACGAAGAAAAAGTTCCATTTCAGTTTCTCCCAGACGTCGTCGAAGTTCTCCATCTCCTAGGAAAAAGGTGTTGCGATCACCAAAACGCGGAGGACGCAGGTCCCCTTCTCTTTCTCACTCTCCAAGAAGAAGTCGGAGGTCAGAATCGCGTTCCCGTGGGGGAACAAGACGATCAAGAACCCGCTCGCCAAGAAGAGGTGGTGGATCTGGCAGACGTTCACGTTCTGTCAATAAAACCCGCCGCTCCCGTTCAAGATCTAGACGTTCTGGTCGACGGTCAAGATCACCAAGGAGGCGTATAGGGGGAAGGCACTCCAGGAGTCCCTCTTTGTCTCGACGGAGGAGGTCACCACCCCCCCGATCCCGACGCTCTCGGTCAATTCGCAAGAGCAGGCGAACTCGATCTCGTTCAGCTGGCAAGCGCAGCCGTCGCTCCAGATCCAGCAGTCTTCGAAGACGTACTAAATCCAGAACCCCTCCTCCCCGACGGCGCTCTAAATCTCGTACACCTGTCAGGAGGCGCTCTCGTTCGCCTGCTAGAAGGAACCGTTCCCCACCAAGGTCTATGAAACGTCCTAGATCCCGTTCTTTGTCCAGAAGGCACAGGTCAAAATCCCACTCACCTCAGCCCAGCAGGAGAAAGTCCAAATCTCCACCTAAAAGGGAGAGAAAATCAAAGTCCAGATCGTTTTCCGTGGAGGTAACCAGATCTAAATCCAGATCCAAGTCAAAATCAAGTGAAAGGAACTCTGAGAGCTCTTCCCCAGCCAGATCCACAGCTTCCTCCCCAGTTAAAATATTTTCTCCCGCAAAAGAGACAGCTGCAGAAAATGGCGCTGTTTCCACCTCTCTAGGTAAGACTATTTATGTATTTGCGTGAAAATTATGTGATTATAGTTATGAGCTTATTTATTAGTTATCAAGAGTATTCTTACTTATTTTGCAAACATTTCTTGATAATAAAGTCCTAAGAATCTAAGGTACTAATAGATCTTTGTTTTGTTACAACTTGTCGCTTATTCTTGACTTTTTACGTGCATCCTGCAGGTGGTTGGAAGCCTGTGCCCTTTACGACTGTTTCTGACTGTAAAGATGAAGATTCTTCAGATAAACTGGAGGATCAGTCGTCCCTCAGCCATGACAATGAGCAGACAAAACAAGTTTCCCCCCCAATGTCCCCCATTGCAAGAGACGTCTCTAGGCCCAGGTCTGTGTCTCCAGAGCAAGGCACTGGCCAGGAAGGTTCAGAATGCTCTGATGGCTTTGAGGAAGAAAACAAATCTCCAGTTAAAAGTTTGCCTAAAAGCCCGAAAAGCTCCTCTCGTTCAGCTTCTCCAGAAATCCAGGAAAAGCCATTATCAAAGTCTCGCTCGCCTGAACAAAGGAAACGTTCACGTTCAACCTCTTCACCTCGTCGTTCAACATCCAAGTCCAAGTCTAGGAAAAAGCTCTCCAGGTTGGTGTTTGAGTATGACTATGCATGTGTCATTTTCAGAAGATTAGGTAAAGTTATTTTAAGATATTGCTTTTTTTTTTTTCATAATCCCTGAATAAAAGTAAATTCTTTGTACGATTAGATTTAATGGTAAAGTGTGCTGAAGTAAGTACTAAAAAAACGGATTATTTTCCACATTCTGTTATTACCTTACCGTGGATAAAGAAATAACACTTCCACATTTCCTTTCCTCAGATCAAGGTCTCCTGGCCGAAAAAGAGAATCAGTCTCTCCATCAGAAAGAAAGAAGCGGCGGTCCAAATCCCGTAGCCCTGCCCGAAGACGGAGGTCAACATCACGCTCTGCAGCACGACGAAAGCGATCCAAGTCCCGAACCAGAGCCCGTAGGTCCAAGTCCCGTTCTCCACCACGCAAGCGACGATCACGCTCACGTTCAACAAATGGGCGAGGAAGAAGAAAGTCCATGGACAGGAGTAAGAGATCCAAGAGCCGTTCCGCAGGTAGGAGGAAAAGGTCGCGATCAGGAGACAGAAGCAGACGATCAAAGTCTCGTTCCACTGATCGGAGACGTAGGTCCAGATCCAGAGGCCGGGGAAGGCGTCCACCATTTCGCAGTCGTTCTTTCGACAGAAGGGACAGGTGGAAGAGGGAGCCTAGCCACTCTCCTGTTCTTATCCTACGCAAACAGCGGCGCTCAGGATCCAGGACAAGGCGGAGCCCTAGCAAGACTCCTCCTCGACTCACTGAACTGGGTAAGCCATCTGAATAAGAACTATTTTAATTACTTTTGAACAACTACCCTGAATCCAGGCCATGAACCTTATTAGTACTCAAAAAATATATTTTTGAAGTTGGTACCAAAAATGATCAAGAGAAAACTCAGCAAGGAAATCTCAGCTAAAGAAGGGGGTTTCCTTTCAGTTACTATCAAAGGTGTAACCGTAGTCTCCTGTACATTTATAAAGTAAAGAAGTAATGAAATTCTTTAATTTCTTCACATAGTAAAATTGCCATGTTAGCCTGTTTGATATCATGAAGGAATTCACAAAAAGTGCTAGTGATATTGGGGCAGACCATGAAAAGGTTGCATTTGCGAAATAACTATTTGACTGACGACATTTTCTATGATAAATCTTGAGCAAAAAAATTGTAAAATGGAATACTATTAATCATTAGTTGTAGTCTTAAGTGCATGTTAGTCAAAGCATCGGAAAAACTACCCATTTAAAGAACATGTTTTGTTTAAACCATTAGATTTGAACAGGAAACGTTTTTAATTTAAGAGGCTATATTTACAGACACACTGTTTCTACATGTCTTATGCTTAGTTCCCTTTTGTTTAAACATTTATTCTATAATATTCCCCTTGTGTTTTTTTTATTCCTACTTTCTCAGATAAGGACCAGTTACTGGAGATTGCCAAGGCTAATGCAGCTGCCATGTGTGCTAAAGCAGGCGTCCCTATTCCTGAGAGTCTTCGGCCGAAAGCTATCCTCCAGCTTCCCTTGCCCACACCATCTCCCGGTCCGCTGTCTTTGCCTCTACCTCTTCCTCTTCCAATGGGCATGGGGATGCATAGCATGCCAAATATGCCCAACATGGGGCCATTGGGGTTGGGTAATATTCCAGGAATGCCCATGTCTAATATGACAATGAGTGCCGCTATGGCGAGCATGACAGCAGCGACCATGACTGCTGCTCTGACCAACATGGGTGCTCTGGCGGCCATGCCTCCCCTCGCCCCCCTTCCAACCATCACTAACAAACCTCCCCCCTGCCTTGCACCTCCAACACCTTCATTAAACCTGGACCACATCGAGGAAGCAAAGAGGAAGGTCACCCAGCAGGCCAACATACATACCATCAAGGAGCTTACTGAGGTAAATGTGATAATGGGTTTTATTTCCCCATGAAAGCCCAATTTTTTTCAGTTCTTCTTTCTCAGAACAGTTACTTTCATCTCTGCCCTTGAAAATTCTGACTATGAAATATTACATAACACAAAAAATAGACCATGTGCTTTTGTTCCAACATCAGTTGATCAACTCAATTACTTAGCAATTTAAACCAGGCCTGGCATGGTCCAATGTGTGAAAATATGTCATTCAGCATACAAGTCCCTACCTGCAGGACTGGGTATGTGCATGCTCTTGCCCAACTTGTTTATTTTTTGTGAGTAACCGCTGTTTGTTTTGTGATTTTTGTAGAAGTGCAAGATGATCGCAAACAGTAAAGAAGAAATGGCCATCGCTCGACCCCATGTCTCAGATGATGAAAGCTAAAACTGCTCGGCTCTCATGGTAAAACACCTAATCATACCTTTCCTGTCTCATTACTGCTTTTTTGTGTTTTTTGTAAATTTTTTTTTTTATTATTTTGTATTTGTAGATGTTTAACATGTGTGACTTTGTGTTGTTGGCACAGTGTATTTGGTTATTGTTGAAGCCATTTAATGATTAGGCTTTGTACCTAAATCATATCCATCCTCTATTAAATATTGAGTTACTGTATCTCAAGAAAACACATTGGTTGAACATTTAATTTTTAATTTTTGATTTAAAAGAAGAAAAAAAAAGAAAAGAGCTTTTTCCTACAATAATGCATGTTAAATTCAAGGCCTGGAGACCAAATCCAGCACCTTAGAGCGTCCAATTCAGCCTGCTGGAGAAATGAAAAATGAAGAAAGAAAACAAATCATTGTGTAAATTACAGATTATTTTAGTTGTAGATATATCATCCCCTCCGAACTAGGGGTGTGAAAAAAAATCTATTTCACGATATATCGTGATTTTTTGAGTGCCGATTTTAAATCGATTTTTTAAAATATAAAAATCAATTTTATTTTATTTATTTATTTTTTTTTCTGTGTGTGTGCAATATTTCAGTGGTGGTTACAATGCTTTCAATGTGTTGCAATGGTTATTTGATGCACTTGGTTTTATGATGGCAGTGTGCCTGCAATATTTATGTATGCACAGGCATTTTATTTTCATATAATCTGTTCAGATCAGTGTTTAAACTGACATAATAGGATACATTATATTTTTTTCTTATTTTTGTGCATTGTCAGTGACCCAGCATGATTTATCCTTAATGTTCTCACTTACAGTTGTTACAATGCCGTCATTATGTTGTAATGGTTACTTTGAGACTTCTACACAGTAGTTTCAGTGAAAAGAAACTTGTTGCACTTTATTTTATGATGGCAGTGTGTAACACTGCGTTTTCTTTTTTCAGTAAAAATGTGCAAAAACACTAATAATAAATAAGATGTTTTGAAGCAAGTAGTTTTGACTCAATTAGTCCTCTGAATGATCAATATCTTCTGATGAACATCAGATCAACACCAACTTGATTTTTCATCTCTACGTTTAATTTTGATAATAACTGGATATAATATCGTGATAATATCGTATTGTGAACCAAGTATCGCGATACGTGTAGTATTGCAACATCCTTGCCAATACTCACCCCTACTCCAAATACGCAAATTCAATAGAAAACATTAGCTAGGGCTAGCAGTTTTACCCTGCTTACAAAATATCACATGATGGTTGTAATTTTTAATCACACATTGTATAAAGAACTCTCATTTTTTCAAAATCCTGCAAATTCCCTCAAATTATTTCCCTAAATTTGATAAAGAATTCAGCACAAAATCACACAAAGTTAAAGATCCTCCAGGGACTGATACCTGTCACTTATTGCTTGCCTTCCATACTTTGTACATAATTTATACGTGTAAGTGCAAACTAGGGAGTTCTAGTGTTCTGTATTTGGCTCCTGAACCAAAATGAGTTGAACACAGGACATAAAAGCTATTAGATTGACATTCTGAGTTTGACCGCACTGGTTGACATACCTTTGTATTGTGAGTTATTTGTCTTAGTTGTACATTATTTGTTTTTGTGTGTTCATCACTTGTTTATTTACCTTAAAATATATTTTTCTAATAGTCTAGTTTTCCAACAGACTTTGATGTTTTCCCTCTTTTGTCTGATCCTACAGCCGCCTCCCTCACAGTTCTTTCCTTTAAGCGGATGACCGAGCTCGATGGATGAGGACCTTGGTTGTCATAGTCACGACGCAGGAGCACCTGCACCCCACCATGCCTCACTTGGCCTCCCAGTTTCTCTTTGTGAAAGTGTAGAACTGACCTGTAATACCACTGCAAGAGGTGCACACACTGACCCTGAGTGACCCTGCAGTGTGTCCCAAGTTCGTGCGTGTGTATATAGTGACTTTTACCTTCCATCTCACAGTGTTGCTTAGCCAAGCAGCCGCCTCAAGCAAAGACTGATGAGGTTACACACTAAACTAACTAGTGCTGATAGTGTTTTGTGAAAGTTCCCTTGAACTTCTTTATTTTTTGAGTTCTTGAAGTTTGTGTTCAGTGATGGCTGCTTTTCTTGCTCTGCTGTGTCCACCTCCATCATTGTTTAGGACCTTGTTTTATTCATATTTCCATAGTGTATATGAAGTTAGACTGTAATTTGTCACAGGGTTTTTGCCAGAAGTTGTTTAGCTCAGAAATCCAATGTCTTTATTGGCAGTTTAAATGAACATTTTTCCCTTCCAGACTTGGGGTTTACTTTATTTGGAAGTACCGGTAAGTTGGTAATGCTTTTCTGTTCCTGTTTAATCAGCTTCACTAAGAACAGCTGATATAACTGAGTTAATGACAGTGCAGCTAGTGGGAGCCAATATTTCAATTCAAATTCACATCACCTACATTATTGAGGAACATGTTTGCAAATTATATTTAAAGAGGAACAGTATGTGCTGCTTAAACGCTCCCATGTTGTAACAAACTGGTGGAAACCCTGTGTGACTCTTTTTTATTATTATTACTATTATTAATGAGTGTGACCACATGTTGGTCAGTTAGGTTTAATTTGAAGGATGACAACAAATGAACCAATTGACAAAAAAGAGTCTTGAATTGTAAGTATAATGCGTGTATTTTCAGTCATACAAGTCTGTTATTTCAGCCCTAGGTGTGAGATCTTTTCTTTTTTTTACAGCACAAGGCTTTTCTTTCACTGCTACCCTAGTCTTTCACTTGGGGTTTTTGAGGATTTTTACTACATGGAAACATGTCGCTGTAGATTTTCTTTGAGCTGTTTCTCTGTCAAAGTTTTAACACCAATATTTTACCACAAAAATACGCCATTAAATTTCTCTGAACTTTAAATCATCCTTAAGTTTGTTTCAGCTGGATCTTAAACTTTTGGACAAAAGATGATTTTAGTTTTCATCAGAAGAAAAAAATTGAGTCGTTCATATTACCCCCAATCCAATTGTAAATAGAAATATACTTTATTTGTTAACGAATCATTTTTTTTTCCTTACATGTTGATGACAAAGTCTGTGATAAACATTCTTTCTGAATCCAAATCAGATTTTTGTCTTCTTGCCTGCAGTTAGACTAGACAGAAGCAGTTCACATCAATACTATTCTCTTGTTGCTGCGTTGGAGGTGACGAGTGGCTTCAATGTTGAGGCTTGAACTTTAACTGTTGTGCATCAGATATTGAGAATTAAGCATGCAAGATATTCATACAGTATGTTGAGTTGGGAAACGTTTCTAAAAACGAGAGAAGACAAAAACATGAAAACCCAATCTGCCCAAATCCTGCTGATGTATTTGCTCTACAGTTCCGTTAAATGCTGTTATTGCACAATGTGTGTGCTGTGTAACACATTTAATCTAATACATTTTTCCAGTTAGATTAAAGCAAACCAAAGCTTGGGTGGATGCTTTACAATAAACTTAAAAGGAAGAACTAAAGAAAACTGGTTATATTTCACACTTGTTTGTTCTTTAGGTTTTGTCAGACATACCACACAAACCACCAGGGGTCTGCAACCTTTACTCTCAAAGGAGCCGCTTTGCCTCGTCTCGCCTGGATTAAAGTCCTTCAGAAGTTGAAAAAATATCTTAATGAAGACGATACATTGTATTCAATTCTATATTTCCAAACAGTTAAAATAAAATTGAATAATTTTACGAGTTAATGGATTTGAAGGACTACGAAAAATATAATTTTTTCAACACATGATTATGTTGGTCAACACATGCGAGTTGCTAATTTCTTGCCACATAACAAGCATGCATATTTAGCCCGCATGTTGTCAGTTAAATAAATCTTTCCACACACAAAATGTTTTTTTTAGTTTAGTTATCTTACCAGGGATTTAAAACTTAAGGTTAGCCATAGGTGCAGGAAAGTTGATGGTCTGTAGAAAGGTTGCAGGAGGTGAAGTAGGAAGGTGGCAGACTTATTGCACAATGTGATTTATTTAAAGGTTTACACATTGGTTTATCATAATGTATTTGAAGTTAATGTCATTAATCATCAATACCCTCTGTAAGAAATAATTCATTATTTTTTATGTTTTTTAAAGCTATAGGGAGCCATTGCAAAAGAGTCAGAGCCACGTGAAGCTCCAGAGCCGCAGGTTGCAGACCCCTGACCCACACCATCCATATTAGCTGTTCTATTTCAATTACAAGATATAAGAATGCTTTTTAGACTTTGTCAGCTTTGTATATAAATGTACCAATTATTGAAGTCTTTTTTTTTTTCATGTTTTTGATCAAAGTTAGATGAGTTTCAACAGAGACCTTAAACTAGACAAGACATCAAGAATCCTTTACCTTTGCATTAAATCGCATTAACATGTTAAGTAAATATTTTCCCATTTAAAGAGTATTTTAGTATATTTTTCCATGCTTCAAGAAGCTGATCAAAATTCTCAATATTTGAGAAAATGAGCAAAATGTGGCAAATATAACCCCAGGGTAATGCTGATTGTGTTAAATATTGGCTGTTTTGCCATTAATATTAATAAATGTTTTACATTTGTTAATTGGATCCCCATTAGCTTCCACCGTCGTGGTTGCTAAAATTCCTGGGGTCCATTAAAAAAAAAAAAAAATCAAGGCTATTGTACATGTAAGAACAGAAATGTTTTTTAAGATTGCTAGATATATAGAACCATTACATAAAAAGGTACTTCAAGACAATGTTTCATAACAAAAAAACAAAAAAAAGATTTTAGCGTTTTTTATTATGCGTGCTAAAGCTCAAAGCAGAGAAAAATTTGCTGATGAATAGAAGCACAAAAAGGCGGGAAACCCTCAATATCAACATTGCATATACAGATATTAGGATGTAGGTATACATTACAGGAGTTTTTACAGTGTTAAACCAAACATTCAGCATATTTAACTGATTCAAAAACTCATGAATTTGAGTTTTTCATAGATGCACATAAGCTGTCTTACAGTTCCAAAAACAGCAAATGAAACCAGTAACTTCTTATACACTGTGCCAAAAAAAAAAATGAAAATTTTCAAGCCATTTTTCTACTACCTTTGTTACAACAACAGCGTCATCTTTTCCTGAAAAGCTTTGGCTGTCAGGCTGCAAGGCTAAGGGGTAGAATTTGTAGACCAGTCAAGTTCCTCCTGACAGAATGTGCTCATCCATTTATTTTTGGACTTTAATGTGTGACGTACTTATATTAAAAAAAAAAAAAAAAAAATGACAATCCTACTCTTGCATTCACTGAGCTCTGGAGAGCAACCCATACTTTTACAAATGATTGTAGAATGAGTCAGCACGTCTTGGTAAAAGTGTTTATACACCCGTGTCCATGGACGTAATTGGAACTCGTGATTTCAATTATTGGAGCTCGGCTGAGATGTCATTGTTGCTGCACTCTTTGCAAGCTAAACTTTTCTTTGACACACAGAGCAAAACCCTGAAAATCAAGTTTTATTCAGCACGGTCAACAGGGATTTTAAAAACCCAACGTCAACGGTCACTGAGATAGAGGAAATGTACAGCGAATTTCACATCACGGATATATATTCAGTACTGTATTGTAAACACATTTTTCCCAGCTTCCTAAAAATGAATAAACTGCTCTGCTTAATTACTGTTCTGCTGAAATAATTACTCGGCATTTGTGTCCGATGAGTAATTACTTGTAATGAATTAAATTTTCCAAAGTATGATTATAAATGAGGGATGCACTCCTTGATACTTAATCAAGCACCCTCTGGCAATGCCTAGTTTAGTTTTTGATCAAAATTACAAATGTAGCGTCCTCATATTTGCAAAGGAGGGAAAGAAGTTTGGAGGCGATGATTTGCAAATAAAGAAAGTACTGTTTAGAAGATAATAGCTGGTCTCACCTGCAAAGGATTAACTCCAACTAACTGTAACTCTTATTCTTATATATGTTTTTATATTCTCTCATTACACACATTATACCAGAGGTTCCCAAATGACCCCATTTTTATATCACAAATTTCTGGCGACTCCAGAGACATTTTTTCTCTAGTATTAGTATTGTATTTGTTATAATGTGTTACAAACACAGAGTAGCCAGAATTAGTGCACAAAGTGACAAGATGCGCCGGCTCGGATATTTTTATGTTGCAATTTGTTTGAACTAAAGTTATATTTGAGAAATTCATATATATATATAGATTTGTGTAAATATTGTGTCTAGCAAATGTCATTTTAATCTGTAATTTTTTATCAATTACTCGACATTTCAGGCGACCCCATTTTAATTCCACGAACCCAAGGTTGAAAAACCCTTAATTATACTCTTGATGTTTTTAGGGATGGTTTAAATGTCATGCAATGGTGCACTAAATAAAAAAATGAAGAATAATGTTGTATTGAGCCAACGAGTCAAAGGAGTTAAGATTTAAAGACACAATAATTGTTTTGAAGAATACCTTATCTTAAACAATATTAGATGTATTCTTGTAAAAAGGCTACTGTTATATGGAACTTCCTTTTTTAATTCCGGTTAAGAATTCCTATCAGTTCTTGTTCACTTACACGGGAAGGAAAACATAGGCAAGGTAATTCTATTGCAAATTGACATGTTTTAAACAATTCTGCTTAAAAAGTCATCATTTGTTTCCTAATCCACACTTGGGTTCATCATGACTACCAACAGTGAACTACAGTGAACATGACAGAGGAGGAGGACTCTAGAGGCTGGAGAACCGTCCCACCATTATGCGTCAGTTTCAAGTCAACATTCTTGTTTCGTCTTGTTTTCTCTGTGGCCAATAGAAGTGATCTCAGGAGCGTTGTTTTTCTCAGTCTCTCAGCTTTCCATTAGGAAGTCAAGAAGAGAATTCTATCTGGGTAAAACTGAAGATGTGTTTCAAGGTGCACTATGTGTGTTTGTAAAGTAGTAAGCTGATGTATCAGAGCCCAGTTTCCACTGATGCACCATTAACCCTAGAACTCTCTCAGTGGGCGATTTTCACCCGCGCAAACGTATTTACATTATTTTCATGAAATTGCGTTTGTCAGTGTCTTGGGTTCTGGGGTAGCTTCAACATTGTCTCTGATGCTTTAGAAGGTGTGGATGTTCCCGTACTCCAAAGCCCAACTTTTCCTACACATTCTGGTGTTTTTTACCCGGCAATAGGGTGAGTGTCCAGTTATTTTTTCTATTCTACCCTGTATGTACTGACTGCATCTAAGAAATGAAGTAAGTAAAAGTGGTTGTAAAATTTCCATGTTATTATTATTTAATTCAGTATTTGTAAATATCACAAAGTAGGGATTTCAAGGAATTTCATATGGTGATAAAAAATATTTTAGTCAGGTAATTATTTTTTGAGAAATGCCTTTTTTTGTTCCACTCTCCTGCAGCTGCTCATGTGTTTAGGATACTAGGCTTTCACCAGGGAAGCCTTAAATGCAACAAAAATGGGTGGACCAATGACCAAGTTTTCAGTTTCATTTTTTTTTCTTCTTCCCTTAAAGTTTTTTGTTCTTATACATTTCAAATTATTCAGTAATTTTGGTTTCCCACTCATGGTTTTTTTTTTTAAACTATTATTATTTTGTTAGCCATGGAATAGTAGAAAATAAAAGAACACAACTCTAATTTGTCATATATTGAAACATTTATGTGTATATTATATTGTATAAAAATCCCTGGTGATAGTGATACAAATGTTTGCATTCTGGGCTTCAGACCAGAATGAAAAGCTCAAATTTGCTGATGTTCTCTGGGCTAGAGTCAGTAATCTGTTAAAAGCAAGAAGAACAAGTAATGAAATAGAAAATAATCACATTATTCAGTCAGTGTCTGCATGTGCATATTACACACCCACACACACACACACACACACACACACACACAGCAGTCATCTGCATTGTGGGTCGCGGTC
Organism: Gouania willdenowi; assembly: GCF_900634775.1. Lineage (NCBI taxonomy): Eukaryota > Metazoa > Chordata > Actinopteri > Blenniiformes > Gobiesocidae > Gouania > Gouania willdenowi. The sequence goes on along the minus strand of NC_041064.1, from coordinate 10,270,089 downwards.
TAATTACATACGGAGTCAATGGATTTTACAGATCAATGCCTGCTGGTCGATTCATGGCTCAGTGCTTTGCAGCGATCACCTGGTTCAGAAGAGGGTCATACTGTACACACACAGGTTCAGGCTCTTCCCTGTTTTTGTATTTCGCCTTTAAAACACTTCAATATTACCCGTTGGCACAAACTCACAGACCAGAAGAGATGAAGAAATTCGTGCTTGGTTGAGCTTTTTATCAGAGTGGAGTTTGGTTCAGTACCAGACATCAGGCAGGCTAATGAAGACAGCAAAGACTGACAAGACAAAATAATAGAAAGTAGGATTTGAGAGAGGCTTGATGAGATAAAAGCTGACAAGATTGTGGAGAATACAGACAAAAGTGGGAACTGGAGAGAAAAGAGATGTCAGGGTTTTTTTTTTTTTTTTTTTTACTGACAGCGGTTTTCAAGGAGTTTAGTGTCTGTAGATGAGCTGTTTGTAAATGTGAGGGGATTTATGTGTTGTTTAGAGATGCAAAATAAAAGGTCATGACTTTGCCTGTATTTGTGTGAGTGCACTCTACCGGAAAAAATCTGTGTGCTCACATTTCAGTTCTAGTGTGCTTGCCAAGATCCTCCATGGGATGGTCCAATAGAACAGAAAAGCAGGAAAAGCTGCAGGAAAAGGAAAAAAAACACATTGAAGACACAATAACTGCTGTAAGTGTTAATTTGCATCAGTAAAATACATCTAATTTTGTTATTTAGATAACTAAAAATCCATCCATTTTCTGACCTGGTTGATCCTACACGAAGTTGAAAACTCACAATATTTTTAGGAAATTTTAAAACCACACATCTGGGTTGGATTAAAAATGTATTTCTGGACAATGTTTTTATTATTGTAACAGATGGAAAGGTAACATTTTTCAGTCGATAAAAAAAAAAAAAAAAAAAAAATCAGGCCACATAAAATCTGAATTGCATTTTAACGTTGGTTTAAGAGGTTAAAGCAAAAATGTTTCTTGTTTTCCCATCTGCTCTCCTCATCTTTTCACAACAGTTCTTGGTGAAAGCACAGCCAGCAGCAGGCTTGATGTATGCATTAGTTTATTGATCGCTCCCTCCTAAGGAGAAGCTTTGCTGTTTCACATACAAAAACCAAAGTGCAGGATTTCAATTTCTTATAGTGCTGTGTATATGTTTCTAAACATCATAAAAAGCATCACTCTGTAATCTGATTAGGGTTTATACTGTATGTGTTTCGTTACTAATCAACGATGATTTGATTTGTGTGAAACACATCAAGTCACTTGTATTCTGCAGCTGCACCACTGGATGCCACAAGATCTCACACACATTAAGTAAGCGGATAAACGCACAGTTTAAGCTAATTTATGCATGTGTACGTGAGTTTCCAAATGTGTGTATGTCATGTTTCAGCCCAATCATCATGCTAGATTATAACAGCGAAAGCTTCTGTATAAACGGTGTCTCTTCTGTTCAAAGTAATGATACACAAACTTGCAAGTTCTTGTTCATTCTGTCCAATAAGTGGCTTTGGTGGACAGGTGATGCAATCCATTTAAAATTGTGCTCACTCCAAAACACACGATATTACCCGTTTCAAGGAGAAGCAGTTCCAATATTTAATGTTTGCTGCATCAGAAATAATGGATAAGGTTGTCGTGGGCTCCACACGAAGCGTTGGTGATTCAGATGTCCAGGTTTCAAACCATGTCCACCGGCTAATCAAATATTGAAATTTCCAAGTGGTTTATCAAATATTCAGCCTTTGCTCAGAGCTGTAAGCTGAAAACATTAGTAGGGTGGTCTACTTGGCTCACCTACACAGCTTTGGTTATATTTTGAGATATACCAAAACAGATCATTACTCTTTCAACCTCTTTTTGTTAACCATAGAAGAAGTTTTTGTAACCCTTCATCAGTCTCAACTCTGTGTTTTTTCCATATCCACATAGTGCTTTTGTTTTTTGGTTCTTTAAATGCCACTTTGCCATTTCTGTCTATGAAGTTATTTATATCAACTTTAATCTTTCAAACACATCCCTTTAATATCTCTGCTCTGCACCTGCCACTTTGTATTTCCATTCAAACCTCTGCACTATTGAAATACACCATATTTATATTTATATATATTTATTTTCATATTCATATCTGTACACTCACTGTGCATAATGTAAATACTTGTGTTGTTTTTGTTGTTCTGTTTTTATAATTTATGTATTCTACATTGTCGTGTTTTTGTGTTTGTAAATTTTTCGGGCAGAGAGAACAATCATTTCAATTCTCTACATGTCTTTTGCATATGTATAGTGGAATCGACAATAAAGCTGACTTTGACTTTTGGCATTTTGGAGATTTTAGTCAATCAGCGTTCAAATACAGTGTTTGCATCATATCAGGATTACTCTTCCTATTTTCAATCCAATAGATCTTATATTCTGTAACATCCAGTTCCTTGGACATAATGACGTTATTCCCAAAATACCAGGAACATTACAGTGGATGGATTCTGACGTTGCGCTTACCAGGAAATGGGAGTGTGAAAACAGAAGTCGACGCAGCATTTGGACGAACGCTACCATCCATCTTACTACAGATCGATACCTGCCTTCCAGACGAACAAGGAAGACACCTTAAAACGGGGAAGTCTACACTACGATCAGAACGATTGGATGACTTTAAGGTTAAAGTCATCAAACTACTGGTAGTTGAAGTTAAGTGAATGGAGCACTTACCTGAGTAATCAATACATCATGATTTGTCAAACCTACTGAACCATATTTCTTTTATTTCTTTATTTTTTGATATGTCTCTCTTTTGTAGGCCCCGACACCCAGTTGCTCTAGTTCAGTGGTTTTCAAACTTTTTTGGGTAATTCCCCACTTTGAACAAAGGTGAATTTTCAAGCCCCACCTGTCATACCTCCATTCCCCCACCAGGATGGCGCACCACACACTTTGAGAACCACTGCTCTGGTTTCATTGTGCACTGTTTTCACATGACCTCATGGTCACAGAGCAGAGCTGGACTGTCCTGTGATAAATCAGCCAAATCACGTTTGCGCCAGCCTTCCACATTGAACGGGGCAGAGCCTGTTTGAAATCGCATACTACCGTACTATACACTACACACTCAATGAGTATATACTGTCTACTATACAGTATACTATTAGTATGATTAGGATGAAGACCGATGATGGTCGTTCCCAATGAAGTATACTTCCATGTTTCCCAAGATGCATTTCGAACCTACGACAAAAACCTGAAGAACACTGAGGCTAATTATCTCTGCTGATTCGCCACTTTTGAAAGTTCTGAAAACATTTTAAGCCAAAAAGTGACCAAGTGGAGTATCAACATGTACTCTTTTGATACACACTGTAAAACTTGCGGAGATTTTCGGAGACTTGTCATTATACTCACAAAACTTCCCATTAGCTTCAAAACAAGAGCCTTATTTATAAAAGTGTTAAAAACTAATGGAAGACAAGAAGAGATGCTTTTGTTTTGAAAATGGGATGTTGGATTTTTAGCTTGATGTCCCAGCATAGACAATATATACGTAGACGTTGCATCTACGTATATAATGTCTATTGGTCCCAGTACGATTTTACATTTCGCTCGCAATGCATCATGGGACAATACGTTTATCATTCGTTTTTCATTATGTAACAAAAACATGAAAAACAAAAAAAAAAAACACTCATTATTTGATATTTGTTTCCAAAACCAAAATGAAAAAACGGAAAAAACCTTGTTTTTCAAATTCAAGCTCTTTTGCTTCGGTACAGAAAAAGAAAAACGGAAAACGAACACCTTTATTCGTTTTGTGCTTAGTTTCAGGAACAGCAGGAGTGCTAAAAACTTTACTTGTGATTAAAACCAGAATAAACTACACAAATAAATAAAACAACTCTTGTCATCTGTCCTCGAGCTGTTCAATAAAAGAACCGGGAAGAAGGGAGAACAAATATTATACTACTACTAAAGTTCTATCCTTTTTTTTTTTTTTTTTAATCTGATGAAACGTGGACGTAAAACTAACTGGAAAGATGATAAAACCTTGACTAAAACTTTATCCATCAGTGTTTTTCTGTGATCTGTCTTCAAAAAGGACAAAATGTTAGATTGGTTGCTATGTTTTTATTGCTTTCTGAGGTTTTTAGTGAGAAAGAAGCATTATGCAAAGTAAGAAAGCAGTAATTCACTTGCAGAGTAAATAGTCGTTCTGACATAACTTGGCACTGGATACTACGGCATATTGTGGTGCAGTAGTTTTATCTCTCCTGAATAGCTTCCAGTTTAATGTGATCTGGGGCAATCTTTGGAGGTAAATCATGATGAGCCATTACTATTACTAAAGCTATCCAATGTGCTGCTGAACTACTCTGGCTGTTTAACGTGTTGCAGCCAAGCAGAAAAACCTTCTTGCAAATTGACACACAAATACTAAGTGCACATATTTACTCTTGTGAAACAATGTTCCAAGACTGCACTCGAGTGTTAAGGTTCTGAAATGTTGTGTTGGATTATATCTTTCCCCCAGTATACTGTGCTTAGATCGGTTTTATTCATGCAAGGTGTTAAATGCTGACTCACTTCTGCTTACAGCAGCAAACATTTTCACCGTGCTGCTGCCCCGCGACTTTTACCTCTCACTGTACTTGTAGACATTTTTATACACGACAGCTCTTTTAGAGTTAACACTCCGTTTCCTGATATAGCAAGACAGCCAAGAAATGTATGATTCGGCCTGCTGCTGCATGCATTAGTCATGGCTTGGCATGCAAAATAGATTAGAACTGGAACTTTATCGAGTGGCCGAGGACTGCTCAGCTCACGCGGCCCTGCAACCATTTTCCTCCTGGCTAATTGGAACCCACCTTTTTTTTTTATCAGAAACCTGGATTCATGACAGCAGCATGCCTCTTGTTTAAAAAAAATGGATAACACTATTAATAGCCGTGCATCCTGCATCCCAACTATTGTTATCCTTTTTTTTCTTCCGTCTGCATTAACTCCTCCTGCACCATTTGTCTGATTTTGACAAATAAGCTCTCAAGTTCCTGAGATTTATTTATATTTTGTAACTTTTAAACTATAACAATTATTCATTTTTTTTGTGAAACTGCATTGACTTTGCAAACAAATTACAAACCATTCAACCTTTAACATGTTCAACCCATTTCAACCTTTTTCAACCTTACTGCTAATGTTAAGCTATTGCTAGGTAATGCTTAGCTAATGCTAAGTTAATGCTTGTCACTAACAAATCTTTTCACGGATCGGATCCTTTCATATTTCAATGTAAACCGACCATACGACGTTTGTTAAATATTTGAATAGTGCACATTTAAATATGTGACTGTTTTGTGGTTTTTTTAAATTGTTAATTAAAAAAACAAAAACGAATAATAAAAACACAATACACAACAGTGAACAGTAACAATCAAAAACCAAACAAAAAATAAGATAAAAACCAAAATAAATTGGAATTCACTCAAAAACATAAATTCCTAGTTATTTTTTGAATAGCAGGGTTTCAACCTGTAAAATTGGCCGACCGGATGTAGATGCGTTTCGGTCATGCGTTGGAAGGATCTGAAAGGATCCGCTCTGTGAAAAGATTAGGTAGTGACAGTTATTGCTAGCTAATGCAAATGCTAGCAAATGCTAATGCTAATGCAGTGCGGCCCTGCACCTGCATCCTCACTTGCATTTTCTTCAGGAAATGCAAAAATTCTAGTTTTAGTTGCCTTGATAAAGGTTGTTAAGTCTTGCAGCTGGCTGTCTGTCTTCCAAAACTCGCTGATATACCTAGTCTTAATGTCGTAGCCTTGTATGTAATAAAAAAATGCTTGCCTTTAATTATTTCTTGGGTCAACCACTGGCTGTAAATAAAATGCAATGCAACTGTTTTTATATTTTTGTATAGTTTCCTTTCACTGTCGCTGTTTTCCAGCAACAATGTTGCATGACATTGGACAGGAAGTTTGATGTGTCATTGTTTTGATTATTCTTGTGGTATTTCTGCGGGTCACACTTGACTTTGAAAATGCAAAAGGCATCTGTATGCTTGTGCACTGCTGTCTGCACACACGGATTGTGTCAATATGCCTCATGAATAAATGGGAAGATGAAGAATTTATTTATTTATTTATTTTTTAAAATGTTATCGGATTTGACAGATTGCACAATGTCATCATCACTGCGTACAAAGCACCACTGCGGATACGAGATTACACCAATGTAAAATGGAAAAATTGTGTATCCTTTTTATATGCAGAGGAAGGTTCCTGGAGGAAAACGTCGTCCCAAATCAACATTAAGAGCCTGGAGATATGCAGATACGTCACTCCCAAGTATTTGCCTCCAAATCATGTCTGCAGGATTGTTTTGAGATGTGAACTCTTGAGCTTTAATTTAAAAGGCCCTCTACCTTTAAATGCTGCTATCGACTTTCTTTGTTCGTACATGTCATGTTTATTAGTCAGCTGACAAACAATCTATGGAAAACTGACTCTAGGCTTTAAATTAGTTCAATACAAACTATACCTGCAGGAAGCCTTTGTTTGAAACATGATTGGACTGCAGTTGCCCTTATGCCATTTATTTAAGCTTCAAAGTTGTCATTTTTTTAAACATGTCGGAGAATCTACAACATTTTAGTAATTTCTTCAACTTTGGCATTGATATGGGAAGCACAATGTCGCCGGTGTTTCTTTTATCAATAAAACCTCCTTGCCTGTTTCATCAAATAACTATTTATTTACTACTTTAGGCTACAGTCAATTGCAAACAAAGACAGGGTGGTTAAAAGTATCAATAGATTTTTAAATGAAAACTTAAAATCCCCTTAAGGACTGATTAAATGAGATTAAGTCAAATGTATTTCAGTCCCATTTAGGGCAGGTTAGGGGGAGAAACCTGGGCGTTATGTTAAGGGTGCTAATCTGAAGTGATTTCATTGTTCCTGGTGAAGCCGGCCTGGTGGCAGGATGATAGTATCAGCTACTTAAAAAAAAAAAAAGAATTGTAGTGAATTTGGTGACATGAAACCAGAGAGAAACACAGGAGATTATTGATAATGAACCTATTATCAAATACGTTTTTGTCATAGGGCTAAAATAAAACGTAAATCAATGTTTGCTCTATTGTGAGAGCTGTATCATATTATTCAATTTCCCTGTTAAATTAATTTCTTATTGCATGCACAGACTCTTTCAACATTTCACAAACTCTAATTTCCATTTTTTTCCCCGCCGTTGAGATTAGCTACCTGTTCAGTCACAGGCTGTCGCCTTCCTTGTTAGACTTTCAGTCGTCGTCGCAACAACTCCCCCCCTTTTTTAATTTGATTGTCTCTGGGTGTTTGGCATTGACTTCCAATGATCTTATTGTTCATTTAGCTTCCTTTAAATATCTCTGATCCTCATTTAATGCCAAGTACTGACCTATTGTTTAACATACTGGTTTATTGCACCTTTCTAATGTACTTTATTATTGATGTAATAATGTTCTATTGCTGTAATATAAGGTATTCAATGCATTTAGATGTTTTTCTGAGTGCAAAGATGGAATTATCATTTCTCGATGCAACATGAAAATATGGCGGGATATTAATGACATTTGAATATGTTGCTTTCTACATTGTATTCCTTGTTTGTCAACTAATATTGCATAAATACACACACAATGTCATAAATGGATATTAAGGTTGACTTAGCATTATACAATAGCTTGATAGACTCTGATCCCCTCTCCTAACTCCTGTGACCAAAAGGATTATCCACCCAAGCTTTGACATTGACAGCTTCTCATAAGTTTTTGGAGAAAATTAACACGAAACAGCTTTTAACAGCTTATTAATCTTTTTGTTACAGTCTATTTGTTAGCTCCTTTCTCTTTTGTTCCAAAGTAATTTCCCTTTTAATAATCCATGTATGGGAACAGGGTGACATGTTCTCCGCTATGAGCCCGCTGTGTGAATGTTTCCCACAAATTGGGATGTGGCCTCATAACTCACAGCTTTCTTCGGTTTTATAACTTCATTTTTGAGGAGACGAGACTATTATTGTTTTTCTTCCATTTTCTTTTTTTTGGATGAATGTTGAAAGGAATACATCATCAGAAAAGAGACGCATTGCAATTTGATTCCCTGCTAGTTTATAGTCCATCACACAAAAAACACAACAAAACAAAATAAATCTAAAAAAACCCTAAAAAATTCTAGTTCAAATCTGGCCCTGCACAACAGGTAAGGCTATGGTAAGGCATAAAAACAGGCAAAATTTTTTTTCAAACACCTAGAAAAAGAGGTAAGGTTGAAGTAAGGCATGAAAATGGGTGAAAATTTTTCAAAAGCCTTGAAACGGAGATAAGGTAAATGAAATGCCTTGAAACAGAGGTAAGGCTGTAATAAATAATACAAAAGGGCGAAACGGAGATAAGGGCATAGTAAGAAGAAAAAAAAGGGCAAAAAAACTTCAAACTCCTCGAAATGAAGGTAAGACCATAGACCCTCAAAACTACTGTAAATATAGTGCACATACTTAAAACAGGCTAAGATTGAAGTAAGGCACGAAAAATGGCAAAAATCGAATATTCACCCTACTTCGGAAGTAAGGCTATAGTAAGGCGTAAAATCTAAAAAAAAAAAAAATTGAGTTAAGACCATTAATAGACCCTAAAAACTACTGTAAATATAATGCACATACTTATAATGGGCGAAGATTGAAGTAAGGCACAAAAATTGGCATTAATGAAAAATTCACCCAACTTAGGAGGTAAGGCTATATATAGTAAGGCATAAATCAAAAAAAATTCAAAAAAAAAAATTATTTGTTAAGACCATCAATAGACCCTAAAAACTACTGTAAATATAATGCACATACTTATAATGACCTAAGATTGCAGTATTGCACAAAAAATGGCAAAAATGGAAAATTCACCCAACTTCGGAGGTAAGGCATAAAATCGAAAAAAAATTCAAAAATAAAAAATTAGTTAAGACCATCAATAGACCCTAAAAACTACTGTAAATATAGTGCACATATTTCAAACAGGTTAAGATTGAAGTAAGGCAGGCAAAAATCAAAAATTCACCCAACTACGGAGGTAAGGCAAAAAAAAATTTTAAAAATGAGTTAAGACCATCAATAGACCCTAAAAACTACTGTAAACACATACTTATAACGACTTGAGATCGCAGAAAGGCACAAAAAATGGCAAAAATGAAAAATTCACCCAACTTAGGAGGTAAGGCATAAAATCAAAAATATTTTAAAAAATTAAAAATTGAGCTAAGACCATTTATATCGCATAAAAAAAAAAAAAAAAATTGTTAAGATCATCAATAAACCCTAAAAACTACTGTAAATATAATGCACATACTTAAAATGGGCTAAAAAAGCAGTAAGGCACAAAAAATTACAAAAATTAAAATGACCCAAAATCGGAGGTCATTCAAAAACGAAAAATGAAAAAAAATTGAGTTAAGACCATCATTAGACCTATTGAAAATTAAAAAAAAAAAAAAAAAAAATTGAGTTAGGACCATCATTAGACCCTAAAAAGTACTGCAAATATAATGCACAAACTTAAACAGGGATTAGAAAGCAGTAAGGCACAAAAAAAGACAAAAAAACTAAAATCACCCAAAATAAAAAGTAAGGCTATAACAAGGCATTTTTTTTGGAAAATTAAAAAAAAAAAAAAATTGAGTTAGGACCATCATTAGACCCTAAAAACTACTGCAAATATAATGCACATTAGGATCACCAACTTCCTGACTGACAGGAAGCAGCAAGTAAGGCTGGGAAGCATCACATCTGGCACCCGGTCACTCAGCACTGGCGCCCCCCAGGGGTGTGTTCTCTCCCCACTGCTATTCTCCCTCTACACCAATGACTGCACCTCAGGGGACCCCTCTGTGAAACTCCTGAAGTTTGCAGATGACACCACCGTCATCGGTCTCATCCGGGACGGGGACGAGTCTGCCTTCAGACGGGAGGTGGAACAGCTGGCTCTTTGGTGCAGTCAGAACCATCTGGAACTGAACCCGTTCAAGACCGTGGAGATGACAGTGGACTTCAGAAGAAATCCCCCCCCACTCCCCCCCCTTACCATTTTAAATAGGGAATTGGCTACCGTGGACTCCTTCAGGTTCTTGGGATCCACAATCTCACAGGACCTGAAGTGGACCTCCCACATAGACTCAACCAGGAAAAAGGCACAGCAGAGGATGTACTTCCTGCGTCAGCTGAGGAAGTTCAACCTGCCCCAGGAGCTGCTGATCATGTTCTACACCTCCATCATTCAATCTGTTCTGTGCACCTCCATCACTGTCTGGTTTGGATCTTCAACCAAACTAGACAGACACAGACTACAAAGGATAGTCAGGACTGCAGAAAAGATCATTGGTGTTGATCTGCCCTCCATCCAAGTCTTATACCTGTCCAGGGTCAGGAAACGGGCAGGTAGCATCACTGCAGACCCCTCTCACCCTGCACACAATCTGTTTAAACTCCTCCCCTCTGGCAGACGCTACAGATCACTGTACGCCAAAACAACCCGCCATAAAAACAGTTTCTTCCCCCAGGCTGTCACTCTGATCAACACTGAACAGTCAAAGAGTGTCAGTCCTGTTTCTGTGGAAAAACCCTGGAACCAAACATAACAACCTTGGATCAATCTGACACTGAGAATGTTCATGTACATACCTTTAATTTAAATGTTCTCCTGCACTACTTATCAATGCTCTACTGCACTATTTTCCTTTTATTATTATTATATTTTATTATTATCTTTCTTTTCTATTATTTTTTTCCTTCTTTTATCTTATTTTTTTTTATTTTTATTTTGTATTTGTTTATTTTTTTTATACTATTATTATTATTATTATTATTATTATTATCATCATCTTGTTATTTGCACATTCTAGTCTAACTACTGTTTATATTTATACTTATGTTTATACTTATTATCATCTCTTCTAGTTGATTGTTTATTATTGAATGTTTCACTATTGGAGAGAGCACAGTTGACCGAGTCAAATTCCTCGTGTGTACAACATACACTTGGCCAATAAAGATGATTCTGATTCTGATTCTGATTCTGATTCTGATTCTGAAAGCTGTAAGGCACAAAAAATGACAAAAAACTAACATCACCCAAAATAAAAAGTAAGGCTATAAAAAGGCATTTTTTTTTTAAATTAAAAAAAAAAAAAATTGAGTTAGGACCATCATTAGACCCTAAAAACTACTGCAAATATAATGCACATACTTAAATGGGGCTTAGAAAGCAGTTAGGCACAAAAAATGACAAAAAACTAAAATCACCCAAAATAAAAAGTAAGGCTATAACAAGGCATTTATTTTAAAAAATAAAAAAAAAATAAAAAATTGAGTTAGGACCATCATTTGACCCTAAAAACTACTGCAAATATAATGCACATACCTAAATGGGGCTAAGAAAGCAGTAAGGCACAAAAAATGACAAAAAACTAAAATCACCCAAAATAAAAAGTAAGGCCTATAACAAGGCTTTTTTTTTTTAAATTAAAAAAAAAAAAAAATTGAGTTAGGGACCATCATTTGACCCTAAAAACTACTGCAAAATAATGCACATACTTAAATGGGGCTAAGAAAGCTGTAAGGCACAACAAATGACAAAAAACTAAAATACACCCAAAATAAAAAGTAAGGCTATAACAAGACATTTTTTTTTGAAAATTTCAAAAAAAAAAAAATTGAGTCCAGGACCATCATTAGACCCTAAAATTACTGCAAAGTAATGCAAATACCTTAATAGGGCTAAGAAAGCTGTAAGCACAAAAATGACAAAAACTAAAATCACCCAAAATAAAAAGTAAGGCTATAAAAAGGGCTTTTTTTTGAAAATTAAACAAAAAGAAAAAAATTGGAGTCAGGACCCATCATTAGACCCTAGAAAACTACTGCAAATATAATGCACATACCTTAAATGGGGCTTAGAATAGAAAGCAGAGTAAGGCCACAAAAAATGACAAAAAACTAAAATCACCCAAAATAAAAAGTAAGGCTATAAAAAGGCATTTTTTTTAAAAAATTTAAAAAAAAAAAAAAAAAAAAACATTGAGTTAGGACCATCATTAGACCCTAAAAACTACTGCAATATAATGCACATACTTAAATGGGGCTTAGAAAGCAAGTTACGGCACAAAAAATGACAAAAAACTAAAATCACCCAAAATAAAAAGTAAGGCTATAACAAGGCATTTTTTTTGAAAATTAAAAAAAAAAAAAATTGAGTTATAAGCCCATTATTAGACCCTAAAACTACTTGCCAAATATAATGCACATACTTAAATGGGGCTAGAAGCAGTAGTAAGACACAAAAAACTAAAATCACCCAAAATAAAAAGTAAGGCTATAACAAGGCATTTTTTTTGAAAATTTAAAAAAAAAAAAAAAATTGAGTCAGGACCATCATTAGACCCTAAAAACTACTGCAAATATAATGCAAATACTTAAATAGGGCTAAGAAAGCTGTAAGGCACAAAAAATGACAAAAAACTAAAATCACACAAAATAAAAAGTAAGGCTATAACAAGGCATTTATTTTAAAAAATTAAAAAAAAAAAAAAAATTGAGTTAGGACCATCATTAGACCCTAAAAACTACTGCAAATGGGGCTAAGAAAGCAGTAAGGCACAAAAAATGACAAAAAACTAAAATCACCCAAAATAAAAAATAAGGCTATAACAAGGCATTTTTTTTGAAAATTTAAAAAAATAAAAAAAATGAGTTAGGACCATCATTACACCCCAAAAACTATTACAAATATAGTGCACATACTTAAATGGGGCAAAGAAAGCTGTAAGGCACAAAAAATGACAAACAACTAAAATCACCCAAAATAAAAAGTAAGGCTATAACAAGGCATTTTTTTTGAAAATTTAAAAAAAAAAAAAAAAATTGAGTTAGGACCATCATTAGACCCTAAAAACTACTGCAAATATAATGCACATACTTAAATGGGGCTAAGAAAGCAGTAAGGCACAAAAAATGACAAAAAACTAAAATCACCCAAAATAAAAAGTAAGGCTATAACAAGGCATTTTTTTTTGAAAATTTCAACAACATAAAAAATTGAGTTAGGACCACCATTAGACCCCAAAAACTACTACAAATATAATGCACATACTTAAATAGGGCTAAGAAAGCAGTAAGGCACAAAAAATGACAAAAAAATAAAATCACCCAAAATAAAAAGTAAGGCTATAACAAGGCATTTTTTTGAAAATTTCAAAAAAAAAAAAAATTGAGTCAGGACCATCATTAGACCCTAAAAACTACTGCAAATATAATGCACATACTTAAATGGGGCTAAGAAAGCTGTAAGGCACAAAAAATGACAAAAAAATAAAATCACCCAAAATAAAAAGTAAGGCTATAAAAAGGCATTTTTTTTTTTAAATTAAAAAAAAAAAAAAATTGAGTTAGGACCATCATTAGACCCTAAAAACTACTGCAAATATAATGCACATACTTAAATGGGGCTAAGAAAGCTGTAAGGCACAAAAAATGACAAAAAAACTAAAATCACCCAAAATAAAAAGTAAGGCTATAACAAGGCTTTTTTTTTTAAATTAAAAAAAAAAAAAAATGAGTTAGGACCATCATTAGACCCTAAAAACTACTGCAAATATAATGCACATACTTAAATGGGGCTTAGAAAGCAGTAAGGCACAAAAAATGACAAAAAACTAAAATCACCCAAAATAAAAAGTAAGGCTATAACAAGGCATTTATTTTAAAAAATTAAAAAAAAAAAAAAAAATTGAGTTAGGACCATCATTAGACCCTAAAAACTACTGCAAATATAATGCACATACTTAAATGGGGCTTAGAAAGCAGTAAGGCACAAAAAATGACAAAAAACTAAAATCACCCAAAATAAAAAGTAAGGCTATAACAAGGCATTTTTTTTGAAAATTTAAAAAAATAAAAAAAATGAGTTAGGACCATCATTAGACCCCAAAAACTAATACAAATATAGTGCACATACTTAAATGGGGCAAAGAAAGCTGTAAGGCACAAAAAATGACAAAAAACTAACATCACCCAAAATAAAAAGTAAGGCTATAACAAGGCATTTTTTTTGAAAATTTAAAAAAAAAAAAAAAAAATTGAGTTAGGACCATCATTAGACCCTAAAAACTACTGCAAATATAATGCACATACTTAAATGGGGCTAAGAAACCTGTAAGGCACAAAAAATGACAAAAAACTAAAATCACCCAAAATAAAAAGTAAGGCTATAACAAGGCATTTTTTTTGAAAATTACAAAAAAAAAAAAATTGAGTCAGGACCATCATTAGACCCTAAAAACTACTGCAAATATAATGCACATACTTAAATGGGGCTAAGAAAGCTGTAAGGCACAAAAAATGACAAAAAACTAACATCACCCAAAATAAAAAGTAAGGCTATAAAAAGGCATTTTTTTTTTAAATTAAAAAAAAAAAAAATTGAGTTAGGACCATCATTAGACCCTAAAAACTACTGCAAATATAATGCACATACTTAAATGGGGCTAAGAAAGCTGTAAGGCACAAAAAATGACAAAAACTAAAATCACCCAAAATAAAAAGTAAGGCTATAACAAGGCTTTTTTTTTTTAAATTAAAAAAAAAAAAAAATTGAGTTAGGACCATCATTAGACCCTAAAAACTACTGCAAATATAATGCACATACTTAAATGGGGCTTAGAAAGCAGTAAGGCACAAAAAATGACAAAAAACTAAAATCACCCAAAATAAAAGTAAGGCTATAACAAGGCATTTATTTTAAAAAATTAAAAAAAAAAAAAAAATTTGAGTTAGGACCATCATTAGACCCTAAAAACTACTGCAAATATAATGCACATACTTAAATGGGGCTTAGAAAGCAGTAAGGCACAAAAAATGACAAAAAACTAAAATCACCCAAAATAAAAAGTAAGGCTATAACAAGGCATTTTTTTGAAAATTTAAAAAAATAAAAAAAATGAGTTAGGACCATCATTAGACCCCAAAAACTAATACAAATATAGTGCACATACTTAAATGGGGCAAAGAAAGCTGTAAGGCACAAAAAATGACAAAAAACTAACATCACCCAAAATAAAAAGTAAGGCTATAACAAGGCATTTTTTTGAAAATTTAAAAAAAAAAAAAAAAAATTGAGTTAGGACCATCATTAGACCCTAAAAACTACTGCAAATATAATGCACATACTTAAATGGGGCTAAGAAACCTGTAAGGCACAAAAAATGACAAAAAACTAAAATCACCCAAAATAAAAAGTAAGGCTATAACAAGGCATTTTTTTTGAAAATTAAAAAAAAAAAAAATTGAGTTAAGCCCATTATTAGACCCTAAAAACTACTGCAAATATAATGCACATACTTAAATGGGGCTAAGAAAGCAGTAAGGCACAAAAAATGACAAAAAACTAAAATCACCCAAAATAAAAAGTAAGGCTATAACAAGGCATTATTTTGAAAAATTAAAAAAAAAAAAAAAATTGAGTTTGGACCATCATTAGAGCCCTAAAAACTACTGCAAATATAATGCAACATACTTAAATGGGGCTTAGAAAGCAGTAAGGACAAAAATGACAAAAACTAAAATCACCCAAAATAAAAAGTAAGGCTATACAAAAGGCATTTTTTTGAAAATTTAAAAAAATAAAAAAAATTGAGTTAGGACCATCATTAGACCCTAAAACTACTG